>NC_050458.1:49970528-50570528 GCF_903995425.1 Onychomys torridus
CAGGGTGCTGGGAGCTGAACCCAGGTCCTCTGCAAGAGCAGCAAGTGTGCTTAACCACTGAGCCATCTCTCCAGCCTCAAAGATTTATTTTTATTATTTTTAATGATGCATACTCGTGTATGTCTTTGTGTAGGTATGTGCATGTGAGTAAGTACCAGAGCTGGAGTTATAGATGATTGTGAACCACTGGGATCTGGATTCTGGGAACCAAACTCAGGTTCCTTGCAAGAGCAGTACACACGCTTAGCTACTGAACCATCACTGGACCCTCATAGTGCCATTTCATGGAGGTCAGGGTTTAGTGAAGCTCACTTCTGTGCCTGGAACAATGCTTGGAGCCAGACTCAGTGGCTGTTGTCTGTCGTCCCAGCACCTAGGAGGCTGAGGCAGGAGAGACAGAAGGATTATGAGTGTGAGATCAGCCAGGGATATATATAGTGAGGCCCTGCTTGGGGGAGAGCACAGCTCCTGGCACATAGTAAGCGCACAATAAAGCGCTTGGTATACGGGTGAATGAACGAGCTATTCACTCTGTGTACAAAAAGGCTGAGATGGAAGAGAAAGGAACAGGCAGAGGAGGATCCCAAGGGCTGGGTATGGTCGTCTGAGGTCCTGGACCTAGCCCCACAGACGGGGAGAAATCAGCAGGGACATAGCACGATCCCTTTCCTCTTGTCCAACGGTCTCAAGCACCATGACAGGAAGGGAGGATGAAGGGCCACAGCTGGAAACATCTCTCCCCGGGACAGCGCTCCAGCTGGATCCTGTGGTTGAGGCTCCCCGCGGGTGGCCACACCCACCTGCCCCGCCCAGTTCCGAGGAAGCTGGAGACAAACAAGGCAAAGTCAAGCCAGGAGGAAGCCCAAGCCTGCCATCTCAGCTGTGAGGTCTAGAGGAGGCCTCCACGGTGCCCTGGGTGGAGCGCATGCCCAGCAGTGCAGGGACAGGCATCACTGTGTGATGCTTGCTGGAGGGTAAGCAGCTTAGTGAGAATAATGACCCCGGTCAGGGTTCACAGAGGCATGCACATGTAACAGCTAACTAAAACCTGTGGTAGAGGGGCTGAGATAGCCCATTTCCTATTCTCATGTTCAAGCTGGTCACAGTGGTGTGTGTCTATAATATCAGCCCTGGGAAGGTGAGGCCAGGAAGTCCCTGGGGCTTGCTGACCAGTCACCTAGCCAAATCTGCTACTTCTTGGTTCAATGAGAGACCCTGTCCAAAAAAAAAAAAAAGGTGTGTGGTGGTGGTGGTGGTGGTGGTGGTGGTGGTGGTGGTGGTGGTGGTGGTGGTGGTGGTGGTGGTGGTGGTGGTGGTGGTGGTGGTGGTGGTGGTGGTGGTGGTGGTGGTGGTGGGTGGTGATGGTGGTGGTGGTGGTGGTGGTGGTGGTGGTGGTGGTGGTGGTGGGTGGTGGTGGTGGTGCTGGTTGGAGAAATGGCTCAGGGTTCAGAGCTCTGCTCTCACCTAAGATCCAGATTCCGCTCCCAGCAAACACATGGAGACTTACAGCCACTTTTGACTCCGGTTCCAGGGGATCCTACACCTCCTCCTGGCTTCTGAGGCCCCCAGGAATGCATGTAGTGCACAGACGTACATGTAGGGAAAATACCAATGCACATAAAATAAAATAATAGTATTTTTAGAAGGCCGAGATGCCGAGGCCTCTCTCCAAGATGTTGCTATCTTTCTGCCTCAGGTACCTTACTGGTCTGCCTCTGCCTGTAGACCTTCTCATACCCTTCTCTTCCAAGGTTCAGAATCTTCGGGAAGACTTCCAAGCTCTCTGCCCATCTCCTCCTCCTCCACCGTCATCATAGCCAACTCTTAGCAATGAGGTCCCAAGAGCCTAGTTAAAAACTTCACACACGTTGCCCTCTGGAACCCTTCCAACACTAGCAGGCCGATGATGTATGTCATTGTGCTTTTTAATGGAGAGGACACTGTAGCTGGGGGAAAGCAAGTGGCTTGCACAGTTATCCAGCCAGTGGGAAGCAGAGGTTGCATTGAAGCTTGTTTTTAGCTACCCCAGCACACAACAGCCAAGAGAAAGTGCCATGGCCTCCAACAACATCCCTAGTCACTCATCCCTGATCCTTGGCCTTTAGGATCCTACCCAGGAGGCCAGGAGAGAACCTTTAAAACAATTTTTTTTATTATCATTACTGTGTGTGTGTGAGATATGTGCCGTGCCTGAGTGTGGGTGCATGCATACCAGAGCATGTGTGTGGAGGTCAGAGGACAGCTTTTAGGAATCAGTTCTCTCCTTCCATTGTGGGTTCCAGGGATCAAGTTCAGGTTGTCAGGTTTGCACAACAAATGTCTTAACTGGGGGAGTCATCTTTCTGCCCATCACATGGCAAACGTTTTCAGGATCCTCTGAGGAACCCTCACTTCTTGCAGGGTGTGCTTCTCAGGAGTCCCACAATTCTTCCTAGGACCATCTCCTTCCGCTCTCCAGGGCCCAGCACAGAGCTGGTGTGTGTGTGTGTGTGTGTGTGTGTGTGTATGTGTGTGTATGTATGTATGTATGTATGTGCATGTATGTGTATGTGTGTGTATGTGTAGGTGTGTATGTGTAGGTGTGTGTGTGTGTGTGTGTGTGTGTGTGTGTGTGTGTTCACATTTGTCTAATGAGTGAATCCAGTCCAGTGTGAATGTATCTGCCAGTGGACCTGGAGTGGAGGATTCAAATGAGCGATGATTGATGATTTAATAAGATAATGTTCCCAGTCCAGTCCCTCACCTTTTGACTGCCTGTTTTCCCGTCTATAGGATGGAGGCAATGAAGCATTGAGAGATGGAAAGATCAGGACATTCTGAAGTTAGCTGTGAGGTGGGGTGATGGTGCTTCAAGCCTAGGCAGGGACGAGGGTTTTGGACCTGCCCCTTGCCCTTCCAAGTGTATGTGTTTACAGCCTCAGCTATCACAAGGTCTCCTGAAACATGAGCCAATACAAAAGGTCCTGGAGTTTCTTCAGAGAAGAGTCTAACAGAACCCCCTGCTCCCCACTGGCAGTTCAGCTGAGCAAGTTCACTGCATTGTGTGTGCCTCAGGGGTTCCTTCTTCTCTGCAGCTGGAATCTATGAGAAAACTCCAGGCCTTTAATTGGAACCATGTGTCCTTCCAGCAAACAGCAGGTGGCTGGGCCAATAGAGAAAGGTGAGCATCAGAACAGTATGTGTCCTTTGACCTGTTCATCCGACTTCTGGGAATCAGTCCTAAAGAAATAACTCCAAATATGGGAAGGCTTATGAACAGATAAGGCTCCTTGCAGTATTTCTCATGACAGCAGGGAGAGGACACCAAGGAGGATCAGGGATGCTGCTCCACCTGCTTGACTGCTTGATACCCTGAGTGGGAGTGGCCAGGAAGCTCCATGGCAACACAGGAGAGTCCAGGGAAGAGTTCAAGTTCAAAACTATGTATCCTGTGATGAGCTATGGAAGCCACGCACGCACATCAAACACCAGAATGAGCACGTTGCAGCTCCCGCTATGTCAAGAGGAAGGCGTTATAGGAAACCTTTGTTTCCATTTTCCCAATTTTCTGCAATGTGGTTCTGATTAAAAGTATATTGCAAATAAAAAGCAATTAAAAACAAAGAAGGAATGCCTAGTTTTCTGAGAGAGAGAGAGAGAGAGAGAGAGAGAGAGAGAGAAAGAAAGAAACACACACACAGAGAGAGAGAGTGTGTGTGTGTGTGTGTTTCTGAGTTGGTGAGCATTTTCTGTGGAATCTCTGGCCTGCTTTAGATTTCTTTCTTTCTGCAGACAATGGAAACCCACCCACCCTGGCTGATGTTAATGAGCAGAACATGTTCAGGGCAAAAATACTCAGAAAAGAAAGATACACCGATGCCACCTTCCTAACCTGGCTGTGTTTTCTTCTAGGCTCAGTCTCCCCGCACCCCCCACCCCACCCGGTGTGTGTGTGTGTGTGTGTGTGTGTGTGTGTGTGTGTGTGTGTGTGTACGCGCGCGTGCGTGCATGCAGCACACGTTCTTGTGCACTTGAAGTCAAGACTGATGTTGGTGCCTTCCTCCGTCACTCTCCACTTTATTTTTTGAGTCTGGGCCTTTCTCTAAGAGCCTGGACCTTGTCAGTTGGCTGAACTGGCTCTCTAGAAAGCCCCAGGTATCCTCCTGCCTCCACCTCCCCAGAGCTGGGCTTGCAGAAGCCCACGCTGCACCCAGCTTTTATGTGGGTGCTTTGGGTCCTCATGTTTGCCTGGCAAGCACTTTACAGCCTGAGTCATCTTCCTGGCCCCAATATTCATATTTGTTTTAGCAAAGGCAGCGTGTGCACAATCTTAACTTCTGCTTTGATTTGTATTTTATTTAGATAATAGTTTATTTCAACAGAGCTCTTGTTTACAAATATGAAGAGTTTTACCACATTTCAAGTTGGGGTGCATTGTATTCATGTGACTGTCCTTATATGACCTATTTTCTTATATTCCTTTTTGTGATTATGTTTCTATGGTAAGTCTCATGGTGATAAATGTTTGTATATAAAACTCCTGTAGTTGCCCACAATAAATATGTAAAATCATACAGCCTTCCTTTATATCAGCACTAACAAATTAGGAAATATGGAAAAATATTCCACTCAGAACAACAATCAATTATAAAATTCTTAGTACTATAGTAGTAAGGATGGGGGTGTGAGTGCAGATCCACAGGTGACTACATGCTTGGCATGCACAAGGCTCTAGTGCCAGTGTGAGCATAGTGAAGGTGGTGATAATGGTGATAGTGACGGTGGTGGTGATGGTGATGATGGTTGTGATGGTGATAATGGTGAAGTTCCCACACACAGACAAACCTGGAGGACATTACATTCAGTGCAATAAAACAACCTCAGAAAGAAAAATACCTATATCTTGCAGGTCATTTAAAAATTACTGAACACGTCTGAACCGAATGAATGATGTTTACCAGGCCCAGGGGGCGGGGTAGGAAGTGAGGGGATTTAGGGCCAAGGTTTCCAAGTTGCAGCCTCAGGATTAATAGGTTCAGAGCTCTCTATAGTAGAAGTTTTGCTAGAGAGCAGATTTTAGACACTCTTGCTATCGAGCAGCTAGTTAGATATTAGCAGACTCGGAGGACCAGGGCCCTTCCATTGTTATCAACAGCCGGCAACCAAGATGGAGAGCATAGGGCTTAAATCCTATCTCTGACCGTGGAAGGACATGTGACATCCTGGCTTGCCCAGAACCATTAACTAAACTCTACAGCAGAAGGCTTTCTGATAAACAGAGAAGATATATATGACCCTCCCATAAGAGGCAATTCAAGCCGGGTGTGGGGGCGCATGCCTTTAATCCTGGCTCTTGGGAGGCAGAGGTGGGCAAGTCTCTGTGAGTTTGAGGCCAGCCTGGTCTGCAGAGTGAGTTCCAGGACAAACAGAACCACACAGAGAAACCCTGTCTTGAAAAACACCCCCCCCCCAAAAAAAAAGCAAAAAAGAATTCAAAGGGGCCTGTCAATCACCAAGACAGGACAAAGTCCCTCAGGAAAACCGCCAGTTCTAGAGAGTTCAGACAAGGATCCACCTACCTGCTAAGTTTTAAAAATAAACAGGTTGTAAAACAAAACATAGAGATGAACCTACACATGGTTTGTGGTGAGAAAATACAAACGTAAGTGACAGAGGAAAACCAAGACCTAGGAGTCATGAAGGAGGGAGGGAGGGTCAGGCACGCAGCAGGGCTGAGGGAGGGCTGAGGGAGGGCTGAGGGAGGGTCAGGCTCACAGCAGGGCTGAGGGAGGGTCAGGCTCAAAGCAGGGCTGAGGAACTGCTTGCTCCATGTGCTCTCAGCATCTTCTAGGCTGATGCCCAGCTTTGCAAGTTCAGAAAATAAACAACTTCCTTTTTGCCATACTGACTCTCTAGTCCTCTGATGATGAAGTGAGTTCTGGACCCAGTGGGGAGCTGGCTGGTCAGTGAGCTCCAGAACTCCACATGGCTCTGCCTCCTCGGAGTTGGGATTCCAGACGCACGAGGCTGGGCTTGGCTTTTTGTGTGGGTGCTGGGATCCGAACTCAAATCCTCAGGCATCGCCTCACCAAGCGAGTGCTCCCTAGTCCTTCCATGCATCTTCTCGAAAAGACCTCAGTCTGGATACAAGGGGACCGCCTTCATGTAACCACCTCTTATGGGTTTGTCTCCTATACAATCACCTGAGGTCCTAAGGGCTAGGATGCCAGCCTATAAATTTAGGGAGACACATCCCAGCCCTCCACCCTGAACAATCACATGGTACTGTGCCCGGTGAGCCCTATGGGAGATGAGAACACAGGTCCAGCCCTGCCAGCGGTGCATGTGAAACCCCGTCTGTGGAGTTAGCAGTCACTTCCGGAATCCTGTCTCCTTCTCTGTGAGATCCGGGAGGCACCCTCCTCCTGGGCTGCAGTGTCAGTCCAGGCGGGATCGAAGGCCTGGCCTGTGCTGGGCCTGGACACATGGAATCCTCAGACAGATGTGTAAGATGGGTCAGGCAGGGAGGAGCTAGGTGTGCAGACAGCATTGTCAACTCCTAATGCCTGCCCCAGGCTAAAAGTCACATCACTCATGGTCACATCCTTTCTGTGGAGTTCCCTGACTGGTCACCATCCCGTGCTGAAGTCTTCACCCACTATTTATACCCAACACTCCCACACCAGCCTGAATAGGGTCTGCTCCCCTCTAGCCTGAGCTGAGTTCTCCGTTCTGAGGCCTCGGCCCTCAGAACTTGCTTCATCACTGCCTGTGTTGGGTCACCTCCTCCAAGAAGCTTGCCCTGATTACTTCATGCTTCCTCAGCCCCCAGAATCTGCCGGAGGCCTAGGGTTATCCCTAGTTGTCATGTGGAGAAGCACGTGGAAACAGTAACCCACTGAGAGCAGTCACTCCAGGACCGGCTCTCCCCACCCCGTCCCCCTGCAACCCTGGGCTCCAGGCCTACTTACCAAAATAAGGAATGTGGCCCTTGGGAGAGAGCCTTGGATGAAGCTGCAATGTGAGCAGGCCCAGGTGCCAGGTTGGGCTTTGCGGCAGGAGCATCTGCTGGGCGCTATTCATATTTTGCATGTATGGTGTCATTTATTGCTTCCTGAAGCCTACTCAAGGCCACACCATTCTCTCTACTTGTCTCTACCGTGGTCACATGACTGCCAATGAGCATTCCAAGAAAAAGAAGAGGTCCCCAAAGAAGGAGAGGCTAAAGGGACAGTGAGAGGCCATAGGCCCAAGCCTACTCACAGCCTGCAGGGTAGCAGTGACCAGGCAGCCATCCTGGGGTGCTGGGGTCTCTCAGTGCCTCTTGTAAAGGGTTAAGTAGGATGCTGGTCCCGGCAGTGGGTGTAGTGTCATCCGGGGCTCTCACTGAAGGCTGAGTTTTTCTTAGCTTGTGGCAGCAGCAGGGTAGAGAGAGAGAGAGGCCCTTCCTAGTCAAGCCTCCCCAGGGACTTCAGGGCACAGCAGAAGAGGCTAACGGAGAAATAAAGGAACGAGAAAGGAATTGGAGTCTTAGGCTTGGGGAAGGAGTCAGTGCAGGCCTGGGGTATCCAGGCCCAAATGTGGCCAGCATGGGAAACAGGAATGCCTCTCAGAGGTGCATCTTGGCTGAGGCATGAAGGACAGGAAGAAGCCAGCTGCTTAACTGTTAAGGCCATGAAGCCTTTGAAGCTGCCTTTGATGCGGGCTTAGGAATCAGAGAAGCCAATAGTCAATGGCACCCTCTGCTCCCTGCCTGGGAAGGGCTTCCGTCCGTCCGTCTGCTTCTGCTGCACGCAGGCAGAAAGCAAGGGTAGGGCTTAGGTGCTCTGGGAGCTGTGCAAAGGCCATGGGGCTGTGAAGGGGGTGTGAGAGATGTGGGGCTGAGATGTGCCCTGGAGGGGTGGACGCGGACTGAAGTCAGGGCGGCCTCTGATTTCAGAAAACCATGAGTGGGGGTGGTGGCGGGGGGGGGGGGGGACAACATGGCTTCAGGTACAGAAATCACGGGCAGCTGTGCTCCAGAGGCTGGGCAGCTGGAAGCCGTTCTTCTAACCCTGGGTGATCTACAAGGCCCAGCCACGATCTCTCAAACAGATGAAGAGCTGTTTGTGATCAGGAAAGCCATCTGTTAATCTGGCTCTGGAGAGGAGACAAAGCTGGGCTGTCACACAGGCCATAATGAATGACTTCCTGCTAGGAGTGGAGTGTATGATGGTATGAGTATGTGTCATCTTGCCTAGGACCCAGGGTCAGAGGTCTCTGCTCTCACTCTCCACACGGAACTTCTCTGAAGATCAGCCTCATTTTCTTTCTCTCTCTCTCTCTCTCTCTCTCTCTCTCTCTCTCTCTCTCTCTTCCATGTAGCCCTGACTGTCTTGGAACTTGCTTGATAGATGAGGCTGAGGCTGGCCTTGAACTCAGAAATCTACCTGCCTCTGCCTCCCAAGTGGCGATTGCCACTACCGGCTGATTCAGCCTCGTTTTCTTAATTCTTAACTTTATTTATTTATTTATTTATTTATTTATTTTTGCAAAGTACAATCCAACATGTACCTTGTGAAGTTTTGTTGACTCTACATGAATACTTGTATCTCCCAGTAACATGGGGCTCTTCTTGGGGCTAAAAACAAAACCCACAGAAACCACCATAATTTAATTTTTTTTTCTTTTGGTTGCCAAGAAACTCAGGGTCAAGTTGAGGTGCAATAATTATATCTCACTAGGTTTCTGGCATAATTGTTAGTTCAGTCCAACTCTGTGCACCAAAAGCAGGCTATTGACGGACATTGCATTTTTCTAGATTTTTGCTGTTATAGTAATTCTTCCATTGCAATAACTGAATAAAAGGAAATAAATCACACAGAGGAGAATACAATGGCTCATAACACATGGCAAACGTTTGGTCCTTTCTGAACATGGAAATTAGACTGTTCTCTGCTTTTGTTTTTGCTGGTGAAATAACCTGTGTAAAGAAGTGCTAGCCCACACTGGCTGGGAGACAGAGAGACTCCACTTTTGGGTCCCTTCTGCCTGAATGTGAATTCCTCACTTTCTGGCTTCCAGGACACCTATGCCAGGAACTACAGAGACAGCCCAGCCTGGAGCACAGATCTCACACTGTCGTCGTTTCTAACCGAGCAAAATCCGAACATCTCATGACAGGGGAGTGGTCACTAGTTGTACCCATAATAATCACACGGCGTATTCACTAGGTATACAACAAAGAGTTTCACCCAGACGGGGACACATTTCTGCACTGGTGTTTGGGAGGAAACAGATGCCCAGATGCCAAGTGGATCTGGGATAGGCGTCAGAGGCCATGGAGTCCCAACCCTGTGGCGCCACCCTCCAGTCTGAGACTCCGGGTCAGAGATGTGAGAATAGCCAGCTGTAGAATGAAGCCGCTCCCTGAGTCTCCCAGACCCCAGCAGGCTGAGGTCAAGGGCCAGTGCTGCATGCCTTCATATACTCAGAGAATATGGAACTTGAAATGCTGATTGCAATGCTAGAAAGCACTCTCCAGTGACAGCATGTCCTGTGGGGTGGCAGTGTGATGGGGCTGTGATTGTTGTGGTGAACTGTCATCCTATTCAAAGAGTTGGAGGCTAGGGGACATTTTAACAGGAAGTGAGGGGGATTGCATAAAGTACTTTGCAACAGTAATCTTTGGCCACAAAGATCAACCCCAAGGGTGGTGTCTGTCCAATGCTGCCGAGGCCATTGTTAGAGACATCCTCGCAGAAGTTTTTCTGGGCAAGGCTGGGATGGCTTTTGTGCCAGGTTGAGGTTTTGGCAGTCTCCAGGGATGGATGGTTCCTGCTACCGGGCAGTCATGTGTGAGAGCCCCTCCTTCATTCACGCCTCCTGTGGAGTAATTCTTGTTATCAGGGCCCGACAGAAGTGACTCCATGTGAACCTGACAGCTTCCTTTTCCTTCTCTTCTCTCTTTCTTTTCTTCCCAACACTCTTCCGATTCCACTTCCTCCTCTTCCTTCTTTTCTTCCCCCTCTTCATATACCATTTCCTCCTTCTTTTCTCTTTGTCCCCCTCCTGCCCACTCCCAACTTTTTTTTTTTTTTTTGAGGTAGCACGTCACTGTGTCTTCCAGGCTGTCCTCACACTCACAGCCTTCCTGCCTTTGCCTCCAACGTGCTGGGATCACGGGTGTGCCATCCTCAAGGCTGCTTGCTAAGGACCAACCCTGACGTATAGATGGATACAGTGTAGCCAATGCTTTGCATTTTGTGCCGACTGTGTGGGAATGCCTGGGGCTTTGGATAGACAGCCCCTGTCAACATCTGCAAAAAAGCTCAGGCCTTCAGTCTTTCCATGGACATCTGAGAGCTGGGGTCTACCTAGAATGGGATAAGGAACCCGAAGTCACAGAGGATTTGGGGTCTGCAGTTTTCCTGACACTAATCTGATGCAGATCACTTTGCAAACAGGGATACTGAGTCTGGGGCCAGGCAGGGGTGGGATAATGGAGAGGAAGTGGGGAGTGACATTGTCTGCTGTACCCTAAGGACCCTTTACTGCAGCCACTGTCCCATGGCTGACAGCTAGTGAGCCACAGCATTCTTGGTGGGGACCCTGTCACAGGAATTTTGCATCCTTTACTTCTCAAGCGATTCCAGGCCTATCACTACATTTAACAGATGATGACTGTAGGCAGATTACCGTCAGCTCCCCAATAATGTCACAGAGACTTATCATTAAGAAAGTTTGGCCGACAGCTTAGGCTTGTTTCTAGCTAGCTCTTAAAACTTAAATTAACCCATTTCTATGAACTTACTTTCTGCCTCGTGGCTTTATTACCTCATCTCTGTGTTGCCCACCCTGCTTGCTCTGTGTCTCCCAGCATCTCCTGCCTTCTTCCCAGCGTCCCCTCTGCCCCCAAATCCTGCCTAGCTATTAGCCGTTTGGCTTTTTAAATAAACCAGTCCCTGCGGCACATCTTTACACAGTATAAAGCAATAGTCCACAACAGAGGACACAGCACACAGCACACCAAGTGGCTGAGTGATTCACTCAGGGTCACAGAGCCAGGAAGTGAGTGGTCCAGCCTGGACTGGACCTGGTCACCACCTCTAGTCCGTCCTGGGACTTCAGACTGGCCTCTTTCCCTGACATCTGCTGACTGGTTTTCCAAGCCACTAGGGGCTTGGGGCAAGTACCTAAAACGTGAGATATGAGAATAGAGTGAACTGGTAGAGACTGGTAAGGGCTGAGCGCAGACCTTGGATGTCCTGCCTCCCCTCAGCCACCTTCTCTTAGTCCTCCAAACTCTGCCACGATTATCAAATTCATAACAAGGTACTAAGGAGTCTCCAATCTGCTCACAGCTCAGGGGCCCCTCCTCTCCAGCACCTGCACATGCTCAAGCCTCCCGAACCATCGGTGCCCAAACCTCTGAGCCTTTGCAGAGGCTGTTCCCTCTACCCTCCCTCCTTTTCTTGCTTCTTATGAGGTGGTTCTCACACACCCAACTCTGTCCTTGACCTCACTGTGTAGCTAAGGGAGGTGACCTTGAACTTCCAATCCTCCTGCCTATACCTTGTAACTGCTGGAATTACAGGTGTGTACCAGTATATCCGATTTATGTCCACTGTTGGGGATCAAACCCAGAGCTTTGTGCATGCCTGGCAAGCATTCTACCCACTGAGCTACACTTGAGCCCTGCCTCACTTCTGGGTGGCCTCCTGAACCAAGGGTCAGCCAGCAGGCCCTTTCCTGGCCTCTCTGCAAACCTCCAGCATTAGATATTTTTTGAGATGAGGTTTCATTCGGAGGCATTGGACACAGTGGTGCATGCGTATAGACTTTAGCTACTCAGGAGGCTGAGGTAGGAGGGTCACTGGAGCCCAGGAGGTCAAGGCTAGCCTGGACAACAGTGCATGTCACCCCCTTTTCAAATTTGAACAGAAGGGCATATTTTGTAATTGAACGGCCTGATAAGTGTTCACGCATTGAGTACATTAAGGAAACCACTCCTCAGCGGCTGCCTTCTGACACTGCCCACCCCAGGAGCAGCAGTCTCCTGCCCTGCCCTGTCCTTCCTACAAACAGACCTTATAAAAGTTAATCTGTGGCTGGTCCGGCGCATCATCAGAGTTGAATGTCCTAGTGTGTGACTACTTCCCCACATATTCATTCACTGTGGATGATGTTGGGGGGCTTTCACTGGACACTATGGACAGTCTCTGTGTGCAGACAGGCACGTTTATTCCAGCAGAGCCTGATCCCTAAAATTGAATCACTGGTCCCACACAAGCAGCTAAATGGTATCCTAAGGCCCTCCGAATTTACTTGCACTGGTTTTAAAAATTTTTTATTATTATTATTTTTTAATCTTTTTGCTAGTTTTTCAACACAGGGTTTGTCTGTGTAGCCTTGGCTGTTGTGGAACTCGATTGTAGACCAGGCTCAGAGATCTACTTGCCCTTGCCTCTGGAGTGTCCCACACCCGGCTACAAGTCCATTTTTTTTTTTTTTTTGCATTGTTTTTATTTATTTTATGTGAGTGCTGGGAATTCGAACTCAGACCCTCATGTCTTCACACCAAGTGCCCTTACTCACTGAGCCATCTTCCCAACTTCTTTATTTCTTTATTTATTTTAAAGAAATCTATCTGCGAGTCCTCCAGGCTAGCTGGCTGGCGGCTGCCTTGCATTCTACAACAAACTGGCTTCTGCTGGTCCAGCCTGTGGCTGCTTGCTCTCCTGACCAGTCAGGTCAAACTCTTTTCCACGTGACCTTCCGGGCTGTGGGAAGCCCAGACTATACCCCTGGTGTTGGGAGTCTGCTTGGCCTGACCCGCAGTCCTGGCGGTCCAGTCTGATCCCAGCCTCTGGTGCCAACCGCAGACTTGCGGAGTCCTGGGGCTACGCGCCGCAAGAAAGGAGCCCGTTGTAGGGTGCAGGGGCGAGCAAAGGGGAACCCCTGAGGGGTCTGGGTTCTCTGCAAGCCGGCTTTGGGGGGCAGATGGGATGTGGATCGAGTGTGGAGCACTGCGCCTAGGTCTAGGTGGGTGGCGGGGCACGTCTCACAGCGAGGCGCCCCGCGTGCAGCGCAGCAGGAGAGTCTGGGTGGCGGCGCGCCCCCGCGGCGCGGTGCAGGAGGGAGGGTCCCCGCGGGCCCCGCCCCCGCCGCGCCTCCTCCGGGCGGGATAATTGAACGCGGCGCGCAGGAGCCTCGCGTTGGCTGCCCAGGCCAAGCCAGAGCGTGCAGCCCCTGCCCGCCGTGCCTTTGTCCGCCGCTCGAGCCCGCCGGCCCCATGGAGCGTCCCGCGCTGTCTCACCCGGTCCCGCTGCCGCTGCTGCTGCTCAGCAGCTTCTCACTGCTGGCGGCCCGAGGTAGGGGCGCCCCAGGCCCATGATCCCCCCTCTAGGTCCCCACCCGGGCCCCCGCGGTCCCTAGAAGTTTGCAGCCGCCGGTGTTCCGGAGCGCGTGCGCTGCGCTTTGCTGCGCCCCGGACGTCATCGCATGGTTCCCCAGAGCTGCGTGGAATCCAGGCCCGCGACCTCCTCTCCCCAGCCGCACTTCCGGCTTGGCCCTAATGCCCTCCTCTAAAACAAGGGGGACTTGTTTTATATTCGTTCATCTTCCAAACAGATCCTCCAGCGGGCTCTCGCAGACACATTCTCTGCTAGTGGAGACAGCTCAAAGACCTCCCGCAGGGCCGTGGGGGTGGGAAGCACTCCGCACGGGGAGCAGCTTTAGTGCGACTTTTCCCCCGCCTCCAGCCCCTACCCTCGGATGGGGGCCTGCTGCACCCATCTTACTTCTGAGCAAACTGAGACTGGAGGGCAGGAGAAGTAAGTTGTTCAGGGATGGATGGGGGCAGAAAGAAATGAGAAAATAGAGGTCCGATCTGGAAGGTTTGGCCACTTCCTCCCTGCTGGGCCACAGGAGTGCCCTATAGCAGATTGGTGGCCCAGAACCACTTCCCCAATCTAGGGACCTTAGAATGGACTAGAGTCCACCAGGCTGTGCTTTTCTCAGCCCATAATCCTCCTGGCCCGGGGAGGGAGGGGGCCCGGCGCTTCACCTGACCAGCAGAGAAGCTGTGGGGCTGTAAATCTGAACCTTTAACCTCTGTGACTCTGGGGCGGTCAGCCGAGCCTGGTTTTTCTTTGAAGTCTTTGTTTCAGCGGGGGGCCCAGCTCCAAAGCACCCTTGCGATCTCTTACTCGTTATCCCTGGATTAGTTTGGCTTCTTTTGAATTCTCTGTTAGCCACACTCCTGGTCAAAAGGTCACGGGTTGTAGATAACTGCTGGCGGGGGTGGGGGTGGGTGGGAGGGTGGAGGGGGGGTTTAGGGAGAGGCTGAGGTGAGGGAGAAGGGACTGGCTGGTTCTGAATCCAGGAGGAGTTCTGGCCGTTCTGGGCACTGGCTGCAGCCTTGGCACATTTTGGGTCACTTCTCAGGGTAGGAGACAGGGTAGGTAGGCTCATAGGCTTGAAACTGTACGTGCCAAGAGTTTTGCAGCCCCTCAGAGCTTATGGAGGGGGGGCCTTCTTGGAGGAGGTTGTGCTTGGACCAGAGATAGTGAGGTGGGTTTGGGCCAGAGAAGGCATTTGAGTCTCTGCCAGGGAGAGTGAAAACCAGAGAGGATTTTGATTTACCAGGGTGGCACACTATTGGAAGTGGCAGGGACCTCTGATGGCCACATATTGCACAGATGAAACAGGTGGAGACATGTGAGGCCCAGGACCTCCAAGGCCGGTCTTCCCTGCCTACTGCTGGGGAAGTGTTTTCACCCGCTGGTGCTCACACAGGGTTGTGTGTGAGCACCCACACGTGCTAACCCGGACTCTCTCAGTGTTGCAAGCATCATCCTTCATAGGAAAGCTTCGATCTGAAGCCTGCCAGAACAGAACATCCTGGGACCCATTTTGTTTCTTGTTGGGGGAGCTGCCTTGAGTTTGGTCGGTTCAGTTTGGTGTCGTCCTGGAAAAGAGTTAGAAGCTGTTGGCTCCTTCCTGCTCCTTGTAGCCCTGTAGGGCCAGGTGACCCTGATCTCAGGCTCCAGAGCACTGTGGGGTTGGCAAGAAAGCCACTATCTAATAAAGACCTTGGAGGAGACAGAGAGTGTGCCCTGTTGCTAATCGGCCCCCATTCGTTTGGCCACCAATGGGCTGTGTGGCCACCTATATGCAGAAGGACCGTGGTCTTTCCTGCTAACGGACAGAGTCTGCGCATGGTTGTCCTGTGACTGATCTGTCCTGTTGGACTTGGCTGCTCCTGGGCCAGCTGAGGGTGTGGGGAGAGGGAGGTGTTGGGAGAAACAGTTGTGTTTTCTCCAAGGCTTTCTTGGCCTCTGGCTCCAGCCTGCAGTTTCCGACTGATTAAAAGAAAGTCCTGTTGGGAGGGAGAACAAAGGCAGAGAGCACTTGGCAGAAACATGTGGCTGTGAGCTGAGCTCCTGGAAGTTTCCCAGTCAGGAGGTGGAGACCGGAGGCAGGAAGATGAGACTGGGGGTTGGGGATCCCTGGGGAAGCACTGAGACCCCCGGCGCTGCCTTCGACTTCCTAACTCTGAGTCGCATGCTCACACCCACCCCCACACACTCCCACACTCCTCACCCCCACCTCCTGCACATTGTACCGTGGAGGGCAGGAATCGGGGAACCCAGCTACATAGCTCCCTCGTCAGGGTACCTGGGTACCTATGGCTTTGGAAACCAATCTTCCTATCTACAGAAGAATCCAGTGGGATGGCTGGGTGGTTCCCTGTGTGTAAAAAACGAGATAATGGACTCCTACTTGTTAGGTTAAGGAAGAGAACCCAGGACTAAGTAGCCTTAGAATTGCCATTGTATCATTCTTGTTCATGCTTCGAAAGTTCTGCTCATATCGAACTTCAAACCCTTCCTGAAGGAGGCCCCACAAAGCCCCAGACTGCAGCCCTCAAAGCCAGCCCTAGTGGAGAAGGTCAGGCCGAGGCATTTCACTCAACAGCTGCCGAGGGACAGCTCAGCGCCAGACACTGAGGTTTCCCAGATGTGTCAGGTGATGGGACAAACTCAGCCCTTCCCCTTCATGTGCTTCGTAGCTTCCAGGAGATCCAGAGAAAGGAGCCAAGCCCTACTGGCAGAGTCAGGGGAGACTCTCTGGAGGAGGTGGTGTGTGTGTGTGCAACTGTGGAAGGGAATTCCTCTCACCCTTCACTTGAAGGTGGGGCTTGGGCTGGGAGGAAACGGTGCATTTCCCGGCAGAAGGAAGAGCCTGAGCGAAAAGTCCTGCCAGAGAAACATGACAAATGCCACAAAACACCATAACCAGGGGAAATTATAAAAGAAAGCATTTGATTTGGGGATCATGGTTCCAGAGGGTTGGAGTCTATGGTCATCATGGTGGGGAGCATGCAGCAGGCAGGCATGGTGCTAGAGCAGTAGCTGAGAATTTACATCTGACACACAAGCATGAGGTGGCAGAGGTGGGGTGGGGTAGGGGGTGTGAGCAAGCAAGCTAACTGGGAATGGTATGGGCTTTTGAAACCCAAACTGAAAGCCCACTCCTAGTGACACACCTCTAACAAGGCCACACCTCCTAATCCTTCCCAAACTAGTCAACCAGCTGAGGATCAAGTATTCAAATATATGAGCCTGTGGGGGCCATTCTCATGCAAATCACCACATTGAGATGCTCAGGAATTTACAGGGGCTCTACCCTTCCCTTGTGACTGGGGAAGTCTCCTGCTTGCAACTCCTTGAAGGCCTAGGAGCCTAAGCAAAGGGCACAGTGGACAGGCAGCTCTGCAGATAACACTTTGGGAAAACATTTCTCAAAGGGCATATGGGATTCTGACAATGCACTTTGTTCTTTTAAAGGTTATTTATTTTTAAATTTTAAGTGTATGAGTGTTTTGCCTGCTTATTTGTGTACCATGTGTGTGCAGTACCTGAGGAGGCCAGAAGAGGACATCAGATCCCCTGGAACTGGTGTTACATAGGAATAGACGTGAGCTGCCATATGAGTGCTGGGACCTGAACCCAGGTCCTAGGCAAGAGCAGCCAGTGCTTTTAACCTCTAAGTCATCTTTCCAGTCACTCGCCCCCAGGGCATTTTATCCAACAAAATATTTTCCTTTTGTGAAATATCGGATCATAACAATTTGATTAATAGCCACTCTGATGTACCTCATGTGGGTCCAGTTTCTTTGAAATGATCTCAGCTATGGCTGCGTAACAAAATAGGGTGTGAAGAAAGGGACCTTTGTCAAGATGTGGGTAAGGCATCTGCCCAACTCAGGATAAGCAGAGATGTTTCCTAAGCTGCTTCTTAGGAAACCTCATCTTCCACCCAAAGCTGGTCCTAGGTAAGGCTGGGTCAGGGATGGATTGGATGCAGGTTACTACAGTGGTCTGTATGTTTTGAGGAGTTATATACAGAGTATCCAACCCCAGTAGGAAGCAGGGGGCAGCTAGTCTCAGTTCTGAAGGTGGCTCAAGATGGTGAGTGACCCAAGCCTGTATTTCTTTCTCCAAGTCAGTTTGCTTCACTCTGGCTAATGCTGTTCTGGGCTGGTTAGGCTAACTGAAGTGGATTCTATCCAAAAGCTGACATAATCTTGACAGCGCTATGAGGTAGGTGGCCCAGTGTTTTTCCTGGGCCACTTTTTCCTTCTGTGTTTTGTCATCCGCTGGAGTTAAGATAGACTGAGTTTGGCCACATGCTCGCCTTCCCTTTTGGCTTAAAATCTCTTGGGGGAATTCCATTCCTAGGAGTCTGTACTGCCTGTTGTCTGGCTAAGAGTGATCATGCAACACTATTCTCTCTTGACACTAGCCTTGGGCCTGACTTCACCTGTAGGACCTTGTGGCACATCAAATGCCTCCTCACAGAGGACACAGGTACACAGAGACTAAGCATCCCAGGCAGCCCTGCCTAGCATTCCAGTCCTCACAAGGATGCTCGGTGGTCTCACCTTTCTCCGAATTCCAGCTTTAGAGAGGGGATGGGGCTTCTTCTCTGGACTTTTGTGGTGGATTTATATAGTGGAACTTTAGAAGCTGAGCTGGCTTGAGGTCCGGTCAACCTCTCCTTTTTCTCCCCGAATCTCTTTAAGGACCATGTAGAGTTGCTAGGGTCTCCTGAGATCATTTGCTTATTCACAGACATCAAGTGGTGGCTGTTGCAAAGCTTTGGGACAAAGGACACCGTGAAACACAGCCTGTCCCCCCCCCCCCCCAACCCCTTCCCCTCCCTCGGCCCTCCAGGTGTTAAGTTCAAGTATAATCATTTGTGCTAGGTGCTGGGAACTTAAGAGAACAAAGAGGCTGTGCGAGGCAGGAAGCAGATCTGCTGGGAGCCTGCATGTTCCAGCGAGTTGAGGGTGGTTAGGAGTCCCTGAAGGAAGGGCTGTTGGCAGGAGTACCTTGGCCCAGGACCACCCGGCTGCAACTTCTAAAGGCCAGGTGTGAGGACGCATGACAGGTGGCCAGAGGTGAAGGAAACCATGGGGAGATGGGTCCCGGAAGCTCAAGAGACCCTCGGGGCTGGGTAGGATGCTGCAGAGGGACCAGAGGTGGTCAAGTGAGTGTTAGGCTTGGCACGTGAGATGGCTGCCTGGGCTGGACCTGCTCCAGGGAGCTTAGGGGGGAGGGAGAGACAGTTCACCTTCCCAGCTGTGCACTGTGCATGCTCCTTCTCTTCTGCTGTCTCTTGGCTGCTTCTCTACCTTAGACCCCTGTACTGTCTGTGACACGTGCTGGGCGTGTGCATTCTGCTTGGTTGGCTTTCTTGCAGTTCTGGCTTCCTTTTTTTAAAACTTTTGTTTTTAATTTTATGTTCATTGGTGTTTTTGTCTGCATGACATTGGGGTGAGGGTGTCAGAAGCGATGGAACTGGAGTCACAGGTAGGTGTGAGCTTCCGTGTGGGTGCTGGGAATTGAACCTAGGTCCTCTGGAAGAGCAGCAGCCAGTGCTCTTAACCACTGAGCCATCTCTCCAGCACCATTTATTTTATTTTATTTTATTGGTTTCCTGCCTCCCAACCCCCACCCTACCCCTGGCACAAGGTTTCTTTGTGTAGTCCTGGCTGTTCTAGAACTTCCCCTGTAGACCAGGCTGGCCTCAAACTTAGAGATCCACCTGCCTCTGCCTCCTGAGTGCTGGGATTAAAGGCGTGCATCGCCACCGCCCGGAGTTGGTTATCCCTGGCCTGGGGCCCCTTTCGGCTCCCCTACTTCTGCTGTAGCTCCATAGAAGGCAGTGGATGGAGCAGTGGGCAGGATCCTTGCAAGGTGTGAACTGTAGAGGCTCCAGGGAGCAGGCCTGGGATTCCAGCCAATGGAGTACCAGGTCCCTCAGCACTCTCCCAGGGGCTGAGCTTGACCAGAATCCCAGGGAGTCAGTTGAGGCTAGCCTCAGTATTGGCCCTTCCCACACACCCTCTCTCATAGGAACCCAGTACACTGTCATCTGGGATCCACACCCCGCCTACTTTGTAGAACTAGAGGACATTTAATGTCCTGATTTTTGGAAGGACAGTCTCAGAAGAAAAATGGTTTCAATAAGATGGTTCTTCATAAAACACCATTGCTTTCCCTATAATGTTATCAGTCTGGGGCACACACACAGTGAGGAGGCTGCAAGTCCTCCATACAGCATACAGTTGGAGAAACTGAGACCCAGGGCTGTGCCAGTGAGAAAACCCTCTATGCTGGGGTCCAGCCAAAACTGGACTTTTGTCTTTTCCACATGATGCACTGAGAAACCTTGAACATTAGGTCTCGGTGGCTCCCAGGCCACTGGGAAACATACTCAGGCAAGGCCTCTGCAACATTCATGGCCTAGCAGGTGGATACTCTGGAAGCCTCTACCTGAAGAGTCATACAGAACCCCTCTAATCCCAAGCCCAGTATCTGTACTATCATGGGAAGACCAAGTGGCCTTGATGTTACACATCAAGGGTGGGGTCTGCTGTTTCTCTCTAAGCCGTGAGCATCTGTGTGGAGGAACACATGCAGCGTGTTGTTGATACCTGTCAGCTTTATGAGGTTTACTTATTTATGTGTGGGTATGTACAGGTAGGTGTGCATGCGTGTGGAGGCCAGCAGTTAACCTTGAATGCTGTTCCTTAGGAGCTGTCTGTCTTGGTTTTTAATGTAATTTAATTTTTATTTATGTGTATGTGTGTGTATATGTGCACACACACACACACACACACACACACACACATAAAAAGAGGGCATGGGATCCCCTGGAACTGGAGTTACACAGGTTTGAGAGTTGCTCATCCTGGTGCTGGGAATTGAACTCAGGTCCCCTGGAAGCAGCAAGTGCTCTTCACTGCTGGGTCATCCCTCCAGCCCACCCTGCTTTTGAGACAAGGTCTTTCACTGGGACCTGAGGTTTGCCATTATTAGGCTAGGCTGGCTGGCCGGCAAGTCCCAGTGCCTCTGCCTCTTTATACTGGCTGGTTTTGTGTGTCAGCCTGATGAAAGCTGGAGTCATCAGAGAGGAAGGAGCCTCAGCTGAGGAAATGTCTCCATGAGATCCAGCTGTAAGGCATTTTCTCAACTAGTGATCAATGAGGGAGGGTTCAGCCCATGATGGGTGGTGCCATCCCTGGCCTACTGGTTCTGGGTTCTATAAGAAAGCAGGCTGAGCAAGCCACATGGAGCAAGCTAGTAAGCAGCACCCTTCCACCTCCATGGCCTCTGCATCAGCTCCCACTTCCAGGATCCTGTCCTATTTGAGTTCCTGTCCTGACTTCCTTCAATGGTGAACAGCAATATGGAAGTGTAAGCTGAATAAATCCTTTCCTCCCCAACTTGCATTATGGTCATGGTGTTGAAAGGACCCAGCAGATGCCATAACAGGCTGCTCAGTCTTCTCTCAGAGATCAGGCCTCAATGTCAGTTTCCTGAGACTTGAGCAAGCAGTTTCTGGGAAGGCCGTGAACAAAAGACAGAGTCCTTGCTCCCTTCCTGCATGTACTCTGACTGCTCAAGGTTCAGCCAGTTGTTTACTGTCTGGGACCCCTCACCAACTTAGAGCTACATGCATGGGTCAGTGTGAACATGCGAGGCCAGCCAGCCTCCATGGCAGCTCAAGGACAAAGCCTGGGACTTGAACAGGCCTGCCCCAAAATGATAACTGTAACCCCCAACCAGTAAATTCAAAGATTACACACCCTCACCCAATCATATGATGCCAAGGCTTGTACCACCCTGCTTGTGGTTTTTCTCTTTAAAAACCCCTCACTCTGAGAGCTCAGGGCCATCCTCTACCCATTGTGTCAGAGTATTGGACACAGACCAAGCCTGGGCTTGCTTGTTATCAATAAACCTCTGTGTGTTTTGCATCGGATATCGGCTCTGTGGTGGTTTTGCTCAGTGTGTGTGTGTGTGTGTGGGGGATGTCTTGCGATGTAGGCACAACAGTGTTTCATCACAGCAATAGAAACCCTCACTAAGACATTCCCCATTACCGGGATTACAAATGCACCGTGTTCAGCCTTTTATGTGCGTTCTGGGGCTCAAGCTCAGGTTCACACACTTGCATGACTAGTCACACACTTCACTGACTAAGCCGTCTCCCAGCGCCTTGGGAGTGTTAACTCACCTAGAAGAAAGTTAGCTTGATGCCCAGGAGCCAAGCCCTTCTGCCTACTGCCCCAGCAGTTCTGTGGGTCGGTGCCATGTTCTCAGAGAGGGTTCCGGGCCAGGTGGTGGGTAGGTTCTGAGGAATGTGCAGTTCCTATGAGATTAGCTACCCTACTGTTTGATTTTTAAGGATTCTGTTTTATCCTGTGGTCATGTTCCCAGGATTACCTCCTTCACCTCCCCATGCCTGTGCAACAGGTTGAGGAACTGAGGCCCCAGAGGTTAGAGAGATGTGTCAGCTTGTCTGAGGCAGTGTAGTGGTACCTTGCTTTTAGATGGCGTCTCCCTATGTTGCTCCAGCAACCTACATAATGAGACGCCATCTTCTGGGCGGTTACAGATTGTTGTAAGTCATCTGGGTGCTGGGACTCAAACCCCAGTCTTCTGTAAGAGCAGCCAGTGCTCTTAACTGCTGAGCCGTCTCTCCAGCCCCATGGAGGATGGAGGACACCTTTTTTTGTTTGTTTGTTTTGTTTTTCCAGACAGGGTTTCCCTGTGTAGCTTTGCGCCTTTCCTGGAACTCACTCTGTAGACCAGGCTGGCCTTGAACTCACAGAGATACACCCGC
Organism: Onychomys torridus; assembly: GCF_903995425.1. Taxonomy (NCBI): domain Eukaryota; kingdom Metazoa; phylum Chordata; class Mammalia; order Rodentia; family Cricetidae; genus Onychomys; species Onychomys torridus. The sequence continues at coordinate 49,992,690 of NC_050458.1, forward strand.
CTCTGCCTCCCGAGTGCTGGGATTACAGGCATGCGCCACCACCGCCCGGCTGAGGACACCTTTTAACACCCAGTGTTGCTTGCCTTGGGACCATTTGACTGGAGGTCAGCCATGTTTGGCAATAGCGTTGATTCTTGGTTTTTACTATTAGTTAGTTGCCTGTGGGCTTGTCACGTAGATGACAGAGTTCTAAGTTAAAACTAGTCGATAGGTGGTGTTTCTTCTCAGAAAAGACAAGCAAAGGAGCATGAAGTGAGAGAAGGTTCTGGGTTGGCTGGAGGGCCCTGGTCAGGGAAAGGGTATTGAAGTTCAGGGTGAGTTGATTGACAGACTTCAGAGCTGCTGGAGGCTGGCTGCACAGAGGCAGCAGTGATGGCCAGAAAGCAGAATAGAAAGACAGAACTTGGGCTGTATGATTGCTCAGTGGTTAAGAACACTGCCAGCTCTTCCAGAGGTCCTGAGTTCAATTCCCAGCAACCACATGGTGGCTCACAACCATCTATAATGAGATTGGGTGCCCTCTTCTGGCATGTAGGCATGCATGCAGGCAGAGCACTACATACATAATAAATAAATAAATCTGAAAAAGAAAGAAAGAAAGAAAGACAGAACTTGACATGGGAAGGAGAGGAGACCCTTACCTTGGAGTCTGACTGAAGCAAGCCCTTTGTCAGCCAAGAAGCAAGAATTCCAGCACATGCAGTTAAGACTTCTTTCATTTACAGAGGTTTTATGTTAAAAGTGGGATGAGCCAGGCTTAAGGCCTGAGCAATATCCCATTGGATAGGACCTCATTCCTTCCCCCAGGCTGGGGCTGGGGGCTGAAGCCAAATAAGGTCCTTTACAGTGTAACTCTCCTGTCTTCCCGCAGCCCCTTGGGCTAGACTTTTCTATCTCTATATTGGTTGCAATCCTGTCAGGTGCCCCTCAGGTAAGCATTTAGGATTCACAGCAAGTCTTTGAAGAGAGTAACTCCAAAACCTACAAAGATGATATATATGGCTCTCCAAAATCAGCTAGCTCCCACTCTCCCTCGGGGAACCCACACCCACACTTGGGTATGTTTTCTGTTCTGAGACTCTCATTTGGGAAGCCCATGTGCTTGGGTGTGTCTTATCTTTCTATCTGAGCTCTTCTCTTTCTCTTAATCCTCATATTAAGCTTGTATTTAAAAAAATACTCTTATTAACCCCCAGTTTTGGCCTGTCTTGAAATTCTGGCCTGAATTGAGGTCCCCAAATGCTGCAGACAACATCTGTCTCTGTCCTGTCCCTCCCCCACTCAATGCTGGAATTCTTAGGGCTCCAAATCACTCTTCTGATGCAGCAGCAATGCTGCCCGGTGCTGGAGGTTTGGGTGCTTGATCTTCACCTCTCTGAAGGTATTGCCAGTGGGCCAGATTCTGTGGTTTGCTCTTGGTACCTGTGAGGTGTGGACTTGGATGGAATGTCTTGCTCTCTAACTCATTGGTAGACGCTGAGAAGTTGCTCTGGGTGTGATGTGAATGAGCCTCAGGGAGTCCCTAGTTTTTTTTTTTTTTGGTTTTTTGAGACAGGGTTTCTCTGTGTAGCTTTGCAGCTTTTGCACCCTTCCTGGAACTCACTCTGTAGACTGGGCTGGCCTCGAACTTACAGAGATCCACCTGGCTCTGCTCCTGAGTGCTGGGATTAAAGACATGCGCCACCACCGCCCAGCTCGAGTCCCTAGATTTTGTGTCGGGACAGTAAGACACAGGATGCCAGTGTTCAGATATTGGCACTGACCTGGTGACCTGATCTCCCATCTCCAGGTGACTCAGCAGGGACTGCACCTGGGTGAGGAGGAGGCCGCAGTTGCGCAGGTGTGGTGGTTAGCCTTTCCTCGCTGCCTTGCTTGGAAGCAAGGGTGCAGTGAAACCACCCACCTGGACCATTCCATGGGTAGAAAGAAAAGTTTATTTGGGAAATCAAGTTGCCAGGCTGTCTCGCAGGAATTGAGAGCAGCAACTGGGTGGGAAAGCACGTGGATTTTTTGTGACAGGCAGCAAGGTAGGGGTCTTTGCGCTGATACACTTTGTTCAGACTGACCAGGAGCTAGACGACCTTGCTGGATGTAGTTGGCCTTTGGGGTGGACAAGGGAGGCAGTGGTTTTCCAAAGACCCCTACCTTTTATCTCTAGAACATTCTCATTTTCCCAGACAGAAATCCCCATACCTATTAAATCATAATTCCTCACTCCATAGCCCCCAGCCCCTGGCAAGCACCTCCTTACTGTCTATAATTGTTTTTTACATGAAAAAAAGTGTCTGTGTATGGGTGGCCTGTGCAGTGATGCATGTGTGAAGGTCGAGAACAACTTGCAGGCGTCTGCTCTTTCCTGCGGCCATGTGAGTCTCAGGTCTTCAGGTCTGGCAGCGGTCATCTTTACACTGACCGGTCCGCTGGCCTTGTCCATGCATTTACCTTTCAGGGAACCTCCGATGTGCCCTGGCCTTGGGCTCCAAACCCACCTCCCTGATTTTATTTGATTTTCCTAAGGGGGGTATAGCTGGTTTATCTAAAAGGATGAACGTGAACACAGCTGTCTCCCTTTCCAATGAGAATGAGAGTGCATGGGAGGGGTGCGTGTGTGTGCGTGTGTGCGCGTGCGCGTGCATGTGCGTGCGTGCGTGCGCGTGCGTGTGTGCGTGTGCGTGCGTGCGTGCGCGTGTGTGCGTGCGCGTGTGTGTGCGTGTGCGTGCGTGTGCGCGTGCGCGTGCGTGTGTGTGCGTGTGTACGTGCGTGTGCGTGTGTGCGTGTGCGTGTGTGTCTATGTGTGTGTGCGTGCGTGTGTATGTGTGTGTGTGCGTGCGTGCGTGTGTGTGCGTGTGTGTATGTGTGTGTGTGCGTGTGCGTGTGTGTATGTGTGTGTGTGCGTGTGTGTGTGTGCGCGCGTGTGTGTGCACGTGTGTGTGTGTGCCTATGTGTGTGTGTGTGCGCGTGTGCGTGCGCGTGCGTGTGCGTGTGTGTGTGTGCGTGTGTGTGTGTGCGTGTGTGTGCATGTGTGTGTGTGCGTGTGCGCGTGTGTGTGCGTGTGCGTGCGTGTGTGTGGTGTGTGTGTGTGCGTGTGTGTGTGTGTGTGTGTGTGTGCGTGTGCGTGCGTGTGCGTGTATATATGTGTGTGTATGTGTGTGTGTGTATGTGTGTGTGTATGTGTGTGTATATGTGTGTGTATGTGTGTGGTGTGTGAGTGTGTGTGTGCGTGTGCGTGTGTCTGTGTGTGTGTGTGTGCGTGTGCGTGTATGTGTGTGCGTGTGCGTGTGCGCGTGCGCGTGTGTGTGCGCGTGTGTCTATGTGTGTGTGGTGTGCGTGTGTGTGTGTGTGTGGTGTGTGTGTGTGTGCGGTGTGTGAGTGTGTGTGTGTGCGTGCGTGTGTGTGTGCGTGTGCGTGTGTCTATGTGTGTGTGGTGTGCGTGTATGTGTGTGTATGTGTGTATATATGTGTGTGTGTGGTGTGTGCATGTGTGTGTATGTGTGTGTGGTGTGTGCATGTGTATGTGTATATGTGTGTGTATGTGTGTGGTGTGTGTGTATGTGTGTGGTGTGTGTGTGTATGTGTGTATATGTGTGTGTATGTGTGTGTGGTGTGTGTGGTGTGTGTGTGGTGTGTGTGTATGTGTGTGTGGTGTGTGTGTATGTGTGTGGTGTGTGTGTGTGTGTGTATGTGTGTGTGTGTGTGTGCATGTGTGTGTGTATGTGTATATGTGTGTGTGGTGTGTGTGTATGTGTGTGGTGTGTGTGTGCATGTGTGTGTATGTGTATATGTGTGTGTGGTGTGTGTGGTGTGTGTGTGTATGTGTATATGTGTGTGTGTATGTGTATCCCCATGTGTTCGTCCATCTGTGTGCTTCAGCCAGCCTGGCTCTGCCCTACAGAACCTATCTTGCAAGGGACACACACATCTTGTTTAAAGACAACCTGCTCCAGAGGATGGATGCCTTCGTTGGCATCTTGTGCTGTGACACCAGGGTGTCCCCCAGAATGTCTCATTTCCCCACCCTCTCTCCTCCCTTCCCGCTCAGCCTTCCTTTAATGGGGGGTGGGGGTGGGGGTGGCTAGTGCAGAACCCACCAGGGAAGGGAAGGCCCATCTCCAGGACCCACAAGTGGCGATTCTAGACTTGGGCTCTTGCTGAACTTAAGTCTTGCCCTTTGCTGTGGTCAGCCCCAGCCTAGGAACCTTCGCTCTTCTCTCTCCTTCCACCCGAGATGAACCTGGACGAAGCCCCTTTAGGAAGGCAGAGCATCCTGCTGGAACAGCCATTCTGTGCTTGGGGGTGGTCATGCCCATCAGCTCCTCGTTCTATGGAATTAGTGTTTCATGAGCCTCAGTGGGTATGCTGGTCATACAGGTACTGTGGAGACAGTAAGCGGAGGAGGGTGCATCTCTTGCCCATGAAGAAGATCCATTTCGGGAAGGAGGGCCGGCATGGGCCAGGGAGCAGGAGCCTGTAGGGTGTTGGTGTCTGCCTGGGCAGAGCTGACCCCATGTTGCTTGGGGTTGGTGAAGCCTAGCTCCAGCTGGGACGGGGACACTTCAGCATTGTTTTTGTTCATGGTGATGTAACTCAGCTTCAGTTCCTGGCTCTGTTTCTGAAGTCCTTCCTTGCTATGACCATTTGGTGGCAGAGCACTGAAGGTATCTGAGAGACTGGTGACAATGGACTGGGGGAACAGAAGTAGGAGGAACCCATGTGTACTTCCCATGACTGCAGGGTGATGGCACCAGACCCAGATGGGGACCTGGAGGCTCAGCGTCTGCAGGAGGGGAAGCCAGGCAGTAGCTCAGACCCAGGTGTGCCCATGCCAGCCTTCTCCTCCTCCCTCATTTAGCTTCCCAAGCTTCTGCAAACTCTTCTAGACTAGCATGGGTCCTCATGGGCTCCTTTCCCGTTGGCCTGGAACTCCTGGCACATCCTTAGACAGACAACTCCACTGTGATCAAGGAACCCATGAGCTCGGGCCAGTCAGTGCAGCTCCAGGTGACACGGGTCATGCCTGGCAGTCCCTGTGACCTCACCATTCATTTAGCTATGGGACGGGGTTTATAGAGTGCTTCTTGGGCAGTGGTCTGCTGTGCGTACTCAGAAAACGTTGCTGTCCCTAGCCTGGCTGCACTCCTCCCCAGGCAATAATGGTCGCTTAGAATGAGATTTCTAGATTCTTGTGCTCTGCCCAGGCATTCCTCTGGGTTTGGGTACTCCTTCCCGGGAGAGAAAAGTTAGAAGTTATGTAGCCTTGCGGGGCAAACCAGGCAGGAAGTGAATGCAGCCTCTCAGTTCTGTCACTGACTCATACTATGTGCTGGGCTTGAGACGGGCCCCTGTGTAGCTCAGAGCCTGTGGAGACAGGACATGGGGACTGAGCCGGATCTTGTTTGCAAAGGCCTTCGGCCCAGGCTCCTTTCTTGTGGCAGGGACACTCCCTCCCCTCATGGCCCTCGTTTAACCTGGTTGTGGTCCCTGCCTGACTCTTCCTGGTCTCTGAGGGGTATACAGGCACTGTTCTCTGGCTTACAAGACACCTCAAGCTTAAGGAGGATGGGCTGAGCCCATGCAGCTTCAGGGGAGCCCCCAACCCCACCCCGCCCCCACAGCCTTCAGACAGCTCTGCTCTGCAGGAATCAAGTCCCGGGACACTCTGCTCAAGAACATGTGAGCCACATTCCAGGGACATTCCAAGTTTCCAGACTGCCTGAAGTTTGAATGTGATTGTCTCGCTGAGCACAAGGTTCATCGTGTCCAAGGTCCCCTCACAGGCATCATTTCAAAACACATTAGAAGCCTCCCTGCAGCTCAGGACTCGTGGTTCCCACCCATCCACCTAGAAGGTAGGGCACTAAGGGAATTCTACACCCAGGCCTGGCAGAGGCTCCCCTCTGGCAGGTGACAGCAGGCATCCCTCTGATCATCTGACAAGTGGCCATGCCACTGTTTAGAATGTCATCACCCTGCTCCACCCTCTCAGAGACCGCAGAGGTCTGTCTCATGAGCTGTATTTGAACACAGATGAGCTGTGGGTCAGAGGGGTGACGTGGCCTGGTTGGGGTCACAGAGAGAAAGTTCCGGCACTAGAGCCCAAGTCTGTTTGGCTCCAAAGCTGTGGCCCTCAGGCAGTCTTGCTCTCATTCCCCTGCATCCCAGGGTGGGGAGAGTTTTCATTGTATCCTGGACCAGCCTTGAACCCAGACTTGTAGAAATCCTCCTGCCTCAGCCTCCTAGCTCATTATCTCAACTCTTTGCCTCCATATCACAGTTTTTGCCAAAGTATAAGGTCACAAGGGACAGACTCACTGTCAGGATGTCTGGTTGGGAGAGTGTGTTGGATAAATGGAACATTAGAAACAGTGAGATGTGCCAGGATGAAGTGTTCTGAGATTTGAACCCAGGACCCTAAGACTGACTGGGCCAGCAGGCTGTAGGGAGGTGACAGGCAGTGTGAGGGAGGGGCTAGGTCCTGAGAAGAGCTTAGAGGAGACAGACTGAGGACAGGATGTTTGTGTGGGTGTGTGTGGATGTTGGGGGTACATGGGAGAGGGTACGGGGTTCACACCACAACACTTATCTAGGGACCAAACCACAGTTGCCTTTTTGGAACACTTAGGGCCCTGTGTAGCATGAATTCTAAAAGTTCTTATTAATAAAATCAAACCTGAAGCCAGGTATTGGGGTGAATGTTGGAAGATCAGGGAAACAGAACAAGCCACAGCCACCTCACCTCGCCAGTTCCTCAGCTGATTCTGTTTCCTCAGACTGGAAGCCTCTGACTTCTCATCCAAATGGATCTCAGCTGAACTGCTGCTCCAAAGCCTGAAGCTTAACCGACCCTAGTTCCTGGTCCTCACGCCTTATATACCTTTCTGCTTTCCGCCATCACTTCCTGGGATTAAAGGCATGAGTAACCATGCCTGGCTGTTTCTAGTGTGGCCTTGAACTCACAGAGATCCAGATGGATTTTTGCCTCTGGAATGCTAGGATTAAAGGCGTGTGTGCCACCATTTTCTAGCCTCTGTATCTAGTGGCTGTTCTGTTCTCTGACCCCAGATAAGTTTATTAGGGTGCACAATATTTTGGGGGAACACAATACCACCACAGCCCTGTTTTCTGTGAATGCTTTTGTGTTTGCCTCCTTGCTTTGAGAGAGAGAGAGAGACAGACAGACTGACAGACTGTGTGTGTGTGTAACCCTGGGTGTCAGTTGGCACAACATTGGTGCCGGTCACTTTCCACCTTTTGAACGAGTAAGTGGGCGAATGAGCGTATAGGGCTGGCATCATAATGTGCTCCTCACTCTGACGCTCTTGCTCCGTGAGGCCTGTGATTCTGGAGGGTTTGATGGCTGAGTTCAGCCACAGTGAACTGTCTGTGGTCACTAAACAGAATCATGGGAGACTGTGGAGAGAGAACAGCGAACTGGGAGTGGGCTGAGTAGCTGGCTCAGTGCAGATTGTCAGGCCCAGCTGTGGGACAAACCATCACTTCCTCACCCACCCCAAGAACACCCTCTGGAACTCGGGGAACCTGACAGTTGTAGGGAAGGGATGGGCACGTCTTTCACAGTAGAACACAGCTCAGTGTTCTCCAGACATCCTTAGGAAAAAGGGAAAGCCCGACATTATCACGGGAGAAGGGTCTGTTTGTGGCTCAAAGTGAGGACAACCTCTTCCTGGCCATGTGGAATGGTTTTAGCTCATCTGTGCCCTGACCACACTGTGCTGAATGTTTCTGGAAGTTCCTCCTCTTCCCTTTCTGAGGGGTGATTTAGGAAGCCCCAGTCTCCTTCTGGGACCTCCCCTAGGGCAGGCCTTGGAAAAGTAATGAACTCAAAGCCACCTACAGCTACTGGTTGCTGAGAGGTTCTGCTGGGCTGAAGGGATACTGGAAGGCTAGTAATGAGACAGCATGGTGTCTCGTGTGTGTGTGTGTGTGTGTGTGTGTGTGTGTGTGTGTGTGTGTGTGTGTCTGAGTGTGTAAGTATACATGTGTATATGTTTATATATGTGTGTGTATGTGTATGTTTATATATGTGTATGCACATGGAGTCCAGAAGACAACCTCCTTGAGCACCATCTTCAGAATGCTATTTGCCACCTTTGATGCGGGGTGGGGGGGTGTCTCACTGGCCTGGGACTCACTAAGTTAATGGCTGACCAGCAAACCTCCATGGACCCACCTGTCTCCATCTTCCCTAGCACTGATATGAGAAGTGCACGCCACCATGCCCAGCATTTTGACATGGGTTCTGGGTGTCAAACGCAGGGCTTTATGCTTGTAGGATAAGCATTTTATTGGCTGAGTGATCCTCACGGTCTTCATAGTGTCTATTTTTTTTTAAATGTGCTTCTATATAAAATTATGTGTATATGTGTGTGCATGGGTAAGTGTACATGAGAATGCGTGTGCCTGTGGAGGCCAGCACATCAGATTCCCTTATGAGTTATGATGTGGGTACCGAGAACTGAACTCTGGACATGTAAGAGCAATATGTGTTCTTAACTGCTCAGCTATCTTTCCAATCCTTCTATGGTGTCTCTCTCCTTTAAAAAAAATTATATGTATGAATATGTATTGCAGGCATATTGCAGGTGAGCAAGGTGCCAGACTTCCTGGAACTGGAGTTACAGGTGGTTGTGAGCCACCTGATAAGGGTGCTGGGAACTGAACTCGGAACCTCCATAAGAGCTTCTAGGTGCTCTTAACCTCTGAGCCGTGTCTCGGGCTCCCATGGAATCTCTCTCTCTCTCTCTTTTTTTTCCCCTTGAGACAGGGTTTCTCTCTGTAGTTTTGGTGCCTGTCCTGGATCTCGCTATGTAGACTAGGCTGGCCTCAAACTTACAGAGATCTGCCTGGCTCCACCTCCCAAGTGCTGGGATTAAAGGCGTGCACCACCACCGCCCGACCCCATGAAATCTCTTAAAGCTGTAAGGTTCTGACAGACGGTGGCCTTCTGCCTAGCCATCAACGCTGTTGGCACTGATGTCTCCTGTCCTATAAGTCTCCTGAGCCAGGAGCAAAGCTTGCGGTACCTTACTCCTCCATGGGCTTCATAGAGATCTTTTTACCTGCTGGTAGCAGAGGGAACACAGCCTATAGTGAGGCCAAAGGCCTGGACTGCCACAAGGTCCTGCATTTCTGGCTCAACCCTTTGCTGAGGGTCTGTGCTAGTGGCTTGGTAGACAGCTTTTACTTCTGAGCCTGGCACTTTGTGCCAAGCCAGCACGGTCCTCACCTTTGGTCACTGTTTCTACAAAGTACTGTTATCCCTGAGGGCGGAACTGTGACCAGCTTTGGTTTTCCCGTCTATGTATGGAGGGTGGAAGCCCCTCCCCCAGCTCATCACAAAGACTAAGTGAGAACCTGGAAGTGGGCCCCAGAAACTGGTCCAGAGATAGAGAGGGTTTGCTGCTTTTTGAGGCTCCTCTTCCTGTCTCCCTTCTGGAGGAGTCAGGCCCCGGTCATCCTTTGAATGCTAGGTCGGTGGCGCCCGGCCATGCATCTGTCAGCGGAACTCACCTTTGTTCTTGGGACCAGAAAAACAGGGCGGGTGGCCTGTGTGCTTGGGTCTCAGCATTGAGCTTTCAGAGCTGCCCCGGGCCTTTGTAGGGGGAGTGGAGTGGATGCTTCCAGCTGAGAGTAGTTGGCCATTCTCATGCTGGCTTACAAAGTGATTAAAAGTGTGCGGTGTGTTCTCACTGCCCTTCCAGACTTGGCCTGATGTTGTCATTGGGGCTGCAGGAGGCAGATGTCCTGATGTCATGGCTGGGGTGGGGGCTACCAAGCAGGGCACCCATCGGCTTGTTCTCTTCCCTCCACAGTGACTGCTGATGTCTCCATGGAGACTTGCTGTACAGAGGGAAATCAAATGGCTAACCAGCACAAGGACTGCTCGCTGCCATACACCTCAGAATCCAAGGAGTGCAGGTACATGTGCCAGATGTCTGAGATGGGGGGGCTCTGCCTCCCCCCCTGCTGCTCCTTCCTCTGTGCTTCTGAGCTCATTGTCCTAGGCCGCTCTCTGCTCACTGGAGCATCTGTTGCTTTCCCTGGCCTGAAAAGTAAGATAATCCAGGTGTGCAGCCCGGTCTGCCACAGCTGTCTACCTCTGGGCGAGTCAGTCTTCCAAGCAAAAGAAAGGTCTGTAGTAGACTGTCAGATGGGACCACGTCGTGACGTGAGCCTTCTTACATACCCCAAGAACTGAAATGGTTCATCCACACAGCTCCTCTGCACACACCTTGTATGCTCTCTCTAGATTAAATCAGGCGCTCACAAAATTTGGGATATGTAAAACTTTAGAATAGACTACGATAATAGGTTATGTTGATCATCATTAAAAACATTATCAAATCTTTACAAAGCACCCACTGTGCTGCCTGAAGGTGTATGTGAAGTGTGGGGAGAGTGTCCAGGGAGGGAACAGCCATGGTGGATGCTCAGGGGAAGGCTATGCAGGTTCACCCAGCAGTGGTAAGGCAGCTAGAATATCTGGAACAGCGGGGCAGAAAGACACAAAGCCAGAGGGAGGTGGGGGTGGGCGTGGTGCTACCCATTGCCCCTGGTAGTGTGGCCATCTTAGAAACTCACTGGGAGCAGGGTAAGAAGCTGATGGAGGTTTTGAGCATAAGTTGGGGGCCAGCGTGTCTGTCCAGACTTGAAGGCCGTTGACAGGAGGGAGTAGACACTAAGAGGTTGTTTGAAGGTAGGAGGTATGGAGGGGGCTGGGAGCTGGGCATAGACTGGGATGGGGGGTAGAGGCTGGCGGTGGAGGAGAGTAGAGGAAGGGAGCCAGCCAAGCAGTCGATCCTGGGAGTCGAGTGGGATCCAGAGGGGTGTCGGCAGTAGCTCCACAGGTTTGCTTTGTATGGCTGAGGCTGGGGGAGTGGAATCTGCCAAGTTAGCCTTAAACTCCCAGAAGCCCAGGTGGCTTGTTAGTCTTGCTAGGAGTGTGGAGAGAGACAGCAGTCATGCTCAGAGGAGGAGATGGGGACATCGGGTATGAGAGACAAACCCCAGCGCCCTAAGGTCCCACTCTAAGTGCCCAGTGAGTCCCTCTCCCTCAGCACCCCACTCCTCACCAGGTTCAGACAGGGTGTAGAGAACTCCCATCCAGGAGGAGGGTTTGGGACAGGCAAGGTCGAGTGTCCCTAGACTGGTTGGTTCTTTGGTTTTTCATACTAGGTTCCCTGGAGCCTTTGCAATTCTTGGGAACCCCTGGCTGTCCCGAAGCAGAGGTGCACCTGGGCAGCCCTGCCCAGTCTCCTTCCTCCTGTGCAGCTCCCTAGGGACCCTCCCTGTCAGGGCAGAGTTTGTCTATGTGTCCCAGAGTGCTTGTGGGGACTAGGCAATTTGGCTTGGAGTCCTCATGGCTGACTAGCACACAGTCAGGCTGCAGACAACAGTACTTTGTAAAATGTGCTAAAATACAATTAAAACTCACTGTCTTAAGACCTCATGCTGTGGGAGGGCACATATACACAGTTTTGCCACCCTGACTACTGTCCCTCTCTGAGATCCTTCCAATCCTGCAAATGGAACCTCTGAACCCACCATGCCTTCAGCCCCTGACTAGCCCATCAGTTTCCTGTCTATGAATTTGACTTCTCCTGTGCCTCTGTGGGACTGGCTTATCTCAGCACTGGGCCCTGTAGATTCCTCTGTGTGGTTGCATATGCCAGGAGTTCCTTTGGTGTTTGAGAAGGAGTCACGCACAGTCTGTCATGTGATTGTGCTCACCCATTCACCCCTCCGCTCACATTTAGGTTCCTTCTGCATTTTGGCTATTGCAGATGGCACGGCCATGAACTTGGGTGGGTAGCATCTGTTGCAGGCTGTCTTAGGGTTTCTATTGCTGTGAAGAGACACCATGACCATGGCAACTCTTATAAAGGATGACATTTCATTGGTGGCTTGCTTACAGAGGTTTAGTTCATTATCATGGCGGGAAGCAAGACAACATGCAGGCAGACTTGCTGGAGAAGGAGCTGAGAGTTCTTACATTTTGACTCACAGGCAACAGGAAGTGGTCTGAGACACTGGGCAAGGCTTGAGCATATATGAGACCTCAAAGCCCACCTCCACAGTGACACACTTCCTCCAAGGCCACACCCACTCCAGCAAAGCCACACCTCCTAATAGTGCCACTCCCTTGGGGGCCATTTTCTTTCAAACCATCCCAGAGGCCCTGTTCCAAATTCTCTTGAGTGGGATAACTGGATCCTATGACAGTCTATTTTCAGCCCTTTGGGGAACTCCATGCTATATTCCAAATGTTTCCTTCCTTCCAGCTAAGGACAAGTCTTCCCACATCACCTCATCTTTACGAGTGTCTTAGTGACCTTTCTGTTGCTGAGACAAGACAGCATGACCAAGGCAACTTATACAAAACTTAGAAGAATTTAAAAGAAAGCTTTTAGGGCTGGAGAGATGGCTCAGCGGTTAAGAGCACTGCTTGTTCTTCCAGAGGTCCTGAGTTCAATTCCCAGCAACCACATGGTGGCTCACAACCACCTGTAATGAGATCTGGCGCCCTCTTTTGGTCTGCAGGTGTACATGCAGATAGAGCACTGTACACATAATAAATAAATCTTTGAAAAAAAAAAAAAAAAAGAAAGCTTTTAATTGGGGTTGCAGTTCCAGGTGGTTAGCGTTCATGATGATGGAGCAAAGGACTGATGGTAGCAACAGCTGAGAGCTCACATCTTACATCCACAAGGAGGCAGAGAGAGAGCACGCACTGGGAATGGGGCAAGTCTTTCGAAGCCTCCCTAGTGACACATATCCTCTACCAAGGCCACACCACTAATCCTTCCCAAACAGTTCCACCTACTGGGACCCTAGTATCAAATATAAGAGCCTATTGGGGCCATTCTCATCCAAACCACCACGGTCAGCACTTCTTGCTTTCTCTTTAGCGTCGTGGACATTTAGTGAAATACCTCTAGTCTGCCAATCCAATGGAGCAGGCTTGAAATTAATGGCACAGTGTAGACACATCCATCCTGGATCTGGAGGTTGGCTATGGAGAGACATGGGAAGCTGGTTCAGACTTCTGAGCTCTGGCTAGAGGAAGGACTGGCGAGGGTCGCTGGCCATGGGTGTAGGCAACCTGGCTGGCAGCAGAGGGAGGCAGGGAGGTCCTATCCTATCTTGCAGACAGCATAGATTAGGTGGCTGTTTCTGCCCTTACTGGCTCTGGCTTTGGCTTACTTTAGTCTGGATGGGAGCCACATGTGATGTCCTTCCTGCTTGTTGCCTGCGGGGTTGGCTTTCTGATCTCTGAGATGTCACATGTGTCTGAGTCTGAGGAATAGACTCTGGCAGGTTTAGGTTCTACCCGAGCCCCTGTTTTCTGAAGAGCTTTTCATAGCTGAGCCTGTGGGTGGCGGGAGGCTGGGGCTGGGCATCCTGGTTGCTGCTGTCTTTCACTCTGGGGTCCTTCAACAAACTGTGTCATAAGTTTTCATAAGAAACTTCCCCCTCTGAGCCTGGAAAACAGAGCTGAGGTTGAGAAGAATTGAGCTAGGTGGGAGGAGCGGAGGGTGTACCCCGGAGCCTGCAGCAGGCTGCTTTGCTTGTAAATAGGGGAGAACATTCTATAACCAGCCTTGGCAAAAGGCTCTCAACTTTGCACAGAGCGGGGGGTTCTCTAGACTCCCACCCCAGACACCACTCCGCATTCGGTCTTTCTGAGTAAACACCTGCCAAGTGCTTCCTGTAGGCCAGATGCTGTGTGTCTCTCTCCCTGTGGGAGCTGGGATGCGGGGGATCCTCCCGAGGACTTCATCCCTCTCTGTGGGCTTCTGTTCTGAGCTTGGCTCCACCAAAGAGTCCTGGCACAGCCTCTGCTCTGCCTGCAGGATGGTCCAGGAACAGTGTTGTCACAACCAACTGGAGGAGCTGCACTGTGCCACGGGCATCAACCTGGCCAGCGAGCCGGATGGCTGTGCCACGCTGCACAACTACAACAGTAGCCTTGAGACCATGTTCATAAAGGTGAGTGAGGCCAAGGATCACCCCAGGCCGCCATTCTCTCTCTCCACCCTGTTGATCTCGCCTTGTGAACATCAGACCACTCAGGTGTCTTCCCCTTCTCATTTAGGGGGTCAGCCTTACCAGCCAGGCTTCCAGATAGGAAAGGGTGAGATGGTGACTGCCAGAAATGTTGATGATACAGTGGCTTCCTGGGACACCACCTATCCCCATCAGGAGGTGGTAGTGGAATCAAGAAGTGAAAATCTGATTGTAGTCTGGATTCTGGGAGGGCGTAGGAGTGTCTGCAGATAGGCAGAGACTGCTCCTGGGTCCGGGGCTCTGCCATGATAGCCATGGTCCACCACAGCCATCAGGTGTTTAATGGGGACACAGGCGGCACCGGCATGGGAAGCTAGGCAGGGCTAGAGTGAGTGGCCTGGTTAAGGGTCTGTCAACCAGGACTTTGGGCATACAGCGACCACCTCATTGAGTAAGGCAGGGCTCTGCCTACGTTGTATGCCCGGCAGACAGCTGTGCTCCATCCCTAGACTTGAGGAAAGAGAGGTGTGAAGTACTAGAACATTCTAGCAAGACAGGGGACAGATTACCTGGCTAAATTAATGAAGTGTGTTTCTGGAAAAGATTACTCACACTCCAGAGGAGGGTGAGATCACAGCCGCTCTTTACAGCAGCCGAGTGGATAGAATGACATGGAGAAGACCCCTCAGCCTCCACAGATGCTGAAGCAAAGCCTCTTGCTGTGGGCTTTCTGGAAAGTTCTTTGTCTGTATAGCACTGTGTAGCTAGAGTTTTCCTGCCTGGCCCAGTCAGGACAAATCTCTCTTACCCGCCAGTCCCACAGTCGCTCAGACCCAACCAAGAAAGCACACAGAGACTTACATTGTTTAGAAACTGTATGGCCGTGGCAGGCTGCTTGTTATCTACTTCTTCTCTCTTAAATTAACCCATTTCTGTTAGTCTATACTTTGCCACATGGCTTGTGGCTTACCAGTGTCTTTACATGTTGCTTTTCATGGCGGCGGCTGGTGGTGTCTCTCTCCAACCTTCTACTTCCCAGAATTCTCTTCTCTCTTGTCCCGCCTATACTTCCTGCCTAGCCACTGGCCAATCAGAACTTTATTTACACAGAGCGATATCCACAGCAGCACTGACTTGGGGCTTTTCATGTGTACCTCAGGACCTAGGTTAGGACAAGGGTATGACTTTTGGGATATGGGGTCTCTGTGAAAGACAGTGACCAAGACTCATGCCTTGCTTGGGGCCTTGAAGCTCTTGTATCCAACACTTGGGTTTGAGAGGAGACAGTGTGTACCCTCTTCTGGCAGAGAGATGAGACCTTGCAGACAGGCAGTGGCTTGCTCCCTTCTCCTAGAGATAGCTTGGCAGGGCTGGGAGTTGCTAGAGTTCTTGTGGAGTCCCAAGGGCCACTTGTCCAGCTCCCCTGTCCCCAGTCTGGAATCTCTCTCTTCACAGAGATGCTGCCACTGTTGCATGCTGGGAAGGGCGGCCCAGGCCCGGAGCCAGACCTGTGAGCCCAATCTCATGATAAGCTACCAGTGTGGGCTGGTATTCCGTGCCTGCTGCGTGAAGGGCCAAGAGAGTTCAGACTTCCCCCGTGGTGACGGTGGGGACCTTCAGGACCCAGGTAACTCCTCCCCCTTCCGATGTGGAGCAGTATGTTGACACTGTCCGAACTTCGGGGTGTGTGTCTATGACACGGTTGGTTTATCCCTTCTGTGGCTGTCACATTTCTGTATTCTGCCAATCACAGATTAAAAGTATTACAGGGAAGATCATGAGTTTGGATCCCCAGGACCCACCTATAAGATGCATCTTTAACCCAGGCCTCGGGGTAAAGAGCAGGTAGGAGGATCCCTAGAGCCCCAGTTCAGTGAGAGACCCTGCCTCAAAAAATAAAATGAGAGCAATAGAGGAAGACACTAAATGTTGACCTGTGACCTCCACATGTCCATGCACGGGTGCAACACCTGTGCACACATATGCACATACCACACACCTAAAGAAAATGTTGGAGAAAAGATACTGAATCTGTACTGAGTGTGCATAGACATTTTTCTTGTCATTCTTTGAACAGAAATAACAACAATTTATATAGCATTGATAATTGCATTAGGTATTAAAAGTAATCTAGAGATGATGAAGGCATATGAGAGTATGTGCATAGATGACAGACAGACATGGTATTTCATGTGAGAGTCTTAAATGTCTGTGGATTTTTAAAAAATAGTTTATTTTTATTTTATTGTATCAATGTTTTGTCTGCATTTAGGTAAGTGCACCACATGTGTGCAGTGTCCATGGATTTCAGAAGAGGGCATTGGATCCTCTGGAACTGGAGTTAGAGGTGGTTGTGAGCTGCCATATGGGTGCTGGGACCAAACCTGGGTCCTCTGCAGGAACAGCACATGTTCTTAATTGCTGAGCCATCTCTCCAGCTTCTTGTATGTGGGTTTTAATGCCCTCCAGGGTCCTGGAATCAATCCCCATGTGTACCAGGATTTTTCTTTTCTTTTCTTTTTTTCTTTTTGGTTTTTCAAGACAGGGTTTCTCTGTGTAGCTTTGTGCCTTTCCTGGATCTCTCTCGGTAGACCAGGCTGGCCTCGAACTCACAAAGATCCGCCTGCCTCTGCTTCCTGAGTGCTGGGATTAAAAGCGTGCACCGCCACCGCCGCCACCGCCACCACCACCACCACTGGCTTACCAGGATTTTTCTTTAGGGCCACCAACCAGCTCCCAAATCATGACATGGAAACTTCTTATTAGTTATGAATGCTAGGCCTAGCTTAGCTCATTTCTGGCTAGCTCTTTTAACTAAAATTAATCTCTTTCTCTTTATCTACCTTTTGCCTAAGGGATTTTTACCTTTCTTTCTGTATGTTCTACTCTGTCTGCTGGCTGGCCTCAGGCATCTCCCTTTCTTTCTCCTTCATTTTCTTCTTCTCTCATTCTTCTTGAATCTAGATTTCTCCTCCTATTTATTCCCTCTGCCCACCCCGCCTATCCTTTCTCTGCCTAGCTATTGGCCATTCAGCTTTTTTATTAGACCAGTCAGGGGCCTTAGGCAGG
The DNA here is from genome assembly GCF_903995425.1 of Onychomys torridus. Lineage (NCBI taxonomy): Eukaryota > Metazoa > Chordata > Mammalia > Rodentia > Cricetidae > Onychomys > Onychomys torridus. The sequence goes on from NC_050458.1 coordinate 50,009,784, forward strand.
CAAGGTGAAACAGCAACACATCGTTTCAAAAACAGAAACAAATGTAGCATAAACAAATGTAACCCACCTTTACATAGCTAAAGTAATATTCTGCAGCATAAACAAACATAATACATCTTTACGTAGTTAAATATTGCATGGATACCAAGGGACAGCTGTGTAGAGAGAGATGTATGATTGGGGTTGGAGGATTGGAGGGCAGGCCTCTGGGCCAGAGCCCCAGAGGAGAGCTGATGTGGCCCAAGTCCCCAGGCTTGAGCAGAATCCTTGCTGGTAGAATTCTCTTCCTCAGTCTCCATCGCTTAGGGCCTCCAGCTGGTTAAGTAAATTCACTAAACATTCAGGAGGGCCATGTGATCATCTCCATCAAAGCCCATGGACTTAAAGACTAATCTCGTCTTAAAAATACTACCTTCACAGTGACACCCCATTAAGTTGCCACGTGCAGTTAACTATCATGGCTGAGAGATTGCATGAGTATCAAGTGCTCTGCAGGCATCTGGCTCCACAAGTGTCTGGCCTTCGAGACTTCACCTTGCCCTGGTCCCAGCCCTGGGCAGGGTGGGTAATTGCCCTTTGATCTGACTCTCCCATGAGGATCTTGATGTTTAAGTTTACATGATGAACAGTGGAGGGAAGAGAACTTGGCCTTTTGAGTTTCGGGGGCCAGTGTGTGCCAGCCGGGTGCCTCTGTGTTCAAGTAGCAGGCACTTTCTCAGAGGAGTGTGGGACCCCAGAAGCGGCTCCCGGCGATCTTGGAGCTGCTGGTACAACCTTTTCCTCCCCCCATTGCCCACAGCCAGATGTACGTGAAGCCTGAGGGGCGTGGCCTGGTGATGTAGGAGCTTCTTGGGTTTTTTTTAAGCTTATTTATTTTTATGTGCATGAATGTTTCTTGCATATATGTATGTATACCATGTGTCTTTGGAGGTCTGAGGAGGGAGTTGGAGCCCCTGGGGTTTGAGTTGCTGGTGGTTGTGAGCCAATTGTAGGTGCTGGGAACTGAACCCAGGTCCTCTGCAAGAACATGTGTTTTTAACCACTAAGCCATCTCTCCAGCCCCGACCTCCTGGTTCTTTAATCTCACTTACACTGCGAGCTCCTGAGTCTCATAGGGAAGCCCTGGGAAGGTGCAGGCATCTGCCCATCATGCTTGCTGGGAATTTTGTCTTACTTTCAACCTCTCTTGAACTTTATACTCACAGACTGCAATATTCAATTCAGTCCGTGTTGCATGGCATCTTTGTTTGTTTGTTTTGGTTTTGGTTTTTCGAGACAGGGTTTCTCTGTAGCTTTGGAGCCTGTCCTGGACTAGCTCTGTAGACCAGGCTGCCCTCGAACTCACAGAGATCTGCCTGCCTCTGCCTCCTGAGTGCTGGGATTATAGGCCTGGCCTCATGGCATCTTTTAAAGGCTTTCCGGTTCCTTCAAGTGAGGGTCCATTTAATAAAGGTGAAAGAATGCAGAGTGTGCAAACGGGCCTCCTGCTCGATGCTGACAAGTAGATATGTCTTCTCCCAAGATGAGATCAGATGGGATGCTGTTTGTGTGACCATGTCTCATCTCTCTACCCCCAGCTAAGATCCCTGATGACGAGGAACAAGAAGACCCATACCTGAATGACCGCTGTCGAGGTGAGGCCTTGGGACCTGTGGGAGCCCTTTGGTAGGCAGCTAACAAAGTCCAGGGGGGACAGTGTTGACTGCTGCTAAGACTCACCTGGGAAGTACTTCTGCTCTTGTGGCCCTGGTGGCCCCCTGTCTTCTCCATCCCTGAGTGCTTAGATCTGGGGGGGGAGGGGTCTGTGTGGGACAGTTTCTTATGGAGGCAGGACTGGTGTGATTACTCTGAGCACCAACAAGCACCCAGACTCTGTGACGGTGATGCTTCTCCAAGGCTGGGATGCCCCAGGAGAGTAGCTATTTCTTGCCTTTGTGTCCCTGGAGCCCCAGCCGTCCCTTTAGAGTCGCGATCTCCCAGGAGATCTTTGCACTTAAGTCAGAATGGCCTGGCAGCTTTGTTTTGTTCCTGATTAAATTGTTTTCTTTGGGAGCATTCTGGCGCATCTAGCCTGGCAAGTCTGTTTCAGTTTCACCCAAGGGCTCACCCTGTGATTGGGTGTTAATTACGGAGGCAGCTTAATCACAAAATGACGGTGTTAGTATTCCGTATCACCCGGCACTGAGGCCAGGAGGGAGGGGAGAGAGAGAGAGATAAAGAGCTCCAGGAAGCCTGGCATCCTCTCTGGGTGGCTCCAGATGATTCCCGGGAGAATGACAGCTGGGTAACAGCTGGGAGTGTGCAACTTAGGAGGATGTGTTAGCCAGGATGGTGAAGCCTGTGTGCCCCTGGTAGCTAGGCAGTGGCAAAGGAAAAAGATGCAGGCACAGGCCTGTCCCCAGTGGGGTTATACTTAAAGGATCACCATATCTGCTCTGTAGAGAGTGTGGGTCACAGGGGAGGTGCCAGGTAGGAAGAGACTGTACCAACCGTTGTGGCCGCAGTCGGGCCTGGGCAGAGTTAGTGGGAATGGGCAGCTGGGAAGGCTTGAGAGTTCTTGGGCTCAGGTAGAGCCTGGCCTCCAAGTGGAGCCTGCTCCTGGGAGCAGTATGCCTCTCCAGGTCCACTCGAATCACAGAGGCAGCACATGTTCCCTAACTTGTCAGGTCTTCTTCGGTAGCCCCAGAGGTACCCAGAGCCTCTGGGACTATCTCGAGGACCGCATGGGAATATCCCGAGGACCACATGTGGCCGTAGCAGGAGCCTGTCTTCTGTGTCAGTAGTCTGCCCTGAGAGGGTCTCCGGAGGTCTCTCGGTGTGTTCACTAACTCCTGTGGGCTCTGGTTGCAGGTGGCGGACCTTGCAAGCAGCAGTGCCGGGACACCGGGGACGAGGTGGTCTGTTCTTGCTTTGTGGGTTACCAGCTGCAGTCGGATGGTGTCTCCTGTGAAGGTAACATCTGAGGGCTGGTCACTGTTGGGAGCCTCTGCTGGAGGTCTGAGCAGGCCTGTGTGGCACAACCTTGGCCCTATTCCTGGAGGACAGCCAGGACCTGCTTGCCATTGCTGCCTGGAGTTTGGGCTCTGGGACTAGCTGTCTTCCAGAAGATAAAAATACCAGTGTGGGAGTGGGGCTGCATTGGGGTTCACCTTGGTTCTGGGTTTAGGATCTGTCATGAGGCCTTGGGCAAGTCCTTCAGCCTCTCCCCTTGTTTGGGAGATGGGGATGATGTTTCCTCCTTTGTGAGATTCTTGAAGATGCTGTGATCCTGGGGCCTGGCACTTACTCAAAGCGGTCTGAAACTTAACAGGGCTTGATTTGGTGATGGGCTCCTCTCCAGAGCCCTGCCCCGGTGTGCCCACAGCAAGACTCAGCTCAGTTTGATCAGGCAACCTGATGAATGCAGGAAACCAGACCCACCATGGCTTCTGGAACATTTCTTCTGCTCAAGCTTAAGGCTTGGTTGTTCTCACTGGTTACTTCTGCCTCTCCTTAATCTCTCTAGATATCAATGAATGCATCACAGGCAGCCATAACTGCCGGCTGGGAGAATCCTGCATCAATACAGTGGGCTCTTTCCGCTGCCAGCGGGACAGCAGCTGTGGGACTGGCTATGAGCTCACAGAGGATAATAATTGCAAAGGTACAGCTCCCATCCAAATCTTAACAACTTCCCTTGCCCCAGCTGTGGGTGTGGGAAAGGGCCCATTGGGCTCTGTGGTGCTGCCCCCATGTGGCTGCCTGGGCTACTGCAAGAAGGAGGTGGTCAACTTTCTTGCAAGTGCCTAAGGGTGTCAACACTGGGAAATGAAGGAAGAGCCAGGTCTGTGATGAGCAGGTTTACCTTAATATGGTGCTGCTGAGTTAATGATGCTCGGAGCCTGAACCCCAACAAACAAGTTCAGGGTCCTCACTTGTGTTTCCATTACGAACAAAAGCCAAGCCAGTACCGGACCAGGCTCTGGGGAAGACTGTAGAGCAGGCCTTGTGTAAAAATGTCAGTCATTGAATTATGTGGGGTGACCCAAGAGCCAGATGCCTTCTCCTGGCAGCCAAGCCCTTGAGCAATCCTGCAGCCCCACCCTGCACTGCTCCCTGGCTGAGTCTCTGGACTCCAGAGCCTGGGAGCCAAGCCAGCTGAGTAGATTACACTTGAACCTTTGACAGCCATGAACTTCAAGACAGGGCAATCCATCTTGTCCTCTCTTGATGTAACTATTGTTAATGTTTGGAATATTATGAAGACCTCAGGATGAAAAGAATTACAGAGTCTGTTTATTGTCGCCAAGATAATTGCCATGTGATCTAATCTAAACATACACTTCTAAATGAGTGATAGTACCTGCCAGGAGAATGCCTGGGTAATTTGTTAAATAACAAAAAGCTTGCCTCATAAGCCAGGGAAGGGGAGTATTTTTTTTTTCTTAAGTCTGTAGCAATTTTTACACAGTTTGGCTCACTGTAGGCCTTTTCGTAACACCCTTTCTGTTGAAATGTGTTGGGGTTATAGTCTGAGAAATGAGCATTTAAAAAAAAAAAAAGTACTTTCTTGTGATGTTAAAGTATTGTAAGACGCTTCTGGCGGGACCCTTGCTAACAATCTCCTTTTTTTATGATGCACCAGATATTGACGAGTGTGAGAGTGGTATTCATAACTGCCCCCCCGATTTTATCTGTCAGAATACTCTGGGATCCTTCCGTTGCAGACCCAAGCTGCAGTGCAAGAGCGGCTTTATACAAGATGCTCTAGGCAACTGCATTGGTAAGACACGCTGCCACTAGTGAGGATGGCCCACGAAGCAGGCGACAGTCAGCACAGACCAGGGGCTGGCAAAGCTTCCTTAAGGGGCAGATAGCAAATGTCACAGGCATTGTGAGCCATGTCTGGGTCACAGTGACTCAACTGGGCAGTTACAGTTCAAAAGTCTCAGAGTAGATACACAGGTGGGTGGCATGATATCCCAATAAAACTTCATTTATAAAACGACTCGTGGGCTGGGTTTGGTGTAAGGGGCTAATCCCCATGGTTTGGATGGAGGGTGGGTTTTAGGGTCTGAGACTCTTAGATTTGAACTTAATGTCCTAAGATTTGCTTCCTTCCTTGAAGCCTCAAGTGCTCCCATATACATGGGAGAGACTCTAATCTCTGTCTGAGAGGCTGGAAGCAAGGACCAAGGCGGGTGCTTGTGGTGGGACAGGCATATGGGGAGCAACATTCGGTCTGTGATCGCTCTCTGCCACAGCCGCTCAGGCCTGGAGAAGTGGTTTCGCAGCAAAACGGTTGAATTCACAGGGACAGAATAGTGTGGTAGTCACCAAGGGGCCCAGGGACAGGGAGCTTGTGTTCCATGGAGACAGTTTCTGCCTGGAAGGTGAAGGGGCTTGGAGATGGATGGGTTGATAGCAGAGTGGACCCGTTGTAAAGGAGGGGAGATGGCGTGGACTCAGGGTGACAATAAAGAGGTCAATGAAAGGCTGCTCAGGTGGGAGGAGCACCCATCTCTCTCTCTCTTCTCTTGTCTTGGTGCTGCTCTGGGGCACCCGCATGCCTGTTAGCAATTGAGCCCAGATCTGCCCCGTAGGCAGGAGCTTCTAAACCTTTCCTTTGAGGTCCCAGAGCCCTTTCCTCAAGCTACAGATGTCGCTGGTTGAGACCTAGCCTCCCCTCCCTCCCCTCTTAAAAGAAAATATTGGATACTAGTAACCTTGCCCTGGTCCTTCTTTTGAAGTGGGATTGAAAGTTCATTTCCCTGTCCGTGTCTTACTGACCCCAAGGTAGAACCTTTTAGGACAGGAGCTTCACCTGAGCCTTACCCACATACCCTGGGTCTTAGCTGGTGTCTAACATCTGTCAGAGCTATGGGGACCTTGGCTGGCTCGTGAGTTGGCCCCTTGCCAGCCTCCTGAAATCAGACTGTCATCACTCTGCACACGTGCAGTAAGCAGGGTGGCTGTGACTCCCCTGGGGCAGGGAAGAAAGAGGGTCCTGCCAAGACTTGCAGCCTGCTCGGGGGGCTCTGGAGGAGGACGCATCAGCTGAGGATGGAAACCCTGACTCATGGCAGAATTGGCCCTGCTTTCCTCTATGAGGACATCTTTGCAGGTCTCAGCGTGCTCTGGGTTTCCCTCTGCAGAGTACAGGGGCAGAGGTGCTCAGTGAGCCATCCCTCTGTGTAACACCCCCCCCTCTCTCTCTCTCACACACACACACACACACACACAGATCTAAGCCCTCTGCCCAGTGAGCCATCCCTCTGTGTAATCTCTCTCTCTCTCTCTCTCTCTCTCTCTCTCACACACACACACACACACACACACACACACACACACACATACACACACACAGATCTAAGCCCTGGAGGAGCCCAGGATGTTGGCCAGATCCCAACCTGGTGGCATAGACCTCTCCCATCACCTCTGTGTCCACAGTGACATCAAGGATGTTCAGCACAGAGCCCTACCCCCCAGCCCCCACCCCCCACAACTTGACATGGGGGGCATTTGCACTTACTCTTCACAACCAAGTTAAGTGGTCTTACTCTTCAAGAAATCACTTCTTTTAGTGTAAAAATCATGCATACCTGCTTACAAACCAGGAAAGCCTAAGAGCAGAAAATAATGCCCTGCCTGCCAGGCCAGCCTCCAAGTGGGCGGGGCCGCTCTTCTGGGCATCGCTCCCTCAGTTTGTTTTTTCATGGAAACAGAACGGGACTGTTGGACTACTTGGTTTTCCCCTCTTGACAACATGTTTAGAAGTCATTCTGTGCCAGCATTTTTATTCATGTTTAAAAATAATAACATCAGCAGCGGAAATAACTATCAGGAGAGAGTGTGGAACTAAGGGCAAGAGCTGTGGTGCACGCCGGTCATCCAGCACTTGCAGAGCTTGAGGCAGGAGGACTGCTGGGAGGTGGAGGCTAGTCTGGACTCTCTAGGAATTAAAGTCCAGTCTGGGCTACATGTTGAGACCCTGTTTCAGAATGAAACCAAATGAAACTTTAAAAAAAAAAGGATGGAGGCCATCCAGGAGAGAGCTGCAGGCTGTCTCCCTCTGTCTGTACCCAGGGCCGACAACCCACACGCTTCTGCCCGTGTTCCCTTGATTTCCCCATCTATGATGGGAAACACTGACCCCAGGATCTCCCCTCCCAGAACCCCACTCCATTCCCTGCCCCGTGCAAGGAAAGATGCGCCTTGCCCCATCAGACCAGCACAGAGGACAGAAGGCTGGGCTGAGAAAGCAGAGGCCTTCTCGATACAAAATAAAATTTTTTAGATCTTTGAGGTTGACTCTTACACACTGTGAGGGAGTCTTTTCAGGGTCGTCTTCTCCTCCTCCTCCTCCTCCTCCTCCTCCTCCTCCTCCTCCTCCTCCTCCTTCTCCTCCTCCTCCTTCTCCTCCTCCTCCTTCTCCTCCTCCTCCTTCTCCTCCTCCTCCTTCTCCTCCTCCTCCTCCTCCTCCTCCTTCTCCTCCTCCTTCTCCTCCTCCTCCTCCTCCTTCTCCTCCTCCTTCTTCTTCTCCTTCTCCTCCTCCTCCTCCTCCTTTCTTTCTTTCTCTCTCTCTCTCTCTCTCTCTCTCTCTCTCTCTCTCTCCCCCTCCCCCTCTCCCTCCCTCCGTCCATCCCTCCCTCCCTCAAGTCCCCTTTTTCCCTTCATTCCCTGGAGAAGGGCAGGGCGAGAGCAGTGCTTCCTGTATGCTAGCCCACAGGTGTCGGGTTCTTTCAAAGATCCTGGGGCCGTCAAGGGTCCCAGCTGGTCTTAGGGCGCGCTTTGTAAGACAAAGTGAGCCGGGAATGGCAGCTGGAGTCCCTGTGCTGGTGTCGTGGAAAGCCATGAGGGAAAAGCATGCAGTGTGTCCCCAAACCCTCCCTGCCTTTCCTCTCTATTCATAGCTTTGTTGATCCACTTTTGATTCCATCCATTCACCTGTCGTCTAACTTTGGTGGCGCTCGGGCCAGGGGTCTCTTCTCTGAGGAGCACACAGTCTCAAGAGACACCAGGCTTGCAAATGAGCAGACTGGGAAATCACACCAGACAAGAGCACTCAGGGCTGAGGGCGTCACTGCTGGCCACTTCACTCACCACTGAGAACAGGCAAGAGTTGCCAAGCTTTGTGTAAAGGACTAGATAGTGGATATCAACCTTCCCACCATCTGGTTCCTGTCCTAACCACCAGGCTCCTGTCATGCTTAATGCAAAAGCAGCTGTAGACCACATGTGAGGCAGCAGGCCTGGCTGGCTGCCAATAAAACTTTATTTACAAGGATAAGCAGTGGGCCAGATCTGGCTGGGGGGAGGCGGGGGGGGGGGGAGTCTTGAGGAAGGACACTGGGAGTGACTATAAGGATGGATGCCAGGGCTGTAGACCTAGGCTCTGTTGCCCTCTCTGCCCCTTGTGAGCCTGAGGCATTGGTTGCTCCTCCCAGGGTCCCCAGTGTAACATACAGACAGAATGCTGGCCCTGCCGCTGCAGGCTGGCTCTTGCAGTGTGCAGTGGTAACAGATGTGCACGCCCCTGTAAACTCCGAAGTGCTGCGTCGTCCATGTGGAGGCCCGTTCCAGGGATGGGAGGGAGTCAGGGATGATTCTTTAGATAGCCTGAGGAGGGCGGGCGGGGCTTGGCCATCATGGAGCAGGCCCCTCCTTCTCATTTCATCTGTCAGTCTTCCACCCTTGCCACCTTCCTGCTGACCCCTGACCCTGGTGTGCTTTGTGAAGGTGCGAACTAGACAGCTCCCAACTTTCCGAGAGCTAGATCCTTCTAGACAAGCTTTAGGAGGAGGCTTGGTTCGGGCTTAGAAGTTGAGCATGAAGAGCAAACAGATGTGTAGCCTAGTGTTCCTTCAGTATTTACTGGTGTGTGTGTGTGTGTGTGTGTGTGTGTGTGTGTGTGTGTGTGTCCATCCGTGGTGAATGGCCAGTGGTCCCCATACCATAGTGTGGAAGGAGACCCCGTGCGGGGAGTTCTGAGTGGCCTGAGTCAACTCAGAGGGGAGACACAGGAAGTTTATTGTGGAGGAGGTGGTCAGAGGCATGGCTACCACACTGACTGGGGGTGGGACCCTGAGTGGCTGGTCCAGGAGTTGTAGATATATTACTGGGACTTCAAAGGCCTAGACAGGTGAAGTAGACAGGGACTGCCCACCAACCAGAGGAGCCTAGGACCTCACTGTTGTCTGGGGCTGGTACAGAGGAGTGGGCATCAAGCTCACTGTGAGGGTCAGAAAGCCACGCCAACAGGTGCCGCAAAAGATGGAGAAATTATGGTTGGAAATAGGAGGAGGAGAGGACAGGGTGGGACCTGAGGCTGCCTTGACCTTTGACCTTTGCCCTTGTATAGGCAAAGGGATCAGGACCTGTTGGTTTGTGGCTTTGCTGAGAGACGGGAAAGGCTCCTTTGGAGGTTCAGTGGCTGTGTTCATGGATAGCCTCTGTGTTTAACCATACCACATCTTGTCTCTTTTCTCTGTAGATATCAATGAGTGTTTAAGTATCAGTGCCCCATGCCCTGTGGGGCAGACATGCATCAATACAGAGGGCTCGTACACATGCCAGAAGAATGTGCCCAACTGTGGACGTGGTTATCATCTCAACGAAGAGGGAACTCGCTGTGTTGGTTGGTATCTCTCTCTCTCTGTCTCTCTCTCTGTCTCTCTCTGTCTCTCTGTCTCTCTCTGTCTCTCTCTCACACACACACACACACACTTCTGAAATTTGGCATGTCTGTCTGTTTCCAGCACAGTCTTTCCCTACTCTGGAAGAGAGAGTTGGTCCCCAAAGTGAAGTCATTCTGCCTGTCCATCCACCCATCCATCCATCCATCCATCCATCCATCCATCCATCCATCCCATTGCCCCTCCCCCGGCACAGGCCTTTGCTGTCTTGCACAGACTGGTACAGTAGCACACCAACACTTCTAGCTTTGTCTTCAATCTGCCCAGTGTTCTCAGGCTGCCTGATCACAGCCATTGGTGGCTAAGTTCGGACACTCAGAATTCAGTTCTCCTAAACTGGTCATAGCGAATCTAGATGACATAAATCTTGCTACAAGTCCGCTGGGTGGTGTCTTGTTTATTCCCACTCCATGCCTCTTCCTGTGTTGTTTTTGGGCCAGGGCAGTCAGCTGGCCTAGATCTCTTCCAGGAAAGGGGCCTCCCTCCCCACAACCCCTAAGCCATCTCAGCACCACCCTCACAGCCCTGGGTACTTCCTGTCTCCCTGGAGATCAGGGCTGGCTTCCTGGAGGGTCAGCTGCTGTTCTAGATGGGGCGCAGCACATGGTAGATGCTCTGTGAAGAACAGGGTGCTGCTGTCATTGTACAGTTTAGTGTGCACACTAACAGGCTCTTGGTGTGTCTTCCTTTCTCCTTCACAAGATGTGGATGAGTGCTCACCACCAGCGGAGCCCTGTGGGAAAGGACACCACTGCTTGAACTCCCCTGGCAGTTTCCGCTGCGAGTGCAAGGCTGGCTACTATTTTGATGGCATCAGCAGGACCTGTGTGGGTATGTGAATGTCTTTCCGGCCCTAGGGGTCCTGGCCTAGGGGTCCCCTGTCTCACAGGGGACAATCTGTGGCACCTAGGGTGATCATGTCCATCCCACCCTCATCTCAGAATGTCCCAAGTGTAGGCAGTCAGGAGACACTGTCTCACTGCGGCTCTGCCACCACCATGGCCTCAGGCCACCCTCAGGACACTAGCGGTGTCAGCCTGCTTCCTCATGGAACGGGCGTTCTGTTTGACCCCAGCCACCAAGGTTTTCCAAGACTCTAGTCCAGGTCTGCAACTAGCAAGATGTCAGTGACTTCCCAGATTTGCTACAGACCTGTAGGGCTTCAAGGCTTGGGATGCACAATTCCCTGAGGCAGTTGGAACCCTATCCAGCTAGGACTTGCTGTTACCAAACCAGGATACTCAATGGAGGCCTACAGCTGTCCTAATTCCCTCCCCCCACCCCCTAGCAAATCCTAGCAGACTCTCCTGTGGGCAGAGGGCTGGCAGAAGGGCATCTGTCCAGATACGCCACATTTGTCAGAGCACAGGGCTTCATACAGACACAGTCAAGAGGGGCTTCAGCCCTAACATCTGAGACACGAAGGGACTTAGGGGCAGAGGACCGTGAACTGCTGCCATTGGCAGAAGGGTGGGACATGGCACTGCTCCAGCAGACAGGCTCTGAGTGACTGCCCCTCTGTTTCAGACATCAATGAGTGCCAGCGCTATCCTGGGCGCCTGTGCGGCCACAAGTGTGAGAACACGCCAGGCTCTTACCATTGCAGCTGCTCAGCGGGCTTCCGGCTGTCTGTGGATGGCCGGTCGTGTGAAGGTGAGGGTGGGTCACAGCGTGGTCAGCAGTCTTAACCATGTCCCTCCTTTGCTTCCAGACTCATTTGGAATTTCCTAAGCAGACATTTTAAGGATGCTAGGATCCTCATCCTAGGGTCATGACTCTAAGCCAGTAGCAGCCATACTGAAACTTGGCCAGCTCCCTGGCAGGGCTCTGCCAGTTGTTTGGGTTCATGAATCTTGCTGTGCACAGATAACAGAGTGTCTTGTGTTATCAGCTGTGGTTATTGTTCCTGGCTGTGCTTAGGCATCTGAGCTTCGTGCTTGGGTAATACTGAGGACACAATGCTGAGGCCTTAAGCACATGCATTGTGGGTATAGCAAGATGTGTGTGGTTCCTGTGTCAGGGAGTATGTTTATGATGTGATGGAAAACCACACACACTGGACATAGATTGAGCAGGTGACCTGGCCAGGCATGTTGGGGCCACAGATAGGAAACACTGAGTGAGAGGCTAGTGGCCTATCTCTTCTACCCTCTCAGAAACAGAGTAAATGAATGTAAGAAGGAATCTCTAAGCCAGAGGTTGGCAAGCTTTTTCTCTCCCAGCTGCATGGTTACTATTTTAAACCTTTCTGGCCAGTGTGTAGACAGTACTCCACTCTGCTGTGGGAACACAAAAGTAGCCATGGTCCTGGTCAAAGGTGTTCATAGATATGTGCCAATAAAACTTTATTTACAAAAACGAGTAGGGGGCCAAACTTGGCCTGGAGCTTGCTCTAGGTGAAGGGAATTGGTAATCAATAGCTGGGTTTCAAGCAGCTCCAAAGTTCAGAGGTTTGGGAGTACCAGGGCTATTGTCCCACAGGCTAGGTCACCTGTGTCACCATCTAGGAGATGAAAGTGGGGAGGGCAGGAAAGATTTTCACTGAGAGCTAGAAGGGGCTGTGGTCATGATAGGACTCTGGATATGCCATCATGCTGTGCCCATGCCCTGCAGGGACAGGATTGAAGGGAGCCAAGCCTGGAGGCTGTCACTCACCCTGCCAGGAGATGGGGTGGCCTCAGGCAGGCAGTAGCAGGGGTGGAGAAATTCCAGACTTCTCAGCTACAATGGGCTGCAGTGGAGGCCCCTCTCTCCTTAGGCATCTCAGTCTTGCAACTTGAGACTTGACTTCCCTGTTTCACATCAGGGAGGTGATGAGGAAATACTCTGCTCACCTTCTCTGAGTCCTCAGCCTGCTTTGGAGGCAGGGACTTGAGGTGTGGCTCTGAGCCATGACCCCTGGGAACCTCTTCTCTTCTAGATGTGAATGAGTGCCTCCACAGCCCCTGCAGCCAGGAATGTGCTAACGTCTACGGTTCCTACCAGTGTTATTGCCGCCGAGGCTACCAGCTCAGTGATGTGGACGGGGTCACTTGTGAAGGTGAGGGCACCCTGTGTACTGTGGGGAGCACCCCAATCCTGCCACCACAGCAGCCTCTGGCTGCATTTCAGGATCCATGGCTCGGAAAGCCTGCCGGGATTTCTCCACCCTGTGAAGTTCCCATTTGCTCCCTGAAGGGAGGCGGGGCTGAATCCTTGCTTTTCCTCCCATAGGTCTCAAAGACCTTTTATTGGGGTCGAGAGTGAGGTTAGGAAAAGAGCAAACCTGTCCATGGGTTGTTCTTAAATACGCATGCTGTGGTGGTAACCCCTTCTGTGTGCTGGCACTCTGAGCCACAGGGCACAGGGCTTTGCAGCAGTATGTGTCTGAGAGGTGAGGAGTGACCCCAGGGCCACCCCGACCCCTGAGAGACTGCTCTGGCCTTTTGAGCTCCATCCTCACCAGGCCTGGCCAGCATCTTCTCTGTCAAATGCAATACTCCCTCCTGAACCGTTGGTACAGTCCAACCAGTTGACAGTCCAGGAGCACCTGGAAACTTTGAGGACAAATCTTACTGATGTTATAACAAGCTTAGAACCCCCAGTTCCAGAGCTATCATGCTGTGTGTGTGTGTGTGTGTGTGTGTGTGTGTGTGTGTGTGTGTGTGTGTGTATGTATGTGTGTATATATATATAGAGAGACATGGGATCCAACCCAGGGCCTTGCTAGGCAGATGCTATGTCCTCAGACCTAAAACCTGAACTTTTTGAGTACCAGTGTGACTCCATAGTGGAAAATTCTATACCATGAGTCACAGTCCAAACTCAGGAGCACTGAAAATACTGTATAGAGATGCCTTTAGTCTGTGTGTATGAGACAAACGGATCTCGGGTTTAGACTTGACTCTCATCCCCAGGATATCTTATTTATGTAAGTGGCAGTATTCCAAAATACCCAAAATACTTCTGGTCCCATGCATTTCAGATGAGGGGACTCAGCCTGTGTTTTCGAGTGACATGTAGTGAGTTTTGTTTGTTTGAATGGCTGGTTGAGTTAGGTGCTTTGTTGTTGTTGTTGTTGTTGTTTTTCATTAGCAAATTGCTCTCTATTCCCCTTCCCTGTGCATACTTCACACCATACTATCCCCAGACTAGTGCCACCCCTTCCCTGGGCCTCAGTTTCCCCTTCTGTAATGATGGTCTCTGTGGCCACCCTCAGCCCCAGTGCCTGAGGCCTCTTCCTGGTTTGCTCTCTGCTGCTGCCCTCCCAGCCCAGCCTGGCCACTTAGGGCTGCCACGTGGCCTAGCTGCAGCCATGGCTGTGGACCAGAGCTAGATCCTGAGGGTGGACTCTGACTGTCCTGTTGCAGATATTGATGAGTGTGCCCTGCCCACTGGGGGTCACATCTGCTCGTACCGCTGCATCAACGTCCCTGGAAGTTTCCAGTGCAGCTGCCCCTCATCTGGCTACAGGCTAGCCCCCAATGGTCGCAACTGCCAAGGTGAGTGAGGCAGACTCCCTGTGTTGGGGTCATCCATGTGTGGTACAAGTCCCACTGTGTCAGGGGAGAGCATGTGCTTCCCAGATGCAGGGCTATGGCACGGATGGGATTAGGGAGAGGTGTCCTGGTCTCCTACACGGAAGACCCAGTCTGTCCTTGGCTCTTGGAAGAGTGGCACAAGGACCCTGTCCCCAGCCTAGTCTAATTGTGCATTCTCTCACCCAGTCATTGGACAGACAGGCTGTGAGCCAGGTCCTAGGTTACAGACAGGAGCGGATGCCAGGTGCCTCTGCTCCTGCAAAGGGCTGGCTGTGGTCTGGTCTGGGAACTCTAAGTGGTGGTGAGTGTTTAGTGGGCTAGAGTCAGCTCTGGCATGGGCTCAGTGGTGAGAGCTAGTAGAGTCTATCTGTGTTTGTTACCCCTTTCTAAGAACTTGCCGGGGTCCCCAGCATTCCATGGTCACCCATTTGGCAGCTGACCATATTAAAGAAAAGCTTGTGAACAAATGATCCTGTGTGTGCACTCCGGCTCACACCAGGAGCAGATTACGGGCAAAGCTGTCCAGCCCCTTCTTCACAAGTCCCCATGAGCTAGCGATCCAGGAGCTCCAGAGAATCCCAGGTCCTGCTCATGAAGATGGTCACTAGTGACCCCTCTGCAGGTGCAGAGAGAGACATTTCCTTGAGGCTGGCTGACCAGCTAACCTAAACAAATGCTGGGCACTGGGTTGGGGTGGAGGCTGAATGTGGGGAGTAATAGAATAAGATGTTATACACATTCGTGCATGGGCACCCACTTACCTCCCCCCCCCACATACACACACGCACATGCACACACACACACACACACACACACACACACATACTACCACCACCACCAACAGCAAAGAAGACAGCCAGCCAAATCTCTGGAAGGGACCCACTCAACTTCTCTGAGGTTGGACAGGACTGTTTTTTCCCCCACAGTCCTGCTTTCTGCTCTCCTGGCCCAGCTCCCTCACCACAGCCTGGAGTCCTGCCCAGAAGCAGCAAAAACACATTCCTGGGCTGGCGAGATGGCTCATTGAATAAGGCTCTTGTTGCCAAGCCTGGTGATCCTGAGTTCAATCCCTGGGACCCACAGGGTGGAAAGAGCGAGCAGACTTTTTGCACGTTGTCCTCTGACCTCCACACACATGCTGAGGCACATGCCCATGCCCATCCTCCAAATAAAAAGGTTAAAAACAAAACAAAACAAAACACCAACCCACATTCCTGAGCTGTGGTCTCTGAGATAGGCAAGGGTTGCTTTTGCCAGTGACAGTCAGACATGTGACACTTCTTAACAGCTGCTTCCTAGGCTTGGTGATACCCCGAACCCTACCCACTTGGAATGTCATGTAAGAGGCTCCCCCACCTCTAGAGGCTCCAGGCCCTGTAGCAGCATCTCCAGGCCTGGTCCCCCCCCCCCAACCACTTTAGTCACTGTCCTGAGACCCAAGGCAAGATGCATGGCTCCTTCAGGCCTTGTTTCTTCACCTGTGACGTGGGACCATAGGCTCAGACCCTTCCTGACCCTCAAGATAAAGCCAGTCATGCATGAGGTCAGGGTGGTGTTCCTTGAGAGTCATGGAAAGGTGCTGGGTGGTTGGAGCACCCAATCCTGATGCTCACCTGCCTGGGTTCAAAGCTTGGCTCTGTCACTTATAGAAGGTGTGACCATGGCCAGATTCCTTAAGTTTGGTGAACCTTCTCTAAGATGAGGATTGTATGTAACACCAGTTGCATGGTCACCCCTGCTGGCGCTTCAACGACCTCCACACGGTATCTGCTCTTGTTACATACCCCCACTCCAGAGATTTGAATACGCTAGTGCTCTTGTAACTCTCCATGTTTGGTAAACAGAAGATCTGGCACCAGACGCTGCTCCCGTGGGGGGGGGGGGGCAAGGATGTTACTACACGGTTTGCGTGGGTGGGGATGGCTTTCATGGCTTTAGTCTCTACCATACTGTCTCTGGGTCTCCACAGACATTGATGAATGTGTGACTGGTATCCACAACTGCTCCATCAATGAGACTTGCTTCAACATCCAGGGCAGCTTCCGCTGTCTGTCCTTTGAATGCCCGGAGAACTATCGCCGCTCCGCAGACACGTAAGTCCCTGGGCCCGCTGTCATCTGCCTGTATTGGGCTTCCTAAAGGCTCCGCTCTGGGCATAGGCAGGTGGTTCACAAAGCTGTGACCTTAGTGCTCTCTCATTTGGCCTTAAGAACCTGCTGATTCTTGCTGCTAAGGTCCCTGAGGGCCAGTGAGACTATCCTCAGGAGGCCGTGGGGGTGACTGCAGATGGCATGCTGTCGTTGAGACAGACCTTCGTCAGTTGCTTCATCTGTAGCATGTGTATGTGAGACTATGCTGACCCAGAGGAGCAGCTGGCAATGTCACTGTCTTGTCCCAAATCCAGGATGCAGGGTGACTTGCTAAGGCATCTTCCTTCTAGCTGAGTGATGTGTGGTAACAGTGTGGGATAGCCTGTGTCCTCTACTAGAAACTGTGTGACCATGTGTCCTTGTGAGCTCCGATCACCATGGTGTCCTCTGCTGTGTCCAGGAACTCCTTCCTCGGGGAGTTTGGAGGACTCCCAGGCCATGGTTCTCCCTGCAACCACCCTCATCTCGGTTCTATCCAGAGAACCCCATTTATTTGCTACAGGACAAGCTCCACCCTGGGAGCTCATTCTGGGAGTGTGGACCGATGATGCCCTCCCCACCAGCACAGGAACGCTCAAAGCACGAATGTGGGTGGACACCTGGGTTTCCCACTGTGCTCTGTTGGCCTCGCTCTTATCTTTGGCTCTTGACCCGCTACCGCTCCTGCTCAGTGGCCAGTGTTTGCTTTTGATGATGCTTTGGGCTCCAGTGTTTAGCATCTGACCCAGGGGACTGCTGTCACTGTTATAGGCTCTGTCCAGATTCCAGTTTGCTCCACCCTAGAAACCGTGAGGTCTTTCTGACTTTAGAGCTGCTTGTTTTGCCTACCACCCTGCCCTCACCCCCACTGTATTTCCCTAGTATGTTTTTGGCTTTTGGAGTCAGGGTTTCTCTGTGTAGTTTTGGTGCCTGTCCTAGATCTCGTTTTGTAGACCAGGCTGGCCTCGAACTCACAGAGATCCACCTGCCTCTGCCTCCCAAGTGCTGGGATTAAAGGCGTGTGCCACCACCGCCCGGCCCCTAGTGTGTTTTTAATCCACTCACAAACTGATCACTTTTCTTGATGCAGACCTGTAATCTCAGTACTAGGAAGCAAAGGCAGGTGGATCACTAGCTTGAGGATAGCCTGGACTACATACTGAGACCTTGTCCTAACAACACCAAGTGCCTTGTTTTTTTCTAAGCTTGTGCCAGGGAGAAGCTACTCTAGAAGTGGGTATGCAAATGTGTCACATCCCCAAGAGCTCACGAGTTGTGCAATAGCCTGGCGGCAGTGGCAGAGCTGTCCTGAGTCACCAAGAAAGCTATGCACCCTTGGTTGGAGGCCGTGTTCTGTTTCCCATTATAAATGGGTTTCAGGATTCCAGAAGCCAGGCTATGGTTGCAATGGTTACTTTTAATTCCTGTGCAGCCACCAGGCTGAAAGAGGAGGCTGCCCTACTTGGGGCAAGACACATGAGTCCGTGGGCAGGCAGGTTGACCTTGCTTGCTGAGGTGACTGCTAAGGTGAGCAAAATCCAGCCACTGGTAGGCTGACTGTATACAGGCTCCTGGGTAGACAATGGGCTGTGGATGGCCGGGCCTGTTGGGCCAGCGTCTAGGAGCACATGCCAGAGAGTGACCAGAGAGTACACAGGGTGCTGAGAGGGTGGAGAGAGGCCAGCCTGGTCAGGGGAGGGGTGGGCAAGTGGGATGGTGTTGGCCAGGCTTGAATTAAGGTCAATGGGAGCTGAATTAGGCAGTGGGGGAGGTTGGGGGAGACACACACACACACACACCGAAATGGGATATCCTCAGGACACCTGGGGTGCATTTCCTTCCAGTGTGGGGTTGATGTGCCAGGTCACAGCTGCCCCATCCTGCTGTTTCTGGGGCTGAAAAAAGAAACTGTTCTCCATAAAAACAGGTTGGATGTGGACACGGGGGTGAGGGAGGCGGGGCGCGATGCTTCAAACCTGGGAAGATGGCCATTTCCTTTCTATCCTTTGTCTCTATGTCACCAAGAGCCAAAGAGTGGGGATGGGAGGGTGGAGTCCTCTGCACTAAGGATTTTGGGAATCCAAAGTGAACCCCCCTTGGGAATGCCCCTCTTCCAAGCAGACTCAAGCCTTGTGGAGATGCTGTGACGGTCTAGAAGAAGCAGAGTTTGGGAGGCGGCTAACTTGGGTTTCAGATTCCTGGGTTTCTTGAAGCTCTTGTTCTCAGCTGTAAGATGGAATGGTGGGTGCTCTGTAGGATTCTCTGAAAGTGACCCTTTGCTTGTTTACATAGACCCCACCCTAGGTTCTGCCCAGTGGGCAGGAACAGGTGTTCCAGGACGCACTCATCCCTGCAGTTCTGTGGGGAAAAAGGAAGCTGGGTTTTCGTTGGTTATGGCATGTCAATCTGGGAGGCCATGAGCAAGGACTCGGGCTGCAATGTAGAAAGGCTGGGCTTCTGGTCCTGGCCTTTCTAAGTTCTATGGCCTCAGGTCAACCTTGGGCCACCTCAGTAAGGTGGTACACGCTTACTTGCTTGGTCAGGTGTTGATAATGAGGGGTAGCAAGCCTGGCTCAGTGCTGGCCTAGTCTGCCCACTGAGCTGTGGTAGGGAGGAGGGTGGTGGGCCATTTTCTCCTCAAGGCACAAGTTAGAGGACAAGATTCTTTTGGAGTGACATCAGTTTTGTTCTGCTGGTCAGTGGGTGACAGGGCTATGTCTAAGGTCACTTGGCTGTCGGATGGCAAAGCCTGAGATGGCATAGGAAGGGCATATGGTTATGCCTTCCTGATTGCCAGCTCTACAGGAGCCTCTCTGGCCATAGCTTTCTCCTTTAATGGTTCCTGTTGAGGAGGTGTGAACCAGTTAGGAGACCAGTGCTGGGTGGAGGAAATGAGGGCGGGGCCTGGGTTCCCAGCAGGAGGCTTTCACCCTGCTGCTTCACCCTAGCTGGGGGTGGGGTGCTAATGGGAAGAGTCTCACTTCCTGGCTCATCCCAGAGGAGAGGCTTCTGTTCTACAACTCCCATTTCTCCTCATCAGAAACCCAGGCTTCTGAATTCCCCGGCCCTTAGAGAGGAGACAGTGGACAGCGGGAAATGGATGCCGTGGCATAACACTTGTAATCTCGGCATCGGTGAGGTAGAGGCCAGAAGATCAGGAGTTTGGGGTCTTCTGGGGCTACAGGAAACCCTGTCTCAAAGAGAGACAACATGAACTGGGATGAGGGATGGCTCAGCGGCTAACATGCTTGCTGTACAGGTAGGAGGATGGGAGTTGGGATCCCTAGCACCCATGTGAAAAAGCCAGGTGTACAGAGCAGCTCCTCTGTGGTCTCAGTGTGGAGACGGGATTCTCAAAGGAAGCCGGGTAGTCAAACTAGCCAAATCGTCCTGCACCAAGTTCAAGTGAGGCACCCTGCCTTGCTATATAAGGCAGAGATGGGTCAGAAAAGACACTAGATGGCAACCACATGCACGTGCACACACACACACATGTCCTTCGTGTGTATACAAAGGAACCAGTGGGTGGCTCTCCTGAGGTGCATGCTCACAAGGGCAGCTTGTTTTGGAACTGTGATGGGTAAGATGTAGGAATCAATCTTCCTCCACCTTCCGGTTTCCCTCCCCCCTCCCTTCCTCCCTCCCTCCCTCCTTATTCCTTACTCACCCCCACGGGGGTGGGGGGGCAGACTCCTCTCACTTAACACAGCTTCCTTCTCCCCAGTGATGATCCTGGCTACCCAGGAGCCTAAGCCAGCAAGCTAGAGCCACAAGCCACAAATGAGTCTCATGGACATTCCAAGGCAGCTGAGGTCCTGACCTCAGAGGGCCTACTACTCCTGTGTTCAAGGCTGTCTCTAGCTTTCAGTGGGGCTGGATACATCTTTTTCTTCCCCCTCCGGGAGCCCCTCTGATGGAGTATGATTGTAAAAGTTGTCCTGAAGCTGGGTAGCCTTGGGTACTGTGACTTAGAACACGATGTAAGTGAGAAGCTACGGTCACAGACTTGGCCAGAGTCCCAGGCCTCTCTCAGGAATGGCAAATGGCTAAGGTGAGGGACCTGTCAACAGATAGCCACAGGAGTGTCCCAGCAGCCTTCCTCTTGGCTTTTGTCTCCCATCCGTAGTGGCTTCTGGTCATTTTCACAGAACTTGGGGTGCTACAATCAAGGATGTTGAACTAGAGAATTGGGGCACACTGCACCGTAATGCATATGTGAGGAGGCAATGTGTCTGTGGAAGCTGTGACCTGGTCCCTGTGCTGCCCTGCTGTGTAATAGATCCAGTGGTGACTGCCCCCCACCTTAATCTGGGTGATTCACAGGTTTCATTGCTGTCCCTAGTCTGACCAGCAATTTGCCACACGTGGTGGTGATGACTTCTAGGATGTGTGATAAATTTGAGACAGAGAAGGAAAATCAAGGACCAAGCCGGCCTGCACAGTGGCCATTTACAAAGTGCCATAGGAGCTGAGCCCTGTGCTGGCACAGAGGATAAAGCCGAGGAGCCACTACCCCACCTGGGCAGTGAGTGGTCTAAAAAGAGCCGGTCCAGGCACCTCTTTCCAGGGAGGGCTTGGGTTCTCTTCTGATGGATGACGGTATCCACATCTCCAGAATGTGGTGGTCATAGGAGCTGGACCAGGACATCACACACGCCTCATATTTCTTGCCTTCACATTTGCGGAGCTTATTTGGCAACTCAAGACCTAGTTTTTGGTCAGTAGAGGGCCCCACAGGACAAGTGGAAAGCCAAATTTCACGGAGGAGACTCTAGCACCACCTACTGACCAGACCCATTCAGACTATTATTCCTAAAGCACTTGAGCGCCCAGCCCCTCTGTGTGTGTGTGTGTGTGTGTGTGTGTGTGTGTGTGTGTGTGTGTGTGGCCTCTGAAGGGAGATAGGCTGACTTTGAAAACTCAAATTTGCTGCTTCCTGCCATTGACACTCCAGAGGAACACAGCTCATGCACCCCAGCTGCCTCCCTGGCTCTCCACTGCCACCCCTGCTCCCAGTCATCAGAGGCCCTTCCTTGATGAGCTCCCAGTCATGTGGAGCACCCCCATTTGCCCTGGTCCTTGACATCTCTAGGGGTAGCTGCCTTTCATCAAGGCCCATGCCTGCCTTATTCCCTACTACCAGCTCTGGGCTCTCCCTCCCAGGCTCTGTTCTCTGTAGTGGGCATGGCCCTTTCCTGATACCGTGCCAAGGATCTTGTGGGACTGTTCTTTTCTTAGAGCCAGAATGGTAAATAGTCAAGTAAATGAAAGGCTTCCTAGCAGCTCTGATAAGCATCCGATAAGATGCAAACAGAAATGCCACACACAAGAAGTGTCAAGGGGTTGAGGTTTAGCTCAGTGGTAGAGCACTTGCCTAGCAAGCGCAAGGCCCTGGGTTCGGTCCTCAGCTCTGGAAAAAAAAAAAAAAGAAGTGTCAAATGTGATATAAACTAGGACAAGACATGGAGATTTAAAAAGCCAGAGGAGCGGTGTGATGGAAGACCAGGAGAGAAAATGCCCCCTAGTGGAGAATCCATACTCAGTCAAAATGGCAGAACATCCTGAGAAGGGCTTGGCCAAGTCCTATGGGGCTTGACATCATGGCTCTGCTTCGTTTCAAGGTCCTGTCACACTGCCTTCAGAATGTGCTGGGCCTGGTGTTCAGGACATAGAACACAGTCCATTTTCCTGCCAACATCCTGTCACAGGAATATACCGTCTGCACCCTGTTGTAGGAAGTTAGGGTCTGTAATTAGAAGTTACTAAGAGAACTTACCCTCATCCTACCCTACCACAGGAAGTCAGCCCTGTCACAGGACATTAGGGACTGTCTCCATCCTATATCCTGTCATGTTTTGTCTTTATCTCTACTCCCAGGAAGTTAGTACATGTCTCCATTCTGTTACCGGAAGTGAGAGTCTGCTATCATCTCGACCACCCAAGAAATTAGGACCTTTCTTTGTCTATAGCACATATAGGAAGTTAGAGCCTGTCACAGGAAGTGAGAGCCTGTCTTCATCTCCACCACACAGGAAGTTAGGACCTGTCTCCATCCTGCCACAGGAAGTTCAGTCTTGTCACAGGATATTAGAACCTGTCATCTCCAATCTGAGTCCCACTCTGTCTCTGTCTCTGTGGACGAACTGGACCAGGTGTCTACAGCTGAAGGACAGGGGCTGGGGAGCTGATCTCATCCCTGAGCATGGACTTGGCTTCTTCCCTCACTCTGTGGCTTTCTCTGAACCTGATTCCTCATCTGACAAATGGCACTCAGACCACCATCTTGAACACTGGTAGTGATGGCACTAATCAATATATGAGGATTAGCCCCACGCGCAATAAATGGCAATAAACAACAACCCAGTTGTTCTGGGTAGTCTCTAGACCCACCCAGGAGCCTTGGCCACTGTCTGGGTGAGACCCTTGCTGAGTGTGCCCAAGGTGGTTCTCTGCCTTGAGAAAGGGGAACACATCTCACCCTGGGTACGGCTTGACCCCGGCCCCCAGTGCCCCCGAGTCTGCCGGCCTGGAGGTCTACAGGCCTCCCCCAGGTGAGTGAGGGTGCTCTTTGTGCTGGCTGCATTGGCCGGAAGGGTAGCAGGAACCCCCACCCAGTGAGCGGCCGCTTGCCCACACTCTGTTGTGTCTCTGCTTGCTGAGGTGGCGCTAACCCTCTTCCTGTCTCTCTGTCCACTTGTCTTTCAGCCGCTGTGAGCGCTTGCCTTGCCATGAGAACCAGGAGTGCCCCAGGCTGCCTCTGAGAATAACCTACTACCATCTCTCTTTCCCTACCAACACCCAAGTACCCGTAGTGGTCTTCCGCATGGGCCCTTCCAGTGCTGTCCCCGGGGACAGCATGCAGCTAGCCATCACCGCCGGCAATGAGGAGGGCTTTTTCACCACCCGAAAGGTGAGCCACCACAGTGGGGTGGTGGCCCTCACCAAGCCCATCCCTGAGCCCAGGGACTTGCTCCTGACCGTCAAGATGGATCTCTATCGCCACGGCACAGTCAGCTCCTTTGTGGCCAAGCTTTATATCTTTGTGTCTGCCGAGCTCTGAGTGCTTGCTTGGCCCCTCCAGGCATCCCCTCCTGTCGCTTTCCTACCCTTGGGGTTGTAATAAAGTCCCAGCAGCCATCCCACCAGCATGCCTCTTGTGCCTTGATTTTTGTTTGGCGTGGTCTCTGCGCTTTTTCTCTGCTGGGGGAAGCTGAGCCCCCTTCCTGAATTGGTTCCCTAACAGATGACTGGGGAAAACCTTTCCTAAGGTCTGGGTACCTGAGAACCCCAGCAATAGAGCTCATTGCTGTACTACCAGATATCCCAGGTAGGGGAAGAATGAGGCTGAGGCGGGTCTGCACCTATGGACTTCCTCTTCCTGTTGTGTTACCCCAAAGGGTAGCACTGGGGGCTGAGAAAGGGACCTCACCCAGAGAGATGCCTGAGCTCTGCCTCCTTCATCTTTCAGATACAGAAACAGCCTTAAGAAAAGGAAGGGCTTGGGCTCTTAAGACTTGACCTGAGGAACTGGTATATGTACCACATATACCACAGGTATATATGGACCCTAGCTCTACAGCTCTGCCTCTTCTGTTCTGTCACTATACCTCCTCTGTGAGGCCTGGTCTTCCTGGTTCTATCTTCTCCATCATGATTCTAGCCAAGCCGTCTTTGACTGATCTCCTGGCATCCACACAGATCTCTCCATAGTTCATTCTCTGCTCAGAATCTGGAGCGTTTTGAAGAATTTGCCTAAAATCCTTCATGGCATGCATTGCATGTAGTTGTGGCCTCTTTTCTGTTTTTTTTTTTTTTTTTTTTTTTTTTTTTTTTAAATAGCTGCTTTATGTGTATGAGTGTTTTGTCTGAATGTATGTATGCCTGGTGGAGGCCAGAAGAGGGTACCAGATCCCCTGGAACTGGAGTTTTAGACAGTGTGAGTCTGACTCCATGTAAGTGCTGGGCACTAAACCTCAGTCTTCTGAGAAAGCAGCCAGTGCTCTTAACTGCTGAACCACCTCTCCTCTGGGATTTTCAAGGGTGGGTACAACTTCATTTTAGGGTGACAATCCAGGCTGACCTCAAAGTACTCACCCCTTGCTCACTTCCCCTAAGCCGTAACGTTGTAAGTTTATACCCTTAGCCTGAAAGCTGGTTTAATCTCAGTTTAAGTGAGCTTTCCTCTTCAGACTGTATTTGTCTACTTTTTATCATGATAACAAGCTACTGGAGGCTGGGTGACTTCCTGAAGAAAAGATGTTTGCTTGGCTTCTTTTTTGACTCCTAACTCTGGAGATCCAAGGTCAAAAGTCTACATTTGATGATGGCCCTTCTTGCCGACGGAGTCCTCATGGGTCTCAGGGTATCATGTGGGAAGAGGTGGAGCGTGCGTAAACGTCTATGTCTCTGGTCTTAAAACCTCCAGGATTCAGTTATGGGGTTCCACTGTAAGGACTGTCTAGTCCCAATCACCTCCCTCAGACCCCATCTCTAGAAGTTGGAGTTGGAGTGAGTGTCCACTCTCCTAATACCTCAATAAGGACTAAATCTCAACACAACACATGAAGCCTTGGGGGATACTCACACCACATTTTCATTATCATGGGAGCTTTGCCCAACACCCCAGGTTGTACTCGCTCTGTCCTTCTTGCTTATAACATTATCTTTATGGTGCTTAGAACAGCCTGAGATGCCCATTTGCTTCTGTTCTTTGATTTTGTCTTCCTCACCATCCAGGAGGCTTTACAAAGGCAGGGAGGGACTGGGTCTGTCTCATTCAGTGACTGTCTTGGTCTCCTGGCAAGGTACCCAGCACACACCGGGTACTCTGTGTTTATTGAGAAAATGGTGATTCTCCCTGTCTTAGGGTTTCTGCTGTGAAGAGACACCATGACCACAGCAACTCTTACAAAGGAAAGAATTTAAATTGGGGCTGGCTTACAGGTCAGAGGTTTAGTTCATTACTGTTATGTTAGGAAGCATGGGGACCTGCAGGCAGGCACGGTACTTGAAGGGTAACTGAGAGTTCTACATCTGGATCAGCAGACAGCAGGAAGAGAGGGCGACACTGGGCCTGGCTTGAGTTTCTGAACCCTCAAAGCCCACACTAGTGACACACATCCTCCAACAAGGCCACTCCTATTCCAACAAGACCACTCCTATTCCAACAAGGCCACACCCACTCCAACAAGGCCACACCCACTCCAACAAGGCCACACCCACTCCAACAAGGCCACACCCACTCCAACAAGGCCACACCTCCTAATAGCACTACTCCCTGTGAGCCTATGGGGGCCATTTTCATTCAACACCCCCACACTGGCTTAGATCTTCAGTCTTTCAGTGGATCTGACTGCTGGTGCTGTCTCTGAGCAGACCTGAAGAAGAGTGGGCAGGGTGAAATGGAGTAAAGGACTCTGAAGGATCTTCAGGGCCTTCTGTTACTTGTAAAGGGCTGGGGTTTGCTCCCCACTGGTAGAGGGGAGGACAGTGTGCAGTTGACCCTGCCTTGTACAGGGGCAGCGGCTGCCTCGCTGCCCAACATGAACCCTCCTATCCAGCCCTCTCCATGCCTCCTACTCCGTCACCCAGACCTGGCTCTGATAGGTGGGTACTGGGTTGCCTTCGAGTTGCATGTCTCCCAGAGTATGCACCAAGCTGCAGCAGAGGATTCTGAAGGACTAGTCTCACTGTCCAGTTCCTCCTTGGAACCTTCTCTGGGTCTCTTTTCTAGGTCGTGAAGTCTAATACCCTTGAAAGGTTTCTGTTCCCAGTATGATCTGGCCCTTGCCTACCCTCTCAGCTATACCTCCCATTCCCTGGCTCATGCCCTTTTCTTGTGTCCTGGCCCATGGGGCAGCTTGCCCCTTTCCTTGCTATTTCCTGAATATGTTGGCTCCTGGCCTCAGCCTGAGCCTCGCCTTCTTTCTGCAAACTGCCCTTCTTCTTACAGACTTAGCTCAAAAGCCACCTCCTCAGTGAAGCCTTTCTTGGTTAGTATTCCCCAGCCCCAGGCATCCTTTCTTAGCACATTTACCTTGGTGTCTTAAAGTTGTTAACTTGTTTGTTGCACCTGTTAGGCTGTGGGCTTTTGAATAAAGGGATAGTGTCTGTGGTTAATTTGGGCACGTTTGGGCTTTGGGGCCTGAAGAAGCAACTCAGTAAATAAGTGGGCAACTGGATAAACTGGATAGGGTGGGTGGGTGGGAGAATGGATGGATGGATAGATGGATAGATGGATGGATGGGTGGGTGGATGGATGGACGTTTGGATGGGTGAATGGGAGAATGGATGAATAGATGTATGTTTGGATGGATGGATGGGAGAATGGATGGTTGAACGGGTAGGTGAGTGTGTAGGTGAATTGATGAATGGATAGCATTTTCAAGGTTTAGCTCAAGTCTGTCCTCAGTGAAGCCAGCAAAGGTATGTAAGAAACTTGATCCTAGTTGGAATGGAGGGTTCGAAGATCTTAGTCTGGCAGCCATCATGGTCCAGATTATTCAGGCAAAAGGGCACTTTTGTTCTCATGGGTACAGGGTTTCTAAGACAGGGTGGGTGCTGCAGAGGTCTCAGAAGTTATCTAGCAACCTTTCATGGCTTGCCACAGTCCCCTCCACAGTGTCTTCAAGTGTCTCTCTACCTCTGCTTGAACTCCTTTGTGGAGCCTCTACCTCTTTATGTTTTAAGACGAGTTAGTGTGTGTGTGTATGTGTATGTGTGTGTGTGTGTGTAAATACAGAGGCCAGAAGTCACTGGATTCCCCCAAAGCTGGAGTTACATGTGGTTTTAAGCCGCCCAACATGGGTTCTACTTACCGAGCTCAGGTCCTCTGGAAGAGCAGCAAGCCTTCTTAATCACTGAGCTGTCTCATTGGCCCACCCCCACTTTTGCCCCCACTTTTGGAAAGCTTCCCAGAGCTGCAGAGCGTCATTCCCAGATCTTGCTGCTGAGAGACCAGATGGTATAGGACAAACAAGAGCAGGTCTCAAGGCTAGAGAGATGGCTCAGAGGTTAAGAACACTGGCTGCTTTTCCAAAGGTTCTGAGTTCAATTCCCAGCATCCATATGAAGGCTCACAACCACCTATAATGAGATCTGGTGCCCTCTTCTGGCATGCAGGCATACATGCAGGCAGAACACTATACATCATAAATAAATAAATCTTAGGAAAAAAAAAAAAAAAAGAGCAGGTCTCTGACTCTCCTGCCTCCTGCACACAAGCTCTGCCCTGGCTTTGCTGTCATCTGAGAGCATCTGGGGACACCTTGGGGATGCTTTGAAGGGTCCAGGAAGTGACTGTTGAGGCCATGTCTGGTGTCTAGTTGCTGGGCTGTGAGCATTGGCTTCCTGGTGGGAGGTAGCCAAAGGCTCCTTTGGTTCTTGGTTTAAGTGGGTGATTCGGGCTCTGAGGGTTTGGATGTATCTGTGGTTACTAACAGGAGAAGCAACTATGCCTCCAAGACCTGTGATTATCTCACCTTGTCAAAGTGGTGATTCAGGAACACAAAGAGAAAAGATAAAGATATTTATTTATCAGTATTGTGATGATACATGGCTCTCACGGTGGGCCCAGTGCTGTCCCAAGTCCCTACTTCCACATAAGATCATTTGACTTGATCAATCTCACCATGGCTGTGGGACTCAAACTATTTCCTTATTTCGTGAGCAGGATACAGAAGCGTACAATTTAGGTAAATTCCTCTAAATCCCACTGCTGGTGTCCACCGGGGCCAGCATTGAAGCTCACAGCCCGGTCCAGGGTCTGTCTTGAGCTGTACCACCTAAGAGGAACAAAGAACATGCCTGGAATTAGATGACTCTGAAGGGTTGTCCCCATTGTATGGTCTGCAAGATCCAAGTAAGATACTCTGTCAGCAAAAGGAGGAGGCACTGTACAGTGGGACAGAGCATGGCAAATAAAATACAGGCTGGAGAGATGGCTCAGGGCTAAAAGCACCAGCTGGTCTTCCAGAGGACCCCTGTGGCAGCTCACACCCAACTGTAACTAGTCCCTGAGGATCTGATGTCCACTTGTGGCCTCCTTAGCCACAGCATTCATGCAGTGGACATACATATATACAGGCAAAACAACCGTACACATAAAATAAAAAGGAAGGAAAATTTAAAAATGCAGAAGTATATGCAGAGTGGGCAGCCTGAGAGATAGATGCAGGCAGAGTTTTTGAAGTTTTCTGGATCCTACCCCCAAAACACTCAGAACAACTGGGCAGGAAGATTAAAAAAATCCATGGGAAATATTTATTCCTAAACAAAGCAACAAGACATCTCCACACTGCCCAAATACAAGTCAGGGCCTCTGCATGTCAGTGGCATCTATGGAAAATGACTAGGAAAATACTGGAGAATCCCAAATAGCCCCTGGACCCCTCTTGGAAAGAGCAGTAGGTTAATGTTGGGAGCTCAGAGGACCTGAGAGCTGCCTCTCACACCCTAGTGGACAAGGTGTGTGGGAGCCCACAGTGGCGCTGGCTTAGGCTGGAGCCTGGGGACTGAGCTGCCAAGACTTTTCTTAGTGACCGGGTCTCTCTAGGGAGAGCCTGTGGGAACAGAAGAGAAAATTGACAGTGACAAGAGACTGAAGAGGAAGGTCCCAGGTTGGATAAAGGCATGTCAGAGAGGGGACCTAGAGGCAGCAGACTAGGAGGTCCTAGGAGGTCAGCAATGCGATGATGAACTGTACAGACTTCAAAATGCCAGGAAAGTGAATGCCTCATAAAGAGGACTAACCGAAAAGCATCATGGGCAGAGTCCATTTACTAGTTTCTGTAGCAAAGGACTGTGAACTAGGTGGCTCATAGTAGGTGTCTTGTTTCCCACTTACCTGTTGCCACTCTCTGCTCCATCAGAAGTGGGGCACCTGTGTCCTGGAGGGAAATGGTTCTATACAGCCTGGGGCGGCTTGCTTGCTACCTCTTCCTTGGTTCATACTGACATCCCCCAGCTCTTCCTGTGCATCAGACAGCATTTTCCTGTCTTTGTCTTGTCACAGGTCTCTTCCTAGGAGGACTGATGTCCTCCTGGGTTGGGGGAGGCAGGGGGCCCGCCTGCTCTGGTGTGACCTCATTCTTGCTAATGACATCTGCCATGACCCTGCTTCCAAATATGGTCATTTTCTGAGGTACTGAGGGCTGGTGCTTTGACGCGTTATCTTTGAAGGGATAACATCATAGTGTCACCAAATTCACACACTGAAGTTCTAACCTCTGTGTTCTTTAAGAACAAAGACTATGAACCAGTATGCTGTCCCTCAAATGTGGAAAGCTCATTGGAAAGACAACTCATGGTAGTTCTCTCATGCTGGTGTTTGCAAGTCTGAGGCAAGAGAGTTGCCAGAGAGTGGGACCCTGTCTCCTGGGTCTCAAACCACAAAGCCAACAAAAGCACAACCAAAAAAAAAAAAAAAAAAAAAATTACCCTTGTGAAAATAAGCCAAAAATGTTCAGAAAAAGACCAAAGCATGGAAGAAGAATATGAGCTAGAATTTAAAACATAAAAACAAAGCAGTCAGTTTAACGTGTCATTTTTTTAAACGTTAAATAAATTCGTTAGTAAAAATAAATGATGAGAAATGGAGCAAAAAAAAAAAAAAACAACCATTAAACACTAAAGAGAAACAAGTTAGAAAAGGAAAAATAAAAGGAGGAATAATGTAAACGTCATGATTAACACTGTCAACTTGACACCACTCTGGAGTCACCTGGAGAAAAAATATCTGTTGAGTGATTGTCTTTATCGGGTTAGTCTGTGGTAAAGGGGAGCCCAGCCCACTGTGGGCGGCACCATCCCCTGGACAGGTGGTCCTGGGCTGTATAAGAAAGCTGGCTGAGCATGAGCCTATGAGTGAGCCAGCAAGCAGCATTCCTCCCTGGTTCCTGCCTTGAGTTCCTGCTCCAACTTTTCCAGTGATGGATGATTGTGTTCTAGGATAGTAAGCCAAATAACTTGCCCCACCCAAGTCACTTTTGGACCTAATGTTGTATCATAGTAACAGAAAAGCAGAGTAGAACATTGAGAGGAAAGTCTTAAGGAAAAGTAACAGATATTCAAGGTACACAAAGCAGATCCAACCTGCAGAGAACAGGCATCTTTGTATGCAGAGAAAGTCCAACATGCAGATGATGGGCATCTCTGAATTCCTGTTGCTTAAAAAAATGTCTGTGGTAACCCTAAGCAGACAAAAAAAAGTCAATATTGTAAGTGATAACTGACCAAAAAAGCCACAAAGAAGTAAGCTTTGAAGAACACAGCACATACCTGAGATGAACTCAGAAAAACCAACACAAAGACAGTCTTGTAAAATTACTAGACTTTGCTGGGTAGAAAAACAAATAAACAGTGGACACCTAAGAAAAAACATGTCACTTTGTAATGGTTAATTTTGATTACCACCTTGACTGAATTAAGAAACACCTCAGGCATTAATGAGGTAGGCCTTTGGGGGCCATTTGAGAGGATTAATGGAAGAGGCCCCACCCTCAATGTGGGTGGTACCATTTCATGGCCTGGGCCCTGGACTGAATACGAAGTAGGACAGGAAGGGCCAGCATTCCCCTTTCCCTGTTTCCTGGTCTACCCAGATGTGTGCAAGCAGCCTTAGCTCCTGTTTCCACAGCGGGGATCACCCCTGTTACCATGCCTGCCCCACCTTGATGGTCTGTAGCCTCAAACCCTGAACCTAAATAAGCCTAACGTTCCTCAAAGTGCTTCTTGTTGGGTGTTGAGAAAGCTATGCACTAGGCACGCCTCTATCATTCTCTCTGGCCCAGAGAGAAAGCGCCAAAGCCCTTGAGATGGCTCTGAGATTCTTCCGTGTACCCATTTTTAGTTTTCAAGCAGTACCCACCCTTAAACCGGGGAAACAGTGTCGTTTGGTTGCTCAAATGGAAAAACTAGCTGGTTTGGTTGAATAGCTTTGGGGCGAGGAGTAGTCACCTAAGCCCATCAATCAACTGATGAGGTTCATACCTTCTTCCAGTTGACGTTATCCCATTGAGCTTAGACAATGCAGAGCTAACAATAGTTCACTTAGACACCGGAAGTCCACACTTTTGCTCCAAACCTGATAAGTCACCTCCATACTAGGTTTTTCTGTATCTGTGCATAAGCAACAAGTACTTGAGTGTGGGTCCCTGCATGGAATGTTAGTGGTGGTGGTTACTTATCCAAATAATTTGTGTGTGTGTATGTGTGTGTGTGTGTGTGTGTGTGTGTGTGTGTGTGTGTGTGTATTTGTTTATTTAAAAAATCTATGACGGGTTAGAGAGATGGCTCAGTGGTTAAGAGCACTGACTGTGCTTCAGAGGAACCAGATTTGATTCATAACACACATATAGTCGCTAACAACGATCGGTAATTCCAGTCCCAAACCCTCTTCTGGTTTCGGTGGCCACTGCATGCATGGGGTGTTTAGACATACATGCAGGCAAAACACCTATAAACACAAAAATAAAAATGAAGAAAAATTAAATAAATAAAACATTGGAGATTAGATCAAGGCAACTGGTTTTAGAGAACCAGGAGTTTGGGGGTTAAAGTTTGTATATAATTTTCACAAGCCAAGTAGGACCTGTGTGAGAGTCAGCCAATTGAATGACATCATCTAATCATTTATACTGCCTTGGGAATTTTTACCCATCAAGTCCAAGGTCAGGACCTTAACTTCAACTTTGCTTTTCTCAGATAAGTATGATTTCTATTGAGGACCCACCTTCCCTACTTATAACCCCATCTAGACATGCCAATGATTTTTGTAAAACAAAGCAGTGAGTAAAATCTTTATAGACACAGAAATTCTTCATCTACTTCACTGGTGGACTCAAGAAAATTCTGTAGTAAATAAATCCTTTGGAAGAGCTCCCAATGTGTGTGTGCATGTGTGAGTGTGTACCTGTGTGTTCACATGTGTATCAGAGATTTTTTTTAAGATTTGTTTTTATTTTTTTATTTATGTATGTGTGTGCATGTACATGCATGTGCATTTGGATGCCCTAGTAGGCCAGAAGAAAGTTATTGGATCCCATGGAGCTAGAGTTACAAGTGTTATGAGTCACCCAACATGGTTGCTGGGAACTGAACTCAGGTCCTCTGGAAGAACAACAAGCACTCTTAACTGATGGGCCATCTCTCTAGTCCTGAATATCAGGGGTTTTTGGACAACATTTTACATCAGATGAAAATAAAGCAATGTGAGCTGGAGAGATGGCTCAGTGGTTAAGAGCACTGACTGTTCTTCCAGCACCCACAATGTAGCTCACAATTGTCTGTGACTCCATTTCCAGTGTATCAACACCCTCACACAGACATACATGAAGGCAAAAACACCAGTGCATATAAAATTTAAAAATAATTTTTTTAAAAAGAAAATGAAGCAATGTCTTTAGGATAATTACAACGTGTAATCCAAGGATTTTATACCCAGCAAAGCTGACAAAGAGTGCACACTGTTATGAACAGGCACATACTGAAACCACAACTGTGGAATTACAGCTAAGTGAGTGTTGGAGGGGAAGCAGCATCCATATCGATCGCCATATATAGTATTTCTATTTAAACTGGGTAGAAAAAGAACACATTAGAGAAATTATTTACAGTGATCGATGGGTGATGGTCATTTTAGTATGGTTATTCTGAGACTACTCGGTTTGAAACATGGGATCTGCCAGATGAACTGTTAGGAGAGGCTCTGTATTTGTAGAATCAGGATTGTGATGTAAAGCAAAAACTATCCCCTTGGCCCCTGGAGAAGATAAGAAGTTTGTAAACTTTGTTTTGAATTAGTATGAGCTCACAGTGTGTTTCTTTCTTATTACATTTAATTTAGAGGGGCTCAAGTGACAACTTATAAAGGCTGATGTTTCTCTTTTTCTACCATGTGGGTCCCAAGGACCAAACAGAGGTAATCAGGCTTGGCAGCAAGTCCTTCACTGGCTGAGCCATCTCAGCAGCCACCACTGATGTATTTCGCTTTTTAACTGTCCACTGGTGATGCCCGGAAACAGTGGCCTGCTCTGGACATTGCTGCTGTCCAGACTGTGATCCTGAATCACCATTCCCACAAACCACAGAGAGACAAACCTAGGGCTTGCTGGAGAAGCGGCTCCAGTGAGCAGGAAGGCGTTCCTGATGAGATAGAACTGTGTTCTACCTCATAGCCACAAAGCAATAGAGGCATGGAGGAGCCCAGAGCGACTATTTCTCTCCAGCCAAGGAGAGAGAGTCAGCAAAGGACAGAAATGGCAGTGGACCAGACCTCATCAGATTGGATTGCATCAGGAGTTCACCCCAGCTTTTTCCTCCCTCCCTAAAATCCTTTGAGGAGTAATAGAGAGCCATAAAGTTCATGGTACAAATGCCTTTTGTATTAGTTACTTTCTCAAATTCCTAACAAGAAACAACATAGTGAAAGAGAGGGTATTTATTTCATGGTTTGAGGGTACGGTCCATCATGGTAAATGTGATGGCAAGGGCAGCTCTTGGTTGGGGTAGGGAGATGAAGCAACTGGTACACTTCCTGGCAGTTCAGAAAACAGGACAGGAAGTGGGCCAGGCCAAAAATCTCAAACCCCTACCCATTACCCACTTCCTCCCACTGGACCCCCATCGCCTAAAGCATGTAGGTGTGACCCTTTAATACAGTTCCTTTAAATACATGTTGTGGTGACCCCTCCCATCCATAAAATTATTTCATTGCTACTAAATAGCTGTAATTTTGCTACCATGAGGAATCGTAATGTAAATATCTGATATACAGAATATCTGATCTATGACCCCTCGCAAAGGGGTCATGACCCACAGGTTGAGAACCACTGCCCTGAAGGTTTCTTAAAACAGTGCCACCAGCTCAGGACCAAGTGTTCAAACAAATAGGCCTAAGGGGACCATTTCCTATCCAGGCTGTAACATTGGTTGGTAGCAGCATAGCCTTGGACCTAGCATGCATGTACCTCTTCATGACCGCACAGCAGTAGCATATATGAGACTGCTTCCCTGCACAGAAGGCCCAGCCAGTGAATGACTGAAGTGTTGGCAACTTTCCATTCCCAAGGTACAGTCAGTGGGTGTCTTAGTTAGGTTTCTATTGATGTGATATAAAACTATAACCAAAAGCAATGTGGGAAGAAAAGGGTTCATTTCACTTAACAGGTTACAGCCCACCATGATGGGAGGTAGAGCTAGGAACTCTAGGCAGGAAGTGAAGCAGAGGCCATGGAGGAGTGGTGTTTATTGGTTCTCTCTCTCTCTCTCTCTCTCTCTCTCTCTCTCTCTCTCTCCTCTTCTTTTCTCTTCTCTTCTCTTCTCTTCTCTTTGGCTTGCTTGGCTTGCTTTCTTATATTACTCAGGACCAGCCATGCTTGGTAGTACACACCTTTAATCTCAGAACTCGAGAGGCAGAGGCAGGTGGATCTCTCTGAGTTCGAGGCCAGCCTGGTCTCCGTGTTGAGTTCCAGGAGAGCCAGGGCTATGTAGAGAGAACCTGTCTCAAACACATATGCGCACATGTGCACATACACACACAAAACCCAAAACAGTATATCACCCAGGACCACTTGCCAAAGGGTGACAAGACTCATATTGGGCTGGGCCCTCCCACATCAATCACTAATCAGGAAAACGCCCCACAGAGTTGCCACCTTGCCAATCTCATAGAGGCATTTTCTCAATTGAGATTCCTTCTTCCCAGATGACTCTAGCTAGTGACAAGTTGACAAAAGCTAACTAGGACAGTGGGTGTAGGCCCTGAGCACCAACAGCTGTCAGTATCACAGAAAGACCGGAAATCATGTGACCTGATGGGAGACACCACCTCTGTCCTGTTATCGATGAGACCAGGCCTGTGCAGAACACAGCAGCCAATGTCAGGGAAATTCAGAGGACAGAGAAGCACTCTGGACCACACCACTTGGATGCAGGCAGCCAACTCCTGACTATGGGACTCTATGGCTGAAATGCACTAGATTCCTTACCTGATCGTGTGGTAAATGAAAGGATAGAGGGAAAACTATCAATCAAAAGGGACTTAAAGACAGCTGTAACTTATTCATGGGCAAGTCCATGATTGGCTAGAAATATACGCTGTGGGCAGGAGCTGTAAAGAAACCCAGCAGGGGCTTGCTGTGGGCCCAGGTTAGGGGTTAGCTGTAGATTAAAGGAGGGTTGATATTGGTCTGGTGCACATGAGGTGGCCTCAGTTTGTTGGCCAAGACTTCTTTCTTTAATGTGATTTTTTTTTTTTTTTTTGAGAAAGGGTCTCACTATATAGACCAGGCTGGCCTTGAACTTATAATCCTTCTACCTCAACCCCCTTACATGCCTGATAATTATAAAGATGTTTGCCTTACAGTAACTCATTGGACTAGACCTCCATTTTTTTATTGTGTTCATATCTGTTTTTATTTCATTATTTCATGTATTTATGTATGTTTGTGCACACTTGTATACATATGTGTCTTGTGGAGATCAGAGGACAACTTTGAATGTTGTTCCCCGACACTGGCCACCTTTTTATTTTTGTAAGTTTTAATTTAATTTTACATATATGGGTATTTTGCCTGCAAGTATGTCTGTGCACCGGTGTGTGCAGTACCCACAGAGGCCAAAAGAGGGTGTTGGATCCCTTGGGTCTGGCGTTACAGATAGCTTTGAACCAGTTGCCTTGTGGGTTATCTGAAAGAGCAGACAGTGCTCTTAACTGATGAGCCATCTCTCCAACCTTGTGTTTTATTTCATGGTAAAGTACAAAAGAACAATTTAGTACCATGCCTGGAACATGAGCTTACAGTAAATGTTAGCCTTTTCCTTCCCATCACTTGGTAATATGGACTTCTCTGTGATGGACACTGAGATCGGCAGTTTCTATACCCCAGCCCCCCCACCAAACACACACACAAACCCTGCTAGCTACCCAGTTGTTGTTTCCTAGGATGAAGGACCCTGACACTCTTGTTCACTTTGGTATCCATGGCACCTGGTACTCTTAGCTACTCAATACTATTGTTGAACAACTGAGAAATGAACATGTTCTTAAGTGGTAGATTAGATGTGCTGTTGGCACATTTCAAGTTGTGCACATTAATAGCTAGGCTAGATAGTGACCTCGTTTCATATAAAGGACCATGCACAGATCCATACCCCAAAGTCTGGCCACAGAGGCCACTGCTAGGTGCTGATAGGACTGCCTCTGACCCACCCTCTACTTGTCCCCATGAGAGTTGTGGTCCTGGCTTTGCCATCAACGTTCCTGGGCTGTTTTCCTGCAGTTTCCGCCAAGAGAAAACAGACACTGTCCGCTGCATCAAGTCCTGCCGTCCCACTGACGAGGCTTGTATACGAGACCCCGTGCACACCGTCTCCCACACGGTCATCTCACTGCCCACCTTCCGAGAGTTCAGCCGTCCTGAGGGTGAGTAGACCAAGTCGAAGGTCTTGGGACATGCTTCAGAGCCTCATTCTGAGTGAGCAGAGGGCCTGACCTGCAGGAGCCCTTCCATGTAGGATGTGGTAGGGATAGGATGCTCACTTTTTCCACCAGGGTTCCTTGGCTGCACAGCCTTTCTCTCTATCCAGAAGTCCCTTCTGATGGGGGACACTCATTCTGTGAATAGCATTCAGTGTTGATGCAAGGCTGAACACCGGGGAGCTGCGTAGGACTTCCTGAGGGAAGTGGATAGGAGGTGATTGGCCAAAGTGGGAGAAAGAAGGAAGAAACTTGCCAGCAGATCTCAGCTGGTAAGGTCTGGAAGTAGTGAGGGGGGCAGTGAAGGGCATTGAGGACCAAGACACACTGATGGGGCTGGAAGGATGAGCAGGAGCCTCTGCCTCAAGCTGAGGTTTCATCCCAAGGCTCAGAGACCTGATAGATGAGATTGGCATCTTCTTGGAGAATGGGGCAGATGGATAGAGTAGCCAGACTGGAAACAGTGACCCTGGGAGCAACACGACACGTGTCCTTCCTGGTTCTCCAAGGGCATGGCAGCTGCCCTCCCATTTCCTGAGTCAGACTAGGGTTTCATGCTCCTAGGTGAACCAGTCTTAATGTCACACTCTGGGGTGTGTGGCTGTGGGCTTCTCGGGTCCCCAGTCACCTCCTTTCTTGGGTTTGGAGTCTCCCTCTCCGACTCATCGTGACAAAGTCTATAAGCAGACATTCAGTGAGCTTGTGTGCCAGGCTCTGGGAACATACTCATAAGAAAGGCCCTTCCTCTCCAGGAGAACGTGTGACCGAGTCATCCCGGGTGACCCCTGGGCCGACACTGTGATAGAGTCATGCAGGATCACTTGACAGCAGGAGCGGGGAAGACAGGAGAGACCCAAGGAGGCCAGGGTTGTCCTGAGGGGAAGTCCCCAGCCCCCACTTCTTACCCACTGGCTCACTCTTCCAGAGAAGTCTTCACAGCTGATATCTGCCTTGTGTAAAGTGGGGCTTCAACAAACCTACACACACCACCCCCAAGTCCCCAGCAGCCATTTTTATGGTGCTCTACCCTGTTACTGACATAGGAGTTGGTTACCCGCATGGGTGCAGCCAAGACACCTGGTCAAGTCTTGAGTTCCTGATACGGAGAGGGCCGAAAGGAGCCTCAGTGGACACCAGCCAGCTTCTCTTACTTTATAGAGAAACTGAGGCCCAGAAAAAGAACTTCCCCAAGATTACCTTGAACCAGCCTGGAATCTGTGTGGCAGCTCCAAGGCTAAGGCAGCCTGAACTGCTTTACCATAAGGCAACCTGGAACGTGGTTCAACCACCACTGCCCAGCTGAGCCCACACTGCCAACAGATCCCAGGACCTCAGGGCTGATAAAAAACTGTCATTTTCTTCCTTCCTTCCTTCCTTCCTTCCTTCCTTTCTTTCTTTCTTTTCCTTCCTTCCTTCCTTCCTTCCTTCCTTTCTTTCTTTCTTCCTTCCTTCCTTCCTTCCTTCCTTCCTTTCTTGCTTTTCCTTCCTTCCTTCCTTCCTTCCTTCCTTCCTTCCTTTCTTTCTTTCCTTCCTTCCTTCCTTCCTTCCTTCCTTTCTTTCTTTCTTTCTTTTTCCTTCCTCTTCCTTCCTTTCCTTCCTTCCTTTTCTTTCTTTCTTTCTTTCTTTCTTCCTTCCTTCCTTCCTTCCTTCCTTCCTTTCTTCTTCTTTTCCTTCCTTCCTTCCTTCCTTCCTTTCTTTCTTTTTCTTCCTTCCTTCCTTCCTTCCTTCCTTTTCTTTCTTTTTCTTCCTTCCTTCCTTTCCTTCCTTCCTTCCTTTCTTTTTCTTCCTTCCTTCCTTCCTTCCTTCCTTCCTTCCTTCCTTTCTTTCTTTTTCTTCCTTCCTTCCTTCCTTCCTTCCTTCCTTCCTTTCCTTCCTTCCTTCCTGTCTGTCTGTCTTTCTTCCTGTCTTAAGCTCTCAGTTTCCCCACAGATAAAAACAAAGATAGGCCAGGTAGTGGTGGCGCACGCCTTTAATCCCAGCACTCGGGAGGCAGAGCCAGGCAGATCTCTGTGAGTTCAAGGCCAGCCTGGTCCACAGAGTGAGATTCAGGACAGGCACCAAAGCTACACAGAGAAACCCTGTCTCGAAAAAACCAAACCAAACCAAACAAACAAAAAACAAACAAAGATAGGTTATGGCTTGATGGTCAGGACTCTCTACCCTTCCACACAAGGGTGTTGGTGGTTTTAGTGGTGTCACCTTAGGAATGAGCCCTTATCATGTTAGGTGTTGGGACAAGTCTCTGGGGAGGGGAGGGCTGGGCCAGCATTGCAAACTTCCCATGCCACCCTCTCACTTGCTGCAGAGATCGTCTTTCTGAGGGCTGTCACGCCACTGTACCCTGCCAACCAGGCCGACATCATTTTTGACATCACAGAAGGGAACTTTCGGGATTCCTTTGATATCGTCAAACGCTATGAGGACAGCATGACTGTGGGTGAGTGCCCCTCCGCAGAGCCCAAAGCGTGGGCCAGGGTCATGTGATCTGTACGGGGACAACCTTTCTGCATCTTCTCCACTCCCATTGGAGTCCCCTTCCCAACTCCAGCTCTACCTGGTCTCCAGGTTCTAGCCAGCAGCTCCTACCCAAGTCTGGGGAGCCTGGCATTACCCTGGCCATGCCCCTGACTCTCCTGTAAACCTTGTCGGCCTCAGTCTCCCCACTTACAAAATGGGTAGATTAAGTAGATCCTGCATCTCGTAACTGAATTTCAAAGGCTGTTTTGAGTGTACCAGGGCCAGCAGCATGCCTTGGTCAGTGGGAGCTGCCCGGAGGGGACATGTGAGAGAAGCCACAGGAAGCCACACTTGCTCTGTAGAGAGGGGCTGTGGTTCCCGTTGCTATCTGTGGGCCTTGATTACAACCTGTTCACCTGGAAAACCCTGTGGGCTCACTCCTCCCCGTGACCTCTGTCACAGTAGCTCATCTGAACTGTCTTTAAGTTGTTTTTATCCATGGAGCGTGAAAACAGTCACATCTACTATTTCTGAATTACATTTACACTCTGAACGTTTTAAAGCAGTTGAGAAACTGAGCCAAACCCCCCCCCCCCCCCCCCCCCCCCCCCCCGCTCTCCCCTGGACCTCTGTGCGTTTCCCTGGAGTTCTAGGCTCACGCTGTGGAGCCTGTGAGGTTCAGATCGGAGCAGAGCCTTTGATAACCTGGTCCCCAGGTGGCGCTGTTGGATCTCAGAACCTCCGTCCCTAGTGTCCCCCCCCAACCCTGACAGTTGCTAAGCTGGCAGCTAGAAAAAGGGAATCGTTACTCTCCTGTTGCCAAAGAGCCATTTATAGCAACTTTACAAGCTCTTAAATGGGTTTGCATGTTGTAAACACGACTGAGTCATTTGGGGGCTCACCACCCCCGGCCGCCTCCTCCGCTGTTTGGCAGCAAGGATAATTAGTTAATTACAATTAATGGTTCAGCAGCCCTCACTGAGATTCCAAGGAGAGGGCAACACAGCCCGGCTGCCAGCCATCAGAAGCCTCACCTTCAGCTATGGTTGGGGGTGGTGCTAGAGTTTTGTCCTGCTTTGAGTGTGGGTGACAGTGAGCCCACTAGCACTGGCCTGCAGAAGCCCCCTCGTGCCTGCCCTGTGAGTGACCTGCTGCTGTGGTGTGACACAGCCCAGGCCCCTGTGATTACAACTCTAGGACCTTCCAGTTCACGCAATCTCTTTTGCTTTCTGGACACTTGAGTTACTGGCCCCCGCTGCAGTGAATGTGCACGTGTGCACTCACACATTCTTACCTTTCCCCCAGAGGCGAGCACTGCCCCATCAATAGACTGAGAGAGTGTGCCTGAGGGGCTGTGGCAGGCCTCCTTGACCCCTCCCAGCCCTCCTCTTGGGAACTGGCCCTCACCCTTTTCCTATCTTCTAGGCTCAGCTAAATCTGTTCTGGAGTCATCAAAGCTGGGGAGTTAGGCAGAATGGAGTCTGATACCACCAGCACCCGTGGTGGACTGCAGCGGCACCCCAGACAGAACCACCCTGGGTGTGTCTGCTTTTTGGCTTCCCATCTGCTAGGCCAGAAAATTCGGGTTGTGTTAGAGCCAGGAGGCCTCATCCTTTCCAACCACTTCCACTAAAGGGGGAAACCAGGGCCATTGTGGGGTGAGGGTCTTTCCTTAGTGACTTGGGGACATAGAGTAGCCCCAGGTGTGTGATGAGTGACCACAGGTAACCTTCAGACAGTGGGTGTCCTGGGAATGGAATGCAGCGGAGGCCACAGGGAACGAGCATTCCCTTCACTGCGCTTGGTCATGGGTGCCCTGATCCTTGGAATTCTAGGCTTGGGTGGCATGGGGTTGGGCCCCCAGCTCTCGGAAATTCCTTGGGCTCATCGCTCTGCCTACCGAGTGGCCCAGGCTTTTCCACACCTCAGCAAGTTTGCAGGGTGTTCCATCTGGTACACACATCACCTACCAGATGGAGAAGGACACCCACTGGGACAGGTTGGATGGAGTAGGGACCAAGGCTGGCTGTGTTTGTGGCTATGCTCTGCCCTCTGAATTCTCCTCTGGGCTCAGGTCTCTGCTCGGAACATTGTTTTGGTTGCCGATAGCCTAATTCTTCTCTGGGTACCTGAGGATGTCCCCCAATGAGCTACCCTGTGCCTGGCTCCATTCCTGACCACTGGTGGATGGAATTTTCTCCTGAGTTTCGGCCCTGCATGAAGCAACCCCGGGAATGGGATTTCGCCCTTGTGGCTTCTTGCCACCACTGCGCATTCTCGCCCCCGCATTCTTGTTCAGTCCTTGCAAACATGACTGCTGGGAATGGAACAGGAAGATCTCCCTTGGGCAAAGAAGGGAACAGAGTCAAATGACCTTGTAAGACTGTAACAGCAAAACTCGGGGCCAGGTGTGTCTTCTGGCTTATTTTGAACAGTGCAGTACTCACTTAAGGCCCTGCCTTAAACAGTTACCCTAAGGCTTGACGATCAACAGAAGCATGGCTCCAAGCTATGCAGACCTGCTGTCTGCTGCTCCCTTCCATACTCAGGAGGCTCCTGTGTCCCTGGCAAGGGGCATGAACCTATATATGGCCATGCAAGAACACCTGCCTGCTCACCAGGCTTGCTGAATACCCTCCTGTTTAGACCATAACCTATGGGGGCACTCCCTACAGATGGCTTCCTTAGAGAGGCAAGGCCCAAACAGAGTCTCCTCGCATACGCAGGAGCCTCACAGATCAGTGAGCCCACAACACACCAGAAGCTAACATTCAGTCCCTGGAACATGGAGAAATTATCTCCACTCAAGGACAGGGAGGAAGGGCTGGAGAGGGCCACTTGGCAATGGAGACCAGAACTGGCATGATCTTAGGCTTCCCCAGAGCTAGAGCCCATGGATGGCCAGTGCTGGCGTAGACAAAGTTCTCCAGGTTTAGAAGTCTCAGAAAAATAACCAGCAGATGAACCTTTGAGCCCCTGTGGCCGTGGCATTCAGGCCCTTGAATATGACAAGACGATGAAGTGTCTGAGTGAACAGAAAAAAAGCCTGAAAGGGCCAGGCTTCCTCTAATGTAGTCCTTGGGTCTTAGGGGATCAGGGAGATGCTGCCCAGGGCGGAGCTGATGCCTCTGCAAAGCCCCTTCGCATTCCTCTCTCTCCAGCTGTCAGTGAGACATGAAGAATGCTTCTCCGTCCTGTGGAGAAATGCTCTATTTAATGCCTGGGGCATGCTCAGGCCACCACAGAGCCTCCCCAGCCTGCTCTGGGTTCACACTTCACTCTGTGGAGCCCAGGCTGCGGTCAGGGTGCTTGGAGAAGTTGAATAGTGACTAATGGGGAGCCCTAGCCATGACAAGTGTGGGGCCACTCACTGTCAGCCCAAGTTCCCAGGCCTCTGGGATTTAGTGGGTGCCTGGGCCCCAGGCCACCCCTCTACCCTGCCCACTCACAGCTTTTCAACTCTGTTTTTCTAGAAGTAGAAAAAAAATCTGTCTAGAATGAGGGTTGGCTTTGCCAAAATTTCTACTAAAACCTCACCAAAGCCAAGAGGAGCTGAGAATACTCAGCTGATACGATTTGGGGGCGTGTGCAGCCTAACTTTGCCATCCTGACCCTGCACCCCATCATCCCCCACAGGACCCTTAGAAGCTTCACAAATCACCTAGTAGTTATCTACATGACAGCTGTGATGGTACAGATGTTGACAGGGGGCACACAAGGCAGGCTTCTCAGAGGAGGTACCACAGCTGGCAGGCGTAGCTGGGAGGTGTTCAAGGACCACGTCAGACCCAGGGCTGTCCCACTCCACTCTTATGAGGCCACCATGAAGCCCATTTCTTGCTAGTATGTACCCAGTGGTATCCATCCCGCTGGTATTTGCCAGCAGCAGGTAGGTCTGGGTCCCCTTAAATAG
Organism: Onychomys torridus; assembly: GCF_903995425.1. Classification (NCBI taxonomy): domain Eukaryota; kingdom Metazoa; phylum Chordata; class Mammalia; order Rodentia; family Cricetidae; genus Onychomys; species Onychomys torridus. Next base: position 50,052,953 of record NC_050458.1, read on the forward strand.
TCATGGGATTCCAGGTCCAAGCTGACGTTTAGGAATGAAGACCTTCTCAGATCCCTGTGACCAAGTGATGAGGTTCACTGGGGTGCGACAAGGTTCTGGAGCAGCCATTCCAATTCCCCACCTGGCTAGGACCCAGGGAGGTATCTCTGCTCTGGCAGGTGCTACACCAGGGCTTGTGAAGATACTCAGCGTCATGTCCTCCTGCCTCCATCTGCCTGTGGACTGGCAGGCCGGGTGCAACAGAGTCCCAGTACCGGAGCAGTTCCGGGGTGCGGAACTCAGGTGGCCCCTAGGGGTCACTTACGATCCAGGGAGGTTATTTGAAAGCTGAGCAGGACCCTCCCAGCTGGAAACAGCTCTGGGGAAAAGCTGCTGTGACCGCTGCACTTCACCCTCATTTCTGGACTAGTCTCAAGGTCTGACTTAGAGAGAGAGAGAGAGAGAGAGAGAGAGAGAGAGAGAGAGAGAGAGCGAGCACGAGAGAGAGAGAGCAGGACACAGTGTAGGGGACCAAGAACAGCTATGGGTGTGTATAGGGGATAATGGGGAGGAGGCTGAGTGTGCAGATGCACATGATGTTCAATTTGTGATTGGTTCCCTGCTCTGGCTTGCAGAAGGCATATCATTTAGGAGCATAACATCAGGGTCAGGCCTCGTGTCCCTGGTGGTACCTTAGGTGAAGGAACAGGGTTTGGAAACTTTGCCAAGTTTTTCTCTGGAGTCACTGGTGCTGCTCTGTCACCCAGCCTGTGCACTGAGCCCCTTCGTTAGTTCCAGATGCAGTCTTGAGGACGATAAAAACCATTTGGACTGGCTGGCATGGCTTATTTACAGAATGGGAAGTATCTGTCTGGGTCTTAGGGTCAGCTGATAGTCAGGCCTGTAAGTCTTGTTTTCTGTTGTCCTCAAGCTCCTCACCCACTAGATGGCTTTTGGGGCACAGTTTCTAGGTATCCCTAGAAGAGGAAGAAGAAGAAGGGTGGTCTCCTCAGCTCCAGGCATGGGTGTGGCTGGGTAAGCCCCCTGCGCTGGGAAAGTTGGAGTGTAAGAAGGACTAAAAGGTGGGCTGGCTCGCCTTGGGCACTGTTGCTGTGTCAGGTGAGGAAAGAGATGCTCTGATTGCACAGTCCCTTCAGTGTGACCCAGAAAGGGATATGTGAGAGAGACCTTCACATGCCAGGTACATAGAGGCTTACAGAAATACAATGGCGGTTCGGGTGCTGTGAGTCCAGGATCTCTGGTGGCGGATCTGAGAGTGGCTGGAAATGCCTACCTGGGCAAAACGTCGATCCAGGTTCATGGTCAGGTGGGGCGCAGGAGGCAGCACAACTGAGCCAGCGAAGAGCAGGTGCAGTTGATTCCTCAGACTCCAGAGAGGAGATGGTGTCTCGTGGGACCAGAAGCAGGGCAGTGCCTCTGACACACACATTCACCTAACCTGAAGAGTACTGTGAGAGAGCTGTCCGGGCCAGAGGCTTTGTTGAGATCCATGGCTGCGCTGGTAGGTATAGAACAAAAAGGCATGACCTCCATGATGTCACTCTGTGACTAAAGGGTCATCACTGAGGCCTCCATGCACAGTGCATGCAGTCTGTCTTCTAGGAAGCGCTCTCTTTCTCTCTCTCTCTCTCTCTCTCTCTCTCTCTCTCTCTCTCTCTCTCTCTCTCTCTTTTTCAAGACAGGGTTTCTTAGTGTAATTTTGGTGCCTGTCCTGGATCTCGCTCTGCAGCCCAGGCTGGCCTAAAACTCACAAGATCCACCTGGCTCTGCCTCCTCCCGAGTGCTGGGATTAAAGGTGTGCGCCACCAATACCCGGCTAGGACAGTGTCTCTTAAGAGGAGAGCCACCTGCATGGCCCACACTGAGGCTTGGGAGGAGTACAGAACTGGAGTCTGTGTCCAAGGACTTGAGCCCTGCTGCTGAGAGATGGTCTAGCCGCTATTCAAAATGGATGCTGATCTTTAACACAAAAAGTATTCCGTGTTTCTGACATCACCTGAGCATGAGTGTATCACCACCCCCACTCATATAACACTCCTACGCCCCATCTTTTTATTTATTGCTATTGTTGTTTTGAAATAGAATCTCACTTTGAAGGCTGGCCTGGAACTCGTGACGGCTCTCCTCCTGTCTTAGCTTCCTAAGTGCTAAGATTATAGGCACGACCCATATTCCCTGCTGTCATGCCACCTCTTAAAAGTCACAGAAATATTTTTCATTTTAGCCAGCATTCAAAGTCTCATCTGTGAGTGCATTGAGCATAGGGTTTATCAACTGAAGCATGCTATTGGAAAAATACCAAGGGCTAAGATGCTCTTTTTTTTTTTTTTAGGGTCATTTGCAATGGATTCCAAGAGGCCCTGATAAGAAGCTGTTCTGGGCTTGATTTGGGGGGTCTATGCTTCCGGTTTTGTAGCTTCGTGCTGATTACACAACCTCTTTGGGCCTCTGATTTCTTCTTAGAATACAAACATAGTAGTTCTTGCCCTGTGGGACCATAAGGATCAAGGTGGGGTGTGTATTTAAACATAAGGTTAGAGCAGTCTGCCCTGCATGGGCTGTGAAGACAAATGAGCCCCTGGGGGAAGCAGTTTGGACCTTTCTGGGGAGAGCTCAGAGCACCCTTAAGTGGCAACACACAAGTCGTTTAAAGGGACAGTGCAAGCCTGTTCACTCCAGTTCACTTCACTGCCTGGGAACTGTTTAACGGGATTGTCGATAGCCTGGGCCAGTGAGTCTGGACTGGCTTAAAGCAAAATGGGGGACATGCCTCCCATGTCCTGCCGGTCTTGAACTATCTTACTCATGCCACAAGGGCGGGTGGGACCCTGCCCTGGGCCAGGCTATGCACTGATCGCTGGGAACGCAGCTGCATGTGCAAGCTGCTCACCTGCTTTCAGAATGCTGCCTAGCATGCATCCATTGAGTTTCCATAGCTGAAAGTACTTGTTTTTCAGGAGTTGGCTGCATATCTCAAGAGGGCGAGAGTAGTATGTGCCAAGACTACCATGGGCAGTCGAACATGTTGCACACTACAAAAGCCCAGTTATGTCGTTCCTAGCCTAGTCTATATGCAGGGCACACCTGTACAGCTGTACACAGTGGCCCCAGAAATGAAGACACTGACCTCGTTCACCTTTTTTGAACTGAGTCAAGACTTCAAGTCTTGCTTGCCTTGGCTCTCTGGCATCGCGTCATCGTCGTTGGCCCAGCTAGAAGAATCTGAACTACCTCTCTAAACCATTACCTCCTAAGGGGTTAAATATGGGAGACTGACCCTGCTCTGAAATCCAATTTGGCAGGTTTGGCCTGGGATCAGTGGGCACTGCAAATGACATTCAGAAACTCCACCTAAAACAACAGCACAGCCATCCCTGCCCAGTGACGAGTGATTGACCCTGTCCTGGCTTTCACGGCAAATCCCAGGGATTAGGCACCTTCTCTTCTCCGGGAGGCACAGCCCTGTCACCCGGGGCCACACCCTGGCCAGCAGCCAACTAGCTTCCCGGTGAGAGGCCCAGCCTCCTCCTCCTCAGTCTGGGATGGGCCAGGGCTTGACGGCCACGAGGCTGGCAGGAGGTGCAGGGGGGGGGGGGGGGGGTTTGGGGGGGAGCACATCTCTCAAGGGGACTAGACAGAAGGGTAAGAAAAGGACAGACACTTTTTGTGCTCCCTGTGTTGGGGCCCCATGGAGCAAAGATGAGATGTACCTGACAGCCTAAGGATTCTCAGAGCACCCTAGGAGATGGTCCACCCCTCCCCACAAGCTCACAGACGGGGAGCTCAAAGGCTTCCCACACCTGAGACATACACTCCCCCAACCCACAGGCATGAGGGGGTGGGGGATCTCAATGGGGGCGTGACCTCTGCTTGGAGCCTACTAAAGTGATGCTTAAGGTCCATAAGCAACAGCCAGGAGCCCCTGCCCTTGCCTAGGTGGCTCCAGGTGACCCCTGGAGCCCTGCTGTGGCCAGAGCACTTACCCAATTATGGCAATCCCTGACAAGGCAGCTCTGGGACCCAACTTTAGGACCATAGCCTAGCCTAGCTGGTGGCCAGCAGCCCCTGCAGCCACCACCCTAAAAAAGGAACAGATATGATGGGATGTTCCACCCAAGCTAAGCACCAAATATGCCATCACCCAGTTACAAGAGCCAGGGAGTTGAAACTGTGGGTAGAACTGTCTGGGTCCCTAAGAAGGATGGAGCAGTCTGATACCAGCCTCACTCCTGGGCCGTGGTGACCATTGAGATTAGACCAGGTGGCGGCGGCGGCGGCGGCGGCGGCGGCGGCGGCGGCGCACGCCTTTAATCCCAGCACTCAGGAAGCAGAGGCAGGCAGATCTCTGTGAGTTCAAGACTAGCCAAAGTTGTAATGCAGAGAAACCTTGTCTTGGAAAACAAAAACAAAAACCAACCAAACAAAAAAGATTAGACGGGAAGACTGGCCTGTCAAGTGTCTGGAGAGGTCATCCTTGGTGCTCACTCGTTCCCTGTGGACATGTGTCTAAGTACTTGGGGACTGCAAGCTGCCAGCATGTCCCTCTGAAAAGATGAAAAGCACTGGTCTTGAGCAGGTGTCTTTCACAGCATCAGTGAGAGCGTATGAAGGATCAGTGATGGCAAAGGAGCCATATGCTCCCCTTACCCATCCCAGGGTGAGACCCCATGATGCCCATAGGTAGATGACAGAAGAGCCAGCAGGCAGGGCTACAGACAGGCTATGTGAGCACAGTTCAGGGATCGGACTCTTGTACAGTCTCTGAACAAGGTCAGATGTGAGACCTGGGAACCCTGGTATAATGAGAGTATAATGAAAGGTTATGAGCCTTTCATTCAGTCCTTGAGTTTAAGGGGCTTGTCAAACACCCCCAGAGATGTGGCTGGAATCATGGGCTGGATCTTTCCAAAAGAGAAACTAGTTAGGGCCTCGAGAGTGGATGAGCTCATTGGCATGGGAAGAGGAAAGACAGAGAAAGGCGCAGACTGAATATAAGCCAAGATAATCACAGGTCGCAGAGACAAGGAATAGCTGGCAAGGGTGACAGGAAAGGTCTGGGACCCAGGCAGGGCTGCTAAGTTGTACCGCTGACAATCAGGCTAGATGAGGACCAGGGATTCACTGTTGTTGTTGGCAATATTGAGGCCTTGGTGTCCTCAATAAGGCTGTTTCCATGGAGCCAGGACAGACCCATTGGAGGGGCCACTAGGACCTGGATCCATAGTCCTGGGACCAGCAGCCAGAACATAACAGTGGGGATGAGGAGAAACAAGCAGCAGCGGATGAGGGTTTGTGTGCCTTTCTCATCGATGATGAGGGGGCGATTGGTGTGATGCTCCTTTTGCCCCCCTCTTTGTGTTTTGAACATACACACATATGTACTTGTCTACACACCACACACACACACACACACACACACACACACACACACACACACACACACACCTACTAGGAGGTACCAGGCCCTTGCACCCATCAGGTGCCCAGAACACCAGAGGACCCTATCAGACTCACCTTCTAGAAGGTGAGGATGAAGAGGCTGCCCGAGTGGAAAGGATGGGGCCTGGCTCAGGGCCTGTGTGGAGGAGAGAAGTCTGGTGAGAAGAGAACTTTGGTGGTGGGGGACCCTGAGGCCGGAAGGCTCCCACAGTCAGCTGAGAACTGCTCTGAGTTCCTGGCTCTGGGGGGCCGGGTAGGGCTTGGGAATAGGGTGTTCTCATCATCATGACAAAATCCTTAAGAGAAACAAGAGGGTTCCTTTCAGCCTAAAGTTCTCAAGGGCATGGGGTCACCGTGACAGAGAGGGCATGGTAGGTTAGCTCACATCATGGCCGCTAGGAAGCAGGGCTGGGCAGGGAATGCCAGTGCTCGGCTGCCTTTTCTCCTTTTATACTGTCTAGGCCCCTGTCCCATGGATGGCCCTACCCCACCCCAGTTCATCCTCTGGGAGATCTAGAGATGTGCTCCTCAAGTCTCCTAGGTGATTCTAGATCAATCACATTGAGTGTGAAGAGTGAGCACCACAGAGAGGAAGGAGAGAGGTTTAGGAGGTATCAGGTTAGGGTTTGGTATGCTGGGGTTTAAATTGTGCGTTTGGGGCCATCTGTACATAGTTGTGTATGGGGCTGGGGCTGGAAGGACCCTGCAGATGGGTAAGTGAGGCTAGAGTCAAGGCAGGGACACAGGAAAAGAAAAGACAATGTCCTGCCCATCCTGTCACAGTTACACTTTTTACCGACTCAGTGTAAGTAGGAGCTTTGTTCGTTCGGATGGCGCATCTTGCCAGAACATTGCCCAAACCTTCCTTTCCTTTCTTATGTTAAAGCCACGTGGCACAAGGGGAAGGAGCAGCGGCCCGGGTTCCGGTTAGAGTCTTGGATTGCCTCTTCCTGGCTGTGTGATCTTTAGCGACCCACTCAGCCACCCTGGGCTTTATTTCCTCCCCCAACAAACCACAGAAAACGATAGTACTGTTCCCAGCCACTACCAGCAGTACTGAGTGTGTGAGCTGTATGGGGGCCGAGTGTTGCAGAAAATGCTGGGTCCCTGTCCCAGACGTGGGTCGGGGAGGTGTAGACCCTAGCTGGAGCTCTTCACGTTTCTCTTGGTTTCTCCCCAGGGTAGCTGTGCCCTGGGCTTTCCTCCTCCACTTGGCTGCCTGCAGGTGTCTGCTTGATGTATCTGCTTTTGCTCACAGGAGACTTGGGGCGGAGTACATTTATAATAATCCCAAAATACGGCTGATGAGTTTTGCTGAAACATGTTGAGTGACATTTGGTATTTTAAATATGCAGCCTAGACACCTGTCCTCCTTCCTTTCCGGCCATTATGGGGTTTCTCGGGCAGGCAGGAAAGGCAGGGTGGGGAGTTCAGACACAGCCCTAATTCCTGGTGTGATGGCTCTAGGATTCCAGAAACTTCTGCCCAGTTCGCTGAAGGGTGTTTTTTTTTTTTTAAAGGATTATTTAATTTATTTATGTGGTTGAGTGTTTTGCTTACCTATATGTGTGTGCGCTGTGTGTGTGCTTGGTGTCAACAGAGGTCAGAAAAGGGTGTTAGATGTCTTGGCACTAGAGTTATTGATGGTTGTGAGCCACGCTATGGATTCTGGAAACCAAATCCCAATCCTCCACAAGAGCAGCAAGTGCTCTTAACTACTGAGCCATCTCCCCAACCCCTTGCTGGAGTATTTTTGAGTCAGGCCGGGCAGTATACAACGGAACCATCCATGTGTTGTGTCATGCTATGAGGTGACAGACAGCTAAGCTTTGGGACCAGTCCTACCATGGACTGGGATCCCTGGCCCTGGTAGTTGGAATTTAGGACATCTTACCCTCAGCTTTGTTTTCGGCTCCTCCTTCCTCGTGGATAAATGATGATCATCCTCACAGCTCAGTGGTGGGGACCAAATTCAGCTTGGTCACATGGAGTCTTCCCCACCCTTGCCCTGTGGCCTCTTTTCCAACCCATCTGCACACTGGCTGTGTAGATTCAAGTCAAGCATTCCTGACTTCCACCCAATCCAAAATGCTCCAAAAGCTGAAACTTGATGAGTGTCTAAGGCCATGGGAAGAGTATCCCACATGGTGAAAGTCTTGCTTCACCTGCAGCATTCTGAAGGATGTTGCATGCCTGACTGTGTGTAGAAGGTGAATATGAAACAGATGAACAGGACATGTGTATTGCAAACATCCCCAAATTCCCATCATTTCTGGTCCCGGTGTTCTGCATGGGAGTGCGCAGCCTAAGCCAACAGCTCTCCTTCCTTGACTTTTCCTCCATGCTTGGCTCAGGCTCTCTGTCCCAGCCTGTGGTTCTGATCCTGGGAGGTTCGCTGAGATCTGGTGACTGCTTCTTTCCAGGTGTCTGACATGGGGGGGTGGGTGGAGAGTGGGTGATGGTGGCCACTGAGGTCAGCCAATGAGCCCAACTCTCCTCCTAGGTGGTCCCCATCTGAAATGCCAATGCTTTGCGCTGTTGGTCATTATTTCCCAATACTTCCACTTGTGGTAATACTTTCCAACTTTCTAAGTTACACCCGATGCTTGACGGTGTGGTTCATGCATTCAGCAGCCATTCATTGAGTAAATCAGGCACAGAGGAGCCCCACAACCCAGGCATGCAGGACTAGCTGAGACAAACTGCCCTGGGCCTTGGCTTTGTTCTGCAGCAGGGAGACTGGTCGCAAGGAGGAAAATGCACCCTACCCCCTAGTCTGACTTCAGCTAGTGATAGTTTCTTATGCTCTGCATGGTGGTGACATGTAGCTTTCAGACTGTCACCTCTCTCTTTCTCCACTCAAGCCGCTGTCTATTCCGTGGCTCTAGCTTCGCACACCATGTCTGGAATCATAATCTTGTCCGCTGAGAAACTCTGACAGCCCTGTCCACTCCATTACACTCTGTCAGTTCAAGTCACAGCACTTTCGTGTTAGAAGCGGAACTGAAGACCACATGAGGCCTTGCGTGAGGTCACACAACCGGTCAGCGCAGAGCCAGCCCAGGAACCTAGATATCTGGACCAAATGTCTGAAAGCCAGTCAGGTGGACAGAGAGCCCAGACGAGTTTATGTCTTTTCAAACAGTTGATAGACAACTGAATACAGTACTTGGAAGGAGGTCAGATGGGCTCTGGGGCTAAGTGTGTAGACTACCAGCCCCAAGAGACAGACGTCCCCTACCGGACCCGTCTACTTTGTGTTCAGCATCAAGGATCCCAGAACATCAGCTTCAGGTTACACAGCAGAACTGAGATGTGAAGGTGAACTGCCCCAGGGGGCTACATTTTTTCAATGGGGGAAAAAACAGGCTTAATTATATCTCTAAGAGGTGCAGACATGCTGAGGAGGAATACCACCAGTGCTTGGGACCTGGAGCAGAAATGCCTGAGATGAAGATTTGGAAGGTTAAAGCTATTGAATTCAGCACCCCACCCATGTGTGTGTGTGTGTGTGTGTGTGTGTGTGTGTATGCACACCTGTGTGCATACATGTTCAGGTGTGTGAGGGTACACTTGTGAATACAGGTACATGCGTGCATGATGTACAAGTACATGCATGCACAGTGCACATGTGGAAGTCAGAGGCACCTTCTACCTTTTGTTTGAAATAGGAATTTTGTCCTGGAGCTTTGCAGAATAGGCTAGGTTGGCTGGCCATTGAGCTCCAGAGGTCCGCCTGTCTGCCCCTCATCTTGCCATTACTAGGTTACAGATGTATGTCACCATACCTGGCTTTTTCTGTGGGTGCTAAGGATTCTAACTCAGCTCCTCCTAGTGAGCTTTACCAGTGAACCACCTGCCCAGCCCCACTTTGGTTTTGTTCCAGAGCCTTTGAAAAGGTGGAAATACCCCACCAAATGTCAGGCTAGATGGAAATGGGCCACTTGCTGCTACAAGTCGTTAGTCAAACAAAGACACCCTTTTCCAAAGCTTTCCATGGCTCCTAAATGCTTGCAGGGCAAATATTTGTTGTTTGTTTGTTTTTTCATTAAAAAAATATTTTGAATAATGTATTTTGATCATATACTTTACTCTTCCCCAACTCCTCCCAGATTCTCTCCCCCACCTCCCTACCCATCAACTTCATGTTCTTTTGTGTATGTGTGTGTGTCTCTCTAAAAAAAAATCAAACCATAACAACAACAACAACAACACACAGAGAGAGAGAAGGGGGGGGGGGAGGGAGAGGGAGAGAGAGTCTGTTTTGTGTGGGTCAGCTACTCCTGAGCATGAAGCCTGTCCTGGATATAGTAGTTGATATACTCAGTGACATTCTATTGGAGAAAACTGATTTTCCCTTTCCCAGAAGTATTAGTTGCAAATGGGTTCTTGATGAGGGGTGTTCATAGCCACTCCCCCTCTCAATGCTAGAATTTGGCTGCTTTGTATCTGTACAGGTCTTGTGTGTGCTGTCACAGCCTCTGTGAATTCATACCTGCATCAGCCTTGTTGTGTCTGGATGATGCTGTTTTCTTGGAGTTACTCACCACAATCTCTCTGTCTTCTCTTTTGCCTGGATCCTTGATGGGAGGGAGTTGATAAAGACAGCTCATTTAGGGCTAGCTGCTCCAAGGTCTCTCATTGTGCATTGCAGGAAAGCATTTCAATGGGAGAGCCTAGCCTCCTTCATCGAGTGCTATAGGAAAGCAAATACAGAACAGAGTCACGTGAAATGAGTGCAGTGTTAAAAGATGGTCATAGTGGACCTCATGGGAAGGTGATGGGACCGTGGGACAGAAGGGAGCTGAACTCAGCTGAACGGGAGTTAGAAACTGTAGAGAGTGCCCCCAGAATTTACAAGCCAAATTCATGACTCCCAGGGGGTGACACAGCCCACAATAGCCTGTGGGCCCCACAAAAGAAGAGACTAATTGCTCTCAAAAAGTGCTTACAGGAGTTTTAGACAGATCATACAGAGTGAAATGCTAGCTGGGTGGTGATGGCACACACCTTTAATCCCAACAATTGGGAGGCAGAGGCAGGGGATCTCTGAGTTCGAGGCCAACCTGGTCTAGAGTGAGTTCCAGGACAGCCAGGGCTACACAGAGAAACCCTATCTTGAAAACAAACAGAATGAAATGCTGCCTGTGAGGTCAAACAGTGATGAGCTCTTAGATGGGTAGACTCAATAACTGATTTCCTCTCCTCCCACTCTCCTTCATCTCCCTCAGTGGTTATGGCTGAACTCCTGCCAGGTGCCCACCTAAGCCCTGGGGACGGTGGAGCAGGCATGGGCACTGTGCAGTCTCTGCTCTGATAGGAGGCTAGCTAGAACATGCTCTGAACTGGGCAGGTGGAACATTAGAGTTGAGAACACATGTCCTTCCTGCTCTCTGGGCCCCTTTAAATATCAGTACCTCTGTACCCAATTTAAATATCAGTACATCTGTAGAACCTTCCTCAACTCTCCCTGTGTAGATTGACCTCTATTAGATAGATGGGTAGATGGAAGGATGGCTGGAAGAATGGATGAGATAGATGGGTTAGATAAATGGATGAGTGGGCCAGTGGGATGGATGGATGGATGGGTGGATGGATGGATGATGATGGATGGGTGGATGAATAGATGGATGAATGGATTGGATAGATGGATGGATGGGTGGATGATGGATGGATGGATGGATGGATGGATGGATGGATGGGTGGATGAATAGATGGATGAATAGATTGGATAGATGGATGGGTGGATGATGGATGGTTGGATGGATAGATGGATGGATGGATGGATGGATGGATAGATGGGTGGATGGGTGGATGATAGATAGTTGGATAGGCCCTGGATAGATCAACTGACTGGTGGGTAAGTAGGTGCACAGATGGATGATGGGTGAGTGAAAAGATGGCAGCTGATAGGAAGATATAAATAAAGAGTTGGCACCAGAACCAGCCATTTACTTGGCCTCTGTTGAGTGCCAGGTACTGAGGAACAACTGGGTTATTTATGTCATCTTTCATGAAACACTGTGGCCTGGTTTCAGTCAAGGTGAGGGCAAGAGGGCAAAGGTCATGCTTGAACTAGTGAGATAGAGGGAAACTGTTCTCTGGAAACAGAGGTGCAGGAATGTGTGGCTGGGCTGGAAGGATGCTAGCCAGGCCCTCTGAGGGGTCTAGTGTGGGAAAGATAGCTCTGGGCCGATTGAGACTGTGGCTAGTTGGAGGTACCACCAGACTTCAGGTCAAAGGGGCAAAAAACAGAAGATTCTGGACAAGCAGGAAGGAACACATTCCTCGGGTCTGCACCCATACCAGCCAGCATCATGGGCTACCCTTAGTCATTTTTCTTGCTATATGCAAAGACCCTGAGCAGGCTCTGAAAGTGACTCATGTCTGGGATGTGGCCTGGCACCTGGAGGCCCTGAAGTCCACTTTTCCCTGAGGCAGTCTGTGCATTGATGCCTTGTCCCACTGTGTGGCATTTACACACCAAACAGTAGCCAACAGTATGGAGTTCTCATCTTCAGCTATGACAGAAATGACCCGTGATGGATTTCCCCATATGGTGGGTTTAGAGGCAAACATTTTCTACCCATTGGAGCACAGAAATCTCATTGAAATATTATTTGTCCTTCCTTAATGAGTGTGTGTGTGTGTGTGTGTGTGTGTGTGTGTGTGTGTGTGTGTGTGTGTTGCTGGGAGCTAACCTTCACACTTGCTGGGAAGTGCTCTGCCGCTGAGCTACATTTTCCTAAAACTTTGTTTGGAAACAGTCTCTTATTAAGTTCCCAAGTTGGCCTTGAACCCACACTTTAGCCCAAGGAGGCCTTGAACGTTTGACCCTCCGGCTTTCACCTCCCAAGTAGTTGAGACTGCAGGCCTGTGCCACCAGCTTGTTCAGTTTCCGATTTTGAAGATTGCTGGTTTCCCTCTGTCCACAGAAAGGGACAGTGAGTCTCAAGGCCATGAAGTCACTCTTCTAACCCAGGTTGGTCACACTCAGTCGATGTGCCCATACCGGAGTTCTCTTACCTCTGCCGACTCAGACCCGCCCTCCACAACCACCGTTGAATTCTCTACATTCTTTTTTTAAAATTGTATTTTATCTAGTGTGCGTGCATGCATGCATGCACACATGTGGATGCACAAAGGACAGCGTTCAGGAGTCTGTTTACCCACTCTACCATGGGTCCCTGGCATCAAACTTGGATGACCAAAGCTTGTATGGCAAGAGCTTTACCCGCCTGGTCCTCTCACCAGCCCTCTCTACATTCTTATGTAGTTGGATGTTAGGCACCTATCACATGCCCAGACAGGACTGTGTATCTGAACTGTAGACCCGTGAAGAGTCCCATGAGTATCCAGGAATGCTCACTCAAATAAGATAGATTGACATGCATGTCAACATGTCAATGTAATGGTATGATCAACAAGTAAATATTATGCCAACATGTAAATATAATATGACCCTTATCATTTACAAGCTTATTCACATTTGGCATGGTGGTACATGCCTATAATCCTCAAAAGTGGTGTCCAGAGGATCAGGAACTTTGGGTCATCCTCCACTACATAGTTTGTTTGAAGCTAGCCTGGGTTACAGAAGACTCTGTTGCAAACCCCGCTCCCACAAAAAGATAAGATTTTATGATGTCCATGTTGAAATCTTACATGTCATTATAGACAATCAACAGTGTATCTTTATCTAAATTATATTTTGAACAAAATATATAAATTACATAAAATATCAATATTATATAATTTTTTATTTTAAAAATTTTGTGTATATGCATAAGTCTGTGTGTGGATATGTGTACAGGAGTTCAGAAGAGGCTTTGGTTCCTCTGAACCTGGAGTTGTGGGCTGTTGTGAGCAATGCAGTGTGGGTGCTGGGAATTGAACTTGAGTCCTCTGCAAGAAGAGTATACACTCTTAACCACTGAGCCATCTCTCCAGTCCCTATAAAAATATATTTAAATATTTCTTAGTAACGACAAAACAGGATCTGAGCTGAGCTTGCAGACGTTTATGATGCCCCTATAATGGGTCACGGGCTCATTGGCCTCTCAGGCTCTTCTTTGAGCAGCGGCTTCTTAGCCATGGGCAGAGTGAAAAGGACTCTCTGGTGGCTAAAGCCACAGTGCCTGGTAGACACCCCGTTGGCCTGGAACCTAGGTAGTGGAGCAGTGTCATGCATGGATTCATGCTGGGAATATTATAGGCTCAGCACTATGATCCCATCCAACCTGACAGGCAGACCTAGCCCAGGGAGGGGTGACAGGAGTGCTCTGGCTATGGGGCCCATTGGCAGACAAAGGGTTAAGCTTTTGACAGGAGCCGTATTTGTTTATAGGCCTTCAGAGGAACAAGGATGCAATGTTATAGCCTGGTGGGGATGAGAACGGGGTCCTGACTGCCTATGGAGGTCTGTGTTGCCCTCTTCCCAAGCTGAAACCAGGTTTGCTTAGGGAGAAGCCTAGAATTCCACCATGGCTGCCGCAACAGAGGCCCAGAATAGTAAAAGGAAGGGTCTGGTGCCCAACATCTCCTTCTGGGCATGAACTTGATGGTCCCTGTCAGGAACTAGCCACAGTGACAGAAGCCAAAATGGTCCTCAGTTCTCCCTCAGGCCTCTGCTGCCCACTGGACACCGACAGCTCGGGGCAGGCTGCCTCTTGCATAGTTCTTAAGCCTGTGGCAGTCACATTTCCAGAAACCAGCCTGGAATCAGCTGGTGGCTGTTTCTCCATACATAGTTGTGACGCTACACACTGTATGCTCGCTTTGAAACTTTTTTAATTATCTGCGTGTGTGTTTGTGTTTGGGTGTGCATGTGCTGCATGCCACAACACCCATGCAGGGGTCAGAGAACAACTTCCAAAAATCTGTTCTGTCCTCCCATTGTGGGTTTCAGGGATCCAACTGAGGTTGCCGGACTTCTGCAGCAAACATTTTCCCTGCTAAGCCATGCTCACTTTTCACAGGACATCCAAACAGGTGTTCCAGAGCTCACATTGGCTCTGAGAGCAGCATATAAACAGAGAGCTGGTTGCTAAGCATTTTGAGGCATAGACCTTCATCCATATGCTTTGAGTCCTGATATCAGACCCTGTGGGACAAAGACGTCAGAGCTCTTGTTCTCTGCAATGGTGTGCCTGAGGTACTGGGAAGGACCGATAGGCTTGGCTCACATTGCTTCTTCTGCAGGAAGGACCCCTCCTCTGAGGAGCCTGCCCTGATTCCCACAGTCTTCCTTATCTCCACCTTTGCCCCTGTGGGATAATGCAAAGGCTTCCCCTGGAGCACAATACTTCCTGATTTTAACCCTGGACCCTTCACTAACTTTGAAGTCAGGGCTCTGTTGGTGATTCTGGATGTTGTACATGGGCCCCAGTGCCTGTGGAGGAGTGTGTGTGTATAAATCATTCTGGAGGGAGGGCTATTCCTGAATCCCTGTGGGTCAAGTGTTGGCAGATGATGTGCTGGGGTATCTGGACTATGTGTTGCAAGAGGTCCAAGGACCTGTCTTGTAGGAACTTGGGACTGCTCCTCCTGGAGAAGGGGGTTGAGGACTCATCTTTTGTAATCTTTAGATGTCCCAGGGATGAACTACTCCTTTTTTTTCCTTCCCAGTGGTCCCACCTAGGTTTTAAGAGGAAGGAGGGGAGGAGAGAAGGGTATGTTGGGCCTCAACTCCATGCTAAGTCTTTTCCAGGGCCTTTAAATCCCTGTCGGATAAATGGTGGTAGAGCAGGAAACCCAGGCTCCACCAGGGCAGGAGAGTTGACCCTGCCCAGACCTGCTGATCTCCAAAGCCCAGACTCACTGCTTCCCACACATTCCAAGCTGTGTGTGACAGAAATCAGGTAGTGAGTTCACTGTCACATGTCCCTAGTGATGGGAAACAATCCAGAGTGACCAGGTGGAGGGGAATGGTTACCCTGGCGATTCAGGCATCTCCCTTGGGCTACCCCCTCTAGTCTGGAAGTTCACGAGGAAACCCCTTCTTCAGATACCCATGTTGCTCTGTGCCTGCTGACATCCAGCAACTTGCCTTCTGCTCTCTCCCTAGGTGTCGTGCGCCAAGTGCGGCCCATCGTGGGCCCATTTTATGCCGTCCTGAGGCTGGAGATGAACTATGTGTTGGGGGGCGTGGTCTCCCACCGGAACGTCGTCAACGTGCACATCTTCGTCTCCGAGTACTGGTTCTGAAGGGCTGGTTTGCAGCACAGCCAGGGGTGCACCCCTCCCCCTGGCCAAGTCCTTGTGCCAGTGACTGCCAGGTGCCTGTCTATATCCCTCAGGCATCTCTTGATGTTTCATATTGATTTGTAAGACCACGTGAATTAAGCTGAGCCACATCAGTACGTCCAGCTGATATACTATGGTGTTTAAACATTAAGTCCAACTGCTCAGCTCTGTGGTTGAATCCTTGCTTTTTTTTTTTTTTTAATGCAAAGGCTGAATCTTGTTCCTTTTCCCTGCGTGTGGGCCAGGCCTTGTTAAGGACCAAGGAAAGGGTTTGAAAGCCTCAGTCCATCTGAAAGCTAAAAGGTGGCCAGTTCTCACCAAGACTGAATGAGGGTTGACATTTGGTACTTTTTTTTTTTTTTAATCAATCAGGCTCTGTGTGTTTCCAGTTGATGGCTGCTGTAGAGGGACACAGAAATAAATGTACAATAAATTCTCCCCAGAAGCAGCTGACAGCCTGCCTGGGGGCACTTAAGAGGTGGATTGCAGTTTTGTTCAAAGAAGGAAGACCCCCTTGGTAAAGACATGAGCCTCAGGGTTTGTGTGTGGCCTGGTGTGTGTCCTTGAGGGTGGCTGGTGTGTCCCAGTGTGTTTGTGGGGGTGTCTGGTGTGGCCTTGTGTGTCTATGGGGGTTGCTGGTGTGTTCCAGTGTATCCACAGGGGTAGCTGACGAGTTTCAATGTATCTATGGGGGTGATTGGTGTATCCCATTGTATCCGTGGGGGTGATTGGTGTATCCCATTGTGTCTGTGGGGATGACTGGTATATCCCATTGTGCTTGTGGGGGTGATTGGTATATTCCATTGTGTCTGTGGGCGTGGCTGACCACCATTCCTCACAGGGAGAAAATAAGCTTTTGGCTCTTCCTGACAGACTTCCAGTTACACACTCTCTCCAAATGGGGCTTCTGCTAGCTCTAAGATCTTCCAAGAGCTAGAGGACTGCAAATCTCCCCTAAGGCCATTTCAAAGCTTCTCTTGCCCCCAGAGCTCCATGTAAGACCAGATCCAGGCCAGCTGAATGTATCTGTGAGCAAATACCAGTCAGCATTAATGATGGGCTGGGCCGGACCTGGGCACCAGGCTCCCACTTTGTACTTGCTCTCTGATCTTGTCTCAGGCACTCACGTGCAGTGCTTCTTGTCCTGGTCCCTGACCCTCACCAAGACTTGGGCCAACAACCGTGTTTATCTTCCTGGAGGCACCAGTGCTGGAAGTCTGGGCAATTCCACTTGTTATTTCAATTCTCAGGAACATGGACCGAGCCTCTGGGAACCCACAGTGTTCCTGAGGTCATTTGGATCACTGCTCTGTCTAAACCATGCCTGGCCACACTGACACAAAGGTTTATAATGTCTAGGCAACTTGAGCTGATGATTAGGAAATAACCCTGGTGGGACTAGATAGTCCAGGGACAGGATACACAGAGGACATTTGAATGTCTCCTTCGTGCTGAAGCGTCTCAGTGGGGAAGGGAAATTGGAACTCAGCAGTTAAGAGCACTAGTTTCTCTTGGAGAGGACTGAGGAAAACTGCCAACACCCACATCAGGTGGCTCACAACTGCCTATAACTCCAGCTCCAGGGGATTGATGCTCTCTTCTGGCTTCTTTGGGTGCACACACACACACACACACACACACACACACACACACACAGATTCCATTTTGTTGAAAAAAGAAAGAAAGGAGGGAGGGAGGGAGGGAGGGAGAGAGAGAGAGAGAGAGAGAGAGAGAGAGAGAGAGAGAGAGAGAAAGAAAGAAAGAAAGAAAGAAAGAAAGAAAGAAAGAAAGAAAGAAAGTTTATTATTTAATATATGAGTGAGTTTGAGTTTGAGGCCAAGTTTTCATAATGTCTCAGTGTTGTTATTTGTGAACAGGTGGCCCAAGGAAAAATCCAACTCTGTGTGTGTGTGTGTGTGTGTGTGTGTGTGTGTGTGTGTGTCTGTCTGTCTGTCTGTCTGTCTCTTTGGGCACCTGCATATGTGTGTATGCTTGTGTGTATGTGTATACATATATATGTGTGTGCACAAATGTGTATATGTACATGAGGCCAAGGGACAAACGAGTATCATTCCTCAGGCACTGTCCACCTTGGTTTTTGAGACAGGATCTCTCATCTGTCTGGGACTCACTCACAGGCTAGACTGGCTGGCCAGCAAGCCTCAGAGATCTGCCTGTGCCCTCCATTACTGGGATTACGGATCCCCCCAGCATGTTTACATAGAATCTGGGGATTGAACCCAGTTCCGTATGCTTTCCTGGCAAGCACTCTTCCCCCAGCTATCTTCCCAGCCACACTTCCATTCAGTCCACTGCCATTAGTGTGGGAGCTGCTATTGGTGGACTGAGCCAAGCCTCCTGATGTTGATTGGCTTGTAGATAAACATGTGACCCAAGATGTAACTCGAGGGCCCTTCCTGGGGGAGATGCTCACTGGCTGGTACAGAAGAACAGTCAAAGTGGGGGATGAGGGCTATGAGCTCCTAGGTGAGAGAGCAGAATGGAAGAGAACAGAATGCTGACCCTACCTGACTCAGAGATGACCACGGTGGCCTTGGGGGGCAGGCAGGTGTCACTGCTGTCTTCCTAGCCTGTTTCTGCATGTCAAAGTGGAGATGTTAATCCCAAGATGGCAGTGAGGAGTGCCAGAGGGCTACACCAGAGGCCTTGGCAAACTGAAGTACTGTGCACAAGGACCTTACTTCCCTTGACCTTCTGAGTGAAGATGATGGAGCCAAAGGGAAGCAGCATTACTGGCAATGGAGCCACATAAGTGAGCTCCAGGAGCCTGGTGGCTTTGCAGCCTTAGTCTCCATTTCTTAGTCATCCCTGAGAGACACAGTGGACAGGTGAGTAAATTGCATTCAACGCCAACTGTGCACACCCTGTACGGAGCTTACGGTGTTCCCGTAAGTACCCATTATTCTTCAAAGAAATTGTCAGGATCCCCCAACAACGGCACAGCCTTCTTAATTGTCTCCTTCAATACTTGAGATTTCCTAAATGGAAAGTACTTTATAAGCCTGAGAAAGTGAACACACAGTGACTGAATCACTTGCTAATCTCATAGAATGAACTAGAAGAGAAGGTTCCAGAAAGGGGTGCCATAGTGCCCTAATCTAACAGAAATCTATCAGTTTTGAAGGAAACCGAGTTAGTTGCTCTTATAAAGAACATAGGGAAGTCAATTGGATGATTTATCTAGGCTCCCAGTTTCAGAAGTTTCAACCTATGCTCCACTGGCGCCATCACTTCTAGGTCTGTGACAAGGTAGAGCATATGGAAGTCCATAGAGAAAGAAGGATGGAAAGGGCCAGGAACAAGATATTCCCCTCAAAAACATGTCCTCATGACCTGCTTCCTCCAACTAGACCCCACCCCCTGAAGTTCCCACCACCTTCCAAAACACCATTAAGTTATGAGTCCTTCAGTGGATGAGTCCGTTGATGAAGTCACAATCCTCATGATCCAGTCACCTCCCAAAGCCGCACCCCTCCCCCCATGGAACCCTGCTGCACTGAGACCAAGCCTTCAACATGGTAGCTTTGGGAGACATTTAGTAGGCAAACCCCAACAGAAAGAAACCTACCCAACTGCTCTCAGGAGCTCTGTGGCATGAGGCAGAGACATGCTCAGGCCAGGCTGGGTCCTTGAGAGTGTTGATATACACACACACAGGAACCAGGAAAGGGAAACAGAGATTCCCTCCTCTGCCCCCCACCCTTCACAACCCCAGTTGAGAGAACCAAAGGTGGGGAGCCCACCTTTCCAAGTCCCAGCAAGGTTCTTGGGTCTGCTCTAGCAAATAAACATCTGAAATCAGCTGTATGGTTTTTTTTTTCCTTTTTTAATATTTTATTTAAATTTTCAAGTATGCATGTTGCATGGCACTATCCTCAGAGCTAATCAGCTGCAAGCCTCATGAGTTCAGCTGGGCCTGCTTGCAAGAAGTTCATCACAGCTGGGCTTGTTGAGTCTTGGTATTCCCTCACAGGAGAGGAAGCAGAGGGCCATGGGACCCTCCCCAGAGTAACCGGCCCCTCCTACCCATCAGCTGTATGCAGTTCTCAATTCTACTCTACTTGGATACAGCCTTGGGGCTTTGGGGGGGTAGTGTGTAGTCTGAGGAGTACTAGGAGAAGGAGGCCTTGTCTGTGCAGCTGTGTGGCAGTCATCATTCATGCTGGGTGCAGACTTCCCCGTATGGCTGCTTCCACACTCTTGCCTGTAACACCTCACCCATGCTCCATTAAGTAAGCCTAGTAAACTCATTGGTTCCTCAGGGGGACCTTTGGTTTGTCACTGAGGACCTTAGAAGGAGGGGCTTAGTTGCTTTCTTGGTGCCCCATAGAGAGAAAATTCTTGCACCAATACGGCAAGGTTGAGAGAATTTTCCATGAGTGCCAGAGCATCTCGCACCTAGACTCTGCTCTTGAGGTATTAGGGGTTTAGTTGCATGTTGAAAAGATGGCGATAGGATAGGACAGAGCGAGATCGTGAGAATAACAACGGCCTAGGAGTTTGCAGGCTCAAGTTCAAGTTCAGCCACTCGTACGCTCTGTGGCCTGGGACATGTGACACTAGTCTTCAGAACCTAGGGTTTCTGTGCAACAGCATCATGTGGACTTCACAGGGGGGTGTGCGGTTGAATAAGATGATGACATACAATGCTTAGCGGAAAGGCTGCTGCCCACAAGTCCCCAGTCAGCAGCACAGCCACTGTAGACACAAGGGACGGGATGGTCTTTGTTCCATGAAGTGACAAGGCTCATTAGAGTCTAGGCAGGCAATGGAGGCCGGGGAAGGCCAAGAGGCTTGGTAAGTGTCCTATAAACACCCACTTACACATCTGTCCCCTGCTGGGCGAGGAACACCATGGGCAGGGACCTGTTTTTCAGGAAGGACCGTTTCTAGGGAAGCTTATTGTATTTATTTTATATTTATTCATCTGTGTGTGTGTGTGTGTGTGTGTGTGTGTGTGTGTGTGTATGTGTGTGTGTGTGTGTGTATACCACATGTATGTGAGTGCCCAAGGAGGCCAGAGGAGGGTGTTGGATCCCCTGGAGCTGGAATCACAGAGAGTTAGGAGCCGCCTAACATGGGAACTGAACTCAGGTCCTCTGCAAGAGCAGCAAGAGCTCTTAACTGCTGAGCCAGCTCCCTGGGGGAGGCTTCTTATTGCTCACAATTCAGATAGTCTAGTCTCATGCATCTTGTTAGAAATTCTAAGTTCTAACAACTCCACCTTCCTCATCCTCTCCTCTCTCATAACTTTAAGCCTCATTGAGAAAATAGTTCATTTATAAAAACTAAAGACACAGCCAGGCTCCAGTCCCCTCCACACCAGGCTCAAAGCATTGACTCTCAGCTCTAGGCGTAATTTACCCTTCTTCTCTTTGAAAGATGAACGGTGCTCAGCACCTCAGGCGGACAATGGGTCTGTTCTCTCTGGCCTTGATCTTGGGCCCCCAAATGCAGAACCACCCTGATCCCAGAAAAGCAACCGTCCAGATGGTACCCTCTCTGTGGCATCAGAATAGCCAGGCTGGTGGGGAGAGGTGGAGCCACTGGTCAAGGTTGTTTATATGACAGTGCCCTAGAGTAACACGTTGGGTTTTGGAACCCATCGAGGACATGCCGAGCCAGGTTCACCCCACGGCCACACTGTGGCCCTAGCTGTGGCAGCCACCAGGAGTCTCAGAAGTGAGTGAGGACAGTTTTCCACTTGGCAACATTGAAGTGTCTTATCCCACAGCCCATCTTGGCAATTTGGTGCTTGCTCTTCACAGCCCCATCTAGATAATTGCATAATTAATTGTGTGCAGGTAATTCACCCAGGGGAGGTGGTTACAGGGAGTGGGGGCCCAGGCTTCCACTGCCCTGGAAAGGTGCCAGGCAGCCTCTGTGCAGACCCCATGATGAACATGCCTCCAATGTGTTGGAGGGCCTTAGCATGCTCGTGAGACCTCAGGGGGACAGCTCTGCTGGAACCTAGTGACCTTGTCACTTTCTTTTTACATTATGGGCTTAAGTCAGGGGCTCAAAGCAGAGTCTCTGTAGGGTGCTTGGGGTGAGCAGGCCCCTCAGCCCAAGGTGGGAAGGAGTCAGACTTCCCCAAGGGTGTTGACCAGTCCATCTCCTGAAGTTTCTGGAAAGCAGTGCCCATAGTTTTTGCTTCCACATATACTCCATCATCACTTCATTGTCCATAAACCTACACATTGGCTCAGGCGTCCCAGGAGGGCAATGTTCACAGGACTGGACCCTGGTGGACAACGTGTGAGAGTCAGGGAAATGATCCCAGAACAGACTTGAGTCTCGAAATGTCCTCTCTTCCCATGCTTGCCTTCTGTTGCCTCACTCTAGGACATAGATTCCCAAGGCTCCTGTCTGGTGCAGCTGTGGGTGCTGGGAGGGTGTTGGGCATGGAGGGGATCAGCCTAGCGTAACCGTCTGCTTAGCATCCATCCACAGACAGCCAATATCCGTTTCCTTCCCTGTTACACTTTCTTCCTCTGCATCCAACTTGGGGGCAAAGCACAGGTGAACGGCAGCTTGTGGCCCGTCACCTCGGAACCTCAGCAGGAGTGGGGAAGCCCTAGGACAAGGAAGCACTGAGCCCCCCTCTATCGCCCAGCAACCCATCCTGTGCATCCCCAGCCAGCTCTAGAGAGGGACCGGGAAAGAGGGAGGTAGGGAGAAGAGTCAAAGCGGGTTAGACTGGAAGGAGCGGGAGACACAGAACTGGACCAAGGAAGGAGTCACCTGGAGATGGAACCCAGGATCCTCTAACATCTCTGTCAATGACCTCTACGGGATTAAGTTCCCACATCCCAAATTGGACGTCTAAGTGGTCCCGGGAGCCAGACACAAGGTAGCATCCGCAGATGACTCTTACCCTTGTCATGCTGTGAAGGCTTTGTCCACTGCACCAGGCCCTTACCCAGCTGCCTCACCTCTCAGCATGGAGCATGTAGTGATTCTGGCTCAACACCTATTCTGTATTTCATGTAAGGTCACTTCATGCCAGAGGTAGGCCCCATGTACAGCAGGGCTACTTCTCACTGAGTAGAGTGCGTACATGCACACAGACACAGACTCAGACACAGACAGACAGACAGACAGACAGACACACACACACACACACACACACACACACCACCCCCGCCAAGTCTAGAGTTTGGTTTGACACAAAGGAATCATCCCCATATTATTTTTTCCCACACCACCTCTCCAAATTAGGGGAACTGCTGCTTGAAACGGATTCTCCTGAGCCTTCCCAGAAGGAGCTACTGGAACCTTCCAGAAGTCTTGCTTTGGACACTGCAGCACACTGTTTCCAGATCACAACAAAGGAAACTTCAGAGTTCCCTGGGGCAGCATGCTGGTGCCTGCCTGCGTGGATGGGACACATGGGGCTATGTTAGTATCTCCGCTGAGCAAGGAGAAGCCCTCAGCCTGTGATGTGGTGCTTCTGAGTCCAGGGTGCTCTTCATAGTTTTGACTCCTGTGCCACACAATTCAGCAGAGCTTGCTCACTTAGGAGAATGCAAGGAACTTTTTGTTTGTTTGTTTGTTTGTTTGTGTGCCTGTGTGCCATCCTGTCAACCTTTTCGTTGCTCACGGTGCCAGGGTGGTAGAGGACTCTGGGTAATCTATGCAGCTGGAGTGTGGCCTGGCTGGGAGGTCAGTGACTTGGGGAAGGGTCCTTCATTGTTCCGGATTAACCATGGTGGAGTGGGGATGGGAAGGGAGCCCAGCCGGCAGAAGCTCAGAGACCTGAACTCCAGGCTCCTGTGGGCAGCGGCGTCACTCCTAGTAGAGGCTGGGAAGGAAGTCACTGCACACTGGACCAGGACAAGCTGCCTAGGGAAACTCCAGAGCTGGGTGCATGCCACGGCGGCAACACGGCACTTTCAGATCAGTGTCAGTCTGGCCACTTAGCTGAGGGCAGCGACAAGCCACAGAGATGCCTCCAGAGCAGGGCCCTTCCTACTCAGAGGCCCCCTGTTCTTGCCTGCAAATAGCATTACCCTCGGTTTCAGGAGTAGTCATAGGACATTTGTTAGTTCAAATCCCTGAGCGTAAAAAAAAATTATAATCAGAAACTATAATTGCACAAACAAAACAAAAACAAAAAACCAAGCCTACAGGCAGGGACAAAGACCAGGGCAGGCTTCATACGGCTTTGAGCAGAGGCAGTAAATCCCCCTAACCAGGGAGGTC
This sequence comes from Onychomys torridus, assembly GCF_903995425.1. Taxonomy (NCBI): domain Eukaryota; kingdom Metazoa; phylum Chordata; class Mammalia; order Rodentia; family Cricetidae; genus Onychomys; species Onychomys torridus. Next base: position 50,076,863 of record NC_050458.1, read on the forward strand.
ACAGTCCATACCCCCAAGGAGGAAGTTATCATTTGATCACTAAGGAAGAGGCCTCTCCTCACTTCTCCCTGGGGTCCAGTCCCACAGTTTGGATTCCAGCACTTCTTTGCAACTCTCTCAGATCCTCCCAAAGGGCGTTCTGCACCCATGTCAGTTTTCTAATCTGCAAAATGGGCCTGATAATTACTACCCTGAGTGTTGTTTGTGTGGACGAAGGGAGGTTGGGAATGTCAGGCACAGGCACCGCACCTGTCCTCAGGCTGGGCTCAGCAAACACCTGCTCCACCTTTCCCCTTCCTTCCCCTAGGACCTGCTTTGGCAGCTTCACAGGGGATGTCACGGCACATCCCCATTTTTTTTTTAAAAAAAACTTTTAGGGGACTAGAGAGATATCTTGGTGGTTAAGAAGGCTTGCTGGGCCTTCATGAGGCTGAAATCAGATGGTCTAAAATTCAGATTCCTGCACCCAGTCTGCATAAGAAGTTAGGCATTTGGAACATACCTGTAGCTCCAGCTCCAGAGGGGGCAGAGACAAGATCGCTGGGACTTGGTGACTTGCAGTTTACCAAAGAAAACACAAGTCCTGGGTCCAGCCAGAGACCTTGCCTCAAGGGAATAGAGGAGAGTGACAGATGAGGACACCAGACACTCTTTTCTGACCTCCACAGGCGCCTGCGAATGCATGCGCGTGCACATGCACACACACACACACACACACACACACACACACACACACACACGCACGCACTCACGCACGCACACACACACTAATAAATGAACAATTTTATACACTTGTGTTTTTACATGTCTCCTATATAGCTCAGATAGAGGAGCCCCAGATGTACAGGAAGAAGGAACAGAGTGGATGCTCTTAGGGACTTAATCCGAAGGGTTTATGAAGAATGGTGGGTTCTTCCCGCCAGTGGAAGCTGCATCTGTCTACTTCAAACTAAAGATTTGTTCTCCTGCCTTTTTTTTTTTTTTTTACTTTGTTTTGAGACGTTCTTGCTAGGGAGACTCTTTGCTGGCCTTGAACCTGTGACAATGCTCACAGTGTTCCTGATGCTAGGGTTTCAGGCCAGTGCCTCTGGGCCCGGCTTGCTTCCATCACTTTTACTTGAATCATTTTATCAGTTATGCACTAAACTGTTTAAGATAAAACTCATTTTTTTTCTTCTCAGGGGAGAGCGCGAACGCAGTCCCCCACTACCATAAATGATGCAGGCGAGTTTCCCGAATTTGGGGAAATCGCAGGGGTCAGCACATCCGAGGGCAATGGATAAGCCTCGCCTTGGGAAAACCACCTTCGTGATCATGGTATCTCCCCTGCCAGGTAAGTATGATAAAACTCATTTTAATTTCACATTAGATATAAAGTATAGCCGGGCAGTGGGTGGCGCACACCTTTAGTCCCAGCAGAGGGAGGCAGAAGCAGGTAGATCTCTGAGTTCAAGGCCAGCCTGGTCTACGAAGAGAGTTTCAAGACAGCCAGGGCTAAACAGAGAAACCTTGTCTCTCTGGGGTGGGGGGTGGGGGGAATAGTTTGACTTCAATGAAGATGAAATCTAAACTCAATGTCCTCTTGAATAAAAGCTACCTAATAGTTTAATATTGTTTCTCCTCTTGTTTCTGACCCCGTTTCCCTACTGTATCATACTGTTTAAAGTTTGTTGTTGTTTTTTAAATTTATGTGTATGGGCATCTTGCCTGCATGCTTATTTGTGCAGTGTGCCTGTGAATAGGCAAAGAGGCCAGAAGAGGGCATCAGATCCCCTGGAACTGGAGTTAGAGATGGTTGGGAGCCGCCATGTGGATACTGGGAATCAAACCCAGAGCCCCTGAAAGAATAACCAGTGCTCTTAACCACTGAGCCATCTTGCCATCTCTCCAGCCTCCAAGAGCTCTATCAAAACAAAACAAAAGAAAGCAAACCAGGGTCTTACACATGATAGAAAAGTGCTCCATCACTGAGCTACATCCCCAGCCCTAAAGCACACTTTTTCTTTTTCTTTTTGACTTTTTTTTTTTTTAATTTTGATTATCTGTGTAGCCCTGGCTATTCTGCAACTTTCTCTGTAGACCAGGCTAGCCTTAAACTCAGAGACCTGCTAGCCTCTGCCTCCTGAGTGCTGGGATTAATGGTATAAGCCACTATACCTGGCTTTAATTCTTATTTTTGAGATAGGTGAAAAGTTTTTGCACCCTGATAGACCTCTTCACCGACACAGCAATCCAAATCAAACCAAATCAGACCGAATTAGAAAAAGCCCCGGTTTAATGGGTAAAGCATTCCCCAGTGACTCTCTAGACCCCCAAAGAGGAGACGGGGATGAGAGACCGAAAAAGCACGTGTCTGTTTTCTGTGATGCAGTTTAAATACCCTATGGGAGTGGTCTTGAGCATCTCTCAGGGAGGGGCCCTGTTTGGTGGGCTTTGAGGGGGCGGGTTTGGGGAAAGAGATGGGGGAGGGGAGTTGAGGTGGACCTTCCACCAGAACATTCCAGACTCTTTGGGTATGTGGATGCCAGGGTGCCAGGGGCTGAGGTGGAACTCCCAGCAGAACAATAGGATCTAACTCTTGTATCCCAGGCTAGCCCAGAATTCACTCTATAGCCCAAGTTAGCCTCATATCATGCTACCTCAGCCTCCCAAATGCTGAGATTATAAATGTGAGTTATCATACGAGGTCTTAAAGCATATTTTTTAAAGGAAAGGTGTCTCATAGTTTCTTGCAAAATGAGGCATGAATTAGAAATAATTTCTGGGAGAGATAAAAGGATTATCATAATCGAAATCACCTGACTCAGATGGGCGTGGTGGCTCATGCCGGTAATGTCAGCATCTCCAAAGGCAGTACTATCACAGTGAATTCAAGGTCAATCCGATTTGCGTGGCAAGTTCCAGGCTAGCCAGTGCTACATATCGAAACCCTATCTCAAAAAACAAGGGCCTGGCAGGATGACTTAGCAGTTAAGGGCAATTGCTGTGCTATCATGAGCACTAATGCCTGGATCCCAGCATCTATGTAACATGCTGGGCACCTAGCATACACCTGTAACCACAGTTCCAAGGGTGGGCAAAGATAAGAGGATGGCTGAGGTTGGCTAGCTTTTAGCCTAGCCCAGAAAACACAAGCCCCAGTTCAGGGCAAGACCTTATCTTAAAGGAATACAGAGAGTAATAGAAGAGGATACCATAGTCCCTCTTCTGGCCATTTTGGGCACCTGCACACATGCGGCATACACTCACAGAGACACAAAGATAAAAATAAATCTTTATAAAAAAAATTAGAGGGAGGCTGGAGAGATGACTCAATGATTAAGAGCACTGGCTGTTCTTGCAGAGAACCTGGGTTCAGCTCCCAGCAACCACCAGACAGCTCACAACCTATTGTTAACTCCAGTTCCAGGGTATCTGATGCCCTCTTCTGGACTCCATTGGCACTGCATGCATATGATGCATATAACACATATCCAGACAAAGTACCCGTACACATACAAATAAAATGACAAAGGGAATTCTGATACATGCTGCCTGAGGGGTGAACTCTGAAAACAGTGTGCATTTAACAGGCAAACAGGACAAATCCTACGTGATTCCACCCACATGAGGCTCTTATTAGTCAAGTTCACAAAGACAGAAGGTAAAATGGGGGTGTTTAGGGACTGGGGAGCAGTTGAGAAAAAGTGACAGTTCTGGGAGTTCGTGGCCAATAACGTGACCAGGCTTCGTGCCACTCAGCTGCACATTTTCATGGAAATTATTAAGGTGAGTTTTATGTCATGCCTATTTTACCAATTTTTTGACAGTTAGTAAGAAACAAAAGAGGGGCTGGAGAGATGGCTCAGTGGTTAAGAGCACTGGCTGCTCTTCCAGAGGTCCTGAGTTCAATTCCCAGCACCCACATGGTGTCTCACAACCATCTGTAATGAGATCTGGTGCCCTCTTCTGGCCTGCAGATACAGTACTCATATACATAAAATATAAATAAATCTAAAAAACAAAACAAGTAAACAAGAAACAAAAGGAAAAGGAGCCAGGAAGATGGCTCAGCTGGTAAAGATTTCTGCTGCCAAGACTAATAATATCCTGAGTTCAATCCTCAGAACCTGCACGATAGGAAGAGAACCTACTCCCATAAGTTGTCCCACGTCTGATCTCCATGTGCATGTGCACATGTACACATGCACACACACACACACACACACACACAATAAATGTAAATAAAGTCTTAAAGAACTTAAAGACTGTGGGCCACTGTGAAGCCCCTGTTTTGCAGAATGTTGTTCGGACCTGTCTCCACCCCTTTCTCCTTAGCAGAGGGACTTCGCTGCAGTCTCCGTGTTTTGATTCATCTGTTCTGCTGCCAGAACTTCATTGTTCTAGGTCTCTTTGAGGACACATCCATGCTACCAACTCGGGCTTGCTTTTAACCACAGCCTGCACGCTGCTACTGGAATTTGATGAGTGAGCAAACCCCTGGCCCCAGAGCAGAGGTCACGTGTGAAACAGCAGGACACAGGCCGGCTGGAGCAGTTCCTCACGGCCTTAGTGGAAGACACCACATAAGGCCGTGTTCACCAACAGCTGTCACCATTGGTATGTCCCTGGCCTTGGGCTGTTCACACCGCTTCCCTAGTGTTAGTCATGTTAAATCATCACCCACAGTTTTGCCTGTTGGCTGGTGTGGGGGTGGGGAGAACAGGAAGGTGCTATTAGGACACAGAGGCACTGAGCAACGACAAACAGAAACCATCTCTCTCTCTGGAGAAGAGGAAGACGGGGTGATGGCTGTGTTCATGGTGACAGTGATGGGTAACAGATGGTACAAAGAAGGCTTCATCTAGCCAGGACGTCATCAGCATTTGCTGTAATCTTTGCTATCTCTGAGGACCTTGGGAGCCAGGGGCTGAGGACAGAGCTCAGTGGGAGACAGAAGCCAGGCAGAGAGTCAGCTGGTACCTTCTAAGGTCTGACCAGAGTCCTGTGGGTTGAGCTAGAAGAGAATGGCTAACTTGAAGCACTGCAGAGATGTAGTTTCCCTGGCAACACTGGATGTACATTTCAGATGAAGTGTGATGAAAAAAAACTTATGCTGGAGACATGGTCCTGCCCTGCTAAGCTGTGTGATGGGAGCAAGAAGCTGAGCCTCTCTGAGATGGATACAGAGACAATGGTGGTTATGGAAGCTCCTGGCACAGTGCACAGGACCCTGTAAGAAGGTCCTATACCGGGGAGGCCTAGGCCTTGCCAAAGCAGCAGTGAAGAACCAGTGAGCCACTTGTAATTCAGGTGGCTTACTCCTTATGTAGGTAGCAGAAGGAAGTGCAATGTCCCTATGTATGAAGACAAGACAAGTGACTGGGAATCCCATTGTGGAGGAGACGTTGTAGATGCCAGCTAAGAGGTCATTTAGGCTACAGCATTACCAAGGGGGACAAATGAAAGTTTCCAGATTGTCGCTTTACTATTCAATTATTCTGGGGGGTTGGGGGTGGTGGCAGTGTGTGAATGTACCACGGCACATGTGTGGAGGTCAGAAGACAACTTTTGAAAGTCATTTCTCTCCTTCCATCATGTAGGTCCTGGAGATCCAACTCTGGTCAGCAGGCTTGGTGACAAGCACATTTACCTCCTGGGCCATCTTGTCTGCCCCAGGTCGTCACTTTGATTGGCCTAAAGTTGTCTGTAAGTGCCCCACCCCCCAGGAGAGTTTCACTATATTGACCAGACTTCCTTCAGACTTGGAGCCATCCTCCTGCCTCTGCCTCTCCTGTGCTGGGGGATGACAGGCATACATCCTCATGCCTGGCTTGACCTCCCTATTCTCTGATGCGCACACTGCTAGAAAGTTCCACCTTGGCTCTTCCTTTAGCTGCCTCTCACAAGTTCCAGTATGCTCATTTTTCTTTATCCTTCAATCCAAAGACTTTTCTAATCCCCATTGTGGTTTCTCCTCTAGTTCTTCAGAAATGTGTTTGTGAACCCTCAGGGACTCTCCATGAGCCTTTGGTTATTAGTTTCTTGTTTAATTGCACTGTGGTCTGAACATACTCTTGCGGGATTTCAGCCCTTTTCTGCTGAGACTTGCCCAGCGTGGGGTCTGTTTTGGTGAACAGTGCCGGGTTTTATCAATCCTCCACTGGCGCCATTGACACCCCCCCCCCCAGCTTGTAGAGTGCATTCCTTCCTTATTGCTCCACAGAGCTAATATTTTGGCTGTTTATGCAGCATGTGTCCTTTTCTGCATCCTCGTGGCTTCCTACAGCCTGTGCTTTCCTGGGGAATCCCGCCTCCACCCTGGAGGGTCCTGGAGTGTGAGTCTGCAGGTTCAAGCTTCTCTCAGCAAATGTTCTTGAGAACGTTTCTGCTTTGCCTTCATTTTTCCCCCCTTCGGAAGAATCTCTTCTTCAAAGAGGTGGAGCAGAGTCTGTTTGCTTTGTCAGCAAGTCCACGATGTTTGTCCATTGTCTCCTGGATTCCAGAACTCTGAAACACTTCACCGATTTGCATGTCACCCTTGGGGGCCATGCCACCTTCCATACGCCATTCCAATTCTAGTCCATTCGCTGCCCCGACAAGCTTACAGCCGAGTTTAAAACATTTATCCGTGTCCCCTCCCACTCCTGCCCCGCACCCTATCTCCAGGTTTCTCGGGTAGCTCCTTCTGCTAAATGGGGGGGAGGGGAGCAGGGTGAAGCCATTCGACCTCTGGGTATTTTCCTGCTGCAGGTCCCCATCCAGGTCCTTAGCAAGTGTTGCTCTTCTCTCTTGCAGGTCCTTCTAAAAGGCCAGGCGGGGCTGCGACAGAATCAAATCCCCCTTTACTCCCTAGTCGAAGGCAGGGTAGATGTTTGCTTGGAACGGGGACAGGAGCTCTTGTTTGATGAGAGACCATTGCACACCCAAAGCCACACCGGGGACATTCCAGACATTTCCTCACTCCAGCCCCAGCTTCAGAGGCAGGTGTGAACAGCTCACTGACAGACAGGGTTCTAAGAGTTTAAGCCACCCCCTTTCCACACGTCAAGCAGCTGAGGCAGGAGTCAAACATCCTAGCTGGCTGGCATCTTCGGAACAAGGCTTTAGGAGTACATGGGTAGCCCCAGCCCCAGCCTAGTGGGGTTCACTGAGCAGATGGTATATATTATATATCCTTGTGTGCAAAATGATAGCCCCCAGCTGTGCGCCCCTGCTCACAGTGGTTGGCTTCCTTAGCCTCTTTCCGGTTCTTCAAACATTCCAAAACCTGGCTGACTTCTACTTGCTGTTCCCTTGACTAGTAAATATCCTTGTCCACATTTCCCCACAGGTCTTAATTTACACGTTCCTCATAAACCGGTACCTCTTGCTCCTCCTCCCACTTAAATCAGGCCCCCTTTGTAACCTTGTGTCATTGGCTTTCAGTTTTTCTGGGACTTCCCATCCTTTGTAGTGTGGTGTTATCCTGGCCCGGTATGTTTAAGCTCCCTGAAGGTGGGGGCTCCTCTGCCTCGAACCTGCCCCGTGGGTTTCTGGCACTCTGGTGATGTTCACACTGTTTGTGCCCTTCCTCTTCACACCTTCCTCCCACCATACTCCTCTTCCCCTCCCCGGGGAGCAGCCGGTTTCTCTCCCTCTCTCTATCCTGACTCTAGTGGAGACAAGCCAGGGAAATTTCTGCAAGCCACACAGGTGAGTGGCCGGGGTGCCTGGCATGACTGTACTGGTTGGATCACAGCAGGCACCTGGCAAACCAGAGGGATAACATGTTTACCTGAGTCATCTTTGGCAAGGGTGACAGGGCTGGGATGGAACACACATGTGAGAATCTCCTCCTCCTCCTCCTCCTCCTCCTCCTCCTCCTCCTCCCCCCCAACACGCCCCTGTCCCGCCAGATAACGGAGTCTTGGGGGTAGTTAGCATTAAGAAGTTCATGGGCAAAGGCCGCTCATTTTCCCAAGCCCAAGAAGCCCTATGTGTTATGCCTTTGCCACGATGTGTTTGCTTTATGTATACGCTGTACACATGTGTCTTCCTAGCTGTGCACATGTGTGGACGTGTTCCTGTGCATGGGCATGTATGTGTGCATTGCAGGTGGAGGCCAGGGGTTGGTGTCAGAGGTCACTCTCTAGCTCTCTCCACCATCACTTGCTAAGACAGGATTTCCCAATGAAGCTGGAGCTCACTGGGTCCCTCCTGCCTCTGCCTCCCCACAGTGGAATTGCAGGGGTAGACTATAGCATCTAGCTTTTCACATGGGTACTGGGAATTAAATGCAGGCCCTCAGGCTTGGTTGGCAAGCACTTTACCCTAGGAACCATCTCCTCAGCCCCTTCTGAGTCTGCTTAGAGTTCTGAATCCCAGGAGATGGGAGCTAGTGTTGGCTCACAGCTGGGCTTGGTCAAGCAGGCCCTTCCAAAGAGATTTGAGTTTTTGTTGTTCCTTGGGGCCTCCTCCCCGTTCCCCCAGAGCTTGGGGTTGAAGTAAGATGGCATCAGCTGCTGACCTACACCCCTAGCCCAGTGATCTTTATTAGCATTTTTGTTATGCTACACAACACAAGGTCTCTCTGTGTTGCCCAGGCTGGCCTCAAATTTCTGGACTGAAAGGGATCCTCCTGCCTATACCCGGCTTTTAAGGACTTTGCAGTGATTGATAAAACCACTGTAGGCAGCACCCTGCAGACATCCCATGTCTCTCTCGTCCTTCTGATAGTTATCATTGTTTAAATTTTTACTTGACAACTGAGGCATCTGAGGCTCTAAGCCTTGCAGGAGCTCCATCCCCGAGGTCCTGTTCAGATATCTTCACTAAAGGAGAAAACATCAGTGGGAGGAGACAAAACACACACAAAAGTGAATGATCACAGAAAACATTCATTTAGGGCATCAAAATTTAAGAAGGCAGTACTCTGCACCCTTCTTTGCTTTGAAGGTTTTTGGTTGTTTTGTTTTGTTTTTTCAAGACAGGGTTTTTCTGTGTAGCTTTTGCACCTTTCCTGGATCTCCTCTGTAGACCAGGCTGGCCTCGAATTCACAAAGATCCGCCTGCCTCTGCCTCCCGAGTGCTGGGATTAAAGGCGTGCACCACCACCGCCCAGCTGCTTTGAAGGTTTTTTTTAATGGGTGAGGTCAAGGCTGTATTTTTCCACTGTTGTCCAGGGTGGATGGTGGTGGTTCCTGACACAGTTCACTCCCTGCAGCATGGCTGCCACAAGCACCTCCTCTCAATGGGGTGCCTTGGGAGCTCTGTTCACACAGACACACAGATCGTGTCTCACCCTCAAATTTCTTGTCAGGTACTATAAAAGGAAACAAATGCCACAGAGCCATGCAATAGTGGCACACGCCTTTAATTCCAGCACCCGGGAAGTAGAGGCAGGATCTCTGAGTTTGGGGCCAGCCTGTTCTACAGAGCAGTTTCCAGGACAGCCAGGGCTACACAGAGAAACCCTGTCTCGAAAAACAGGTCACAGACTTCTGGAAAGCCATACTGCACCCCATTCTAGTGGCTTATTGGTGACATTATTAAGGCCACTCCACGTAGTTAAAAGGGAGGTTTATTTTGTGGGGTAACTTACAAGTGAAGGGATAGGATGCAGGGTCTGGGAAAGGTGTTCTCTGGAGAACTCTGCTGGCTCTACCTCCAGTGTCCAGGGTCCAGGAACCAAGTGAGCCCGCACATCCGGATCTCCGGTCTCCAGCATCCTCTCTCAGCCCCGCTTTGTAGGAGTAACAGTTACCGAAGCCTCAGTGGGGGTTGGAACTTCCAGATCAAAGCTGGAATGACTACCCACGACAGTGGCTGGAACACTTCTGTGAACAGATGACTCGGTTTGCCTGGCCAGGCCTGACTTGACTTTCAGGTGACTCTGGAATCATTCAGGAAGGACTCCATGGCAAGAAATTAACAACAGTAAACAGCAAAGTCGTCGTACTTCCAGTCAGGAGTTAGCAAAAATAAATAAAAATAACATGACGGCAAGCAACTCTAATTACCCATCAATAGTCAACAGGGACGATGTCTAATGTAGGCTCTTTATATTCTCCAGAGTCCCCACTCCAAGTATTTTGTCATTTTTGTGATACCGTATTGGAGACACACTGAGTAATATTCACAACATATCTAGGAAAATGCAACATACACAACATTGTTGAAAAATGGCTCCAGGGCCTGGAGGCACAGCTCAGTGGTAAAGAGCACTGGCTTCTCTTCCAGAGGACCCAGGTTGGATTCCCAGCACCAACATGGCACTTCACAACCATCTACATAGCTCAGAGGATTCAATGGCCTGTTCTGACTCTGTGGGCACCAGGCACTCACATGGCACCACAGAACATACACATGCAGGCAAATGCTCAAACCCATAATTTTAAAATTTAAAAAAACGGGGCCTGGAGCGTAGCTCAGTGGTAGAGCCCTATCTTATGTGGCCTGGGTTCTGCCACCAGTACAAATAGATAGGTAAATAGGTAGGTAGGTAGGTAGGCAGGTGGGTGGGTGGAGGGAAGGAGAGAGAGTAGAGAGAGAAGGAGAAATGATAGATAGATAGATAGATAGATAGATAGATAGATAGATAGATGGATGGATGGATGGATGGATGGATGGACAGATAAATAGATAAATGATAGATAGATGGATGAATGAATGGATGGATAGATAAATAGATAATAGATTGATGGATGGATAGATAGATAGATAGATAGATAGATAGATAGATAGATAGACAGATGTAATTAAAGTGACTTTAAGGCTTGGTAAGGTACTAGCCTAGAATATACAGCCTTGATTCTATCCCCACCACTGCTGAACTAACTAACTAAACACTAACTAACTAACTAGATAGATAGATAGATAGATAGATAGATAGATAGATGTAAATAGCTTTAATGGATAGGCTTGTGGCTCAGTGGCAGAAAGCTTGCATACCCACCTCCAGCAAGCACCACACACAAAAAAAATTATCCAAAAATCTTAAATAGATAAAAATGACTCTAAGCAGGTACCGTCCTCAGTAAGAAATGCAGACTCTGGGAAGGGATGAACCTGAGCTCCTGAGGCCGCCACGTACTCCACAGCTATGTGGGTCTGAACAAGTCTCTCCCACTCTCTGGGTTCGTTTCCTGGTGTAAAATGAAAATAATGAGGCATACCTGCCTAGTGGTGAGTGTGGGGGTTAGAGATGGGGAGCCTGGCAGGGTGTGGCTGCGTGGGTGTGAGCGGGCTAGCTTTGTGTGGTTTTGTGCTCTTACACCTTAGCTATGTTCTCTCCATTAGCTACGGTTATGAGTCTGAACCACCGTTTTCTGCTTGGTTCTGTGCCCACTACAGCTAAACTAACTAAACACTAAATGAATAAAAGTAAATTAAATAAAAATGACTCCAATGAGCCTTCCTGAGACAGTGACATCTTGGGCTGGGGAGGTGGCTTGGTAGGTAAGGCACTTGCTGTGCACACACGGCAATCAGAATCCAGGGACAAGCCAGTCAGGCATGGGCAGCTGCCTGTGACCCCAGAACTCAGGAGGAAGGGACAGGGATCCCTGGGGCAGAGGGACCAGCTAGATCAGCTGGAATTGGGGACTCCAGGTTCAGTAAGAGCTGCTGCCTTGACAAAGTGTTGAGAGAGAGAGGAGGACACACAATGTCAACTTCAGGCCTCAGTGTGCATGCGTATACACATGCAGGGAGCACACACACACACACACACACACACACAGACACACGCCTGCACACTCGAATATCGCACTCAAATGCACATACACCAAAGAACATGTGACCAGACCTGGGTCATTTATTGTTCATTCATCCAGCAGTGTCAGGAACCCAGGATCATCGTTAATCCTCGACTTAGACAGATACACACGTGGTTCCAGTGTTTAAGATGCCTTCAGAGGCTGGGAGGAGCCAGGAGGAGCACTCACCCATACTCCCAGCCCTCTGGAAGCTGCTGAAGCAAGAGGAAGGAGAATTTGAACCTAAGCTACATAGCAAGACCCTGTCTCTCTCTCTCTCTCTCTCTCTCTCTCTCTCTCTCTCTCTCTCTCTCTCTCTCTCACACACACACACACACACACACACACACACACACACACGGTAGAAATAGGGCTGTGATGTGGAAGAAAGCACCTGTGTCTGGGGCAAAGATGCCAGAGGTAAACTAGGACAGAGAAAAGGAGAGAGGATCTGCCAGGGCTGATGAATGCCTTCAGACGGGTTTGTCAAGTTAATGGGCCGGGACCCCACTGGGAACAGACACCAGGTCCCTGCTATGGACCATCAAAGTGACTAACACCAGGACCTCAGAGGTGTGCCTAACTAGGGAGGATGTGTGTCCCTGAGATGGCAAAATACCCGGGACCCTAGAAAGGACCAGGATACCAGGAGGAAACTGCACTGAGACTATAAAAATGTTGGTATCTGGCTGGGATTAGTATCTAGACTCTACGAAGAACTAAATCAGCTAAACACTAGCTCTGGCAAAGATGCTTGCCACCAAGCCTAACAGCCTGAGTTCACTCCCCTGGACCCACATGGTGACAGGAGGGAACAGACTTCTAAAAATTGTCCTTTGACCCCGACATATGCCATACATACACATGTGCACACAAACATGCAAAAATAAAATTTAAAAAAATTTAAACTAAATATCAAAATAATAAACCAGTCAATAAATGGGCTAACGGAATGAGCAGACAGACCTCAAATGATAAAGTACAAATGGCAACATATGAAAAAAGGTTCAACACTTTTATCCATTGAGAAATGCAAACAAGAACTACATTGAGAGTCTTTGTTGCCCAGGTCAGAACAGCACTCAGGAAACTACAGATGCAGGTGAGGATGTGGGCAAAAGACAACCATTGTGGCGGGAATGTCAGTCTAGCCACTATGGAGAGTCCTCAGAAAGTAAAAAAACAAACCTACTCAATGACCCAGTTATGTAGTCAACATGTCAAAGAGACACTGCACATCAGCATTCCTGGAAGCACTATTCACAATGACCAAGTGTGGTGGTTTGAATAAGAGAGCCCCCCATAGGCTCATATGTTTGAAAGCTTAGTCATCAGGGAGTGGAACTACTTAGAAGGATTAGGAGGTGTGGCCTTGTTGGAGGAAGTGTGTCACACAGGGTGGGCTTTAAGGTTTCAGAAACCCAAGCCAGGCCCAGTGGCTCTTTCTTCTTCTCCAGCTGCCCGTGACTCTGGATATAGAACTCCCAGGTACTTCTCCACCACCACATCTGCCTGTGCGCTGCCGTGCTCCCTGCCAGGATGATAATAAACTAAGCCTCTGAAACTGTACGCAAGCCCCAATTAAATGTTTTCTTTTGTAAGAATTGTTTTGGTCATGGTGTCTCTTCACGGCAATAGAACACTGACTAAGACACGAAGTTCCAAAGCCAACCTAGGTGCCCATCAGCAGAAGAATGGATAAAGAAAATGCAGTTTATACACAGAATGAATTTTTTTTTCAACTATAAAGAAGAGGGAAGTTGTTTGCAGAGAAATGGATACAACTGGAGACACTCGTATTAAGAGAATTAAGTCAGTCTCAAAAAGGCAAATATTGTATTTTCTCTCATCTGTGGGTCCTGATCGTTCTACATACATATATATATATATGGCATGAAAGTCGAAGCTTAACTGTCTGAGGAAATGGAGGAAACTAGTTGGAGGGGGAGACAGGGAGAGCAGTGGGGTGTGATGGGGAGCTCAGTACATGATGTGCCTGCGTGGGATTCTTGTGTGACTCTATAGGATGGCTAGAAGGAAGTGAGGAAGGTGGGCAATGTCAGTGCAAGAGAGGAACTGAGCCCCAGCTCCCGATCGCCCAGGCAACAAGGGCCCTTCTATAGGAAATTTGAATCAAAGGCCATATACAGATGAGGTAAGCTGCAGTTAGGGGAACAGTTAACACCGAGTCTGCCCTTGAAGCAACTGAGGCGTGGGAGAGGGTTGTGTGCAGCCGGCAAAGGAGGACCCCCTCCATGACTAGTCTGTTGGGGCCTGGAGTACTCAGAGGTCCCATCTCCCTTACCCGGGGTGACATAAACAGTGGTGGCAATGGCTGTGGAGTCCCAACTACACACCCGAAGAAGTAGGCCAGGTGCCCTGTACCTATGACAGTTGTCTTACAGGTGAGGAAACACAGGTGGGAAGATTTTATACTGCATCCAAGCTCCCACAGCTGTCTGTGAGAGAGGTGGACTTGACAGCTAGTCTCTCTGAGATAAAGCCAAAGTCAGTTTCCAAGCAGGGTGTAGGAGTGCACAAATACAATCCCCAGCTCTCAGGAGGCAGGAGGATCGAGAGTTTGAAATCAGCCTGCTCTACATAGCAAGTTCCAGGCCAGGCTGAGATACTAGTGAGAGCCTGTCTCCATGATAACAAAAGCTCCATCTGCAGAGCAGGCACCCTGAATGATGTGGTACCCACCTCAACAGGTGACCCCATACCTAAAGCACAGGATCCTTCTCCAAAAATGAACCCCTTAGAGAGATTGAAGAAAACAAGGATTCATCAAACAAGAACAGATAGCTCTGAGAAAGGAGCGTGAGCACACACACACACACACACACACACACACACACACACACACACATGTACATAAGGTTGGGGTGGGTGCCTGCAGAAGGATGGCAGTCCAAGCTGAAGAAAGGGCAGAAGCCACAGTTTGGGGCCTACCCTGCCATAGAAGCTTGCATGCATCTATTCACCCACCAGAGGGGGGCCTAATCTGTCCTTCTTCATGGGTCAAGGCACAGGGCGTCTGCTTTTCCTCTGGCTGACCCCACCTTGAAAGTGACTCCTTATTCACCAGAGTAGGTAATAGGGAAAAAAAGAGAGAGAGAGAGAGAGAGGCATTGTGTTCTGGCTCACAGCCTCTTCCATGAGGGTGGAGGAGGGGCGGATGCCAGTGTCTAAAGTCCTGATTGATTGTCTGTGATTATGACCTAAATTCAGACCACTCAGTTGGGAACCGGGTTCCAATGCTGTACTTTAGGAAGCCACCTCAGCAGAGAGGGTGGGGCTGCCCCTGCAAACCGAGCCTGAAGAAGGGACAGAGCTGATGATACATCGTGCAGAGAGAACAGATCCCCGCCTCCACCCACGGAGCACCAGCTCTAATTCTCTAAGCCAGTCTGAGCGAGAGGAGGGTTGACAGCATGGTCAGCACGGGCTGCCCTGGGGATGGAGCGCGAGAGAGAGAGAGAGAGAGAGAGACAGACAGAGAGAGAGACAGAGACAGAGACAGAGAGACAGAGAGAGACAGAGAGAGATGAGCATGACTCGACAGAGTCAAAATCCTATAACACAAATGAGGCTGAGACCTGAGGTGATGCCACACCAAGCCTGTGGGTGACCCTGATGTAGAAAGGAGTCCTAGATCACCACCTGCATCTCAGAGTGCTAACTGGAGTCACTTGTCCTTGGGGAGGACTGCACGTTTGAAGGTGCCCCATACTCACTGTCTGGGGCATCAGCCTGGAGCATCAGCCTGGAGAGGAACAAAACTGTCAAAGCTTTCAGGTTACAGAAGCCTAGGTTGCAATTTGGCTTCTGCCATGTCTGGCTGTGTGATGGATGTGTCTCTGGGACTTTCTGATCTCTTATTTCCTTGTATGCAAATAGGGGGATGATTTTACCCACAAAGCCGAGGGGCTGCGGTTCTATCCCCTTTGACTCCTAGAGGAAGGGTTCTTTCCACACACAGCAGCGTCTTCTGAGGGGCTAGCAATCATCAGGTGGCTGTGCTGTGGTTTGAAGGAGAAATGTGCCCCATAGGCTGCTTTAACTGAACACTGGTGGCAGGTGTGAGAACCTTGTGGAACCTTTAGCGGGTGGCTGGAACCTGACATCCCGTCCCCACTTCCTGGTCTCCCTCTCTGCTTCCTGTGTGCACCTGAAGTGGGATCAGCCAGCTTCCTGTTCCTGCTATTATGATCTCCCCAGCATGAGCAAGTCTCTCTGGAACTATCAACCAAAATAAATCCTTTCTTGCCCAAAGTTGGTTTTGTGACCCAGTGTTCCATCTCAGCAACAGAAAAGTTACTAATGCAGACTGCTCCTGTGGTCCTCTCTGAGTTAGTGTCCTTCAGATAAATCATCCTTTGTGCTAATGAGGAAACTGAGTCACCAGGAGGTTGCACCTTGGAGTCTAGGTCACATAGCAGCAGCACCAGAGCATGCTACAAGTGAGTGAAGTCCACAGTCAGACCCCCTTTTCACCCCTATGCTCTTGGACCTTTAAATAGAGTTACGGAAGGATGATGTTCAGGTTCAGCCGACGATGGACTGCATACACCATGGCGGTCCCCAAACCCCAGGGTGTATGCAAGATGCTACACCAGGTGTAAGCATGTATATTCCATGATGTCCACACAGCAAAGAGATCACACAACAAAGCAATCCCTTGTATACGTATCTGTCATTAAACAACATAGGGCCGTCTTGGCCCAGGGTCCCATCATGTTTCAGAAAGCTCTGTAGGAGTCAGGTATGGTGGTGCATACCTTTAATCCCAGCACCCAGGAAGCAGAGGCAGACAGATCTCTGTGAGTTCAAAGCTAGCCTGGTCTACACAGCAAGTTCTAGGCCAGGCAGGACTATATGGTAATACCTGGTTCTGGTTTTGTCTTGTTTGTTTTTTCAAGAGAGGGTCTCACTATGTAGCTCTGGCTGTCCTGAAATTTGTTTTTATTTTAGTGCGTGCGTGTGTGTGTGTGTGTGTGTGTGTGTGTGTGTGTGTGTGTGTGTGTGTGTGTGTGTGCGCGCGCGCTGGTGGGAGAGGACTAGAATCCGGTCCACTTGTGTCATGATGGGACTATGGGAATGTGGCAGATGCCATCTGTGAATTTAACCAAGCCAGAGGCCAAGCAGCCTAGCCAGGAGCATTGCATTTCCCTAATCGTTTCAAGCATTCTTGTTGCTGTCTAAACCACTGGGCCTATGTAGCTCTCCTAGTCTTTCTGGGAAGATGGAGATGCAGTTCAGAGCCTGAGGCACGGCTCAGCCCCAGGAGTCTGTGGCTTCCTTATCTTATCTGCTTGCGATCCAGGAGACCTGGTTAAGTTGTATGAGAAACGGACAGCTGCGTTCCTGCTATACTGTCCCTCTCCAGCCAGCAACGTTGGTCTCCATTGTTGAAGACACCATGCTCTTTGAAGACAGGATAGGAAGAAATCAAGCTGGAACTCAACTGGAAGAAAAATCAAGTCTCACCCAGCTACCATCCTTTGAGCTACAACAAAGACTGGCCTGGTTAGATATGACCATTGATGAAATGGTTGCATGGATGTTGTGGGGGTAACCAACTGCTTTCTGATTGGATTTGAGGAAGGAACATGTCTGGTACTGTAAACCTGGATAAGTCCTGGCAGCTGGAAAGATCATAGGCTCTAAGGGGACACACTATTATTTTTTTTAATTGAACATGTGCTCCAACTGCCTTCTAAATATTCACGTTTATATCTATAGACCAGCGATGCTCTCAGCCTTTGACAGAAAAAGTTCTTGCATCAGGCTGTGGTTAATGCAGAGTCTCATAACAGACTGAAGTGCTGAGAAAAGGGGGCAGTGGGGTGCTTGACCCTAAATACATCATCTCAAACACCCCCTCTAAGGCTTACGGAACAGCAACAAAGAGGGAGAAGAAGGAATGGGAGGGTCACATGTGGAGTGCTGTTGTAAAAAGGTATCTTTTGGAGGTTGGAAAGATGGCTAAGTGGATAAGAGCACTTGCTGCTCTTGTAGAAGGCCTGGGTTCAGTCCCCAGCATCCACACTGAAGCTCACTCCAGTTCCAGGGCCTCCTATGTCCCTTTCTAGCCTGCATGGGTACCAGGCATGCACGTGGTACACATACAGACACATTCGCACAGGCAAAACACCTCTGCACGCAAAATAAAATAAATAAATCTTTTTTAAAAAAATGTCTTCTGGGGGCTGGAGATATGACTCAGCAGTTAAGAGAACTAGCTATTCTTCCAGAGGACCCCGGTTCAATTCCCAGCACCCACAGGACAGCTCACAACTGTAACTCTGAGATCTGACACCCTCACACAGACATACATACAGGCAAGACACAAGTGCATATAAAATAAAAATGAAGTATTAAAAAACAAACAAACAAAAATGCCTTCTGGACATGACATGGCCAACACACTCATGAGCTCACCACAACTGTGGTCACCCCTGCAAGGCCCACTCAAGACTGGGCCTGTCAACATTTCATCAAGGAAGCTGCCTGATGTGGGTGCTGGGCACCCAGCTCTGGTGGAAGAGCTGCCAGGGCTCTTAACTGTGCTGAGTCACGTCTCCAGCCCCAGAGATTTATTTTCACTTTATGTGAATGAGTGTTTTGCCTGTGTGTCCATAAGAGCACCACATGTGTGCTTGGTGTCCACAGGAGTCACCAGAGAGCATTGGGTCTCCTGGAACTGGAGTTACAAACAGCCCTGAGCAGCCATGTGAGTGCTGGGATCTGAACCCAGGTCCTCTGCAAAAGCAACAAAATGCTTTTAGCCACTGAGCCAGCCTACAAGAATGTGTTCACAAACTACAGCAACCCAAGAAAATGGTGCTGAGTTGGGTATGAGTCTTAATCTGTATTTATACTATCCTTAGATACCCATATTCATCCGTCTGACTAGGTTCTTTTGTGAATTTGTATTAAGGAAATTTGACTCACTGACATCTAAGCGATTGTGAGTACATGGGCTTTTAAAACTTGGTATATCCAGAACTTTCCATCCTTATCATCCAGCATTCTGTGGTCATTTGTAAAGTCTGTACATGAGCAATGGGATTACTGATTTTTTTTAAGCAGTTAAGAAAATAAATCAACATTTTTTGTTTGTTGGTAAGAAACTGACGGTGTGTGCGTATGCACACACATATGTAAATAAATGAAAAATGTCAGAGAGAACAGTGGTGTTTGGCTAAGACTAAAGGCACATTGAGAAGGAAGGTGCTGGAATTAGATGTTGATACAGTAGGCGTTTCAAATGTCACGCCTCGGTGGTAATGGGAAGGAAGGGAAAAAAGACAAACGGCTCCTTTAGAACATATCAATTTATCATTTTCCCATTGGCAAACACTGAAAAGAGCAAGCGAGACTGTATGCTTTTCCTTGAGAGCTGCCCTTTGCTTCCCAGAGCGATGGAGTTTGGTCTGATGTCAAGGTTACTATGGAAACAATGTATGCTTATGAGCAGCAAAGCAAATAGACATATAAGACTCGGGTAAATCATTAATTCATTAATATTATTACTGATGGCGTCTGGAGAGACTTACATATTCCTTCTTTCTTCCAAGCTCTCAAAAGTTTTCTTTCATCACAAAACAAACACTTGGATGACCACTTTATGGATAATTATTCCCTCTTTGCCTCATACTCCAGAGATGAAGAAGGGCTCGCTTTCGGATCTTAATGGATCAAAGAAAATGGTAAGTCAGGACAGAGAAGTGTGCTTCATGGGTTTTCTCGATTGCTTTTTTTTTTTATTTTTTAATTGATGGTTGTGGTGTTTTTTTTTTTTTTTTTTTTTTTTTTGTATTGTAGAGAATAGAAAATGCATTAGGAACAGTTTGATTTAAACATAAAGCCCCTTCAAGTTTGACAAACAGGCTTGAATAGGAGGCAAGCCACATGGCTTGGCCTATGAGCAGGTCTGTTTCAAAGAAGTCTTTTCCCATGATTAGATTTCATGGCAACAGGGTAGTAGGGCCAGGAGGAGCTGATAAGGGGTGCCAGCCTCAGGGGCTATTGGAGTGCAAAGAGAGCTGTAAGTGCTACCAGCCATCAAGCACCTGTGAATCCCTGCATGCCTGAGACGACATGGCCCGAGGCCGGGCCATCCCCAGGAGGTGATTGTTGTGATGGGTGCAAGTGTCTAGCTCTCTCTCATTCTGGACCAGCAGGCTGCAAGCAGTTGGTGTTTTCTCCTCTTACAGTTATAGCAGAGGTCATCAGTGATGGAGAAGCAGGCTGAGGCAGTTGGAGTCTCTCTGACTCTCTTGGTTCCCTCATATGCCTCATTTCTCACTATTGCCTTCTTCCATCAAACCCCACACATCCCTGATCATGGCAGCTAGATTTGCTCCAGTGAGGAGCAACTTGGGGTAGCAGAGAGGGCTAGTCAAAACCCCACATCCGGCTGGGCGGTGGTGGTGTACACCTTTAATCCCAGCACTCCGGAGGCAGAGGCCGGCCTGGTCTACAGAGAGAGTTCCAGGACAGGCTCCAAACCTGCACAGAGAAACCCTGTCTCAAAAACAAAAACAAAAAACAAAAACAAAAAACAAACACAAACACAAACCCACATCCATGGGAACTCACTGAAGTGCTGCCTGCCTTGCTGTGTGGCCTAAGCCAGTTACTTCACCTCTCTGTGCCCTAGCTTCCCCTTCTACACATGGTCCTATCGCTCACCTGAAGGGCTGCTTGAGAGCATTGCACACACAGCTGGTGTCACACCAGCAATCGAAGTGGAAGCCCGTGAGACTGTAGTGCAATTGGCAACTGAGCCACCATTTTTCCCCCTTTCCAGGTGTCTTCTGGGCCTCAATAGAAACTCCCAAGAGGAAGGGCTCTAGGCTTTATCTAGTGCTCCCTTTGGTCAAGCAGGACCAATTATTGGAACCGCTGTGTTTCCTCTCAGGGCGAGCTTGCTGAGGTGCAGGATGCCATGGTGGGACTTGCCCTGCACATAGCCATCAGGGAAGGAAGGCAGGAAAGTTGACAAAGCTCATGCCTTGCTCCCTCGAAGGTGCCCTGGACATGGAAACACCTCCCCCCTGTTGCTGCTTGCTCTGTGGTTCTCAGGTCACCCGAGAAATCAGCTAGATACAGAAGCCAGCCACATCTCCCAGAGATGGGAACTGGAAAGGTCCCTGGTGGGGCCCAGAGGTGGGTTTTCAACAGCCCAGCTGATGGGAGGGCTTCTGAAGCCATGGCCTGCAGATGACAGCCTAAGTCTTGGTCAAGGGTTCCTGCTACCACAGTAGCCATGTAGCCCAACAGTCACTAGGGCCCTAGAAGGTCAGGGCTGGAGAACTGGGCTCCCTCTTAGTTTTGGGATGGAGATCACATGACTCAGCAATGAGGGAGCACAGCTCTTTGGGGTTCTAGGCCCAAAGTATGTCATTATTAAGACTTACAGTCTCCTTCTTCACCTGCTGTCTCCCGAGTCCTTCAGTGAACTGTCCCAGGCACCTTCTCAGACCTATAGACATTTCAGGATCATCGAGTCATAGGGTGCAGAATGAAAACCTACTCCTGCCCAAGTAGATGACCCATCTGTACCCAGTACATGGTACAAGGCTCTGGGTTGTGGAGGGCAGTGGGTTGATATTGACCCTTTTTCCTTCTCAGACTCATGTGCAGTGCTTCCAAATCCTGTCCCCAAAGGGACAGATTCCAAGCCTGCTTATAAATCCAAGCAACAATGGGACCCCTGCACCTCCACAGGCTCCCTGCATGTCCACATCAGGCCTGAGAAAGGCCTTGGATGACTGAGTGACAAAGTGACAGGGGCCAGCTCTGGAGGGCTCTAAAGCATTGTGCAGAGAGGCATCTGCACACTGCCCGGTGCCACCACCGTGTCCGCCCTGATGGCTCCTCAGAAGGCCCTTTCCTCTGGAACCAGGCCTCCCATGACAAGAACGGGCTCGTTCTCTTTCAGCAGACTGAATTCTACCTGACAAATTGAACAGGTTCCCTAAGGCAAGGGTTCTTGAGCCTTGTCATTCTCACTAAAAATATGATTTATAATATATTCCTCGTCACCAGACACTCCTTGCCCAGGAATGAACACTTTGCACAGGAACAGGCCATCGACTCCATGTCTTGACCTCACATACAAACTTTTCCTTAGCAAATGAACAAGGCATGGGGGCGGGGTATAGTATGACAGCCGGGTTACTTCCATTCACTTTTAATGTTTTGAGTCATCAGACGCTTGGGCTGTGGATGTAGCTCATTGAGCGCCTGAAGGGAACTCTGGGTTCCATCCCAGCGCTGCAAACACGGAGTGTGATGATGCACTTGAGAGGTAGAGGCAAGAGGAAGCGTTCAAGGTCATTCTTTACTAGAGAGGGAGTTCACGGCCCACCTGGACTGTGTAAGACCCTGCCTTGAAAAACAAAACAAAATGCTAAAGTCTTGAACTTAGGACGAGAGTGGGTTCATGAGTCACTTCGGAGTTTAGTGTTTAAGAGACTGAATTGGGGGTGGGGGTATAGCTTGACAAGAGTGCATGATGCAAAGCTCTGGGTTTGGTCCCCAGCACAAGAGAGAAAGTCCGGCAAGAGGGGAGTGGGGGCGGAGAGAGGGGGGACGGAGGGGAGGAGGCAGGGATGGAATAAGGAGCTGCCTTTTTTTTTTTTTTTTTTTCTGAGACAGGGTTTCTCTGTAGTTTTGGTGCCTGTCCTGGATCTCGCTCTGTAGCCCAGGCTGGCCTTGAACTCACAGAGATCCACCTGGCTCTGCCTCCCAAGTGCTGGAATTAAAAGCGTGCACCACCACCGCCCAGCATGGAGTTGCGTTTCTTAACTTTTTTTTTTTTTTAATTTACAAAAGAAAGACAGTATTTGTTGTTCTTTTAATAATCAATGTGAATGCAGAATGTCAGGTATCCGAGATCAGTCCTCACCTCTCAACCAAGCTTCCTTAGAGATCCTTTGTGAAAACCACACACACACACACACACACACACACACACACACAGCAGGTGGGAAGCAGGCAGAGTGGCCTGACTTCTCTGAGAAGCCCGGGTTAAAATTGCAAGCTCGTTTTGCTCGAGATAACCAACGGTACTCTGAACCGCCCAAGTGGCAGGAGTGGGTTTGATATCTGCAGCTGATTGCTCAGCAGAAGTCAAGCGGTTGGTTTTTCAACAATGTCTCCATATCATGAAACTTCCTAAAAATCGTCAAGGGAGAAACCTGAGCTGGCCCAAAGCCAGCCCGAGTGTCACTAGGA
Organism: Onychomys torridus; assembly: GCF_903995425.1. Lineage (NCBI taxonomy): Eukaryota > Metazoa > Chordata > Mammalia > Rodentia > Cricetidae > Onychomys > Onychomys torridus. Next base: position 50,099,830 of record NC_050458.1, read on the forward strand.
CAAAGCTTTCCTTCCAAGATATAATTAGGGGTGCTAGGCCTTTCATATTTGACTTGACAAGAGTCTTTTTTTCCCCCTTTGTTCTGCCTGCTACTCAGGGCTTTAGCAAGCCTTCAGCATTTCTTTGTTAAAAGGGATAGCCGGGGGAAAAGTTATACAATAATCATAATTTAAAATCAAACCCATCCCGTACAAATGCATATGTATAAAGGATAATACTGGTTTTTCAGAGTGACGTGTGTCTCTTTACTTAACCGTACACTACCCAAGTTCTTTGTTTGGAAGCACTGAGGGATGATGGATTGACCGACCATAAGAACCAAGGACAGCCAGGTAGCCGCTGAGCCAAAACTGGAGTTAGAGTTGCAGGTAGACAGATCTGGTTCCACAAGGTCATATGAAGAGATGATGAAGCAGGCCTCTAGAAGGGAACTGATTCCTGAGGCAGCTAGAACTATGTCCCTGGTGACCTTAACGCTGCGGGTGTTTGGGCCTTAACGCTGAGTGCAATGGACGCCATCCTGTGCACTGTCGGCCTGTTGTCACTAGGGGTCAGTAGCAGCCTCCTTCCTCCAGGTATGACAGCCCAAAAGGCCTCCAGACATTGCCAAATGTTGTCTGGGCAAAGGGTAAAGTTGTCCTGGGCCAGGAATCCCACCCTAAAGAGTGATGGAGCAGGGACATTAGCGGTGTTTGCAAGGGAATGAGAAAGCTGTTCTTAGGCGTTGCATGAAAGACAGTTAGTCCAAGCAGAAGCAAACAGTGTACAACTGAGGAGAAGGCTGCTTTGATTAGGAGACAGTCCTAAAAGGACATCTGGAGTTAGCTTCCAGTCCCCACTTTCGTGCTTAGCTCAAACTAGCATCCTTTCTCCAACAAATTGGCTCTTCCAAGCACTACAGACAGCAAAATCCGGTGCTGAGAGCGGAGTCTCTGCCGGATGGTGTTTCATCTCAGCTAGGAGCAGAGGAAGGGGTGTGTGTGGTGATCTGGGGCTGGCAGAGGGTGAAAAGCACAGAGAATTCCAGGGCAGATGTCTCCATTTCTTTCTTTTTTTCTTAACAAAGGTTTTATTATTATTATTTATTTTTATTATGTGTATATGTGTTTTTCTTTTTTTTAATTAAGAAATCTTCCATTCACGCTACATACCAACCACAGATCTTGAAGGACACTAGAGACTTCAACGTGTGTCTGAGACTTTACCTGGACCCAGAGAGAACAGCCACCTGAACCAGACCCACACAAAGCATTTCCCCTGACGGCCACCAGGTGGCACTCTGTGGCCTCCCATAGCTGCTTGCGGTTGCCTTTTTCAGACTAGGAGTTTGGCTTGCCTTGCCTCCAGCATGTTTCAGAATTCTCCATTTCGGGCAGCCATGCTTTCGTCTGTCCTCCCTGCCTGGTCTTTCCAACATGCTTTTCTCCCTTTGGGGGCCCCTTTCCCTGCAATGTGTTCACTATACAATGATGCCACCCCCATGGTCAAAAAACACCTAGAATTCCTTGGAAAGGACTCACTGTGAGCCCCTGAAAGAGAAGATGAGGCCAGCTGCAGCTCTGGGCTCTTGTGGTTTCCCGGCATCCCCACCACAGGAAGGAGTGTCTCAGACATGGTACCTGCCAGGCACGTCTGCTCGCCTGCCTTGGTTTGCCCTGCCTTCTAGGTGGTCACCCTGAACCTCTCCAACCTTTGTATCCCCTGAAGACAGACAGTAGAGTACAGAATGCTTTGTCTGAACGTCATTGAAGGGAACAAAATTAAATGGATGGTGGAGACAAGGAAATATATTCAAAACTATAACAGCTGTAATTATAAAAGGTACAAGGTGTCATATGCCCAAGTAGAGGATAAAGTTAGGTTGGGGTGCAGGAGCTGTCTGGAGAGGCTGGGGGGCAGTGTTGATTTACATTGAGGCGCAGGCTTTGGCAGGGCCCAGGGGAAGGACACAGGACACTCTGGTGCAGGGTAAGGCGTGTACTGTCGCTTGGAGGCAGAGACAAGAGACGCCAGTGTGGAGCAAAGGCCTCGTGGCTCCAGGGGAGTAGCTGGGGATCCCCTCCCCATCCAGTCTGTTTCCTCTCATCCCAGGTCATGTACAAACATCTCTCCCAGAAGTCTAGAGTGAGGAGAGAGGGAGGGTCAAACCGTCAATCACTTAACACTGTTTATTTGGGGTGCTGTCTGTGTGGTGTTGGGGATGAGTACAGCGTAAAACCAACAAAAACCAAGTTGGAAAGCACCTGAAGATGAGAGGGGTGGTCATTCTGGGTGGGTGTTCATCCTCGGGGGAGTCTAGACAAGGCCACTGAGTCATGTCACCATCCCGAGGGGGCAGAGGACAGAAGTGACCATGTAGTTGGCCGGGGGAACCTGTGGTGGTAATAATAGCTAACATACAAAACCCTGGCCACATGGCAGACACTTTCTATGACTGTCCCTCACCATCTGTTGAGCTCACACTGACCACTATCCACCTGAGCCTCTTAGAGGCAGACAGAGCCTGTCAGGGTTACAGGACATGCCTGGGTCCCAGGATTGGGTAGTGCTCCCGGGAAAGAAGTAGGTGCTCAGTGGTGGAGCTCTTCTTAGCCATTGGGGTGGGCTGAATGGCAGGAATGAAGTGGCCTCTGAAGGAGAGTTTGCTCTTTGAGCCCAGCCTGAAGGTTCCATGTTGGCCTGGTATGTGTTATAAGAAGCGAGGACAAACAGACACGGTGGTGCCTATCTGTAATCCCAGAGGCAGGGGACCCCGCTTTCCGGGCTGCTTGGGCTGCATAATGAGAATCTGTCTCAAAAAAAGAAAGAGGAGGAGAAGGGAGAGGAAGAAGGAAGGGGTGGAGCAAGGGAGGGGAGGTGGAGGAAGGAGCGGGGGGGGGGGGGGGCAGAGGGAGGAAATCACATTGGTTAGTGTGGAAATCACAGGGAAAGAAGAGGGGATGGTGTGTGTTAACTTACCCAAGAGTAAACTTCCTCATCCATGGAGCATTTTAAGAAGCATGTTCGTTCTCCCAACAGCCCTTGTAGCAAGCAAAGCAAATGTCAGCAGCTCATTTTACATGTGAGAAACTGAGTCCCGGGAACAATTCTCCAGTAGTCTGGCCCCAGCTCAGAGCCTCCTCCACTACCTGCTACACTGTGGGGAAGGCTCCCGGGGATGGAGCTGACCGGTGCAGTGCCATCGGGGATGCTCAGTTTTGCTTTCTGAGGTTTCAGCTCCCAAAGTCAACTACAGCCTGAACATATTAAGTGGAGAATTCCAGAAACTTACCGAGTTTTAAAACACGGCATTTCATGTGTAGCATGATGAAATGTGATCACTCAGCGCTGTGCGGCCTGACAAGCAAATCATCCGGGTATGCAGTGTATCCATGCTATGTGTGCTACCCTCTCCTTAGTTGCTCAGGGGACTCCTCTGTGATCCTATCAGCTCCCTCCTCATCACAATACCTATGTTTAAGGAGTCTTTACCTGTGGCCCAGCACTGTATTTCCATGGCTAAGTCATCTGTCACTCTTTCTCATCATGAAGACCTTGTATCATCTCACAACATAGCATCAAGGTAGGTAGGAATTTAATTTTATTCTAGTAAATTGTTGCAACTTGTTCTATGTTTTGTTTTGTTGAGACAGGGTCTTGCTATGTAGTTCTGGTTAGTGTGGAACTCACTGTGTAGATGCATTGGCCTCAAACTGTGGCAGTTTCTTGCCTCAGCATCGTTAGTTCTGGGATTACAGGCATGTGCCATCATACTTAGTTTTCTGATTTTTTTTATTATTGGTAATTTCTTACTGTATTAATTTATAACAAGATTCATCAAATATATATATATATATATATATATATGTGAGATGGCATCATGTGGAGGGGGTCCTTGGTACTGATCATGGCTTCAAGCATGTGTTGGAGGAGCATGGCACACCCTTGCAGATAAGGAAGACGGCAGCATCTGCTATGTGCCAGGCATAGCAATGGCTATTTTGTTTTGTTTTGTTTTTGAGACAGGGTGTTTCTATGTAATGGTCCTGGCTGTCCTGGAACTCACTCTGTAGAGCAACAGCTAATTTCAACCAGTATTCCTAATGCTCCATTAGGTACTATTTCCCTTGCTTAATTGATGCTGAGAGACATGACTTGCCCAAGCTCCCACACCACCTCCCCAGCCCCAAAGATTAGCAGAGCCAGGCTGGTGACTGTGAAAATGTGTTTCTGTTTGCTCTTGGGGCTTCTACCAGCCTGTTTGTGTGCCTGCTGTCAGTCAACTGCTTCTCTCCCTTCTCTGGTTAGGTGTGTGATGTCAGTTCCTGGAGGCAGACGTTCCTTTTGAATGCTTAGGAACAGTGCAGGCATAGGCTGGAGCCGGCTCGGCAGTGAGCATTTGCCCACTGTGTGTAAGCACCAGCGTGTGGGTGGGAAGAAAGAGGAAAACGATGCTATGGACAACATAATTCACGAGGATACATGATTGACAAGATGGCGGGAAGGAGGCCAGCAGAGAAGGGAAGGAAATGAGTGACATAAAAATTGGAGATTGGGAAGGTGATGATAGGGGAGGTTAGGAAGGGATGGGTCCAGTAAAGAAAATAAGTTGTGTTTGAGAAAGGTCCTGTGGTGAGAAACATGGTTCACATGTCAGAAAGACAGCAGGACATCAAAGGACAGAGGGAGGGTAAGAGGTGCGGGCAGAAAAGCCATCTGTGAGTCACCCAGACACCCGAAGGCCTGAGAAGCAGGGAGGGGGCTGTCAGATCCGTGCACCCTTCCCACACACACACACCCCCGCCCCACCCGACCTTCACCTCCACTGCACTGCGGCTGCCCACTGCCCAGCCCTGTCATCACCAGACATTTCCATCTTCTCTCCACAATCCCACTCCCTGACCACAGCTTCCGAGCCTGCCAGGCCTCTCACGCCTCCAGCTGGCCGAGCCCTTGACCTCATCCTGATCCTGGCTCCTCGCATTTTCCCATGGCACTGCCTCCCTGCACCCGGTCTTCTCACCTCCCGGCCTCCCCACCCCAGCATCATGTGAGCCTGCTCTTGCCAGCACCCCCAACGACTTGGCCCTTGGGCTTCCTGCTTTGCTCATCGGGCTGAGCCCGGGATTTCACAGCACCTGTCTTCTCCACCCTCTGCCAGCCTCCATGCATCCATGGGGAGAAAGCCCCCACACATGACACCCAGAGACAGCTGCTGGCGCCACACCGTCAGTGGCCTCCTCTCCCAGAACCTTTTCCAAGCCCGCAACTTCTCTCCTCCTAAGTGCTCTGTCTTCTAGTCCACGATGGAGGAATCCTGGATGGGCAGGCACAGATCTCCCTGACCGTGTTTCTGCCTAGGAGTACACGTTCTATGTACACACACCAAGAGGTAGCCCATCATCCTGGACCACCTCGCCTCCTTTCTTATTTTACAGATGAGATTTCTGAGGTTGAGGTTCTGTGAGATGAGGGGATGGGGTAGGAGAGGGTGATGAAGACACCTGCCTGAGACCCGCAGATCACTGTGGGGTTTTGTTTGTTTGTTTGGTTTGGTTTTTGGCTTTTCGAGACAGGGTTTCTCTGGGTAGCCTTGACCGTCCTGGAACTCGCTCTGTAGACCAGGCTGACCTCGAACTCAGAGATCTGCCTGCCTCCACCTCCTGAGTGCTGGGATTAAAGGTGTGCGCCACCACTGCCTGGTGACCACTGCGTTTTAAGCGCACTCTTGACCTTCAGTGCCGGGCACAGGCACCATGCTGGATGTCATGGCTATCATAGCGTATTAGTTACTTTCTCATTGATATGACAGAATACCTGGCAAGAGGCAGGTTAAGGGAGGAAGGGTTTGGTTTTTGGCTCACGGTTTGGGGGGATACAGTCCAGCATGGTGGGGAAGGCGGAGGCGGCAGGAGGGTGGAGCCGCTCCTCACATCCAAAGACAGAAACCTGAGAGAAATGGATGCTGGTGCTCATCTGACCTTCTTTAATTCAGTCTAGGCTCCCAGACAATGGGACGTTGCTGGCCACATTCAGGGTAGGTCACCCTTTCTCGGCTGGACCTTTCTGGAAGCCGGGCATTGGTGGCAAATGCCTTTAATCCCAGCCTTTAGAAGGCAGAGGCTGGGGGATCTCTGTGAATTCCAGGCCAGCCTGGTCTTTCAAAGTGAGTTCCAGGACAGCCAAGACTGTTACACAGAGAAACCCTATCTCGAGGGGGAAAAAAAATCTCACAGAAATACCCAGTGGTGGTATTCTAGGTGTTTCCACGGTGTCTTAGTAGTTAGAGCTCCTATTGCTGTGATGAAACACCGTGACCAAAAGCAACTTGGGGAGCAAAGGGCTTATTTGGCTTATGCTTCCACATCATTGTTCAACATTGAGGGAAGTCAGGACAGGAACTCAAGCAGGGCAGGATCCCCCATGCTTCTTCCAGCTTGCTCAGCCTGCTTTCTTCTAGAACCCAGGACCACCATTATAGCACCTCCCATAATGAACCAGGCCCTCCCCTGCTAATCACTAATTAAGAAAATGCCCTACAGGCTTGTCTGCCTGCAGATCTTCTGGAGGCGTTTTCTCAATTGAGGCTCCTTCCTCTCCGATGACTCTAGCTTGTGTTAAGTTGCCACAAAACTAGCCAGCGCACATGGTGATTCTAAATTTAGTCAAGCTGACAGCAGAGACCAACCTTGCTCTGCAAGAGTGCCAAGTCTTAACTGCCCAGCCTCTCCAGCACCACATCTTCGTCTTGGTACTTATTTTTGTTTTGTTTATGGCTTCCCCCGGCATCTTCCCCCCACCCCCCACGTCTGATCTCAGACCGTGTGCATGGTCATCGAATGGGAAAACTGTCTACCATCTTGAAGCACACGCTTTAGAGAGACTGACGATAAATAAGTGAATGGCCACTTACTTAGCTACAGGTGGTGTGAGTGCCATCAGAGGGGAGCAAAGTCTAGTGACTGAGAATTTGGACCAGAGTGGCTCCGGTGATGTGGTCAGCAGAGACCTCAGTAGGAAGAGTGTCCCTGCCTCCCACCTGTCCCATAGGAGACATTTCCCCCTATCCAAGGGCTATGCGTTTGCCCATGGTCTAGTAGCCATTGTTAGCAAATGATGAGCAAGGGTCTCAGGGTTGGGTGATGAGTTCAAGGGACAGAGTTACTGAGGTGAGGGGTGGGTGTGAAGAGAGGCAGCCAAGCCTGACATGGTAGCCTTGGGTGGGTGGGTACCTTGCAAGAAGATGGTCCTGTGCACAAAGAAAATCGGCTAGTTAAGTTCTACTCGGTGGTCACTGAACATCCTGTCTTGGGTTAGGTTCCCTAGGGATTGGCAGGTGGGTGCAGAGTGTTTATGATGGTCAGTTCTATCTAGATCACTGTGGAGAGTGAGGGAACAGAAATGAGCTGAGAGAGAGCACTGAATCTTCCTCAGGGGTCGAAGGACAGCTGTAGTTTGTGGTCAGCTGTGCCGTGGGGCCCAGGCAGGACTCAGTTCCTGCCACATGGCCACTGAATTTGTGAGATTACTCCAAGTTCCAGCATGGCTGATGACAAAGGCCAGGGGCTAAAGTTGTCTGTTGTCTTCCTGTGTTGAACACCCTCTGATGATAATATGTGAGATTTTTCTCTCTTTTCAAATTATTTGTTTTATATTTAAGTATGCATGTATGTGTCTGTGCATGTGAATGCAGGTGCCCATGGAGTCCAGAAGGTGGCACTGTTTCCCTGGAAGTGGAGTCAAAGGCATTTGTGAGCCACCATGTGGGTGCTGGGAACCAAACCCCAGTCCTTGGCAAGAACAGCAAGTGTTCTTAACTGCTCAGCAGATCCCGGTGCCCCAATCTTTTTCTTGGTGCCCATTCCTTTAGTTTCATTCACATCTTCCTCCCCAGTCAGGTCTCAGGCCCCCAGTGTGTCCTATTTCTGCCTTCTGACTGGGCCATTTGCCACTGCTCTTGAGTCCATATCTTGGGCTTCCTCTCTTTCCACAGACGCCTCAATTACTACGCCTTTCAGAAGAGTGCCACTCAGTGCATGGTCTTTCAGTGCTGCTCCAGAGTGAGGATTCAATACAGCACTCACCCACTCACCTGACTTACACTCACCTACCCAGTGTGGTGGGCAGAATGACGTCAGCCAAGGGTTTCTCGTTCTAGACCCCGGCGTCTGTGAATGTCAGATTTCATGGGGAGGTGGAGGATCAAGGGTCTCACCAGCTGGTCCTGAGATGGAAACTGGCCTTGAATCACCCCAATGGGCACAGAATTCATCACAGGGTCTTCCTAAGTAACAGTGGGAGGCAGGAGAGTGTTCAAGTCAGAAAAGGAGGAGTAACCATGGAGACAGAAAAACAGAAGGATGGCAATATGAGAAGGCAAATCTTCAGCCCTGCCTTTCTGGCTCTGGAGACAGAAGAAGGGGCCAGGAGCCAAGGAATGTGAGTGGGCTCTAAGCAGGAAGTTGCAAAAAGAAATACACTCTTCCATAGAGACCCCAGAAGGTAGCAGCCCTGTAAACACTTGGATTTTAGCTCAGTGAGACTCATTTCAATCTTCCAAATTCCAGAAAAGTAAGATACCATTTTGGTATTTATTTGATGTGTTATGTGTATGGGTGTTTTGTCTGCAAGGATATCTGTATCCCATGTATGGCTGATATCCCCAGGGGTCAGAAGAGGGTGTCAGGTTCCCTGGGACTAGAGTTGCAGATGATTGGGAGCCACCATGTGGGTGCTGGGAATTGAACTCCAGTTCTCTGGAAGAACAGCCAGTGCTCTTAACTGCTAACCCATCTTTCCAGATCCAAGGCACAGAATTTGAAGCAGCACTGTTTGAATTAATTCATTTCATATGACAGCTGTCGTAGAATAATGCTCCAAATGATCTCATGACCCAACTCTGCTCTTTGTCTTCTTCTGGTCATAAGGACTCCTACCTGTGCGGTCATAGGTCACAAGAACTCAGGGACATGCCAGCAACAAGATGGCGGATGATACGAGTTTGGGCCATTGACTTGTGTTATGTGTGTTTTGCTCTGAGAGCTTCCTGACACTCCATCCCAGGGGAAATTCTTTCATCCTATGATGAACACTGTTGCATGATAATGGATCCAACGGACACACAGCCACTTGAGGCTCTTACTATGCAGCCTTGGCTGGCCTAAAACTCGCAGAGATCTGCTTGCCTCTACCTCTCAAGCACTGGGATTAAAGGTGTGTGCCACCACACTTGACAAGTTTGGTGACTTTTAAACTGGACATGATGGCTCACTTAGAAGGAGAAGACAGGAAGTTTAGTAGTTCAGGACCACCCTGGGCTACATGAGACTCTGGCTAAAGAAATAAAAAACAAAAACACATAAGTGATTTATTTTGTTGTTGTTTATTTTTGCAGACTGCATCTTCTCGTTTGTTTTCTGTTTCTGCTCCCAACTCTAAGCAAATACAAATCTATTGTTTTTTTACCCTTATAGTTTTTCCTTTTCTAGAGATTTCATAGAAACAGTCTCTGGTGTGATTTTGTTCCCTTACCACAATGTTTTTGATGTCCATCCCCAGTGTATGTATTCTCACTGTAGCTGTTTAGAAGCCTGACATCTGGTTCTGTGTGAGCTTCAGGGGTGCTCAGGGTTGCTGCTTCTTCCAGGCATCTCTGTCTGGCCTAGAGGGTTCTCAAGCATGTGCACAGTTCAAAATTCAACCTAAAATTCACACAGCTTCTTGCTGGCCTCTGGAATCTCCCAGCAGCTTAGCTCTTACCTTTGGAGTTTCCAGCCCCGTAGGTTTGCTACCTGTGACCTTGGCTCTTTGACTAACCCAGTTTGGCTTGATGTCCTTGGTAACAGCTCTCTTTCTATGAATTGGGAAGTGAGTCTAGACAGAAAGGCCAGGTGAGTGTCAATCTGCTTCTCATATCTCTGTTTACTTGGGGATCCCAGGCTTGGGGTGCCTGTTAGTCAATGTCTGGAAGTTGTCCACAGCAAGAATGCAGATCTATTAGTTACACATCAGGGTCAGCTACACTTCTATTGTTGATTTTTTTGCCCACTATTATTTATACAAAATCAGATCCTTCTTTTTAAAGTGCACAGTTTGGTAAATTTTCAAGAGAAAATGCACAATTGCTAACAACTGTCACAAAATCATGACAGAATAGTTCTTTGATTCTAAAACACTGCCCTTCCCATTGTTTTGGGACATAGTTTTGCTATGTAGTGCCAGCTGGCTTTGAACCCACAGTGCCCTCCTAAATCAGCCTCCCAAGTGCTGGAGTACAGATGATACCACCACTCCTGGCTTTGACCTTCACACCCTACACTCTCTCTCCAGTTCCATCCTTCCTCTTTACTTTTGCTAGGACTTCATACAATGGACTGAATTGTGTTGCATTTTTTCAAATGTATCTTCAGACAGCGAATCTGCACAGGACACAGTGCCTCCTGTTTGAGGCATTCTGCGCAGCAAAATGGACTTTAAAATTCGCTCACTTTGCTACCTTACTATTTTGCTTCTTTTTACTGCTGAGTACTAGCCTACTGTATGGACATACCGCGATTTGTCTGATCATCCGTCACTTGGCCCCTTTCTGTGACGCTAAGGTTTGCACCCCTACAGGTCTCCACTCTGCTGCTGCCTCTCCTCCTCCTCCTGGGATCGTCTTCACCCCTCTCTATTTCCTTTTGCGTGGGCCTGTTGGTGGTTATTTATATTTTACAGCACATGGAAGATCTCTGCGCAATGTTTTGGTTTCTAGTATTTCTGCCTTAAATGCAGCCTACTGGAATTGTCACTCCCTTAAAAAGAAACTCTGTGTTTCCTGTGGCTTATCAGGTTGTGTCTGTCACTCTCCGCAGTTTCACTCTGATGTGTCTATAAATGTATTTCATTTGGCTTCACCGGTTTGCCTCCGCACTCACCAAAGCTGCGGTTTAGAGCTAAGTATTGCTTCTAGACCTGGCTCTTATTTCTCTTTATAGGGTCTGTCTTCCATTCTGTTAATCATACCTGGCCCGTTCTTATTGTGATATCCCCCCCTCACATCTCTCTGTTCCAGAATTCCTGCTTCTTTTTAAAGACTTTAATTTAATTGTGTTAGTTTATGTGTGTTTTGCCTGCATGTATGTCTGTGAGCCATGTGTGTGCAGGGCCACTAGAGGCCAGAAGAGGGCGTCGGTCTCTCTGGGGCTGGAGTTACAGATGGTTGTTAACTGCCTTGTGGGTGCTGGGCGTGGAATCAGAATCCACTGGAAGAGCAGCCTGTGCTCTTACCTGCTGAGCCATCTCTCCACCCCCTTTATTCCTTTTATTTTTTTAAAGGTATAATTCAGCTTTTATTTATGTGTATGTTCCTAGAGTAAATTAGTTGGTTGATGGACCCAAAGAAACTATCCAGCAAGAAGAAACAAAACTATTAAAAATGGAGAAGAGCTAAATTAAGAGTTTATTACAGTCGGGCAGCGGTGGCACACGCCTTTAATCCCAGCACTCGGGAGGCAGAGCCAGGCAGATCTCCGTGAGTTTGAGGCCAGCCTGGTCCACAGAGTGAGTCCAGGACAGGCACCAAAAATTACCCAGAGAAGCCCTGTCTCGAAACCCCCCAACACACACACACACACACACACACACACACACACACACACACACACACGAGTCTATTACACATACTTGGAGTAGAGAAATGCTTTGGAGCCAGCCCTTGAAATAGTGCTGAGCATTGCTTGATGGCTTGCTTGTGTACCTGTGCTTGGTTTTCTTACACAGCCCATCACCTGCCCACTGCAGGCCGGGCCCTCTTGCACTAACCGACAATCAAGACAACACCCCTTAGGTTTGTGCATAGGCCCATTGACCTAGGCAACTTCTCAATCAAGGCTTTTCTCTCGGGTTACTCTAGGCTGTATCAAGCTAACAAAGCTGATGAGGACAGGAAGAGCTGGAAGACAGATATCTGGTGGCTAGGCCGTTTCCTGATGGCACCCAGGTCTCATGTAGAAGTCGACACACAATGAAGACTTCCAGTGAGAGGACAGAAGAGGAACTAAAGATGTCACAATTAGCTTTGTCAACCTGACATGCACGGGAAGAGGGAACCTCGATTGAAGAATTGCCTCCGTCAGATTGGCCTATGGGTTTGTCTGCGGGGCATTTCCTGATTGTTGAGTGATCCAGGAGGGCCCAGTCCCCTGTGGGCGGTATCATTCCTAGGTCTGTGGGCCTAGGTCATATAAGAAAGCAGGCTGAGCAAGCCAGGGAAAGCAAGCCAGTAAGCAGCACCCCACTGTGGTCTCTGCCTCAGCTCCTGCCTCCCCTCTCTTCCTCCCTCCCTCCCTCCCCTCTCTTCCTCCCTCCCTCCCTCTCTTCCTTCCTTCTTTCCTTCTCTCTATCCTCTCTTTTATTTCTTTCTTGATTACTCAAGCTCCTGGTTCTTTTTGGTGTGGTGGCCTCAAGATATAAATATATGTCACAAGTTACACCTGAGGTTAAATTCTTCTAGAACACCTCAACATGGTGGCTTGCTCATGTGGTTTATCTAAGGCAAACAGTTACGTAACAGCAAAAGATGCCATTGAACCAAGTGAAATATTAACTTGTTCACATCCGTCCAGTCAAGGCTGAGATCTTCCATCGATTCTGGGTAGTCAATACCACATGCCGTTTGACAAATTTAACTTTCTTTTGTTTTTCTTACCCTTAGTTCTATTTTTTGTATGTCATTTTGCCTTTTAAAAATATTTTTCTTTTACTTCCTCTCTTCCCCTCTTCCTGAACTCCTTTAATGGCTGTATTTCTTCAGAGTGTGTAACGTTTCCTTTATCCTTTCTGAAAACATGTATTATACACTATTCCTCATTCATTATATTTATTGATCCAACACCATGCATTGGGCCTTTTTCTAAGTACTGGGTTGGAGACACAACATTAGAATTAGGCATCTCTACTCGTTTGCAGCTTGCTTTCTGGTAGTAATCATATAGATAAGTAAAAATAAACAACTGGTATGTAAATTCTGCAGAATGCGTTAGGTGCTAGGCCGACTAGATGTTTTTGTTTGATTTTTGTCAAATTGACACGAGCTGGAGTCACCTAGGAAGAGGGAACCTTAACTGAGGAATTGCCTCCATTGGATTGCCCAGTCAGGAAGTCTGTGGTGCGTTTTCTTGATTCATGATTGATGTGAGAGGGTCCAGCCCACTGTGGGTGATGCCCAGCTCTGAGCAGGTGATCCTAAGTTGTGTGAGAAAGCAAGGTGAGCAAGGCTTGAGAAGCAAGCCAGTAAGCAGTGCTCCTCTGTGGTCTTTGCTTCGGCTCTTGCCTCAGGCTTCCTGACGACGAACTCTAACCTGTGAGCCAAATCAACCCTTTCCTCCTCAAGGTGCGTTTGGTCATAGTGTTTATCACAGCAACAGAAAGCAAATTAGAATAGGTGTACAGAGAAGATTCCTGGGGCCTGGGATTTGATGACGTATTACAGTTGTAAGCAAATTGACCCGGAAGCTCATTAAATCACTTGAGTTAAGTGTCTTGGCAGTACCTGAAAACCTAGCTACTGGGAAGGCAGAGATGGATCGCTGGCGCACAGAAGTTTAAGACTAGCTTAGATAACATGGGAGCCAGGTGTTCTTCAAATGAATCAGAGGCAGTGTTGGGCATGTAGCTTAGTGGTAGAGCACTCACCTAGCAAGTACAAGGCCCTGGGTTCAAATGCCAGTAACACAGACATGCAGGAAGTGACAGTCTATTTTGGGGACTGGTGAAATGGCTCAGTGGTTAAGGATGTGTGCTGCTCCTCCAGAGGACTGCGTTCTGTTCCCGGCATCCACACGGTGACTCATAAACCCCTGTAACTCTGGTTCCAGGGTGTCTGATGACCTCTTCTGATCTCTGCAGGCTATTGCACATGTATGACGCACATGTACTCATGGAGGCTTGCACACATACATGTAAATAAAAAATACACATTCAAAAAAAAAGAAAGCGTGGGTAGTGGGGAGGGAAAGAAAGGAAAGATATTTGAGCCGACAGTTGAAGGAAGTGTGTCATGTAGGCTTCTACAGGGAGGGATCCTATGCAAAAGGTACAAAATGTACAAAGTTCTGAGGTAGAGGGCAACTTTCCTGAGGCCAGTTGGCTGATGCAAAACAGAGGAGGAAGAACTGAGAAGATGGGATAATAGTGGATTGTGGGGAGGAAGCTAGCTAACCATTTAGGGAATTTCAAAAACAAAACAACAACAACAACAACAAAAAAAAAAACAGTGTAATGTAAATCCAGCTGCAGTTTTGAACAGAGTGAAATATTGAGGTTTTTTTGTTTTTGTTTTTGTTTTTAATTTAGAATGTAACCAAGAGATAAATAAAGAGCCCATAGCATTTTTTTTTTTTCTTCACAGGGGGTGCGCTGGCTAGTTTTATGTCACCTTGACACAAGCTATAGTCATCAGAGAGGAGGGGACCTCAATTTGCCACCATGAGGTTGGTCTGTAGGCAAGTCTGTGGGGGCATTTTCTTAACTAGTGGCTGATGGGAGCGGGTAAAGAGGAGGCAGACCATTGTGAGTGAGACCACCATGGGGGGCTGGTGGTTCAAGGTTCTATAAGAAAGCAGGCTGAGCCGGGTGCACGCCTTTAATCCCAGCACTTGGGAGGCAGAGCCAGACAGATCTCTGTGAGTTCCAGGCCAGCCTGCTCTACAGAGCAAGATCCGGGACAGGCACCAAAACAACATGGAGAAACCCTGTTTCAAAAAACAAAACCAACCAACCAACCAACCAACAAACAAAAAGAAAGCAGGCTGAGCAAGCCATAGGGAATAAGCTAGTAAGCTGCACTCCTCCATGGCCTCTGCATCAGCGCCTGCCTCTGGGTTCCTGCCCTACTTGAGTTCCTGTCCTGACTTCCTTCAGTGGTGAACAGTGATTTATCACAGTAATACTAACCCTAACAAAGACGGGGGGGGGGGGGGGGGGATGGATGTTTTCTGGAAGCGTCCCTGAGGTTTTTGTTTCACAATAGAAGAGAGGAAACTAAGGATGAAGACCTTCATATGTGAGAAGTATATTTTATTATCTACCGGTCCTCAAGAGAAAAATCGGCAGGTTTGCCTTGGTTAGCCCGGGAATAACACTCTATAAATTGTCCTGAGCCTGCCTGCCAGGCCACCTGGCACCTAGTAAGTCACATAGGGACAGTTGAGGAATGGATGAATGTAGAGTTAGTGAAATGGAAGAGATTGATGGATGATATTTGACACTTAGTGTTGTTTATAGTTACATGTTGTTGAGCTCTCCAGCTTGGGGCCCAATTTCATGCTCCAGTCTCATTCCTCCCATTCCAGATCCTGCCCCCACTCAAAAATCCGCCAAGCAGCAGACCCTCCCCTCAGAAAGCTCACCAAGGGTCAGCTCCTCCCCCAGGGGCTGCTCAAGACCATGCCTACAGGCGCACTTAAGACCTGGTAGCCATACTTGCCACACGATTCCTCTCCTGCCTTCCTTAGGGCCACCCAGGAGTTGATTTGCTCTGTTCATTAAACATGGGTTTATCAATTCAGTTTGATTGGCTTATTATATCGGCAGCGGCAGATATCCAATAACCAAGGATTCAAAACTTATCACATATTTGAAGTGACACCAGTGGTTGAAGGAGCTGTCAGTCACAGCAATTTGCTCCAGTACATTTGCTTCTCCGTTTCTCTCCTCTGGCTTGTGAGTTCCTTCAGGGTTAGGTCATCTGCCAATCTTTGTGTGTCTAGTTCCCAGTACAGGGTTTGACAACAATTCTTGGATATTAGAATGCAATCAGTAAAGAGTGGTGGAAAGGAAACATATGGGTTATCAACATCAGCAATTCTGCTATGCTGGTGAAATACCTTCCTTTCCTTCCTTTCCTTTAGAAAAGCAGGTCTTATTGCTGGTGGCGAATTGAGCTTTTTTTTTTTTTTTTTTTTACTTCTGCAGTGGTTTGAATACAATCGGCCCCTGTAGGCTTAGGAGGTGTGTCACTTGGGGAAGGGCTTTGAGGTTTCAAAAGTCCATGCCAGACCCAGTTCTCCCTCCCTCCCTCCTTTCCTCCCTCCCTCCCTCCCTCCCTCTCTCACCCCGCTTCTGCCTGCTTGTGGATCAGGATTTAGCTCTCAGCTACTTCTCCAGCACCATGCCTGCCTGCTCCCATGCTGTCTGCTATGACGATCATGGACTAACTCTCTGAAACTGTGAGCTATACCTTGATTAAATGACTTCTTTTATAAGTGTTTCCTTGGCCATGGTGTGTCTTCATAGCAAAAGAACAGTGACTAAGACAGCTTCTAATTGTGTGGTGGTCTTTTTCCACTGGTGTGTATGTGTGTGTGTGTGTGTGTGTGTGTGTGTGTGTGTGTGTGTGTGGTATAGAAATAGAGGTCAAACGGCAATGTGTTCAAGTTGGTCCTCTTCTACCATATGGTCCCAGGGGCGTCATCTGGGCAGTGTGAGCTATTCTGCTGGCCCTCTGTGTTTTCCAACCTTGATGAGCTATTCTAAGTACTTGACATGTGACAAGTATTATCAGTAGATAATACGAAAGCACAATGTAGCCAGCTTTCAGGGGCCGAGACTTGGCAACTGGTGACAGGTTGCTTCGCCTGAGGGAGGAACACAGATTAAAACACTTAAGTGTGAGATCCAGGTCTTCTGCGTTCTCAGGGGGATCTTTTGCCTCGGACACCCCCTCCCCGCCTACACACACACACACACACACACACACACACACACACACGGGACCAGCAGTATCTTTTCCCAAGGGGGCCTCCTTTGCATCTCTGCCTTCCACCCCTGGTTGCCTCTTATGGGGATATGGTTTGATTTTGTGTGCATATGTGTGTGTATTTTGAGACAGGGTTTCTCTGTGTAACAGAGCTATCCTGGAACCAGGCTGGCCTCGAACTCACAGAGATCTGCCTGCCTCTCCCTGGGATTAAAGGCATTCGCCACCACCGGCTCTAGAAAGTACTCTTAATGTCATCCCTAGTACGGGGATATTTCTGGCAAGCATCCTCTCCCTCGGAGGGAGCCTTCTCTCCAAGGTTCCCTATTGCGATGGCTAGGATTAATGGTCAATTTGACAAGCTCTAGAATCACCAAGAAGACAAGCCTCTGAGCATGTCTGTGAAGGATTATATAGATTAGGTTAACTGTGTGAAAACCTGGGTGGTACAATCCTATGGTCTGTATAAAAAAAGAAGCCAAGTCGTGCACCAGCACTCATCCATCTGTGTCTGCTTTCTGGCTGTGGACGCAGTGTGAGCAGCTGCTCCAGCACTGTGCCACGAGTCCCCACCATGATGGCCTGGACCCTCAACCCGTGAGCCAAAACAAACCTATCCTTTTTAAAGTTGCTTTTTTTCCATGCATTTTTGTGGCTGCAACAACAAACGGAATACACGTCTCATGGAGGCACTTTTTCCCAGCATCCTCTCCTGTGGGAGGAGCCTTCTTCCTGGTTCTTTCCCAAGGGAACACTTCTGTTCAGGGTCCTCTTCCGTTGAGGGGAACGAACTTCTGTCCAAAGTCGTCTTCCACAGGCTCAAGGTAGCCAGCATCCTTTCCCCAGGGGGGAATCTCCATTTCAGGTCCCCCTCCATGGAGCACTTCAATCTAGCATCCCTTCCCTGGAGGGAGTCTCTATCCCAGCTTCTCTTGCAATGCGACTACCTAGGTGGCCCAGAAACCCATCCCTGAGGGGAAGTATTCTTTCCAGGTCCCCTCCCATGGTGACACCTCTGGCCAGTATGCCTTCCCCTGTCTTCTGAAGGGGCCTCCTTCCCATGACCCCTCAGGGGACAGCATCCATTATCTTGAGGGCACCGCTTATGCATACATGGTACCCTTCCCTAGAGGAAACCTCTGCAGGCGGGCTCCGCCTAGGGAGGCCCTCCCTCTGGGTGAACATCTGTCCCGGACAAGACACTCATTCTCTAGGACACGCTACAGCCCACCACCCCATCCCCGCCCCCCTCGGCCCAGGATTCTGCCCTCTAGGGGGTCGTCTTTGCCCCCGACGCCCCACGGAGAACCCGAAGACCCCCCCACCCTCTTCCCCCCTTGCAGAAGCAGGACTTCCGCTGGGCCCCCTCCCCTCAGGCGGGACTTCCGCCCTCGCCCCCTCCCCCTGCTGCGCCGCGTTGTCCTCTCCGCCCGAGGCAAGCCGGCTAGTCTCGCGCTCTCTGCCTTGCCGCTGCACGGGATCTGGGTGACGCGGGCTGCGGAAGCCAGAGCTGTGCTGGTCGGTCGCATCCCCGTCTCCTCTCCTGTCGTCTGTCTCCCAACCCCGCTTCCTTCGCTCGCTCTTCTCTCCGCCTCGTCCAGCCTTGGCTCAGAGCGAGTGGCAAGATGGCGGCGCCCAGGATGCCACCCGCCCGGCTGTCGGGCGTCATGGTGCCAGCGCCCATCCAGGACCTGGAGGCCCTGCGTGCCCTCACGGCGCTCTTCAAGGAGCAGCGGAACCGGTAACTGCGCAGGGGCTGCTGGCTGGGAGGAAGAGGGAGCCGTGCAGGGGCTCGGGGCCGGGCTGCGGGCGAGGCGGGGCGGCGGGCGAGCCTGGCTCGGCCCACGCGCAGGTTGCGGCCCTGGGGCGCGCGCCTAGGCCTGCTCCGGACGAGGCTTTGCCCAGGCTCTGAGCGGGGGAGGCGGTGGCAAGGCTGGTCCCCAAGCTGGCAGTGAGGAAGCTGCTGGTTTGGCTCCTCAGGCGGGGCCCTGAGGGCGGTGGCCCGGAGAGGCGTGTTCAGGCTTGCTTCTACCACTGGGTTAAAGGGAGAAGAAGCCCAGGAGCCTGCAGATCCCGGCTGGCTTCTTGACATCTGCTCCACATGGCCTCTGACCTTTCTATTTCTGGCCTGAAAAATGGGAAATAGGATGGTCGTTTTCAATGCTGCGATGAAGTAAGACGTGGAAACCGAAGTCCGCGAGGCTGTCAGTGCCTGTTGGGTTTTGTAGTGTTGTTGGTGCTGCAGTTTCCCTTCTGCTGGATGGGAACGGTGTTGGATGATAGCTCCTCAGTGGAATGGTAGTGAGGACTTAGTGAGATTGTGCATGTGACATGCCTGACACCTGGCACTAAACACGCATTAGCATTTTCTCTTCACAGTCATGGTCTTCCCTGTACCAAGTATGTGCTTAGTTATTGGAGTGCGAGGGCTCAGAACCCTTGTTCGTTCTCTTCCCTCCCTCTTTCTCTCTCCCTTATAAAAATGTGTTTTATTTTTAAAATGAGTCTGTAAAAGTAGGAATCACATACAGAAATACAGATTACTGCGACATGTTGGCAAAATAGCTCCCAGCTGGACTTGAGTAAGGACGAACAGGAACTGCATGTCCGGGGCAGCTGGAGGCCAAAGTCTAACCAGAGCCCACCGTCAGCCCATCACTAATCTGTAAACAAAAGTTTCCTTGTTCTCTCTTGTAGGGAGATAACATGCAGTCACAGTGTGTGGACAGAGAGCAGGGAGCAGAGTGGAAAGAGCACATAGGCTTGGGTAGGTTTAGTGCTTGCTGGAACTTTTCTTTTTTAAAAAAACAGATACTTTAAACCCGGCAGAGGCGGGTTGATCTCTGCGAGTTGATCTCTGTGAGTTCGAGGTCAGCCTGGTCTACAGAGTTCCAGGATAACCAATGCTACACAGAGAAACCCTGTGTTAAGAAACTAAAATAAATGAATCAATAAACAAACCCTGTGCTGAAAAACCAAACCCCAACCAACCAACCAACAAATAAATAAAGATAGATAACTGAATCAGGCATAGTGGCACAGGTCTTCAATACTAGCATCCAGGAGGCAGAGGCAGGTGGATCTCTGAGTTCAAGGCTAGACCAGTCAGCATTGGGACACCCTCCCTATCTCAAAACAGACCAACCAACCAACTCAACTACAGCAACAACAACAAAAGATCCTTGTCTGAGCACCTTCCCATCTGCAGTCGTAGTAGAAGAGTGTGCATCTAAAAGGGTGTTGAAGGTCCCAGGGTACTGCTGCTTGGGTTTGTGGGTAGGATGCTGATCAGTAATGACATTTCATAATGTTGGTTGATCTGATGCTTGGGCCTGTCTGTACCATCCAGGAACTATACCTTAATTGTTAACCATATATTGAGCACTATGAAACAGTCTTTGCTGGAGGCTGAGGTCACAAAGACAAATATGATGTAATTCCTTTCATCAAACATAGTAGGGGATTGCTGTAGAAACATACTGTAGAGATCCACACAGTAAAGATGCTGCATCCCAGAGCCAGGAAAGACAGATAACTGGAGAGGGCCTGGGAAGGTGGGTCAGTGGTTAAGAGCAGTTGCTGCTTTTCCAGGGGACCAGGATTTGGTTCCTTAGAACCCATATAGTGGCTCACGCCCATACAACTCCAGCTTGAGGGAATTTGATGTCCCCTCCGGCCTCTGTGGGTATCAGGCATACATATGGATGTACACCTGTAAAATTACTAGAGATTCAAGGGCTAGGTAGAAAAGGCAGTGTCTGTGAAAGGGCCATATACTGATTTTGTAGAGTTGCAGAGAAACAACACAGATATGTCTTGGCCAGAGGAGACATTCGAACATTCGTTTCCTTTATGTAACTTGTTGAGAAGATTAAGGCCCGTAGCTTTCTTGACTTGGTCTGTTCTGAGAGGAGTTATGGGAAACCACTGATGGTTTCATTAAAAAAAGAAGTGGTTTGATAAAATCTGTTTGTGAGGTGAGGAAAGTCTTTCTGATTGCCGTTGTTGGGGATGACCGAGAACAGAGAAGCAGAGGGATGAAGCTGGAGGGATGTTTAGGTTTTCGCAGCTGTCCTGGGAAAAATGTACCCAGATTAGGACATTGTGGGAAAGATAGGATAGAGGTTGAGGAGTTGTAAGATTGAGTAGGAAGTACTCAGGGACCATTGGATTGTTGTGGGGTGAAGATGAGGTGCTTCTGAGATGTGGTTGCTGTTGTTGTGGAAGAGTGTCCCTGTTTCAGGCAGTTTGGAGATCAGGAAGGATGAACTGGTGGGTAGGTGCTTGGAAGGAGAATGCAGTTGTGTGATGGTGCAGAGTTCTTGATTCTGGCTCTGCTTTGTCATCCAATTGGTTGTTTTGTTTTGTTTTAAGATTTATTTATGTATTTGGGTGTTTTGTCTGCATGTATGTCTGTACACTAGAAGAAGGCATCAGATCCCATTATAGACAGTTGTGAGCCTCCATGTGAGCACTGGGAGTTGAATTCTGGAAGAGCACTGTTGAGCCATCTAGAGAAAGAGACTTTTTTTCTGTCTGTTACTAGGTTATGTGCATGTGTGCAGGTGCCTGTGGGTCTCCTGGAAGTGGAGTTATGCAGGGGGTGTGAGCCATCTGATATTGATTGGTGCTAGGAACTGAACTCAGGTCCTCTGCAAGAGCAGCAGGTGCTCTTAACTGTGTTTTTGTGTCTTTGGGTAAATGTGTTGTTTTGTAGCATAGACTCCAGATGTTTCAAGGGAATCTTTCCAGTTCTTAAACTTTTTTTTTTTTCTTTTCAAATTTCTGCCTAAAGTTTTTCTTTTAACTTGCCTTCTAGTTTTCTAATCCTCTTTTCTTCATCAAAACCTGCCATCATTGTGTTATATATTGTATTTTTGAATTAGTATATCTGTTTTTATATTCCTATACTTCATTGAAATAGATGTTCTCGTTTAATTCTTAAGCATAATGATTATAAACACTGGACCTGATAACTTTTTTTTTGTTTTGTTTTTCGAGACAGGGTTTCTCTGTGTAGCTTTGCGCCTTTCCTGGATCTCGCTCTGTAGACCAGGCTGGCCTTGAACTCACAGAGATCCACCTGCCTCTGCCTCCCGAGTGCTGGGATTAAAGGCGTGCACCACCACTGCCTGGCTGGACCTGATAACTTTTTATTGTTAGTTTTTATCGTGTGTGTGTGTGTGTGTGTGTGTGTGTGTGTGTGTGTGTTTGTGTTTATTTGGTTCTTTTTATTGAATGCTGAATAAATTATGTGAATAAATTAAAGCAATTTCTGGCTATAGTTTCTTTATAAAGTATTTATAAATTTAAAACCAAAATCAACTTAAAGCACATTGTTAGTAAGGAGGGAACAACTATTTGTCTATTAATCAGAATAATATGAACCTTGACCTACACCTCGGACCATTCAGAAAAATATTTCAACATGGAATATAGATATAAGTATCTAGAAGAAATTAGTATCATTTTGACCTAGGTAGACTTAAAAATCAGTCTCTTTTAGTAGTACAACATAATGGGGTTTATTATGTTTTCATACACAATGTCATTGTATTTTATTCACATTCACACCCTTCATTAACTCATAGCTGCCCCCACCTCTGTCACTAAGCAGTCATTTATCTAAGACATAATAACATTATCCTATTTAAGTAAAATACTTTATCCATCTAGACTTAAAGTTAAACACTTGACCAAAAGATAGCATTAAGAAGACAAAATGATGGCCAGGCGGTGGTGGCACATGTTTTAATCCCAGCACTTGAGAGGCAGAGCCAGGCAGATCTCTGTGAGTTCTAGGCCAGCCTGGTCTACAAAGCGAGTTCCAGGACAGCCGGGGCTGCACAGAGAAACCCTGTAAGAAGACAATACGACCAGGCATAGACTAAAGTATTTATGACACATATATTTAACAAAAGATGGTTTCAGAATGTATAAAGTATTTCTACAATTCACTCGAAAGGTAGTCCATTTTAAAAATTAGGCAATACCTCTTATGCTTTAATGGAGATGTATAAATGCTAGTCAGTATTATTCAGCGCTTAATGTGATTGGGTGGCCACCAGTGAAAAGCAGTGGGCACAATAGTGAGATAGCACTTTACAGCCTTTTGGTTGGCTCTTATCTGAAAAATGGGAAGGACCAAGCATCAGTGAAGGTGTGTGGAAACTGATACCTGAAATTTTTGGTGGTTTTGGGTATTGAACCTTGTGCCTTATACTTTTGAGTTAAGTATTCTGCTACTGAATTACATTTCCAGCTCAAAATCGAATCTTTATACGTTGTTGGTGAGAATGGAGAATGTTGTGGCCAACATGGAAACCAGTTTGATGGTTCCTCAAAAAGCTAAGCATAGATTATCACCAAGAAATTAAAGGGATTGAAAAAATAAATATTGCATGATTCCATTTATGAACTATAAGTTAGTTTCATAGAGAAATGGATTTAGAGGATATCAGGTTTTGGGCAGCAAGGAATAGAAAGTTACTACTTAATGATTAAGAATTTCAAGTTTGGATATTTAAATTTTAGAAGTAGGTAGTAGTGATGGCTGTTGAGTTATGAATGAAATTAAATCTGTTGAGTTGTAGACTTAGAAGTAGCCAACACAGCAGGCTACAAGGGAGTTCTAGGCTAGCCTGGGATATACAACAAGAGTGTGGCTGGAGAGATGGCTCAGTGGTTAGGAGCACTGGCTGCTCTTCCAGAGGACCTCGGTTCAAGTCCCAGCTCCCACATGGCAGCTAACAGCTATCTGTAACTCCAAGATCTGACACCCTTACACAGATGTAACACTAGTGCACGTAAGATACAAATAAATTACTTAAAAAAAGTAGCCAACATGGCAAGTTTCATGTTACAGATATTTCACCACGATTTAAGAAATTAACATACAATATGTATATTACCTGTATATAGTTGGATACCTCGATTGTGAATAGTATGCTGTGAATTGTATCTTAAAAGAGCTCTTGTACATAGATAAGATCATAATAAAACCCATGGATATGGATGTAGTGTTGCATTTCTATAATCTTGGAAGAGAATGTCATTATAAAGCCAGCCTGAGCTACAAGGGAGTTCTAGGCCTGCCTGGGATATAGAACAAGACTGTGACTGGAGAGATGGCTTAGTGGTTAAGAGCACTTGCTGTTCTTCCAGAGGACCAGGGTTCAGTTCCCAGCAACCACATGGCTGTTCGCAACTGTCTGTAACTCTGGTTCCATAGGATCCAAGGCTTTCTTCTGGTCTCCTTGGGCCATGCATGGGTGTACATACAAACTTGAAGGCAGAACACTCATCCACATAAAAATTAGACAGAAAATTTAGAAACAACTAACCAACTGTAACCTCTCCAAACAGCAACAACAAACTGTGTGCTGATTAACATGGCTTAAATTTGAAATGACAACATCAACATTTTGTGAGATTATGGAACAACAGGATCTCTTACATGTTATTGGTGGGATTATAAAAGATGTAACTGCCTTGGGAAACATACTGGCAGGTTTTCATAAAGTTAAACAAAGACGTATGTTCATGAAATACTTGTTAAAGAATGTTCATAGCAACTTAACTAATATGACTAAATAATGGAAGCAACTTAAATGTCCATCATTGGAAGAATGGCTAAAACTTCTGCAATGAAAAGTGATGAACTGCTGACACAGAACAGCGTGGAAGAGTTCCTGAAACACTGAAAAAGAGAGCCAGTTAGAAAGCACAGACTTCTACCGACTGGTCCACTAGTCCACGTAAGGGATAGATAATACACACCTGGACAGTGGCTGCCAAGGGGAGGTGGGATTAGCAGGGAAAGTGTAAGGGAACTTTGGGGCTGGAGAGAGGGCTCAGCGCTTAAGAGCACTGACTATTCTTCCAGAGGACCCGGGTTCAATTCCCCAGCACCCACATGGCAGCTCACAATTGTCTGTAACTCCAGTTCTGGGGGACCCAACACCCTCACACAGACACACATGCAGGCAAAACACCAGTGCACATAAAATTAAAGATAAATTATTTAAAAAAAAAAAGAGTAAGGGAACTTCCCAGGGAATGTGCCATATCTTGATGGGCTATATTATTGCAGTTTTCTGCATGTAAATTAATTTCCTGTTTTATTTGAACAACTATCACTGTCCTTTTCTACTTACTACTTAAGTATTACTACTGGTGGGAAAAATGTAAATAGTAAACGTTCGGTGGCAAGGTGGTTCAGTGGGTAAAAGCACTTGTCATGCTAGTCTAATGACATGATCCCCAGAATCCAGGTAAAAGCTGGGTGTGTATCTATAATTCCAGCACTCCAGGACTCCTATGGTGAGATGGGAGGCAGAGGAAGGAGACTCCATAAGAAGCTTGTGGGCCAGTTAGCAACACTGCAGAAACAAGAAAGATGACTCAGAAATGAGGTGGAAAGAGAACCGCTCCTAAAAGTCATTCTTTGACCTTAGTATAGTTAAGGCTTCTGTTGCTGTGATAAACACCATGACCAAAAGCAACTCAGGAAGGAAAGGGTTTATTTCAGCCTCTATGTTTCAATCATAATCTATCATGAAGGGAAGTCAAGGCAGGAACTGAACCAGAGGCCATGGAGGAGTGTTGCTTACTGGCTTGCTCAGCTTGCTTCCTTATACTATTCAGGACTACCCACCCATGGGTTGCACTCTTTGGGATAGGCCCACCCACATTAATCATCAGTCAACAAAATATACCACAAGCTTGCCCACAGGCCAGTCTGGTGGGGCATTTTCTCAACTGAGGTTCCACCTCTTCCAAAATGACTAGCCTGTGTCAAGTTGACATAAAAAGTAGCCAGCATAGACCCCCCACATGTGTACTATGGCACACATGTACTTGCATGCTCGCTTACTTACTCATTAGTCTGTACACACAAAATAAAAATATTAAAAATTAAATAGTAAAATTTGCTGTAAGAAAAGTAGAAGGTTTGGGTATTGTTAACGTTGTTAGTGATCTGGTGCTTAGATGTTTTGCTTCATGGACACTTTCTCTATGCTAGACAGTATTTGCTTTATGTTTCCAGAGGCTGAGCTGAAAATGAATGAAAATCTAGGGAAAAAGATAAGACAACTAATGTAAGAATGCCTTGTGGGGCTGAGAACTGGTATGGGCAGCTGAGTCTTAATTCCCCAGGAGATGTGGACTGTATGTCCAATTCATCCTTCTGAAGATGCATGGCTTAAATAGTTGATTAGCCTGTTGGTCATTGGTTGAGAATTGATTCTGATGTCATTGGCTGGCTGGGTCCAGCTGTGGGCTGAGGCCCCCTAGCATGAGTTTCAGGCTGCTCTTCTGCTTAGATTTTCTTTGGTCTGAGACTGTCTGCTCCATCAGTCTTCAAGGTGGATATGTTGGCTTTTTAGTTTCAGACTTGACTGTAGTGGAATCTTCCCATTGAGTTTCTTTGTGTGAAGGTATATATCTTCTTTGTAAGTTAGGTACACATTTTTAATTTTTATAACCAAACATACTAAATTGCTTAGAAAGGAAGGAGGTGTTAAGGTGTGAACTTCCCTCACTGTCTCTTCATTTCATAGTGGAATGCCCCTCCTGCCCTTTTTATACTTTTCGAGGTGGGGGGATGTTTGAGTTCTTTCCACCATGGGGGTCCAGGGAATTGAACTCAGGTTTTCAGGTTTGTTACCTTATCCACCAGGCCACCTTTCTAGCTCATTAGAATAGAATACCCTTTCTCTACCAGTCCTTTCCTACTGGATAACTCTCTTTTTGAGGGTAGGAACCATCGTGTTTGGGGCATCTCCTGGCAGGGTGCCTAGAATGTTTTGATATTCAGTAAACATTGAATTGAATAGAACGTTGAGGATATGCCAGTTGGCTCCATTGAGAAAAAAAAATCACTTCTTATCAGTGCTAGTCAATAATAATTATTTTTAACACTTAAAAAGTTGTTCAGGGTACCATGATAATTTATTATTTGTTTAACTACCTATATTGTTGCTTTTCTCCTGTGGTGGCCAAATGCCTGCCAAATAGCATCTTGAGATGTTGACTCACTGAATGTAGTTCATCACTGCATGAAGGCATAGTGGTAGGACCTTGTCTTAGAGTTTCTCTTGCTGTGAAGAGACACCATGACCACAGGAACTCTTGAAAAGGAAAACATTTAATTGGGGTGGCTTACATTGCAGAGGTTTATTCCATTATCATCATGGTGGGAAGCATGGTGGCATGCAGGCAGACATGGTGCTGGAGAAGGAGCTGAGAGTTCTACATCTTGATCCGAAGGCAGGAGGAAATGGACTGACACTAGGTATATCTTGAGCATAGGAGACCTCAAGCCCACCCGCACAGAGACACACCTCCTCCAACAAGGCCACACTTCCTCCAACAAGCCACTCCTCCTCCAACAAGGCCACACCTCCTCCAACAAAGCCACACCTCCTAATAGTACTGCTACCTATGAGTTTAAGGGGGCCAATTACATTCAGATCGCCACATCTCACATTGTTGTGAGGAATTGAGGTAGGGAGTGGAGGTAATGCTGGTGCTTTCTGGACTTTTTTTTTCCCTCTCCTACAGTTTGGGTGTCAAGTCTTCCTCAGTTAAACCTCTCCAGAGATACTTTCATTGACATGCCTAGAAGTGTGTTTCCTAGAATGGTTCCAGATCCAATCAATTTGACAATGAAGATTAAGGAATTTGCCAAGTTTTGTGGGGCAACTATAGTTTATATAGTAAAATGAACTCTATTTGGCTTCCAATTACTAACAAAGAAATAGCACAAGTGTTGTGACATTAAATTTATAAATGCCTCAAACCTTCTTGATCTCTTTGTACATATACACTTGTAATTTTTCTTCATAATTTATTTACCATTTCAGTTCTCATTTTGTTATGGTTTGAGTATGACTGCCACTAGTCATGTATAGAGTGAGGACTTGATTGCTAGCTGATGGGTTTTGGAAATTGATTGGATCCTGATTGCTTTGATCAATGGATTATTCACTTGATGAATTCATCATATGGTTGTATTATTGAGAGGTAGTAAAAAGGAGGAGGTAGAGCCTAGTTGGAAGAAGTAGGTCACTGAAGATATGACCCTAGAGCAGTAGTTCTCAACCTTCCTAATGCTGTGACCCTTTAACACAGTTCCTCATGTTATGGTGACCCCCAACCATAAAATTATTTTTGTTGCTGCTTTATAACTGTAATTTTGCTACTGTTATGAATTCTAATGTAAATATTTTTGGAGATAGAGGTTTGCCAAAGGGGTTGTGACCAACAGGTTGAGAAATGCTACCCTAGAGGCTATATTATGCTCTGGTCCTCTCATGTGTTTCCTTTTCTTTGCTTCCTGTCTGCCATGAGGTTGTTCTTTACTACATGCTTCTGCCAACAGGATGTTTCACCCAAGCTTCTAGGGCCAGGTGACCATGGGCTGAGTCTACATACCCTCTGAAGTTGTGAGCCAACAGAAACCCTACCTCTTAGAGGTTGTTTTTGTTAGGTATTTGGTTATAGTGGCACAGAAATAACAAATAATATTGGAATTCTTTTCAATTTCTAGGCCTGTGTCCTGTATTTTTGCCTCTATTCAAAACCATCACAGAGTATTGAAAGCACTTAATTACGTGCTATTCCCTCAGAGGCAGGATTCTTACTTAATTCTGTATTCCCAATTCTTAACATTCACATCTAGCACATAATGGGCATTTGATAGTATTTTTATGATTTTCTTGAGCCATTATATGTAAAATAAAAGCACAGAAGAGACTCTAGTTAGAAATATATAGGAAACATCAATTATAACAGATGGGTGATTTCAAGGGATAGAAAATGACTTGTGATTCTGAGTTGCTTGCATAAATATGTTGACTAACTTTCATGAAGAAAGCAAATAGATTAAGCCCTTCAGAGGTCAGCATACCACAGGAATAAAAAATCTAAATCTGTCTGTGTACACTCATACACATGGATTTTCCCTAAATATTATTGAGCCTGTGGTCAGCAAGTCTTTGAGTGATCTAAAAGAACAAAACACCACCCCCTACCTCCAACAAAAAACCCAGACAGGTCATCAGCTTAGATGCCATATGGCATTTTGACTCAGCCATGATTCAGTTCAATTGTTTGAGAGAACATCAAGTTCCTCTATAAAAAGAATTATGTGATGGCCGTCTCCTTTATTTTTACCTATGCCACGAGCTGGAATACACATGGAGCTATTTGGTAAGGTGTTCTGACTCAGCTTCGAAATACAGAAGTACTCAACGTGAGGCCACCTCTCATAGCAGTTATCTTAAGTGGATGAAGTAGTCAGGAAAGAATTTGAGCTAGCAAATCAAAACAAATAAGGTATGTTTGTGACTACCAGGACCCTGAGAAGGGCATTTTAGCTCTTTCATTCTTCGGTCTTTTGTAGTGGTCACTGGACTCGGGCGTGGTCAGTGGTCTGTGAGTCAGGATACTGAAAAGCACAGGAACCCTGAGGTTATTCAGCTAAGCCAGGTTCTCTGGCTGTGAGACTAGATAAGCTATGCTTCCTTCTTGCCACTGAGAAGTTAATGTGTACAACCCCTAGAAAGTGGCTAGCACATGATAAGAACAGTTTAAATGTTAGCTACTGTCTTTGTCCTGGTCACCATTATCATGATCATGCTCACCAGAGAGAATAGAAATGATATCACAAGACATTAAAGAAGACTTACGTGATGAAATGTGTCAGTATATTATTGAAACAGCAACAACAAGGACATTTTTCTCAGGTTTACCTGTGAACTCAGTGCCATTCAGAATAAGATTTCAGTAAACGTTTTGTTAGAAATGCTACTCACCTTCGGAGGACAAGCCTTTCCCAGAGGCTTTCAACAGTGGGAGGGGTTCTGTCTTCTGCATGCTGTAGCTTGAGATGGGCAGGTATTCCCCTTGATTGTCACCGGTCAATCAGACTTCTCGCCGCCACTCTTGTTCTTGTCAGGCTCTCTACCTTATTTATGTAATTATGTGTATCTGTCTGTGTATGTGCTTGTAGGTGTTATGCCCATGGAGGCTAGAAGAGGAGCTGGGGTTACATGCATTTGTGAGCTGCCTGTAAGACCAGCCAACACTGCTAACCATGGAGCCATCTCTCCAGCCCTTCTGTTTGTGTGTTGGTTTTGTTTTTTGTGACACTATCTTGTTGTGTAGTCCATGCTGTCCTTTAGCTCAGCCCTTGTGCCTTAGCTCCTACATACTGGGACTGTAGACTTGCACCCCCTTGCCTGGTTCCCTCCAACTTTTTGTCCATGCTATGACAGTATGCTGCCTGTTGAATCAGTCTTGCAGTTTAGATATCTGTGGGCCACTCCATTCTATTCTTTGAAGTTTGGCTTTAGTGTGCTCTTAACTGTGTATTG
Organism: Onychomys torridus; assembly: GCF_903995425.1. Classification (NCBI taxonomy): domain Eukaryota; kingdom Metazoa; phylum Chordata; class Mammalia; order Rodentia; family Cricetidae; genus Onychomys; species Onychomys torridus. Next base: position 50,129,930 of record NC_050458.1, read on the forward strand.
CTTTAATTATCTTCAATCTTGGTCATTATTTTGGGGTTTGCATGGGTAATCCATTCATTGCCCAACCTCATTTCCTTGACTGTCAGTGAACTCAAGTTCTAAGTGTTCTGTCTTTCCCATTGCCACGTGTTACACCTTGTGCGGACCTCATTCATTCATTCATTCATTCATTCATTCATTTATGGGGCTGAGGATCGAACCCAGGGCCTTGTGCTTGCTAGGCAAGCACTCTACCACTGAGCTAAATCCCCAACCCCATGGACCTTATTTTTAATCTAGCTGCTTTCTTCATGCTCAGTTTCATTTGCCCCATTTCTGGGACCCCTGCTCTAACCTGCCTATTGATTCTGTTTCCTGTCCCTCACTCTTTGTTCTTCATTTCCTTTCTAATTTCACATTCTCTTCTTAGTTCCATTTGAATTCACAGATCTAAACATTGCTTTGCATCCATCTGCAGTTAAATTCTACTTGTTTTTGTTGTTACCCAAATAACTGAATGAGGCTAGAGGAAAAACAGTCACGCTTAGTCTATTGGTCTCTTTAAATTGACAATTGCCATGTAACAATGCTGACTGGCCTTTAATTTTTGGTAAGTCATAATTGTACCCATTTATGGGGTACACTGTGATGTGTTGATATCCATGTAATGTGAAATGACTAAATAAAGTTTATTAACATAAACATCAACTCTCAGACCTAGTCTCTTTTTTTCTTTCTTTTTGGCTTTTTGGGACAGTTTCTCTGTGTAGCTTTGGAACCTGTTCTAGAACTCACTTTGTAGACCAGGCTGGCCTCTTGAATTCAGAGTTCGCTTGCTTCTGCCTCCCTGGGATTAAAGGCATGCTCCCCGCAGCCCCCCCCCCCCTTGTTTTAAAAGTAAAACCATTCTTTAAGTATAGCAATACAACTTACATATTAAATAATTATAATAGAATAATTTGATATAGTTTTAAACAAAAAAGAAAGAAAAAATTTCAGGTTACAAACCCCCTCCTCTCAAAAATAATTTTTTAAAAAATCACTTTTTCTGAATGTGTCAATTCAATAAATGTATTCAGAGACTAATCATGCCCAGTTACTGTTGCACTGCTGGTCAGTGGAATTCAAAAGAAAGCCTGACTTTCACAGTCACTGCCTCAAAAGACCAACACGTGGATTCTTTTGGAGTGCAGAGATGGTTCTTGCTACTTCAAAACACAGAAAGTTGAAGCCCTATTATCTACCACAATTGTGTTGGAGTTGAAACTCAAAAAAAATGAGCTTTATATCTTCTTTCATGACCTTTTATTTTGGAGATAGGTTCTCACTCTGTAGCCCTGATTGACCTGGAACCCATTATGCAGACCAGGCTGGCTTCAGACTTGGATAGATCTGTCTGCCTCTGCCTTCTGAGTGCTGGGATTAGAGGTGTGTGTTACTATACAATTGGTGTATGAGTCCTTTGTCTATACTCCATCTTTCTTCATCACCTAATATTACCCTCTTTAGGTCTCCTTCTAAATTTTTAGGTTTTCCCCACATTTATACTGGTTTGGGTATCTACACCATGTACATTATAGGCTAGGATCTGCGTATAAGAAAGAACATGTAGTTTTTCTTTTCTAAATTTGGGTCACCTTGCTTAATATTAAACTTACGAGGTCTATTAATTTCCTTGCAAATTTCATTTTTATTCCTTGTTTTTTATAGTCAGGCGTGTTTTTTTTTCTAGCACAGTAAGTAGAGAATGTTAGCTATAAGTTGTAAACCCACCATTCTTATCTGATCAGAATGATAACGCCTCCTGAAGGGGTGCCCTGTTCTCTGAGGTAGTATACAATATCTGTCAGTGTGCAGCAGATGGAGAGAGCTTCTATTCCAAAGACCCACTTAAACTTATTCCTCAGTTAGAGGACACACCAGTTGTTAAACTGATGATAACAGATGCTGTATTGGATCTTAGCCAAAAGGCCAAGAAGCAGTGATTTGATTTTATTTTTACAACTGACTAGTACTATACATATGTACCATATTTTTATTATCCTTCCATCCGTTGATGGATTTGCTATTATGAATAGAGCCACAATAAACATGGATGTGTAAGTATCTCTGGTGGGGTATGGGGCTTTTTAGATTCGGTATGCTCAGGAGTGGTCTAATTGTGCTATCTTTAACTTTTTGAGAAACGTCCAAACTTGTTTTCATAGTGACTGTATTAATTTGCGTTCCCACAAGCAGTGAACAGTGGTTCCTCTTTTCCCATATCCTCTCTAACATTGTTGTTAGATTTCTTGATAATGGTCATTCTGACTGAAGTGAGGCATCTCAAAGTGCTTTTAACTTTCATTTCCCCATGAAGAGCGATGTTGACCTCTTTAAAAATAGCTATTGGACATTTATATTTTTTCTTTTGAGAAGTGTCTGTTAATTTATTAGCTCGATTGTTGATTGGCAGTTTTGTTTTCTTAGAGTTTAATTTTTGCAGTTCTTTGTAAATTCTGGGTGTTATCCCCTTCTGATGTATAGCTGATGAAGATGTTTTCCTATTCTGTGGGCTCTGTTTGCTTTACCGATAGATTTATTGATTGATTTATTGATTGATTGATTGCTGTATGAAAACTTTAATTTATGGAATCTCGTTTGTGGATTCTTGGGACTAGTTAAGTTAATGTGCTATTGGAGATTTTTTTGTTATTGTTTGTTTTTGAACATTCTTGCTGAGCGTTTATTCTGTTTTCCTCTAGTAGTTTCAATGTTTTAGTTTTTATTTAGGATTTTTGATCTGTTTCCAGTTGACTTTTTTTTTTTTTTTTTTTTTTTGCCTGAGCTGAGAACTAAACCCAGGGCCTTGAGCTTGCTAGGCAAGCGCTCTACCACTGAGCTAAATCCCCAACCCCTCCAGTTGACTTTTGTATAGGGTAAAGATACGATCAAATTTTTTTTCTCCCCAGGGGGACATCCAGTTTTGTCAGAGCTGTTTGTCAGTGCTGTTTGTCTTTTCCACTGTGTATTTTTGATGCCTTTGTTGAAAATAAAGTGACTATTGCTTTTTGTCTGTTACCTTCTAGGTCCCCTGTTCTCTTATTGTAGCTCTGTAGTATAATTTGAAGCTAGGAATTATAATATCTCCAGTTGTTTTCTTTCTCCTTAGAATTTGTTTTGGCTACTTGTGGTCTTTTATAGTTTCATTAAGATTGTTGGATTGTTTTCTCTAGATCTGTGAAGTATGACATTAGAAACTTGATGGGTATTGCATTGAATATATAGATTAATTTTGGTAGTATAGATTTTCTTCATATTAATTCTACCCATCCAGGAACATGGACCGTCTTTCCATAGTCTGAGTATCTTTGGTTTTCTTTTTTAAAGACTTGAAATTTTCATTGTAGAGATTTCTTTCACTTTGGTTAGGTTTAACCAAACTAACCCTAGGTTGTTTATTTATTTATTGAGTATTACCTAGCAAGTACAAGGCTTTGGGTCCCAGCACAGGGGGGAAAAATCAAAATCTGATTTCTGCCTACCTCGCTGGCCTTGTAGTGTGTTCATTTCTGTTCCTATGATCTCCTTCCTTCCTCCCTCCCTTCCTTCCTCCCTTCCTTCCTTCCTTCCTTCCTTCCTTCCTTCCTTCCTTTTCTTTCTATTATTTATTTAATGTGTATGAGTGTTCTATCTGCATGTATGTCTTTATGCCAGAAGAGGGCATCAGATCCCCATTATAGATGGTTGTGAGCCACCATGTGGTTGCTGGGAATTGAACTCAGGACTTCTGGAATAGCAGCTCTTAACCACTGAGCCATCTCTCCTGCTTCCTCATCTCTCCCCCCCCCCCCTTTTTTTTTCTTTTGAGACAGGTTTTCTCTGTGTAGCTGTCCTGGAACTCACTCTGTAGACCAAGCTGGCCTTGAACTCACAGAGATCCACCTGCCTCTACTTCCTGAGTGCTGGGATTAAAGGCGTGCACCACCATGCCTGGCCTAGCTCTTTCTTTCTTTTAAACTTTCATTATATGTAATAAAATATTTACGTGTGTGAGTGTGTATGTGTGTGTGTTTGACTGTATGTGCCATAGTGGAGTCAATAGAAGACAACTTGCAGGATTCGATTCTCCCCTTCTACCTCCTGGGCCCCAAACTCAGGTCATCAAGCTTAGTGTCAGGTGCCTTACACACTGAGTCATTAAAATGAGATCCTATAAATGTTAGTCAGATATTATCACCCCACTGCCCAAATCTCCTCGGTCTATGGTAGTTGTGCATTGTGATTCTCTCTCATCTATGGTATGCATTAATCTTTTGTTGTTCATGAAGCTTCATCCATTCTGGTCCCTGACTTTCTATGATCTCAGCTGTGCCTTTGCCTCCCAGCAAATTTTCCAGGAATGAATATAGTTGGGTCGTCCCCCCCCCCCCCCCCCCCCCCCGCTTACACACACACACACACACACACACACACACACACACACACACACACACCTTATTTCTGTACTCAAATATTGTATTTTAAAAGAGAGACTTACTTATTATATGTGTGTTAGTGTTTGCCTGCATATATATCACGTGTGCCTGGTGCCTGAGGAAGCCAGAAAAAAAGCATTAGATCCCCTGAGTTACCAATGGTTGTGAGCTGCCCTGTGGGTAGAGGGAACTGAACCAGGGTTTTCCATAAGAGTAGCAAGTACTCTTAACCACTGAGCCATCATCTCTTCAGCCCCTCAGACATGGCTTTTTAACTGTTTTTTTTTTTTTTTTTAAAGTAAAATTCTTAGTAGTTTATTTATTTACTTTTTTTTTTTTTTTTTTTTTTGAGACAGGGTTTCTCTGTGCAGTCCTGGATGTCCTGGAACTCACTTTGTAGACCAGGCTGGCCTTGAACTCACAGAGGTCTGCCTGTTTCTGTCTGCTGAGTGCTAGGATTAAAGACGTGCACCACCGCTGCTGGGCATCTTAGTAATGTTTTACATACATTCTTTTAATTTTTTTAGGTTTATTTCATGAATATGAGTGTTTTGCCTTTATATGTGTATGTGCACCATGTGTGTGCCTGATGCCAGTGGACATAGGAAGAAGGAATCAGATCACCTGGAGTTGGAGTTATGGGTAGTTGTGATGTGGATACTGGGAATTGAACTCAGGTCCTCTGCAAGGGTAGCAGGTACTCACTGCCGAGCCGTGTCTCCAGACCCTCACATGTATTCTTTCTTTACCACAGTTTGGTGGTTTTATTCTCCTGTATTTCTAAGTACCTGAAGCTTCTTTTTTGGTATGCCTCTGGATTGTAGTTGTCACAGGCAGTGCACACCCCACCTCTGGAGTAGGCACCCCTCTCCTTCACACCTTCCATGCCAGCATTGCCCTAAGTGTCTGTCCCACACACTTCTTTCCTGGGTTCTTGTATCTGACCTAGCGTTTGCTTTCATCTCCCTGCTACTTTGCCCTTTCTTCTTTCCTTAGCACGGTGCTGCTGACCTGCATTTGCTCTGATGGGAAATGATTGTGATGAGGATGACGGGAGAGGGGAAAACATGATTTTGTGCGGCTGGGAGAGGACGGTGGTATAGTTAGGAATCTTGCTAAGACGGGAGTTGCCGGACCTGGCCCACCACCTGTTTTATTACGGCCTATGAGTGGAGGGTGGTTTTTACATTTAAGTAGTTGCCACCTGAAAGTGATGGGAACTTTAAATTGTGATATTTACAAGAGAGTATTCTTTTACAAGATCCTGCTGTGTAGGCCAGGATGGCCTTGAGCTTGATATCCCCTTTCCTCTGCTTCCCAGATGCTGGGATTGCAGCACAGTGAGCCAAATGCTTGGCCATCATGAAGGTTTTTTTTTCTTCTTCTGTTTTTTGAGACAGGGTTTCTCTATGTAGTTTTGGTGCCTGTCCTGGATCTCGCTCTGTAGACCAGGCTGGCCTTGAACTAACAGAGATCCACTTGCTTCTGTCTGCTTCCTGAGTGCTGGGATTAAAGGCGTGTGCCACCACCACCTGACATGAAGTTGTTTTTTAAGAGTTGTTTTTAATTAGGAGTATGTCTGGGAGGGTGTCGTGTCCGTGATTGCCAATGCCTTCACAGGCAGAATGGTGTTGAAGCTACTAGATCGGAAGTTACAGGTGGTTGTAAGCAGCCTGATGAGGGTGCTGGGCGGGAACTCCAGTCCTTTTGCAAAAGCAGTAGTCCTTTTAAACCAGGGAGCTGCGTCTGCAGCCCTAACACAGTAGAGTTTTATTTGAACTTAGCCCTGTTCATTTGTTTAAGTGTCATCTAAGGCTGCTTTTCTGATGAAGAGCAGGGTTGATAAGTTGTTTTGGGAAGTTTGTGGCTGTCAGAGCCTAAAATATTTGCTGAGATGCTCTTTATGCATAACTTTTGTGACCCAGCAAAATGGATTGGTTAGGGCTGTCAGGGACCACCTGAGCCTGGATGGGAGAGAGAAGAGGATAGTGTACAAAGGAGCCTCGGTCTTGGTAAAGGTGGAGTTCAGAATTTTGCTGTAAGCTCTTTGTGTCAGTTGATATGATATGATATGATATATATCATACACAATTTCTGCTGCTTTTGATCAACCAGATCAAATCAATAGACAAATTTGGTTTTATATAACAACTAGTGGTTAGAAAAAAAAAATCTATGAACTTTTTACTATTTTTCTTAGCAGCAGTGGTTAAACTACTATAAATATATAAGCCTGCTTTTTAAAAAATGTGGTGGTATTAGAATAATTTTTAAATAAGTGTGATTGTCTTAGCTGCAGTTACAATGTCTAGCAGTTAGTTTCCTTTTCAGTAGGAGGTCCACTGATAAATGTAACTGTAAAATGTGTGTACACATGGTATATTAGGCTTGTCTAACCTGTGACATATAATCATAGGTAGTTTTCTTTAATTTTACTCAAACAGGACTTGCCAAGACCAACAAATGTGTTGAAACTTGAAGGAAATGAAATTCTACCTTTTGTGTAACTCAAAGGAATTTTTTTGTCCTCTAATACAACATTTCATTTATACATTGTCTTCAGGGTATGCATTCCTATCTAATAGGAACGTCTAACGGCTGAAGTTTAATTGTCTCCATAAGTACTCTGCCTTCTGTGAATGAAGTAGCTAAGCTTCTTAAAGCCTCTGTGAATATTTTTGTTAGTTTGGTTAAAGTAGGACTGACAGCAATTATTATTAATAATGTTTGGAATATGGGAGCGACTGACTGATCTTTACCAGCTATTCCATTGTCATTAATCATTACATATTTAGATACATTACATTGTCCTGACTGTGAACAGACTGCGCAGAACTGTAATGCTCAGTAGTTTTCTTTCAAGGCTGTGGAGAAGGGAGAGTAGTGGGGAGAGGTGAGTGCCTTTACTGTTGTTGAGAAGAGCGTCTTCATCCTCTAATAAACAGTGCTCATGTTTGTATTATTTCAGGCAGGGTTATTAGAATCCATAGCTATTTGCCATAAGACTCTAGAAGGATGTTTTTTGTTGTTTCTTTCTCAGCTTTTATAGATGGAAACAAACATTTAAGACATTCTCCACCTTCGAGAAGTTTAAAATACATTTAATTTGGGCTATATAGACTGTCCTTACAAATTAATCTGTTTGTAGTAATTAATGGGGAAGGAGAAATGAAATACGCCAAATAGGAATCACAAGACATATATCTACATTAGAGCCACATCTTACAAGGTGACTATTCTTCTAGTTTCTGCATATAGAATATGTGGATCTCTTAGTGGGAAGAAAATGAATTAAGCTAATGTCTAAGGTACTGTCTTCAAGTGCACCGACTTTCCTGGATAGCAAGGTACAGTCCTGGACCACTTTCATTGTGCCAAATGCCCTTGCTATTTAAGGTAGAAAAGAAAAAAAATCTGTCAGTGAGTGCCAGTGGACTAGAGTTACAAAAGAGTCAGCTAGTCTTAGTTTGCAGGAGGACAGAGTTATAGGGCAGACACTGGAGTTTCACCAGGGATGTGGTCTTCACAAGATTTCTGGAAAAAAGATGTTTAGGCTGGAGGGTGTAGCTCAATGGTAGAATATTTTCCTTAGAATCAGAATCACAGGCCAAGTTTTTGAAGGCAAAGAACTGGGTGGGGACAATGTGCCTAGTGTATGCTGGTGGAAGGGCACAGAAAATTGGAAATACATGGTGCTTTGAGGAACCCATGGGACTAGAACCAGGGAAGAGCAAGTAAAAATGACCACTCTACCGAGTTATTTTTCTTGGTTCTACAAACACAAATTATTTTGCATCTGACAGATGTGCCATGTGAGCTTACTATGTAGAAACTATTTATATTATTTGGATTTCAGGAGTCTTTTGATGGGTCTTAAGTTTAGTTTCATTGTGTTTGTTGTTATTAAAGTATAGTAAGGATCCAGTGCATCCATGACAAGTGAATATGTAAGACTGGGAATTATCTTCGTAGGTTAGTTCATGAACTTAACTCTTCTATGGTCTCTACATTATAAAAACACCATTGTTCTTGAGAACACCTGTCTTCTTTAGTCTGTAGTCAGAGTTTTGTTCAAACCATGTGCTGCTTTAGCTGTCAGCTTCTAGAGAGACAGCTGGTAAGAGATCAAGGGGTGACTGTCTTCAAGGGAAGACTGTGGACAGTGGCGTCTGAAGACTGGGAAGGGCTAGCTGAAAGAATTCAGACGGACTCCGTCATCCCAGGTGTGCTTGCACATCTCTTAGCCATCCGAGGAGAATAGAGAAGCTACTGGAGACTAGTCTAGTTGGAGAGCTGTTTTCTTGTTATTTTCGCACTGCTAAAGTTTGAACCTACAATTTTGTGCATACTAGTCAAGTATGGTGCCATGAGCTCCCTCACTTCTGTTTTTATATGTAAGGCCAAATAGTAAATGTTGAAACTACACATCAGAACACATACAGGTAGATTGAACTTTGTCATAGAAACTGTGATACTCTTGCCATTCTTCAGTGTGTTTCAAACTCTTGGGTATTTTCTCCAGCATATTCATTAATCCTGAATGCTTTTAAATTTTCATGACAGTATTGTCAGCAAAAATGTCTTACATGTGTAATTGCTTGATACAGTTGCCTAGGCTGGTGAATTTCACTTTTTTGTTTGGTTACTAAGTCACTGAAACACTGGGTCAAAGTTTTATGACCTGTCCTTGGAGATAGTACTGACTGGAGAAGTAAGGGAGCAGGCAGACAATTGTGTTTCTCAGTTTTTCATTAATTAATCAATACCCTCTTTCCTGAAACAAATTTCAAATGTCTTAAAATTAAATAAATTAAAAAAAAAAGGTAAGGGGAGAGGGTAGAGTTGTAGGTCAATGACAGTTTCTTAGCATGTGGAAGGCCCTGAGTCTGGCCACCCATTTATTTATGTCTGAGAAAGAGAAATGAGGAAATTGGGGAGAAGAGAGAAGCTAGATAAAGTGGAATTTATATTTTAAAACATGAGCTATATATTTGCCTTTAGATTTATCAAAGATCCAGCCATAGGAAAACATGGGATGTCTGTCTCTGTAAGACTGATAGATATCACATAATACACAAAAAGCCATGTGCTATGTCCCTGGTCCTGGAAGGAAGGGACATTTATGGAATGTTTTTGATCATGTCCAGGCAGTACAAGGTCATTACTAGTTTGCAGTTTCTGTGGTCTGGCTTAATCCTGTCATTCTACATTGAGAACAGAGGAGAACATTCAGATGGTCAGGACTGTCCGTAAGAGTCTCATAAATGTCTAACATGGAACTTGCTCTATCAACCAGGCCAGCCTTGAACTCGGAGATCCACCTGCTTCTGCCTCCCAAGTGGTGGGATCAAAGGCATGTGCCACCACCATCCCAGCTTTTGTGCTGTCTTTAAAAGCAGATTGCTGTTTCTTTAGGGGATTTATGGAATGAGGAAATTGGCTTTCATTTAGGTACCAAATTGCTAAAAATTGTCATCTTCACAGCCTAGGAATGATAGTAGGCTATATTTTTGGCATGAGAAGCATGCACAGACTGAGGTGACCGAGAACGCAACTGTAGATCATCTTTCTGCTGGGCACTCATCTTCATGGGGACTGGCACACTACAAACCCTCCTCTGTTCCTCTCACTTGCAGTTGCACATGTAAAGTTTGGTGTGGTTGTTGCTGGCTTCATAGGATCTATAGAGAAGAGTGACATGCTCTCTTGTCCTCTACCTAGTCCTTCTAAATACTGTTTCCCATGGCAAATCCATAAGCAAGAGAGTTTATCTAGACTAGATTTGGATTATCCTGGGTTATGCAAGTACTGGAATCAGAGAACTTTCATTGGGATTATGGCTCTGGCATTCATTGGCCAGGTGATGTGGGTAAGCAATTTCTTCTCTTACATTGCCTATAAAATGGATCTTAAGATTATTTCAATGGTAGTGAGAGAACACGTGTAAGGACTAACAGCAGTACCCCACATGTAGTAGCTACACAGTCTACACTGCAGCTCATAACTTCTGTTTCATAATGAAGGAGCTGGAGTAGACAAATCTAGCTTCCCCTGCCTCGAGTAGGTAAAGCAGTTTTGGGGATGGGACATTTGGAAGTCAGTAAGTCCCATGTGTCCCCCCACCCCTAGCCCCTCCTCCCACTCCAGTTTATAACAACTTTATCTTCTTCCAGGGAAACAGCACCCAGAACAATCTTCCAGAGAGTCCTGGATATCTTAAAGAAATCTACTCATGCTGTTGAGCTGGCCTGCAGGGATCCTTCCCAAGTGGAGCATCTGGCTTCCAGTCTTCAGCTAATCACTGAATGCTTCAGATGTCTTCGGAATGCTTGTATAGAGTGTTCTGTGAACCAGAATTCAATCAGGTAGTGGCACATTTCTATGACTGTTTCTTATGTGTTGGCTATTGTTTTGGCTTTATAGTATTACCCATTGTTTTTACAAAGCTGTCCTTTACCTCTACAGGGTAACATCCTTTATTTCTTGTATTCTCTTGTTTAACAAGAGGGATTATTCAGCTTTCCTGTTTGTAACTTGTTTTGAGGTATTTGATTCTTCCTATGGCAGCGATTTGAATTTGGCATTGGTTCCATATTTCTAGGTTCAGCCTGCCCAAGTTCACATGTAGTTCTTGGCCTCCTTTTAACTGTTAATGTTTCGGTTACCCTGTATTTACATTGAGCAGGAATATTTAATAAGTTCCTGAGATTATCTGTTTTAAGACTCTAAGGCTCAGAGCACTTTCTGTCTGTTTTAAGCTGTGCCTGTTTTTTGAGAAGTGTTGAGTCCTGAGCCGAGGATGCTCTCTGCTGCTCTTTCCTTTGTACAGTTCTTCTGCCTACAGCCCAGCTGCTTTTCCTCTTTTTTGTTTGTTTGTTTTATTTTTTGTTTTTTTCCTGAAACAGGGCACAGAGATCCACCTGGCTTTGCCTCTCAAGTGCTGAGATTAAAGGTGTGCACCACTATGCTTGACTTTTCCTCTTGCTTTTATAGAACCAACTTCTTATTACATTTTTTTTTGGGGGGGGAACAGTATTTTACTTGAAATGAAGTTGGAAGCCACAAGCAGGATGCTCACCTTTCTTTCCTGGACTTGCATCTAGACAGGGCCTCAAGGCCTCTCCATCACTGTTGTGATGGGTAAAGTTGAGCTGGTCCAGGAGACATTTGATTCCCTTGGCTGCTTAGACAGTCTTATACCTGAGGCTTTAATATGATTAATGAGATTTTTAAGATGAAAGGAAAGGAAGAAAAGCTGGAGTTGTTTTAACATCAAATGCTAAAACAAACCTGCCATCTCTTTATAGAAAATGGATAGAAATAACAATAATCTTGTTAATAATAGTTAATACTTTGCTTTTTTAGCTAATTAAAATTGTAAACATTTTTAAAGATTTTTTATTTTTGTGTCTGTGTGTCTGTCATATGTGTATTATGGGTGCCCATGGAGTCCAGATGGGGGTGTGGGATCCACTGGAGCTGGTGGGTATGGAGACTGAACTTGCATCCTCTGGAAGAGCAGCAAGTTTTTGAAAATGCACTGTTATGTTCTGGAAACATCGGCCAGAATGCCAGCTTCTTTTATACTTTCATAGGTGGGGAAGGACAGGGAAAGGTGGGCATCTTTGTTGGGCTGGTCAGCACAGGGTAAGGTTTGGTCCTAGGAGCTTTGTAGTACCTTGTTTTATCCTTGGGTGTTGTAGCAATCCTGCAGAGTCACTGTATCCAGGGTAAACATTAGAATGGAGAGTTGTTTTCTAGAAGTACTTTGACCTTGAAGAAATCATTGCGGAAAACAGTGATTGTTTTCCGTGATTTGTAGAATTGTTTTTCGGAGGGAGAATTACAGCCTGTGGATGACTTTGGTCACAGGACTCTCTGGCACACCTGGGCACTGCAAGTGGTACACAGTAAACTAAAGTAGCAAGGGCCTGACACTTTCCTTTAGAGGAACAACTAGCTTAGAGTAGAGACCTTGGTACAGGAACTTGTTTGCTCCCCCCAAAAAACAAAAAACTTAGTGTAACAGTCAATAAATATGCCTTTATCTGGCTGTTGGAGGTACAGTCCCCCAGAGGCTGGACCTCCCTGCTGCCACATAGGCCTAAAAAACTCATTTGGAGTGACCTCTTTCTTCCACCAACTCGTGCAGCATGGAACACCCGAACACTGGGATAAACTGAAGATACTGTGCTAGTTTCCTTCCAGTGTTCCAAAGGAAAAAAATGTGGCTTGGAGAGGTGAATTGTCCTGAAGTCACTGATTGCACAGGGAGCCAGAGGTACTCTTTCCAGCTCCATGCTGAAAAGCAAGTCCTTGCCATTGCTGAGCCACTCAAGGCCCTGTTGTCTGGGATTGTGCCACCCTCTTGAAGCCAGTCATCTGACTTTGGATATGAGACCCTGAGTGCGTGGAAGAAGCCCTTCTGCAGAGCACTTCCCGTTTTCATAGGGTAGTGACTGGTAGGGGAGATTCCTTAGCTGGTGGTATCTGTGGGATAGCAAGTATGTGGTACTTCTGCCTCTGCTGGTAACACTGTCACCTGCTTTCACACAGTTTGCATTTTATCTTCTGGGCAATAAAAGTTGAAATATCATAAAAATAAATACTATTCAGTCTACAGTGTGGTCATTAAAGCTTGGGTAGCACATGTAGTCATGGTTACCTCTTACTTTGTACTACTTCTGGTTGGTGCACACGGAAATAAAAATATAAGGGCACTAACTTTTCTTTGTTTTTGTTTGGTTCCTAGTATTACATTATTATTTATTGTTGACTTCCAAAGGGAAACTCCAGTCACTCGAGGCATTAGTTCTGGGGAAAAGTTTTTAGTCAGAAATACAACAAAGATTCCGGTGGTAACTTTATAGACAGTTTTAACTAAAGTCAGTATTTCTGAGCTAGTCAGGATTCAGATCAAAACATCCATGTATAACTGGTGTGTGTGTGTGTGTGTGTGTGTGTGTGTGTTCGTTTTCTTCCTTTGTTACTCAAGGTTTAGAAGATATGATGCCACTGAGGTTTAGATTTCTTTGTATATAATACAGCAAAGCAAACCATCTGAGATCTGAATCAGATGATATTTCAGGAAATACCCAGAAACTGTTCAAGGCATTGGCTCTGCATGTAAATATAATCGCTGTTGCTGGGGTCCCTGTACTATTTCTGTATCTGTGTTAAGTTTTTCTGGAGGTCTCTACACATTTCTCAACTCCTCCATTGTAGTGTGACATCAGCCAAGCACAGCGTGAAAGACTGAGCATGTTTACATTACATTTTTAAACTCTGAAATTTGAAATTTCATTAAATAAAATTCATTTCATGAAATTGTATTTTGATTCTGTCCCTTCAGCCGTCTTGTAACATTTAACAAAGCACAGTTTACCATTATCCTGTTGCCTATGTAGAAATGAGTAGACCAGGATGTAACAGTCTCTTTCCTGGAAGGCAAGTGTTATGCTCTTTCTCACTGACTGTCAGCCTGGGTGAAGAGGCTAGAGCAGTGACTGACCCCCTGGACCTGGGCACGAGGAGAGAGAGAACACCTTTGTGAGATTTATGATGACTGTGACCATTTGGGAATGCTTTCTATTAGATAGGCTTAACATATAGTTCTGAAATTCGATCCACACAAATCAGGATCTTCTCTATAGGAATTTGGGCTTAATTCTGATTCACCCCAGAAGTGAGTAAGTTGGGATTGTGTTAGTTTTCTGTTGCTGTAACACATTAGCATAAATATGGGACCTAAAACAACAGTTTTGTCTTAGCAGCTCTAGTTGAGGTTCTGAATCCAAACTCAGTCTAGCAGGCCTAAGGTCAAAGCATCTGCAGGGCCAGTTCCTTTCTGGGGTCCTGGGGGAAATCCTTCTTTTGTCTCTTCTTGTTCTAGGGGTCTTCTGCTTTCCTTGGTTCACACCCATCCACCATCAGGATAGCACGTAGTATCTGTCTAGCAGACTCTCTTTCTCCTCTGACTTCTGTGACCTTCTCCTGAAGACCTGTCATAGATTGCCTAGGATAATCTTCCCACCTCAAAATTGGTCATTAATTTAATTACATCTAAACAGTCTCCTGTGTTTGCTGACACCAATCCTGAATCTCTGATACTAACTGGGTTTAATAACTCACTTGTTACACTATCTGTGGGAATTAGTCATAATTTAAAAGGCTCACTCCTAAGTGGCTGTTGCTGTAAGTAAGCACACTAAGAGACTACTGAACACAGTGTTTTCCTTCTGCTAAGTAGGTGCAGCAAGAAACACCGAAGCAGCTATTCTCCATGGATAGAAAGAACAGTTTTAATAAAAACAAAAAACAAAAAAACCAAAAACAAAACAAAGAAAGCAGAACAAAACTGGCTGTTTGGGACAGTAGAGAGCAGCAGCCAGCTATAAAAGTTTATCGGGTTATATAGGGGTATATGGAGGGTAGCTCAGATGGAGAAGGTGTTACAGCTGTGGTCAGAAGTATTTGGGTGCTGACATATCTAGTCGGGAGCGTTCAGCTAGGCGTGAAGGGCTTCTGAGAAATGCTTTTGGTTTTTGTTTCCTAGCAAAACCATGCTCAGGTGAGGGTTGAGGCTTTGCTATCAGCACTGCCACTTGGGGGACCCACTTCTTTGTGATCTAGCAGTTGCCACTTTAGATACTAGCTAGAGATCAGGGACCAGGCAACCCCCATTTCTGTAAGACTGACTAGAAGTTGAGGGTTCCCTCAGTTTTAGTAATTCACAGAACTCAAGAAAGTAGGTTTCTGGTTCTCTGTAAAGGATTGTTCTAGGACCATCCAGGTAGAAGGATGTGCATAAGACAAGGTATAGGGTGGGATGATATTTCTGTGTCCTCCCTGGGTATGCCATCCTCCTGGCAGGTTGATGTGTTCACCAATCTTCAGGCTCCCCAGACTCCAATGTTAGTGTTTTGAATGGAGTTTTCATTATATGGACATAGTTAATTTAAACTATTGGTGGTGGGTATTGAATTCAGTTTTCATCTCCCTTGCCTCTCTGTGACTGAAAGTTTACAGGTTGGGTTCTCTGGCAGCAGGACACCATTCTGAAGCTGTGTCTGAGTTACTTTTAGAGCATATACTCTGATGTGATCAGTTCCTCTCATTCAGGAAAGTGTAAGGGTTTTAATAACTCTGTACCAGGTGCTCCGGACAAAGACCAACTACAGATTGCATCTGTTACTGTGTCTCTTGCCCCTGTAAGGTCACTTAAAAACAAACGAACAAACTGATTAGGAGTTTAGGTTCTTTTATCCCAGTTCACCCATCGGTCTTAAACATTCACATTAATCCAATTCAGAATACATTTTTATCTCCTACATTCTAAACCCACTATAGCATCAGCTCATGTTCAGAATGCCCTCTAAATCTCATTAGCTAGAAGTCCCACATCTAATCCTCAGAATTACCTAAGTTACATATGAATCTCTGGATGGTGATCCATCTTGGGACAAAGTTCCACTTTATCTGGGCCTTGTAACACTAGAAAATGAGTGTCTTTTCTCAAACACAGTGGGCAGATGATCACAGTACATGGGACAGTTTTGGGCATTTCTTTTTTCTTTCCTTTGCACACAGCTCTAGGATGCTATCCAAGGACTCTTGGCAGTGCATAGCAAAGATCACCATTCCTGTAGTCTCTAATAACATGTTCTCATTTCCTTCCAAACGTTGCCAGCTGTGCCTTTATGTGTGTGTTTCTATCAGAAGTCTGTCTAAGGCACTGTGGTTTTTTTGTCATGCGTTTTAGGGTACTTTTAGCCTTTGCCTGCTGACCAAAGTCTCTTCCCCCTTTTCAGGTATTTGTTAGACCCCACTATTGCTACTCAGGTCTGTGTTATTTTACTTTTGTTACAGTGACATATTATCAAAAACTTGAACAGCACACATTTACTGTCTTACAGTTTTGGAGTTCTGCAGTCCATAAGGGATCGGCATGAATAGTACTTCCTTCTGGAGGCTTCTGTGACAGAGTCAGTTTCTTTGCCTTGCCAGCTTCTAGCCCTGCCACTTTTCTTGGCATATAGCCTCCTTTCTCTTGGTTCCAACTTTCTTGTGTTCCTTCTGTAAGGAGCCTTGTGATATATTGGACCTCCATACAACTCAGGACAATCTTTCCATCTCAAAATTACTGATTTGGTATTGTCTGAAAAGTTCTCTTTACCAGCTAAGATGATAATTGTAGATTTCAGTGATCAGGATGTGCACATCTCTGGAAGCTGTTATTCTGCTCACTGTAGGAATTGTTGGTCAGTAGTCTCAGCATAATACATTATATCAGTATTTGAAATTCAGTATTAGAGAGGCACATATATTTAGTTTAATTCTGTCTTAAACTTTAATACAGGAACCTGGATACAATTGGCGTAGCCGTTGATTTGGTTCTTCTCTTTCGTGAACTTCGGGTGGAACAAGACTCTTTGTTGACAGGTAATGTGCAGTATAATTAATGGATTATTATCTTGAAATATGTTTAAAATAATGCTCTGGGTGTTCAGTCATTCACTGAAACATGTTGTATATTTCATGTAAAATTAGAATTACTATGAAAGAAAGTTACTGTGACTTTCTTTATGTCCAGTTTTGGGCTGACTTGTCTCTTCCCAACTTCTTATGCTGAAGCTTCTCTTAAGTCTGTTTGGGTTGCTGTAGCAAAATACTCTAACTCAGGTAACTAATTAAAGCATACATTTGTCACACTAGAAGGCTGGGAAGTTCAGGGCCAGGGTTTCAGCATATTTATTATGTGGTAGGGGCTTGCTGTCTGGCTCAGTGAAGGTGCCTTCTTGCTGTGTCCTTACATAGTAGAAGGGCAGAAGGAGGCAAAGGAACTCTTGGCCTCTTATAAGGGGCACTAACTGCAAGATGTAGTTACACCTGAAAGCCCTCATTGCTTACTACCAACACTTTGGAGATTTGATAATCAGCATAAGAATGTTAGAAGGACACATTAAACATTCAGACCATAGCAAAATCCTAACCTCCAGTACCCAGAGTCTGACTGTATTTGAAGAGAAGATTTTACAGGACGTAATTAAGGTACAGTGAAGAAATTTGGTGTCTTCTTGAGAAGAAGGATAGTAGGACATATAGGTGAAGACCATGTGAAGACACATGAAACAGATTGCAGTCTAGTGTCAAGAAGAGAAGTATCAGGAGAAATCAGCATTGGTGGCATCTTAATCGTAGATTTGGAGCCTCCAAAATGGTAGAAGGTAATTGTTTGAAGCTGTCTAGTCTGTGGTTCTTTGTAGTAGCAGCCTGGGATGTCTAATGCATTGCCTTATATAGCTTACAAATGTTACAGACACTGTTTTTGGTTTGAATATGAATACCTTCCACAGGCTCATGTGTTTGAACTCTTGGTCCTCTGCTAGTGGCACTGTTTTGGGAGGTTGTGTGGAACATTTTGGACATGGAGGCTAGCTGGCTGATATAGAGCCATAGGGGCAGGGCTTACGGCTAACAGTCCATCTCCACTTCTTCCTGTGTTATCTGCTTTCTAACTACTCCGGCATTCCCACTACTCTTGCCACAAGCTGCTCCAACTGTCACTATCATTTCCCCTCCATGACGGACTGTGTCACCTTAAACTGTGAGCCAAAATAAATCCTCCCTCCCTAAAGTTGCTTCTTTCAGGTGTTTTATCACAGTGAAGATAAAAGTAACAAATTCAGGTGTGATTCCAACAGTGACCAGAACGTTCCAGTGAGGAGAGCCAGATGTGTTAGGTCTGTTAAGTCAGTTACCTAGTGTGACAGAAAGGGAAAGTAGCTCTTCCCCATAACAGCTGTTGACGTGGGATTAAGAGCTTCTGAGCTTGAAAATCTGGAAGGTTCTTAGACTGTTTTGAAGGCTTTTAGTTTGTTTAGTAACATTAATGCTTCTCCTTTGTACAAAGATTATTATCTTAACACATTATTAAATTAAATAATAGAGTTTTTATATATGGTCTTCTTGTCTAAAGAATTGAGGTATTTAGCCAGGTGGTGGTGGCGCACACCTTTAATCCCAGCACTTGGGAGGCAGAGGCAGGTGGATCTCTGTGAGTTTGAGGCCAGCTTGGTCTACAAAGCAAGTTACAGGACAAGCTCCAAAGCTACACAGAAACCCTATCTAAAAAAAAAAACCAAACAAACGAAAAGAGATATTATGAGTAAATATGTTATTTGATATAATCTTAATGTAAGTGTCCATGCTTATTAGATATACTAGATTATGAGTTAAGGTAATTGTTATAAAAAAGAACACCTTTACCATATATGATATAAATACTTCCTTTAAGTGGGAAATATAACTGTTTAAAATAGATTTGATTTACAAATATTTCTTAACTCGTGTTTTTATATAGCATTAGGTATGTTTATAGTAATGCTACCTGACATCCTATTCCCAGTGGATAGGTGAGAACTAGAGGTGGGCTCTCTTTTCACAGGCCCAAAAGGAAAGGTAGATGTGACATACATAGACAAGGAATCCAGTGTGCTTGTGTGCTGTAGGCACTTCATGGTATTATATAATGTTCACTCCTTTGGTGATTTCCTAGTGTTTTCACTTCAGATTCATTTCACTACAGTTTTGGGGTCTTAGTATTTGATTTAGAAATCATCTTTAAAATCTTAAGTTAGTTACTTGATGTGACAGAAAGTGGTGATTTCATAAAGTTAATTACACATCGAAGAGTTTATAAACAATATCTTAGCTCTAAACTTTTCTGAGTGGCAGTATTTTAAGAGGTTGGTAGAATATAGAATTTAGTTGTAAAGTGTTTTAAAGATGTTTAATATTAAAGGAATTTTTGTAGCTCTGCTTTATGATGAAGCCTTGGTACTCAAAGTTGGAGAATTAAAAAATAGTGATAAAGTAACAAGTTTCATTGTGCTGCATGGAAAAATCAGTCTGTGAGGTATGTAATTCAGCCACTGTTCAGATGCAGTCCATTTTGTAATTGCAAAAAAATAGTAATAGAATATTAGTTGTCAGAATAAATAGGCTTTTCTTCTAATGGTGTGTCCCTAAATAAGCCCAGCAGAAGTGCTGGCAAATGCTGTGATTGTGGGAGCTACTAGAGATGAGCTAGCCCCTCCCTTAAACCTTGGACACCAGCCCCGTTCACCCACTCAGCTTTTCTCTTGAATTTATCCCCTTTGTTCTCAGCATCACATGGATTCTCTGCCCTCCAGCATCCTTACCATTATGTAGTACATTCTCCTGCTTCCATCATAAAAACTTCTTTCCTTGGTTCTGCATTCCTCTTGTTCTTTTTTGTGCTATCCCAAATCTTCTGTGCAAGATTTACTTTGTTTTTCCACAATATATGATAAATGGTTGTTTCATCCTTTGTTCATTGAGATAGATATAACCTAAGAAAAATAGAAAAGGGGGAAGATACCTAAAAATGTTTTATAACATAGTTAGTTATGTGGTGAAGAAATACATTGATTGATAGATCCCTGTGCTTTTCCTTTCCTTTTCTTTTTTTAAATTTTAGTGGTGTTGGGAACTGAATTTTAGGCTCTAGTATGGTAGAAAAGCGTCTACCACTGAGCTATATTCCTAGCCTTAGTCTTGTTTTATAAAGGATACATTAAGAGTTGTTAATAATTTAGATAGCTTCAACTACCAGTTTAACTAACTGATTTTTTTCCCCTGTGGTAGTGCTGTGGTAAGCTTAGTGCCTTGGGCATGCTAGCAAGCATTTTATCATGTTGTTATGTCTCCCAGTCCATTCACTTAACATAAACCACCATTTTAAAGTGAATAGATGAGTGGCGTTTAGAACAGTACAGTATTGTACAACCAACACCTGTCAGAGTTAAAAATATTTTCTTACACTCCAAGGTGTAAGAAAAGCAGTTCCTCTCCCTTCCCTTCTCCCTGCCTCTGGTGTCCACAATTTTATGATCTGTCTCTGAATTAATTCTGGATATTTCATATAAACGGAATTGTACAGCTCCATGGCCCTTGGTCTGATTTCTCTTATTTTTGAGGTACAGCCACATTGTAGCATGCATCTTTTGGACTGAATAATGTTTTATTGTTTTCCATTTGTCAGTTGATGAACACAGGCTCTGCTCACCTTTTGGCTGTGGTGTATTGTACATGTATTTGTTTGAGAGCCTGTGTTCAGTTCTTTGGAGTATGTGCCTAGGATTAGAGTTGTTGGGCCTGAGTACCACCATGTTAAATATTAGTTTTTTCAATATTTATTCTGTCTCTATGTCTTTATTTGCCTGCCTTTCTATCTCCAACTCCCTGTTTCTGTCTGTCTGTCTTTCTCTCTTTCTTTCTGTGTACATGTTATGTGTGGGTTCCTAAAGAGGCCACAGGGGACTTTGGATCCCTTGGAACTGGGATTACTGGGGATTCTGAGCTGTCTGACATGGGTGCTGGGAGCTGGATCTGATTGCCAGTCCTCTGCTAGAGCAGCCAGTGCTCTCAGCTGCTGAGCCCTCTTTCCAGCTCCTGTTTTGAGGAGCCATTAAACTGATTTCAGTACAGTGGAGCCATTTACATTCAATCAACAGTGTGTGTTCTAGTGTCTTCATATCCTTGCTGACACTTTAAATTTTTTTTGGTTTATAAGGTATCCTGGATGATGTAAAGTAATGTGTGGTTTTTATTTGCATTTTCCAAATGACTAATGATGGTGAATGTTTTCTCATGTGTGTATTGGGCATTGTAAAACTTTTGGAGAAATGTCTGTTTGAATCCTTTCCTCAGTTTTTTTCTTGATTGTAGTTGTGTTTTAGTGTTGAATTCTGTAATATATTGTAGATACTAGGGATTATGTTAAATCTACAGATTAGTTTAGGAAGAGTTGCCATCTTGACAATATTGGGTCTTCTAGTCCATGAAATGGAAGCTTTTTCTTTTCAAAAATTGGCTGTCTCTGTTTTAAGTAGCTGACCTGTATTCTGCGGCAGAATTGGAAGAGGGGCAAGGAGGAAAAGGAAAGTTAGTGCTGTCTCTCACCACCTCTAGGAAAGGAAAGCCCCTGGCTTTTATTTGGAATTCAACAGTGACATTTGCATTTAATAAGAAGCTCAGAAGTTATTTTCATAGCGCCTTAGTTCAAACCCAATGAAATAGCATTATAAAAAGTGTTCAGATTTCACTATCTGTTAATACTTTCTCTGAGAACCTTATTTTAGGCTAGTGTTGTCAGGGTAACTGTGCCAGTTTTTTGTTACTGCGTCTGAGGTAAGAACTGTAATTATATTGTCAAAATAATATTTAGAGTATTATTTTCAGGCAATAATTACAGTGGTCTGACAAATATATTATGGTCATCAAATTTTATGTAAACACAAGTATGAGTTATTTTAATTGAGCTATTGATGTTGTTTTTGGCATATATTCTTTCCTAATCTGTAAAAATAATGCTGGCATTTTTTAGGGGCTTTGCACTATTCTTAGTGTTTACATAAAGATCAGTTGATAAGCTGTTTGGGAAAGTAAACTGTTATTCTCGATTGTGCCTAGGCCATTGCAAAGCCTTTTCCTTCCCAGAATCGTTTGGATTTTCAGAGGTTTTTGCTGCTTTTTTTCCCCCTGAGGAACTGTTGTTCTGCTTGGCTGTCAGTCCAGAGTATACCTTTCACCTTTTGGCGTGTTAAATTTGAGTGTTAATATTCTGAAGTATTTACTAAAACTGTTAGTATCTTACTTTTATATTATGAACAGTCAATAAGCATTTATAATAGACTTTTTAAACACTCAGAAAAGTAGACAGAAGAAAGTATAATTCTGTGAGAAGGTTGTGAGAAGCACTTGAATTTCAGTATTGGGGTACTTGGTGTATCATTTTCTTTTTCTTCTTCTTTTTTTCCCCCAGAGCTGAGGACCGAACCCAGGGCCTTGTGCTTGCTAGGCAAGCGCTCTAACACTGAGCTAAATCTCCAACTCCTCATTTTCTTCTAATACTTTTAAGAATTGCATGTTTGAGCCTTGGCTACAGTTTTGCAAGAAGCTGTCAGGCTCCTGGGTTCTTATAGCCCAACCTCTTCCTCTGCTCCTTCAGTTCTAGGAGTGTACCTGGTTCCTGCAGCTCAACCTGTGTGCTGCCTCAGTGTTGCGTCTCTTTGAATTCCTTATATTACATTTTCTTGTTTAAAATCACTGGCTTGCTTTTTATTTACTGTTCTCTAAGGCTCCTACTTGATGCCACTTGTCCGTACTGGTCTCGCTTCCCTCCCTTTGTCCCCTCCATCCACTCACCCTGCTAGTAAGGGTACAAGAGGAGACAGCAGTCTCTACATAAGTTGAATAGGAATGATTTTTGTGTGTGTGTGTGCATTTGCATGTGAGCTAGATTTTTGCTGGGCGGCCCAAACTGATGTTGAACTTATTCTTTTGCCTCTATGTTCTTTGTGCTGTGGTTCCAGGCCTATGCCCCCATACCCAGTTGGGTAGTAAGATTGAATGTAAAGAGTTGCTGTCATAAAGGTTTAAATTAATGGCATTGATTGGTAAGAAGTAAGGAGAATGAGGAATTCAGGAATTGTGGGGCCTCCATGACCTCATCTCCAGGCTGGGACCCTTGGGGAGATTGCACTCATGGCTCATTGGCTCATTGTAGAGCAAGTGCTGAGAGGTAGTGTTGATGAGCATGATGAAAGTCCACCTTGGGTGTAAGGGGATTGTTGCCATGAAGCTTGCTAAGGAAGTGTTTAGTAGAACTATCAGTATCTCTTAAAGTTAGAGCTATCTGGAAAAAGGTTGGTACCTTTATATTATAAACAGTCAATAAGCATTTATTATAGACTGATTTCTAAAACCTTAGAAAAGTAGACAGAAGGAAATAATGTAATTCTGTAAACAGGCTACGAGGAGCACTTGAGCTTTAATTTTTCTTCTTTTTTTAATATTTGTATCTGTTGGTATACACATGAGTTTTGTGTTCAGTTTCTTTCTTTCTTAGTTTTTTTTTTTTCCCCCTCCTCTTTTTTGGTTTTTCGAGACAGGGTTTCTCTGTGTAGTTTTGGTGCCTGTCCTGGATCTTGCTCTGTAGACCAGGCTGGCCTCGAACTCACAGAGATCCGCCTGGCTCTGCCTACTGAGGGCTGGGATTAAAGGCGTGCACCACCACCACCCGGCCATGTTCAGTTTCTTTAAGGTATATCAAGTCAGTTTTTGGGTTCTGGCTGCTAGCACTACTGATGCCATGCTTTGTGGGAGTTGGACCTGGAGAAATTGTTCCTAGAGCAAAGCAGAGGAGGATGTCCTCCAGTAGAAGTGAATCATGGTGACAATGCTGGCAGCCAGAAGTGTCTTGAGGGTCCAACACCTTTATTTTCACAGAGCAGACACTGAAGTTTTGTTTGGAGCTGGGAGGCAAAATCAAGAACTGGTGCTATCTACTTAAGGCTGTTTTGACTGTGTCCTATTGCTAATAGCTCATGGACTCTTGGACCTTTGGCACCTACACCCTTACCACGTGCTGTTGTTTTCTGACTGTAAGTTGTGCCAGTCTAGTGGGTGTGGAGGAAGCCTCTCCTACTTTTCTCATCAAGTACTTTTTGATCCCTGCCTACCTGTTTTGGAGCTTACCAATTTTTTTTCATAAAACTTTTTTGCCTATTTTTCTGTTGGTTTATCTGTCTTTTAAAAATGGTTTATAGCCAAGTGTTGTGGCACATGGCCTTTAATCCCAGCACTCAGAAGGCAGAGGCAGGTATATCTCTATGAGTTTGAGTCTAACCTGGTCTGCATAATAAATTCCAGGACAGCCAGAGCTACAGAGTGAGACCCTGTCTCAAAAAAAAAAAAAAAAAAAAAAAAAAAAGGCTTATAAGAGCTCTTTGAATATATGGTAGTTGTATATTTTATCTTCCTATTCTATGGCACTATTTCTGTTTTCCATGGTATCTTCTGAGAAAAAGTTACTAGTTTTAACATTTT
The DNA here is from genome assembly GCF_903995425.1 of Onychomys torridus. Classification (NCBI taxonomy): domain Eukaryota; kingdom Metazoa; phylum Chordata; class Mammalia; order Rodentia; family Cricetidae; genus Onychomys; species Onychomys torridus. The sequence goes on from NC_050458.1 coordinate 50,154,280, forward strand.
GTACTATCTTTTCCTATGGACTTAAAAGCTCTCCAGTGTTTTGAAAACTTTTTGATTTGGGTGCTTCATGTTCAGGTCAAGGGTTGGGATGGAACTTTCTGTCTTGTGTGAGGAAGTCAACACTGTCAGGTTTTCTGTGCTGGCACCCAGGCACCCCACTGCAGATTCTAGACCATTGTTTATCAGTGATATGCTGCTGATAGCTCTGCCATTAATCATTTGGTCAAGTCTGTGTTTGTTCCACTACTCTGTTTATTCCTGTCCTGGTTCCACCCTGATGTACCTCATTAACTGAACTAGCTGGTAGTCTGCAAACACAGATCCACTTTTCAATTTTCACCAGGGTTGTAGCTATTAACAGCCCTTTGTATCTTCATAGAAATTTTAGAATGCTTTTATTACGTTTCCTACAAACATGTATGTCCTCCAGGATGTAGAATGACACATACATGTATATGTGTGTGGACTCTCCTGCTTGGATCTGGACTGCCAACTACATTTAACCTTTAGATAGAAACGCAGTCACATGACTGGACCTGCCTTAGTTCCACTTAACACCTCTGTCTTGTTTTGTGGTTTCCTCCTTGGTAGTGTGCTCACTGCTGTTATTTGTATCTTGACACTTACGAACATTTTCTTTTTAGATTTGTTTATGTGTATAATGGTTTTGCCTGATGTATGTGTGTGTACCCTGTGGAAGGTAGAAGAGAATGTCCAAGCCCATGGAACTAGAGTCACAGTTGACTGTGAGCTGCCACATGGTGCTGGGAACTCTGGCTTCTCTGCAGGAGCAGCCATGCTCATAAGTGCCCATCTCTCCATCCCCGTATCTTGGTACTTTTATAAATGGTGTTCTTGTCCTGTTCTCATGCCATCCCCTCTTACTGGAGACTGAGACCTGAGCCCACAGTCTTGTAGATGTTAGGCAAGTGTATTCTGCTTGTATCCTTTATCCCAGTGTCCTTCTCCTTGGTTGTTTCCTGCATGTAGAACTATAGATTTTTTTTTTTTTAAATAATTGACTTTGGTGAAATAACTTTTGTAAGCTCTTTTTTATTATTAAAAGTTATTATTAAAAATAACTTTATTATTAAAAAACCTTACAAATAAATAAGCTTTCTCAAGAGTGCAGATAACTTACACATTTAAAATAATATACATACATTAACATTTCATTGATACTGTGGGTTGTGATAGTTTGATTTGTTCCTTTTTAGCCCTTGGGTCTTTTGTCTTGCTGGCAGTGGTACTTTTGTACTCTGGTAATTATAAATGGTGACTGCAAATGCCTTGGACATCTTTGAAAGGTAATGTTTGTCACCATGCCTGGCCATTAATTCTAATGTGTGCTATAGACTTTTTACTTATACCTAGTTTTAGGTTGAGGACGATCCTGAATGGAGATACTTGGTAGTTTGTAAACTCCGTATCAGTTGTATGAGCATCACTTTAATTTATGTTTTGATGCCTTTGTTAATGTATCATTGTGACTTTTGTGTGTTTCATTATAAGAAATTGACAAGCTGCTTTCCAAGGTGACTGGACCAGGTTCCATTCTTGCCTGCAGCACATGAGTCTGTGGCATTTGATGCTGTCACTTGGCTGAACTTCGGGCTTACATTCTAAATGTCAGTTAGGCTTTTATTAAATCTTACTCAGATATTTGAGATATATTGGTATTTTTTGTCTACTTCTAGAATTTGTTGAGAAAAGATATCTTAAAACTATTCAACTTGGGCGGTTATTTAACATGTTTCCAGCAATGTCTTTTGCATTAATGCTTATTATATCTAATTTTGAGTGGTATCTCTCCTTTTTTGGCTGATATTTGATCTGTCTGTCTCCTTTTAGCTTTCTTTAACTTGCAGTATTTCTATAACCTTATGTTCTAGGTATGTTTGTTTTAAAAAACTTATAGTATTTTAAAAATTCATTGTAAGTATAGCTGTGTTTTGTTTTGAGACAATTTTATTGGACTGGTCTTGGCATGTCTTCTGTTAGCATGATCCTCCTGTTTCAGCATCTGGAGTGCCTTGATTACAAACATGTGCAGACATACCTAATTTGTAATGATCTTTTAATTGGCGCATGTAGTCCAATGATATTTCATGTAATTATATTTGAGCTTATAGTCTTTAAGAAGTTAATTTTACAGTGTTGTTTTGATGAGGCATATTAATGTCATGCTCAGAATTTCACTGTGCAATCAGATTCTTAGATAACCAATTTCTCTCTTTCTCTCTCCAGCCCCCTCCTCTCCTCTCTTTCCCTCCCTCCCTCTTTTCCTTTCTCTTTCTCACTCTCCTATTTTATAACATGGGAAATATTCCTTACTAAGATGTATTTATTCATTGTGTTGAATCTGTTATCTTCAGTTTTTATTTTTCTATATTTCTAGCTTTTCGTTGTGGCCTACAGTTTTTAGGCAACATTGCCTCACGGAATGAAGATTCCCAGTCCATTGTTTGGGTCCATGCTTTCCCAGAACTCTTTATGTGAGTATAATGTTAAGATTTTGTTGTTGTTTTGTTTTGTTTTTTTGGTTATAACTTCATTTATATGAAGTTCACAAACAGGAAAAACAAGATTGTAGTGTAGTTATAGAATTCAGGATAGTCCATATTCTTTGTGGCTGTTAGCATGCAGGTAGTATTAGCTGGGAGAGTATGAAGGAGACTCCTGGACCCTGCCAGTGCTCTGTACCTTGGTTTGTGTGATGGTTCCATGGTACACATATCTGATACTCATTGAGCTTTGTACCAAAATGTGTGTAGCACTTGGGAACATGTCAGCTTTTTTTGGTTTTTCGAGACTTTCTCTGTGTAGCTTTGAGCCTTTCCTGGATCTCGCTCGGTAGCCCAGGCTGGCCTCGAACTCAAAAAGATCTGCCTGCCTCTGCCTCCCGAGTGCTGGGATTAAAGGCATGCGCCACCACCGCCTGGCATGCCAGTTTATTTTATTTTTATTTTTATTTTTTTTGGAGCTGAGGATCGAACCCTAGGCCTTGTGCTTGCTAGGCAAATGCTCTACCACCGAGCTAAATCCCCAGCCCCACCCGTTTATTTTTAAGAAATAAAAGTCATGGGGAAAGTAGTAACTTCATTAGAGACCCTGAAATTTATACAGGGGAAAACATGAACAGAAAACATTAAAGTGTGGGCAATGAGTTAACCCTTTTTTTTTTTTCCAGTGTTGTGTATATGCATGGCCCAATACTGTTCTTGGTAGAAAATGGAGAATTCTAAGATTTGGATAATATGTGTTTATCATTGTGAGGTGACTTTCACTGTGAGAAGTGGGGATAGCTATTCTGTTGTTCAATCTGAGAAATGTTATAATCTGTCACTATGAGAAGAAGATAATTCAGTTTCCTTTGTCAGGGTCAAGAGATGAGCACTGAGCTTGTTTTACTATGAGATGTGATTGACTAGTCTGGCTGCTGTAAGAAGTCTATAACTAGTCTGGTTATTTATATTGGATCTTGAATTGGTTCATGTTTTGCATTACTTTAAAACACTAGCTCTATGAACTCGTAAGTGGTTGAGCATCACGCTAAAATGTAAGTTGGTGACAGAAGTGGATGGGCAATAGAAAGACACGTGTGAAGGTTGTGGAAGCCAAGCTTCTAGTTTGGGCAGCGTGGGCAGTGTGGGCAGTGTGGGCCGCAGAAGAGCAGCTAGTGCTGAAGTGTTTAAGTTGGGCACGATTATCTCTGTTCTTCCAGGCAGGTCCTGTAGATAAACGGACCGACCCTGCTTGGACAGGAGCGGTTCCTGTAGATTGTCAGAAGTAAAGGGTATGGCGCAGTGTGAAGCCAAGTGCTGCTGTGTAAGGTCGGAGCTGCTTCTCTGGCTGTGCTTGTTCTCTGAGCTTGTCTATTAGTTATGGTTATTAGATGAACTCTTACTCAATTCTAGCTCAGAGTACATTTCTCAAATGCCTGAAGTGTGTGTGTATAGATATATATCTATTATTTTTACATTTAATAATAATTGGTTGTAGATGGAAGGAAAGAATGAAACTCAAGCTACACAAATACACATTAATTATTTATAAGTTTTTGTTTTAACGCTTTCTATTTATTGTTCATGCATGTGTGTTTGTGCTGTAGCAATTATGTGGAAGCCAGAGACAACTTGCAGGAGTCAGTTCTCTCTTTTTCACTTTTACATGGGTTCTGGAGACTGAACCCAGGTCACTAGGTTTGGTGGCAAGCACCCTTACTGACTGAGCAATCTCATTGGCCCGTATAACTTTTTTTTTTGTTTCCCCCCTCAAGACAAGGTCTCACTTTGTAGCTCTGGCTGCCTGGCCTAGAACTTGCTATGTTGACTAGGCTAGGCCTTGTAATTCACAAGCAATCCTGCCTCTGCCTCTTGAGTACTGCCATTAATAGCATGTATCACCATGCCTGGGATGTGAAGTTTAAGTGGGGGGGGTAATCAAATTTTAGGATGAGCCATGACATAACTGACAATAAATGGCCTCATTAAGTTCTTGTAGCTGATAGGATTTAGGAGAGATCATTTTAATTTTTTTCTCTATTTAAATGTTACTTTCTTTTCAGTTCTGAGTCTTAAGTCAAATGCACCTTTTTATTGCCTTTTTTGAGATTTATTTTTATTTGTAATTATATGTGTGCATACATGTCTGTATGTGGGTAGTGTGTATGAGTAAAGTTGCCCTTGGAGCCAGAGTTATAAGCAGTTGTGAGCCTCAGGGAGTAGGTGCTAGGAACCAAACTTGGGTCCTTTGCACGAACTGTTTGTGCTTTGAGTCACTGAACCATCTCTCCAGTCCCATTTTATTGTAGCTTACTGTTATAGTTACTGTTTTTATACTCAAGGATATGCTTTGTTTCACAGCATTGTAAATCTTTATTATATTCTAAGAATACCACTATATTTGCTAAGGATTACTAGTATTTATGTTACAATCATATTTTCCTGTGTTGATGATTGGACTAAGAGTCTTCATTTCTTTGTTTGTCAGGTCTTGCTTAAATCATCCAGACAAAAAGATTGTTGCCTACTGTTCCATGATTTTGTTCACATCTCTTAATCCTGAAAGAATGAAAGACCTGGAAGAAAACCTCAATATTGCAATTAATGTCATAGAAGCTCACCAGAAGCATCCAGAGTCAGAATGGCCGTAAGTATCTTGCTGGAAATGTGATTGTTTGAGGCCATCCTAAAAGATCATTTTCCTTAGAGAGGTTTTAGTAATATAACAGGGTTTGCTCTGTTCTCTAGGCTGGCCTTGAAGTTTTGATCTCCTGCCTCAGACTCTCAGTAGCTGAGATTGTTACTTCCACATCTGGCTTATTCTAGCTACTAATTTAATAATTTATTTACTTTGTGGTGCAGATGAGTTGAGTTCATGTAGACAAGTGCTCTCCCACTGAATTACAATTTCAACCCCTTCGTAGAAGTTTTAAGAGAAAACTCAAGGTATGGTAGTTGTTTTGAGGTAGTGAAAAAGGTAAAGCCTGAGCTTGGCCTTGAATAGGAGATTCTTTAAGGTAGTAAGGAGGGGAAGGTCAGTTTTGGTGTGTGAATGAACATAGTACATTTGGAGACTGCTGTGACCTTAGCAAGTGGTTCATTAAAGATCAGAAGTTGGTATGTGTCTGATGGGCATTGTGTAAATGAGACACTGTTGCTCTTCATATCACATTGTCTCTGTAAACAGAATGTTTGGTTTCTCTCTGGTTGCTTTTAAGATTTGCATTACTTGGTTTTTTGGGGTTTCTTTGTTTTTTTTTTTTTTGTTTGTTTTTTTTTTTTTTTTTTTTTTTTTTTTTTTTGCTATTCTTTTTGGGATCCCTTCAACTTCTTATTTTTTGGGGGGAAGGGATGGGTTCAAGACAGGTTTTCTCTGTGTAACCCTGGCTTTCTTGGAACTAACTCAGTAGACCAGGCTGGTCTCGAACTCACAGAGATCCAACTGCCTTTGCCTCCTGAGTGCTGGGATTAAAGGCCTGTGCCACCTTTACCTGGCCCCTTCAAACTTCCTGAGTCTGTGGGTGTGCTGCTTGTGTCAGCTTGATAGGAACATAGACATACTTGGAAACAGGGACTCTCAACAAAAGGATTGCCCCTATGGGCCTGTCTGCGGGTGTTTTGTTGATTGCTATTGAGGAAGAAAAGGGCCTAGTCCACTGATGATGACGGAGCTATTCCTAGGCAGGTGGGCCTACATTTTATAAGAAAGGTAGTTGAGTAAGCCAACAATCAGTGTTCCTCCATGGTCTCTGCTCCAGTTGTGGAGCTACTGCCTGGAGCTACCTTCTTCCTCTGAATTGCTTTTGGTTTGTATTCTATCACAGCAACAGAAAGCAAACAAGGGTAGTAGATGTATGTCTTTCTTCAGTTTTCAGAAATATCTGCTGGAGTACTTTTTTCAATCCTGTGTCCTTTGACCTGTCTTTTAGGACTCAATATTAGAAATACATAGGTCAAGGTGTTGGGTAATTTTTCCAGACTAGTCAACCTTGCCTGGTGTCCTCAGGATGTGTCACCTTGCTTGAATTTCCTTCTGGGATGTGGGGCTCACCAATTAGACAAGGCTGGCTGGCTAGCAAGCCCCAGAGGATCTGCCTTGTTCTTGCCTTTCCAGCGCTGAGATTACAAGCACACCATACACCTTTCATTATTTATTTTTCACATGCCTTGTCGTGGATGCCAGGGCTTAAACTCAGTTAAACTGGGGTTGCAAATACTTTAGTAACTGAACGATCTCCAGCCAGTTTTTCTAAACTCTGAGGATATAAATGCTGATGTTTTATTGTTCACAGGTCTGAACCTCTAGTCAGTTTTTTTTTTCTTTTAATTCTTAAACCAGTTTAATTTCTCTTTTAATGCCAGTAGTACATGGTGTTGATAAACATAAATTTTAAAATCTGAAAATATGTGAGACTTCTTAGGTTCTTTATCAAGATTTATGTGTTTGCTAGGGAGAGGAGGCTACTTTAGGTTGCTAGCATTTCTATGTTAATATTAGGACCATCATTTTAGTTTTAAAAACAGATTTTTTTTTATGAATCTGTAGTTTGTTTGTTTTTTTTACAGAATGTATTATTGGGTTGGAGGTAAGGGGATAGGTAACTGCCATGGTACATTTATGGAGGTCAGAGGACAGTGTTGTGGATTGAGTTTCTCTTTCTGCATTTATGTAGGTTCCAGGGATTGAACTCAGGTTGTCAGGCGTGCTCAGGAAGAGCTTTTACGTGCCAAGCCTCCTCACTGACCCTTCTGTTTGACTACCTTGTTCCCTTTTTGGTATAACCTTTGTTGGAGCATTCCTGCTCCTTAGTTTATGTGTTGTCTTTTTGTTACTTCTAAGGATGGAAAGGCAGTTAGATTGTTGACATGGGGTCTAAGCATTTACATCTATCAATTTCCTTATGAGAACTGTTTTTGTAGTCTGTGAATCTTGTTGTATTATGCTTTCCGTTTCATTCATTTCAAGTTACATTTTAATTATCTTACAATTTCTTCTTGTATCCATTGGTTATTTAGGAGTTTGGTTTTCATATATTTGTATATTTCCTAAATTTTGTCTTGTTATTGATTTTTAATTTTATTAAATTAAACACTCTTTGTATAATTTCATTCTTTTTAAAATTCTTGAGGCTGTTTATGGCCCACTATATCATCATCATGGAGAATGTTCTGTGTGCACTTGAGTGTGCTTTGCTAGGTTTGCTAGTCTTCCAGCAATCCGTTTTCTTTCTTTTGAAGCAGAGTTTTATCTTGTATCCCTAGCTGCTCTTGAACTCATAATTCCTATGCCTCAGCTTCTCAGGTGCTGAGGTCCCAGGTGTGCCTCCAAGCCCGCCTCCTTTCAGTTCTTTCAGGTCTTGCGTATTTGCTTTCAGGCTCTGTTAAGTAAATATGCGTCGTGTCTGTGTTTATAGTTGTTACCAAATCATACAGTGTCTGTGTGTACAGCTATTCCCTCATCGTGTAATGTTTGTATTTACAATTAGTACATTACCTCTTAACAATTTGACCTGGTTTACTTTTGTCTTTTATATTTTATTTTTTGTTTTTTACATTTTAGTAGTCTTTTCATATTAATATAAGTATGTTTGTGGATTTATTCCTCACTATAGGCAGTGTGGTCAGGACCCAGGTGGCCTTCTGGTAGTGAGTCTTGGGTGAAATATAAACCTTTTCAGTTTGAGCCTCTTAAATGAAATATGTTGAAGTTTTATCTAAGTTTAAAATTATTTACTTTTCTGGAAATCATTTGTATTTGATACCATATGCACATAAACAGCTGCTGTTACATGAAAATCTTACATGTTTAACTTGGAAAACACCCCTTAAGTATATACATGTAGCGTTTGCAGTCATTGAGGTAAGTCCTCAGAATCAGCTTATTTCGAGCCAGCTGGTAGCAGAGTTCTGTTTTATTTGGTAGGTACTACTTGATAGGCAGCCAGGGTCTGTATCTTATCAGCTTGGTAAAGAACCAAGCTCATAATGGGCAGATACAGAATGTACCTGAGAGTACCTCAGAAGCTGTCAGCGCTCACCGTATGGAGTTCATACAGGAGGACGGGGAGGTAGTCCTCAGCTGATAACTTCTGCTGCTCATGGGCTGCATTTGGCTGCGAACTGGCCAGAGACCTCCAGAAATTGTTTTACTGTTCAGTATGAACTGGTTCCTGAAAATTGGAGAAGACCTCCTTTCTGCCCTCTTTCCCTTGGTTGGACATGAAGATGGCTGATAAAGAGCACCCAACTACATGAGAATTTATTATCTTCTCATTTTTTTCTTTATTCTTAGAAAGGGAAAGATGAAAGACTCTAATAATAGCTCCAGATCTTTCTGTTTGGATATACTGGAGTAACACGAAAGTGTAGATGAGAAAGTCTTTGGCATTGCATTTGGTTTGAGTGGTTGGATAATGTCTTTTTCTATACTTCAAAAAGTTCTTTTTCATAAACTTTATTATAAAAATTTTGCAAATAAAAACCATCACAGTGGAGCCCAAGCCACACTCTGCAGGTCTCCCCTTCAGGACTGATCATCCCTGCCAGCCACTGTAAGATTTGATAACTGAGAGAGCCATGGTCTTCTCACTGACAAAGACTGTCTACTTGACCAAACATTAGTCAGGCCCATTAGACCCATCTGTGCTTCCTTGTAAAATCCAGTTTTAGCAAAAGCCCTGTTCAGTCCGTTTAGCAAGAATCACTGACCTCAGCGGGCTTGGTGGTGCACACCTTTAATCCTAGCACTCAGGAGGCAGAGGCAAGTGGATGTCTGAATTTGAGGTCAGCCTGGGCTACAAAGTGTGTTCCAGGACAGCCAGAGAAATCCTGTCTTGAAAAACCAAACCGCCCCCCCCCCAAAAAAAAACCCCATATATATCTCAATGAACTTCTTTACATTTAGAATAGCCATAAGCCGTGGAGCTTCACATTGGATTTTTACACGTTTACCTTTGGATATAGTTTTATCCACTTAACCTTCCGCACCAAACTAAAAATATCCATGACAGAATTAGAACTAGAAAAACACTTAGCTTTTTTACAAAACATCTTTTTATAACTCATGTCCATCACCTATATTCACTCCTTCTTTGCCCCCTAATATTTATTCTTTCTTGTTGTCTTTTCTATGTGTTGTACTATATATTCATATGTGTACTTGTTTACATATGTGTTTTTGTTTAGATTCTGCATCTGAGGGAGAATGTGGTTTTTTTTTTCCTTTTCTTAGATTGTGTGACCTAGAGTAATATGATACATTATAAGTCCATCCATTTTCCTGAAGTTTTTTTATTACATCTTTCTTTGGAGTTCAGTAGTATTTGTGTGAGTGTATGTGTGTGTTTAATATTCATTATCCATTTATCAGTGGACAGTTAGGTTGACTCCAGTTCTTGGCTATAGCAGCAGTAAACGTGGAAGTGCAGATATCTCTATGGCAGGGTTGGAGTGTGCTGGCTATATGTCAGGAGTAAAACAGCTGGGTCGCCTGGTAGTTGTGGCTCTTTCTCTGCTGTTTGAGGGGTATTTGGGGAAGTAAAACTTGTTTTCTAGTTTCTGGTACTGTACTTACAATATTGTGGTTTTTGAGTAGGGGTGTCCAGGGAGGATAGTCTTGCTGTGTTGTCTGGGCTGGCCTTGAACTTGGCAGTCTCTGCATAATCCACCCTTGTTCTAGATCATAGGCGCACACTACCATGTTTGATTGAATATTGTTTTTAACAAATGTTCTCATGAGAGAAGTTTGATTTCCAAACAGCCAAATTATGTTTGAATGGGCTTTAGGATTCCAGTTTTATTGTCAGTCTAGCTTGGAATGCATGACTTTCTCTTACTCCATTTGATAAACTGCCTAAATTAATGTGAATACTATTGACATTTGTATTATTTTCATTATTTTAGACATATTTAAATCTGAGTAGTTTCAATTTTAAAGATCTGTAGAAAAATAGAATACTTGTTTAGATTTTTCTTTCAGAGCTAGTGGTGTGGGGGCCACAGGGCTTTGTGTAGGTAGTAGCCTTTGAGCTACATTTCTAGTGCTGGGAATATTCAGAGGGCAGTGTGGTGGTCATTGGTGTGTGTCACTGATTATCACACTCAGTGATATTTGAGAGAGTGAAGAAATGTGTATTAGTGTATTACCACTTTACAGTCAGCCTTTATCACTATAACAGTGTTTATAACATCACACTCCTTAGTTCTTAAGTCTTACTATACTTCCTGTTAGATACAACTAACAGTGCTATCCAGTCTTCTTAGACCTCACAGAGGTACTTTGAAGAAATATGCTGATAATCTTTGCCTCAGGCTTCCATAGTCACCTCTCTAGTCCAGATGAGCATAGTGCTTGACAACGTGGATGTTTTCTTGGTAACTTGAGTCCTCTTAAAGAGTGGAAAATCAAGCCAGGATTCATCACTGCATTGTTGGCATATCTTTAAATAACAATATGACATGTCCATTTTCCTGCCTTGTCTTACAGCACTAAGCTTCTGACTAAAACTGTGTGTTATGTTTCCTGTCTAGATTTGAAACTGTAGCTAAATTTCATGTTTCTGTTCCTAGTGAAAAGCCAAAGTAGACATGCTTTTCTATTTGAACCAATTGAATTATTTTCATAAAATTTCACATGGAAAATTAGAGAAAATACTATTTCTAGCATCACCACCCCACCTTGTTACTGCTAAAAAAACAATTCATGAACCTCCTAAAACAGGGAAGATCACAGTAAAGTTAGGGCTTTAGAGATGGCTCAGGGGTAAGAGTACTTGTTGCTCTTACAGAGGACCCAGATGCAATCCCCAGCACCCATGTGGTGGCTCACCACAGTCTGTAGCTCCAATTCCAGAGGATGCATCTGTTTTCTGGTTTCTGTGGTTAGGCATCCATGTGATGCACATACATACTACGTACATATGTACACACAAACAGACAAAATGACCATATGTATAAAAATAATATTTTAAAAAGATTATAGTAAAAAATTTCAATAAAATGAAAGGTTTTTCTTTTGTGTAAGATGTGTCTATAAAGTAGGTAAGGACATGTATGTTTTATTGTATGTAATAACCAAATTTTCCTTCCTTTTCCCTGAAGGTTCTTGATTATTACAGACCATTTTCTGAAAAGCCCGGAGTTGGTGGAAGCCATGTATTCTAAACTCAGCAACCAGGAAAGGTAACCCCCAAACCAGTGTGATTTTGACTCTAGCATTCCATAGAGTGTCTTGTAGCCTGGACTGAAAGCTGTGTGATTTGTCATTGGCAAAGGCCTCCAAGTACATCTGTCTGTGAGGTGCTAGTTTTACATTGCTTGCTTAACATCACAACCTAGCCACAACAGGCAGTGATTTTTATAGGGTCACTGAATTCAGTTTGATGCCATTATTTAGTAAAAGCATGCTAAAGAAATAGAAATAAAACTTTTAAGAACAAAATTTCATAGTGACAGTTAATTGAAGTATGCATTATATACTTGTATATTTAGAATGTATTTATTTGTTCATATAACTAGTTTGATTATTTCAAATATATTTTTCTGGTTTTCTGGTAGATAATTCATATAAACTAGCGTACCTTTATTAGAGAGGAAGAACATTTACAAGGCCCATTCACACTCAACCTAGTAGATAGTAAGGGTAATCCAAGTAGTATGCTTCTTAACACTGAATTCAGGCGGTAGATGAAATTCTGTGTACACATGCAAGCCTTCAAACACCCATAGCACAGAGGACAAGGACACACAGGTCATGTCCCTTTAAAGAAGAGAGCAGGCAGGTTTTGTGGATGTGCTGCATTCCTCTTGGGTTGAGTGTTCCATAGTCAGTGTGTCTGACATTGATGGCACACAAAGCATGGTTTAGACATCTTGATCAGTTATTGCCTGCTAGCTCCAGAAATGAATGAATAGTGATCAAGTCTGCACACTGACTTACTTAGGTTTTAGTGGAGGTGTGTCTGGTAGTTTTTATCTTGAGTGGCAGTATGGCTCCAGCCACAGTGCCAGCTATCATAAGCTTTGTTGTTCAAAACAGACCAATCAAAAGTATTCTGTCCCAGGATTTGTACTTGTGTTTTTCATGCCCTTAGAATTGCACACGTGAACATGGATATAATTTATCTATACTAACACATATTTTCAATATATACAACCATGTAGTCTTAAAATGTGACCTAAATGTAGGAAGTTATACTGCTTTCTACAGATGAAAAAACTACAAACATTTTTATTCCCAAATAGGGATAAAAGCAAATTCTTGTTACTTGAATCACCCAGTAAGTGATTTCTGACTGCCTGTGGCAGTGTTTGGATGTGTTTACGAAATAGTAACAATTTCATTTTGGTTGAAAAAAAAGGAGAGAGAGCAGTGGGTCAGAGCATTGGGCAGGAAGGACAAGATTGGGCTTTGTTTTGGTAACTGAAGTTTTTGTTGCAACCAATACGTTTTTATGATTTATCTTTATGGTCCTAGGGGGTCAAACCCAGAGTCTCATGTATGGTTTGGCAAATGCTCTACCACATCGTTACACCAGATAGCCCCAACAGTCATCTACTAACTGTCTGATGACTACACCAGAGTTGACCTGTTTGTGGATTGTGTTGCATTGGTGAGAGGGAGATGTAGTATGAACTGCTCTGAGGCTCATGCTGTGAATCCGAGAGAAGGACTTAGTAGTCAGAATCCCTCTCTCTGTACCCACAGAGCTGTGGAATCCAAGTCCTGGAGTCTCAGAGTGACTTGGGAGTGAGCCCTTTACGGTGACAGACTCCAGCCATTGAATGAAGGGTTGTTGTGTATATTGTTGTTGGTGTCCATGCTAATAATGTGGAGAGATCCATGCTGGGGAGGAGGGCTGTGAGGGTCTTGGGTTCTGGATGAAGTGGAAGCGTGGTGCCCTTTGCCTCTTTCTGAAGAAGATAGGGTGTATTCTTTGTTCAGAAGTTTTCTTTGGCAGATTAGTAGGACTACAAGTAAGAGTTTTTCTCAGCAGGTTTATGTGACAAGTAAATTTTTCTCCTGTGCATGGAGAATCCTTGGGAGAACCAAGGAGACAGTGTGTTACTCAGAATGTTCTCAAATTCTGTGAGTCAGATGAGGAACCACACTTGAGAGCAACAGAGGGACATAGAAGACTCCTTTGAGATGTCTGACTGTGTCCCCTGTCCCCTGAATTAGAATATCTGGTTGGCTGTCCACATTTTAAAATATGTTTGTGGGTCAGTGACTAAGACAAGTACTGTGCTAAGTATCTGCTGGTGGCTCCTGGGGCATGATGGTGAACAGTGAGCACACTCCCTGCCTAGTGTGGTATAGGCAATAACTGTGTGTGTGAAAGTGCTCTCTTCATGTGTGCATTCTTGTAATTGTTAGAGTTTTGACTCTTTTACTTAGGAGCTGGCAGTCTTTTGGGAGCAGATTATTTGTGAGGGAAATTTGAATACACATGTAATCAGTTTGTTTGGTATGATTCACTAATAATGAGAGCCAGTATTATGCACTTTCTGGTCCCCATTCTTGCTGAGCCCGTGTAATTGTTAGCAGGTTGAAAAGGCTGCAGAGGCAGTGTGTACAGTGCTCAGGTTCTAATGTGGGCATGTGGCACAGGAACAAAGGGCAGCTGCTATTTGGGTGGCTCACTCATTTAACCTTTTTAGAGCCCTGTTTCATCTATGCAAAGGGATAGTAATAGTCACTTGATGGAATTACTATAACTACCTAAAGTAATATAGTTATAAAGATGATGTATTAAAGTCTTAAGTGTTTGCATAGTTAGTAGTCAGCAAATGTGAGGGGAATGTCCCTGTGTTACTATATTGTCTAAGCTGGTCTCAGACTGCGTTGGCCTCCCAAAAGCTGGCTTTAGAGACTTAAGATTGCAAAGTATGTGCCACCATGCTCAACTATGAATTGCTGTTTTTGCTTATGGCTTCTACCATTAGTACTGTGTTACAGCCTTAGCTCCCTCCTCTTTTGGAAGCTGTGGGTTTTCTCAATGTATCTCTGGAAAGTAGTGGTTAAACACTGAAAATACAAAGACAAATAAATGCTTGATGGAGGAAAGATTTGTTCTGGCTCACAGTTTTAGAGGTTTGAGTCTAGCTTCTGGGCCATTGTGAGGTACTGTACCATGATTGGGAGCATGTGGGGGAACAAAGTGGCTCACTTCCTGATGGGCTGGAGGAAGGGATGGGGGACCATGTATAACCTTCAAAGGCATACCTTCACTTACCTACTCCCTCCAGGTAGGCCCACCTCCTGAAATTCTCCCATCTCCTAAAATAGTACCATCTAGGGACTAAGATTGTGGCGGAATGGTGTTTGTGCAAGTGTGTGAGAGCATGTGTGTGCACATGGAGGCTAAGGGATGATGTTGAGAGTCTTCTGTTATTTTCCAGCTTCTTTCAATTCACTCATTCATTCATTCATTCATTCATTCATTCATTCATAGGTAGGGTCTTTCACCTAGCACGAAGTTCATGGTTTTTGACTAGGCTGGCTAGCCATCAGGCTTCCAAGATCTGTTTGTCTCTGCCCCTTAACATTGGGGCTGTAGGCATACAAGGCTGTGGCTAGGTTTACATAGGTGTTAGGAATTAAAGCTTAGCTTCTCTTGCTTTCATAGCATGTGCTCTTATATGCATTAAACTGCAGTGCCAGTACTATATGTTACTATGTGAATTGTGGGGATGTTCCATATTCAAACTGTAGTCCCACCACTGACCTCAGATCCTCAGTCACTGTGACTTGGGCATTGTTGTGTTTTCCAGGTTAGGCATCTGAGACTCTGTAGTGCAATGCTTACTGAGGTTGCAGAGATAGCTGCTACTCCAGCCTGCTGACTCTGTTTTCTGTAACTTACCAAGGTACAGATGAAGTTTGTCAACAGCAGTTATTGCCTCTACTTGGTTAGCTTGCTGCTGTTCTGGGTTAATACAAGTTTTGGCCTTTGTAGCATATAGCATTCAACAAATCACACTTTTGGAGAAATTCAAATCTAAATTGAAAATTTACTGGAGATGCCAGTCTTTGACTATGAATTACAGATATTGTATTTCTTGCTCTAGAATGCTCATAAAGCACTCTTTCCCCCTCTTACCCTCATTCTTGGTCCTTATCAAAACCTACTCATGGTTGCATATATGTGACTTGAACAACTATAGCCCATGTCACTTTAAATGTAACTAAATAGGTATTTTTTTTTTTTGCTATAAAAAACTTCCCTAAGTCTTTTGCATGTCCATTACATAAAAAATGCAGAAATCATAATTTTGAGAGAGAGAAAGTATGTACCTGTTTGGTTACTAGTGAATTAGAAATGGTCATGTCAGCTAGTGACTTAGACAAAATCATTTACGTGTGTGTGCACACAGGCGTGTGCATGTATGATGTTTGTATATGGGAGAGTGGGTGCCTGATGGATTACAGATGTTTGTTATTACTTTTAGATTGACATCTTTAATGTAAAACTAATGATAGTACTTGTTCTGTGGAAATTTGTAAGGATTAAATCAGCTAATATGTGTAACGTGCGTAGACTGGTGTTAAGTAGTGAATAAATGTTAGCTACTTTACTTTTGCTACTATTATTGTGAATGTATTTGTAAAACTTAAATTTGCAACCTTTCTGAAATGTTTAATTATTTTAACATTTAACAGTTACGGATCTAAAAAGTGTATTGGACAGTTTTTGTTGCTAGTAAGTCACATAGAAGAAACTAAACATTTTTTCAAAAACAGGTAATTGATAATTAGCTTTATTAATAAAAGTTTTTCTGAGCTAGATATTAAAATAAAGTTAAAACATTTTAAAATGGGGCTGGAGAGATGGCTCAGTGGTTAAGAACACTTGACTGCTCTTTCAGAGGACCCAGGTTCAATTCCTAGCACCCACATGGCAGCTCACAACTGTCTGTAACTCCAGTTTCAGGGGAGCTGATACCCATGGCAAACCACCAATGAACATTTTAAAAAAAAAGAAAAGAAAAAAAGCCAGTGGTGGTGGCACATGCTTTTAATCCCAGCACTTGGGAGGCAGAGGCAGGTGGATCTCTGTGAGTTCAAAACTAGCCTGGTCTACAGAGTGAGTTCCAGGACAACCAGGACTGTTACACAGAGAAACTCTTTCTCAATTTTTTTTTTTTTTTTTTTTTTTAATGAAAGTAACTCTTAAAATGTCCTCTGGAAGTCATTCTTGGTATCACACAGTATAGATGTTACATACTCATGCAGAACTCTTTTGTTTTACAGGGTTACACTGTTAGACATTATGATAGCCAAGCTAGTGGGTGACGAGCAACTGACAAAGGATGACATTTCTATATTTTTGCGCCATGCCGAGTTGATTGCAAACTCATTTGTGGATCAGTGTAGGAATGTGCTAAAGTTGACCTCGGAGCCTAACACCGAAGATCAGGTAAGAAGATGGATCTCATAGGCCTGGAGGAGGAGAACAGACTGGTTTTCCAGTTCAGTCAAGTCCTCTATGAGGTTTCTTTCTTAAAAGGTTCTAAAGATTTGTTCTTATTTATGTGTGTGTTTTGTGTGAATGTGTGCCACATATGTGTGGTTGCCTGTGGAAGCCAAAAGAAGGTGACAGATCCCCTGGAGCTAGAATTACAGGTGATTGTAGGCTGCCTTATGTGAGTGATGGGAACTGAACTTGGGTTCTCTGGGATAGCTCTTCATTGATGACCCACCTCTCTAACCCTTCTTGGAAGGTGTAAGTATACTCCCTGAGTGAGAGGTGGTTTTACTAGAGAACTTAGAAATACAGATAAGGGGTTGGGGATTTAGCTCAGTGGTAAAGTGCTTGGGCCCTGGGTTCGGTCCTCAGCTTAAAAAAAAAAAAAAAAAATGTTATCGTGAAGAAATACAGATAAGGGGAAACCATGCCCTTGTTTTTTCCAGTACAATTTAGTGGTTTGAAAAGTAATTCTGGTTGGTACTTTTAGCTAAGCATAGATCCACAGATGTGGGTTAAAGACACATAGATGGATTTTATGCCATTCACTTGTCAGTCCCACTTGACAGAAGTGTGGCCATGGTCATAGTACTATAAACATAGTGGGCACTTAACACATATTCTGAATGAGCATGGTCATCCCTGTAGTTAGACATGGAGATTGTTCCTACGTCTACTCATTGTAAACAGCGCTGTGTTTACACTCTGTACATGTCCATACTCTCTTGCAAAGGACCTGAGTTAGGTTCCCAACACCCACCTGGCAATTCAAAACCATCTATCTGTAACTCCAGTTCTAGGAGATTTAATACCTTCTTTTGGCCTCTAAGGGCACCAGGCATACATGTGGTATACATATAGGCTGGTGAAATCCTCATACATATAAAACAAAAATAGATCTTTTAAAATAAAATAAAATCTTAAAACAACCTTTTTTTTCTTTTTTAAAAAATGGTTTTTATTTTTTATTTTTTTAAGATTTATTTATTATATACAGTATTCTGTCTGCATGTGTCTCTGCAGGCCAGAAGAGGGCACCAGATCTCATTATAGGTGGTTGTGAGCCACCATGTGGTTGCTGGGACTTGAACTCAGGACCTTTGGAAGAGCAGTAGGTTCTCTTAACCACTGAGCTATCTCTCCAGCCCCCTAAAACACCAACCTTTTAATAAAGGTTTCTGAGCTGTTGTTTAAAAAGTATTTCTCCTACTCAGGGTAGGCACTTCCTAACCTCACCCTTTCTGGTTAACCATCTTACATTCTCCTTTACTAAAGGCTACTGAAGCTAGTTGGCAGTAATTCTATCCCTACCTTTTTGCTGGATAAACCTCTGCTTGTACCTATTTCTTTGCCCTTCTCTCTGAATTAAGTCAGAATTCTTCTCTTTGGAACTGTTCAGTAGCAAAATAAAAGCACTTCTGGAACAGCAGGAAAGACAGTCCCAAAGTAGCATGTGAGCAGGTGAAATAAGCTAGACCAGGATGCCATTTCTGTGAGATTCAGTAGTAGGTTAGACTCGTGGATAATGACAGAGAACAGGTCATGTTAGCTGGGGCTTAAGTCAGGGCTGAGAGTAATTCCACAGGGACACAAGGGAACTTTTTGAAATGTTATTCATAGCTGCGTACTTTGACAAACTCTGTTTTGTACACTTAAAGGTGTGTATTGTGTATAAAGTATATCTCGATGAAGTAGATTTTAAATATATTTTTAAAAAATAGATCATTTGTGTCCTGGTAAGACTGATCAAGATAGGATTGATGCTAGAATGCTGTTGGCAGTAGCTTGAGACAAGGTGGGAGAACTTGGACTCCAGAATGGACACCCAAACAGCATGAAAAGGTATGCAGAGAAGCAGAAAATAGATCCTAGTGGACCCTGGAGAGTGAGTGATCATGGGAAATTCTTGAGTTCTGGTATAATTGAAGTCGTATTTGTGATGTTTGGCTGTGAGAGCACACTGCCCTGTTTGTGCTTGGGTTCAAGGCCCCTTGGTGGTTGCCTTTCCTTGCCCTACATGTCCACAGCAGTTCTCTTCTTGGGAGAGAAAGGAAGAAGTCTCAGCATTGGTTTGCCTTTCTGGAGATAGTTGCTTTTGTTCCCAGCAGGGGGAGCAGTGAGGTGTGCTTTAAAAAGCAGTGGCATCAGTCCATGAGCTGGGGTCCCAGACTGAACACAAAGGTTGACGCATGAGCACTAGCCTTTATCTCTCTAGGCTTCCTGACTGAGGACCAGCTGCTTCATTCATGTTCTTGCTGCTCCAGCTGCTTTTGTCAACACTTTGCAGGTCATGACAGAGCAAAACCCTCAAGTGTGGGTCACAATATACCTCTCCTTTCTTGAGAACTTTTGCTAGGTGTTTTGTCCCAGACATGAGAAAAGCAACAGATATACATACATACATACATACATACATACATACACACTCTAATAATATATTACACATATCATATTGTTATATATTACAAAATACATAACATATATAAATAAGTTGCTTTTATAAAATATATAATCACAAATACATAATCATTTACACATATATATTATATATGTATAGTACATGATTATATGTGTAATATATAATAAATATAATATAAAAAAATAATTTTCTAGGAAATAGTAGAAAAGGTTCTTTTCTTCCAACATGTTGATTTCAGGGTTTGAGGTTTGGGCACAGGCACCTGCCTAGCCCTCTCACGGGTCCTACTATATAGTTTTTCAAAGGTTGAATAAGGTTTCACTATTTAGACATAGTTTTTTTTTCCCCTAGACTCTGTGTTACTGACTGAAAGGAAGTCAGTTTAATCCCACCTAACATGTTCTCCATATTACTCATTAAATTTCTTTTATTAAAAAAAAACATTAACAGGCCTTTAATCCCAGCACTTAGGAGGCAGAGGCAGGCAGATCTCTTTGAGTTTGAGGCCAGCCTGGTCTACAGAATGAGTTCTAGGATAGCCAGACTACACAGAGAAACCCTATCTTGAAAAATCAAAATTAATCAGTCAATAAAAAAATAATAAAGCCAACATTACTTTGGTGTATCACTTAAAAATTACTCTCTTAAGGGCTGGAAAGATTGTTCAGTGGTTATATCCTGTACTGCTTTTGTGAGTTGTGAGCTACCCCAGTATGTGTGCTGGGAACTAACTAGGTCCTCTGAAAAAAGCAAAGTTACAATTCTGATTTCTTATCTTTTTAGGAAGCACTGGCTACCATTCGGCTTCTGGACGTCTTGTGTGAAATGACATCCAACACTGAGCTGCTCGGCTACCTACAAGTTTTTCCTGGGCTGATGGAGCGAGTGATTGGTGAGTGAAATAGTAGACACAGCATTTTTAGTTAGGAGATCTTTGACGTGCTCTAGACTATAAATTCAAACACAAACCACCCGTAGTTTGGGTGTTTTCACTTAGGGTCTTTGGAACTTTTTCTTGAATGGAATTGTGAGGTTGCTTCAGGTGAGGCTGCACAGTTGTTCCTTGCCTTCTTGGGTCCTACTTAGTAGCACGTGACTAATCAGGCCCCTCTGAATACCTACAGTGTCACCTCATGGGAATGTGTTTGAAACTGATGATGGGGATTTGCAAATGATAAGGGTGATTTTTCTAAGTTTTATTATACCACAACTTTCATTATAAAATATGGTAATATATTTTCCCCAATTATACTTCCAAGAACAAGTATCGTGTTTCACTCACCTTAGAGATTTAATCTTGTAACAAGAAGATTAACAATTAATAATTAGGAGGCCAGTATTTGAAACATTACTGTCTTTACTCAAAAGCTGTTTGCAAATCAAGTCAAGTAGAGCCTCCGTTCATGTAGATACCCAGCCATCAGTTTTGCTTGTCACTATTCAATGTTTTCCTTTAAAAAAAAGTCAGGTACTTTTTCTAGATGTCAATTTAGAAGAAAGATGTCTTTGTATCTACAAGTGTAGTTTAACTAACAGTGCTCTGTAGAAGGTACATAGAATTCCATCCCAGAGTTCTATGTTAAATCAATACTTTTAATGATGATCAGAATAAATAACCAAACTGGTAATTATTATGAAGCTAGGACCAATGTGGGTTGCTACCCTATCTCTGCCAAGTTACTGCTTCTCTGAGTCTGATTACTTCATGTAAAATTGTGAAAGTAATGCCTGCATTTAATACGTTTATTCAGAGGGTTAAATGAAATAATATGGGAAAATGTATAACTCCTGGAAGATTGTCTGTTTTCATAGGCTGCTTGGGGCTTTTCACAGAATATAGCAGTATATTTCCTGTGATTACAGCTAATGCCAGTCCATGGCTGAGGTTGATTATTGGCCATTGAGAAAGCTGTAAGTCATTACCAAAACCTCTGTGATTTACACTTATCTGACTAGCTATCACATTAGATTTTGTATAAATAAATTAGAATTGAAAATCATTTTATAAGAAAAGTATTGCAAAATTTTAGTTAACTTTCCTTTGTGGATTAATATAAATTGAGTGAGGCCGATTGTTATGGTCAGCCTCCTTCAAACTGGGACTTAAAAAAATTTAATGCAAAAGCAAAGAAGCTATCTAGTTATTGTTACTGCTGTTGCATTTCTGGTGGTGCTGAGGATGAACCGAAGGCCTTATGCACTCTAGGCAGGTGCTCAACTGCTGAGCTGGACGCCACATGTGAATCATTGTTGAAGGAGTGTTAGGTACTTTATCTACTTTATTTTAATCCGATGTGTTTGTTTATGGAGAACTTAGATGCTGTGCTACTTTCTAATGGAAAATGAACTTTACTCTTTTGCTCTAGATGTTTTACGGGTGATTCATGTAATTGGAAAAGATACCACGAACATCTTTAGTCCCTCTGACTCTCTAAAAGCAGAGGGTGACATCGAACACATGACTGAAGGGTTTAAATCTCATCTCATTCGTCTGATTGGAAACCTGTGTTACAAGAATAAAGAAAACCAGGACAAAGTAAGATTATTTCTTCGTGTGCCACATAGAACTTTGTTTAGAATATGCCATTTAGAATTTAGAATACCTTCACTCTGCAGGGGAGTGAAACCTTACGTGAATTCTTAGAAAATTGATTGTAAGGAATATCTATGGTTAATATGTAACATAAAATAGTATGGTACATCCTTTTTGCTACAAATAAGCACAATATGTCATACTTGAAATTTTTTCTTTTTATTTTAGTGGGGTGTGTGTGTGTGTGTGTGTGTGTGTGTGTGTGTGTGTGTGATATGTATGAGTGTGGAACAGTATAGGTACATGCTTCCCAGTGCATGCACATGAGGTCGGTTCTCTCTTTCACCAGCCAGTCCAGAATCAAGCTTAGGTTGAGAGATAACAAGAGCTCGTTATCTGCTAACCCATCTGACTGGCGTATGTGTCGCTTTTTTTTTTTTTTTTTTTTTTTTTGCTTGATGTGTTTTTATAGTTTTTTCATTGTCTTTATCCTGAATGTATTTGGGGAATTCTTCTTGCTTATAAATTAGCAGTGTTTGTTTGAAGTCTGTTTATTTAAACACTCTATTATGATGTAGGAAGCAATCAATAAAATAAAAACAAAAATCGCCAGGCTTGGAGGCAGGTGGATCTCTATGAATTCCAGGCTCACCTATTCTACATAGCAAGTTCTAGGTGGCCAGAGCTGCATAGTGAAATGTGATCTCAAAAATAACAAAGAACGGCAACAGAAAATGATTTTTAAAAGTTTGGAAATTTTTCTAGTAATAGGCATTTCAGAAACATGGTGCCAGGCATGGTGACACACACTTGTTATTCCTGCTCCAAGGAGGACCAAACAGATAGATCACTACTTCAAGGTCAGTGTAGGCTACATAGCAAGACCCTGTCTTAAAAAGAATAAAACCCAAAACTGGTATTGCTGTTAGAAAAATCCTTGATTTGTACATCCTACATTTATGGGTGAATAGTTCCCTGTACTGAGTCTTTAAAACTCGGTGTTTTGAATGGCTATGTATTTAGTTTCTGGAAATAGGAGAGGCCACCTTTAGAACCTCTTTATTCCCTCTTTTGTACTGAACATTGTAGAGCTGATGGTACTAAAAACTTAAGACTGATATTGATAAAAGAGTGGCATGATGATAGGTCACATGCTTCACAATGAATTAACACCCACCCACCTCAATCCCCTGGATAGGCTCTCTCTATGTAGCCCTGGATGTCGTAGCACTTGCTATTTAAACCAGGCTGGCCTTGAACTCACAGAGATCTGCCTGCCTCTGCCTCATGAGCACTGAGATTAAAGACATGTTCCACCAAGCCTAGCTGCAACTAGAGGCTTTTTGTCTTACTGGAATTTACTTTGGACAGTGTTTGTTTTGCTTATTTAAATATTAAATCTATTATAGGTTATATTTTCTAAGACATCTGTAAAAGTTCTTGTTATTGTATGTACATTTCTGAATGTCGTTTTACCATACTCCTATCAAGGCATCTGTTTCTCCATCCTGTTGAATCTCTCTAGCTCACATGACTTCTTTGAACAGTAACCTATAAAAGGAATGAGCCTGTATTATTTGTGGCATAGTCCTTCATTGGCCCACTTTTTAGAAGCTAGTTATGTAAGAAGTGCTGACTCCATGAGCCCACCTTGCTGTTACTTGTTGAAACCATGTGGAGAGGCCCTTGAAACTGAAATGTAGAGAGGAACTAGTCAAGAAGCACCATGGTACTAGAAACACTGGGAAAAAGCCTTCTCAGAAGTACCTGCAGCCTTGATTCTTTACATGACTGATGATCCAGGCAAAGCCTTGTCTTAATTATGGCTCACAGCACTGTGAGCAAAAGTGAAGTTAGAAAAACTTTGTATAGGTTTTCCTTCTGCTAATAGTGCAGGATGCTGCCATCAGCCTTAACAGTTATAGACTGGTGAAGGCAGTCTTGTGAAGACATTCAAATTGGCACAAAATCGTAGATTCTGGAGTGAAATTGATAGTAGAAGGGGGGGATGGAACAAAATGTCACTTACAGAAAATCTGCATGTGTTCTAGCTTGAAGGAAAACAAGAGAGAGAGAGAAAGAACAAGGCTAGCAAAATGTCTCAGTGGGTGAAGGCACTTGCCACCAAGTCTGATGGCCTGAGGTCAGGCCTTAGGACCCATATGGTAGAAGTTGTCCTCTGACCTCTATCCAGGTGCTGTGACAAATATGCATTCATTTTTTTTTCTCCCTGGCTTCCCCAACCACTCTCTTTCCCCCTCTCCCCGTCTCCTCCTTCCCTCCCCTCCCTCTCAATAAATGTAATAAAGAAGGGGAAAAAAAAAAGCCCCAGACCAGTTTGGGGGCAAATATTACTGGATATGAGGAGGGAATCCTTGAAAGGCACAAGCAAGTCACGCTCAGTGCCTCATTTCTCTACATCTTTGCTTATGTTTGAATCATGCACAAACTCAGCAGGCTCCAGGCAGGTAAGCTGTGGACAAAATAATTATTAAAATCTGAGTTATCAGTCTGCAGAGTTTATGTTTAAGTCAGCTAAAATAAGTGTTCACTAAAACAAACAAATAGCCCTCTTTAAAGGAATATAATATAATTAAGAGTTTCCACAGAATAGTTTATACAGTGTCTAGGAGCCAATACAAAATTACACCTGACCTACAGGGAAATGTATTTCATTGTTAAAAGAATTGTTATTTGTTGTTGTTTGTTTTTGCTCTTTTGGGGGATCTATCACCTAACTCCCAAATAAACCACCCAGCTCCCAAATAACACACACAGAGGCTTATTCTTAATTATGAATACCTGGCCTTAACTTGGTTTGCTTCTTGTCAGCTTTTCTTAAATTAAATTAGCCCATCTACCTTTTGCCTCTGGCCTTTTACATTTTTCTGTTTTTGTATATCTTGCTGTGTTTCTTACTCCGTGGCTTGCTGTGTAGCTGGGTGGCCAGTCCCTGGATCTTCCTCCTCCTCCTGCTCCTAGCTCTCCTTCTCTTGCAGATTTCTCCTTCTATTAATTCTCTCTGCCTGCCAGTCCCGCCCATCCTTTCTTCTGCCTTGCTATTGGCTGTTCAGTTCTTTATTAGACCACCAGGTGTTTTAGACAGGCAAAATAACACAGCTTCACAGAGTTCAACAAATGCAACACAGACGAAAATAACACATTGCCAGGTGGTAGTGCACGCCTTTAATCCCAGCACTCGGGAGGCAGAGGCAGGTGGATCTCTGTGAATTCGAGGCTAGCCTGGTCTACAGAGTGAGATCCAGGAAAGGCGCAAAGCTACATAGAGAAACCCTGTCTCGAAAAACCAAAAAAAAGTAACACACTTTAAAATAATATTCCCCAACAGTTACTCAAAAGAAGCGGACTGCAAATCACAAAGATGCTGCCAAGGAGCAGTTGTTAATAGTGAATGGATAATATGTATTATATGAATGAAAAGATAGGATAGAAATAGGAACTAAAGAACTAAGTAGAAATTATAGAAATGAAAAAATATAGTATCTGAAATGAAAAGGTTTATGAATTCTTAACAATACCAGAGATGGTAGGGAAGTGTGTATACTTGATTAGGTAGTAGAAATCATCCAGTCTGAAAAAGACAGGGGATAAAGATTGAAAATACAACGGGCCTTTGTAATAAGTCACACTTGGAAACAATTTGTTATATCATAGTCAATTATGGGAAGAATAAGACTTGCTGTTTTTTTTTCCAGTGTGTATACAATTTGGATATTCCTCCTCATTGAGCAGGTGTATATCTAAGACTGCTGATTCCCTCATGGAAACTGATTTTTGTAAAAGGAAGTTGATAGCAAATAAGACACTTTACCTGTTTTAATAACTCAAGCTGCCTTTCATAACATAGCATAACAGAGATGAGTTCCTTGTGTTCAGTGAGGAATACGCTGTAGTGAACCTTAGGCCTAGGGATAGCTCACAGAGTCAGGAGCAGGTTGCACTCCAAGAAGCGTGGAGTGTACCCAAGAGCTGTGTAGAGGGCCCCGGGGCCCCCAGGGAGTTGCTGTGTGTTCTCTATTAGAGCAAACACTCCAGAGAGCATGAAGGATTCATTCTTTGAGTGTGAGAATGCCTCTCTATTCCAGTGTCTTTTCTGTGCTAAAAGGCTCAATCCTGAAAGGATTACCTTTGGGGACCCCCCCCCCCCCACACACACACTGTCTTTTTCTATATTCTGGAAGCTTCTTTATCCTTGTAGCTCAATCCTGGTTCCAGTCAGGTAGTAAAAATGTATTTTCCTTGCTTATTATTTCTGCGAAGGATAAAGTTCAGTAGCTTTCTAAAACCTTTGTTAGAGTTCTGGGGAAGTGAATGTTTGGGAAATAGTTCTTTATATGTGAGTCACTAATTCCCAAGGTGTTGTTTACCTTCTATGCAAATTGGAGCCTACAGATAAATTTGGCTTTATCCTTCCAAGACCAAAAAAAAAAATCCAGGTTGGGGGGATTTGTGTCATCTCAGCAAAAGAAAAAAGGAGTGGATGATTTATTTGTCTAGTGTCTGTGTTGCTGCATCATGCCTTCCTGGGGTTTGTCAGCTTGAACCTTTGCAGCAACCTTGCAAAGCAGGTTTTGCTAGGGATATGATAGGAGAGGCTGTCCAGTGGTGTAGTGGCGGAACCCAGAGGAAAATTTAGATTTGTTTTCCTGTGACTTCCCAGGTCTGTGCTTGGTCTCCTGCACTCTGGTGCCTCTAAGTTTGGAATTTTCCTACAGTTTGGCAGGAAAGGTTTAGACTTCCTGAAAATCTTCAGCCCGTAGACCATCCAGCTAGACCCTTTCAGCTCCTTCCGGGTTCACTTCTGAAACTCCAGTGTACTTTCATCTCTGTTTCTTACTCATTCCTCCATCAACTGTGACTGTCCTTAATCTTCAGGGCCCTTTCTGTGGTTGATGAAGATTTGTTTCCTGGGACGGTTCCACTCTAGGGATGTTGTAAGGTTCCTTTTCTGGGGAGACAGCTATTCCCTCCCCACAAGCTCTCAATGATTCTACCCAAGTTCACTCTGGGGAACTGGTGAGTCTTGGGGCTTACTTTGGGTGAGAGACTACTCGTAAGAGTGGGAAACTCCAAAGCAGTAGTACCAGAAAATCTTCACCGTGTGTGGGTAATGGTGTCCCCACAGCCTCATAGATGGAGCTCCCTTCAGTTAAGCTTTCCAGCCTGTATGCTCTAGCTAGCACCTCCAGAAGCTACTTGCAAATTAGGGCAGAACTTCATTCAGATGGTTAGGAGTATGGGAGGGAGTACAATCTCCTTCTCTGAGGGTAGGGCGGTCATCTTTCCCTAGTGACCTCCAGTGAGGGCTTTTGCAAACAGGCACAGCTTATGAAAAATGCAGTCTTGTTTAGAGGAATATATTTTGTAAGGACATCTGGGAATCTTGCCTCTGGCCCACCAAGTTATTCACAATAGAAACTTTCATAGAATCTTTGTACATGGTGCTTAGTTCCTCAGAAGCCTTAGCAGAAGCCTTTGAGCCCTACTGTATTTTTGCTTGTCATGTAACTTCATTCATAGTAATGTGATGTTCAGTAGATGGCTAAGTTACTCCTGTGGCCTTTTGAGTTTCTGATTATTTGCATCTTCATTGGGTAACTATAGAGTTTGTGACTCCTATGTAAAAAAAAAAAAAAAAAAAAAAAAGATTGACAGAGTATTTGTTGCCATCAATTTCTAGATTGATGAATGAAGAAACTAAGGCTCATGGCGATTTCAGTGTGATTTAATTCAGCTGATATATATTGAATGAAGACTTGGTGCTGTGTGTCCTGGAGATGCCATTAATGCAGGAGGGGCTAACACACATGCACTAGTACTTCTTACCCAACAATTCTGCTACAAAGGCCTTGCCAGAGAGGATCGGAAGAGTGACTTTATATTCTGGGGCGGCCAACCCAGAATGGTTCTTTCTGAGCAAAGCTCAGCTGCCAGGGAGGGCATGGAGGTGATAGAATGGGAGATCACCTTTCTTTGTATTTGCACCTTTGGACAACCTGCTCAGAAATTTACTGAACCCAGTCCTTCCATGGCTCTTGAGCTGGTCCTTCTGTGGAGCTGGTGGGTTGCTTCCTGAACTATAAAGGCGTCAAGACGTCCTTACCAAGTCATGACAGAGAGGTGCTCCTAATCCTACAGAAGTCTCCTTTTACTCCTCTTTTGTGCTCCACTTACATAGCTACAGCTGTAATGATTAGTTTACTTTCTAACCTCTGGGGACCAGATGGACAATGATTCTGTTTTGGTTTCTATTATAAGAAGCACATAGATATTGATGCTGTAAACATAAAGAAACCGTTCTTTGTTAGAATATGGAATGCATAGTTTACCCTTTTTCTTCCCCATTCTTTTGCCTTTCATTATTGTTGTTACTTCTCTAAGTAAATGCCTTATCTGAAGAAGAAAAAGGTTTTATTTCTTAATGCTAAATGTGTTATTTGAAATATCTGGAAAGATAACCAGTTTATCTACTTTTTTCTTCCCCAAAGGAAAGTGTCATTGACTAAGGTATATACACTTGTTGACTGTGCGGTGCATTCTGCTGAATGCTCCCTGGCAGTGCCGAGTAGTTCTTCCTTCTTTCTTTCCCCTCCTCCTCCTCGTAGAGATTCACAGCCTTGGTGCTGGTGCCTGGTGGTCTCTGGGTTGACACATGTGCACACAGAGCTTTCATATCAGTCATGTGAAGAGACTCAGTGTGAAGAAGGTGCAACTCATGACTCCTGTCTAGCCTGTCCATCCTCTAGGTCATTGGTTCTTAACATCTGTGGCGGTAGAAGCACATCGTCATCTTTTTTCTTGTTGTGTTATGCCTTTACAATTTTTATCTGATAAACAGTATGCGTTCAATTAAATGAATGAAAGTTTATCTTTTGTGTCTATAGTTTTTTAATAGAAATTGACATTACCATACAGTGTGATAGGTTTCACAGTATTTTCACATGTACATGCTATTTTATTTTGCTCTTATTCATTCCCTTTACCCATTGTCCACCTCCATTCCTGTATTCCTCTTGCTGATCTCCTTCTTCCTCCAGTGGGTCACTGAAAGTGTGTCCTCCCTAGTTGTATTTTCTTTTTTTGGTGCTCATGATCAAACACAGGGCCTTTGGTAGAGACCCTCTGCCACTGAGACACCTCTACCACTGAGACACCTCTACCACTGAGACACCTCTACCACTGAGACACCTCTACCACTGAGACACCTCTACCACTGAGACACCTCTACCACTGAGACCCCTCTACCACTGAGACACCTCTACCACTGAGACCCCTCTACCACTGAGACACCTCTACCACTGAGACACCTCTACCACTGAGACACCTCTACCACTGAGACACCTCTACCACTGAGACACCTCTACCACTGAGACACCTCTACCACTGAGACACCTCTACCACTGAGACCCCTCTACCACTGAGACACCTCTACCACTGAGACACCTCTACCACTGAGACACCTCTACCACTGAGACATGGAGTATCAGTTGGCCTGTGACAATTCATCTTAAAAATATTTGTGGAAAGAGATGGCTTGGCAGTTAAAAGTATACTGCTCATGTAGTATGTAGCCATGTTAGGTGGCTCGGGGATTTGACATTCCCTTCTGACCTCCTCACCTTTATCATATACATAGAATTAAAAATAAATCTTTAAAAAGTTGTTGTATGTTCACTACAGCAACATGGAGTGTGGTTTAGGCTTCTGAAGATACAAAGTAAGTCGAACACTGAACACTGTTTTCTGGCTCAAGGAGTCATTTATAAACAAAGACTAGACAAAAGAAACAACATTGCATGTGGAGTTAAAATTCCTTTTAATCCTGAATTCTAGAACACATTTTGGAAGTCTTTTATGTTTGAGATACATTTGTTTGTTTAGCTAGCGTGTGTATTTGGGGTCATGTGTGTCACTGTGTGTATGTGGAGATTCTGTCCTTCCACAGTGTAGGTCCTGAGGATTGAATTCAGGTTATCAGGCTTGGTGGCAAGCAAATTTACCCACTGAGCCATCTCACCAGTTCTGTTTGGGGTATTTAAATACATTCTGACTTAATGTAACTGCCCTTTTCTATTGTTCAGTTTCTTAGTGTCAAGTCTTTCAGTTTCCTATGTCTGGAGTAGGCCAGCCGGCCAGTTCTTTATGATTCCCTCCTGGGTAACGTGGTTTCAAGCAGGGTATTTGCTTAGTGAATCATGAAACTGGTGACAAGTATATGGCTGTTTCAGTGTCCCATTTGTTTCATTGAGGCTGGTTTTCTTAGAGTTAGTAACTACTTGTTGTTTATCAGTGTTGACTGGTCATTAATTGAATAGTTATTTTGTAAAGAAATAACATCTTGATTAGCGTGTGCTAGTGTCTTCCATTGAGCTGCTGCAGCATGGGCCAGGGTGCCGGAGTCCTTACTATCTGTTATGAGAAGAGCCAGTTTCTGTATTCTTGCCCTGTACTAGCATTATGTGGACTTCTCAACCTCTTTTCTCACCCATTTGTCCTTAAGTTGCTTTTTAGAGCTTCTGGTCACAAAGTTTCTAAATTTTTGTAAGCTTAAGGTTAGCAGGAAGAATGTTCTGCTCTGTTATGCTCTCTCTTGATGGTTTTGCCTTTCTACCTACTCTGCATGTGGGATTGGTTTCTGTGTGTGGATATACCATGGTGCGTATTTCAACATATGCATGCTTGTTATGCTTTTACTTGTCTCTGGTGTGTATAGATTATCTACCAGCCAAAGAGATACATGGAAATTGTGATTATCGCTCTCTTTTACCTTAACAGGGTAGAACTGTTTCCAGCTATATTGCCAATTCCACACCCCTTTTTCCTGGCTTCTGCTTCTTGATCACTCTCTCATAAAAAACTCTTTCTCTATGCCTCCTGGGTAATACTGCTGAGAAATGTATTGTACTCAGTCTTCCCATGGGTCTCAGGCTGATCATTCTGGATGAGTGATGGGTCGCTGAACTGCAGATACATCCAGACTTCTTTATCAAGCCATGGTATGTGTTTGTCCATCTTCTCGGGGCTCAGTTCCTTGACTGTGCTACAGAGTTAGCTGTGCTCTCCTGTGTTGTCCTTCAGTCATTCCAACAGGCACTGGGTTTGCAGCAGTGCAAACATGACTGCAGTCAAGTAAACACAGACTGGCTCTTAGTCAGCCATTGGCTCACTGCAGCTCCTTGAGTTCTGCTCTCAGTTTCTTTGCTTCAAAGTGGAGACAGCTCGACTTTGCTGTGGCTGAATTCAATCCTGGAGGATTGAATGTGATGGTATCAAACAAACTACCTAGACTCTCCCTTGTACCTGAGCCTCCCTTCCAGGGCATTGTTGAATAGATATAGTACATTTCATCATCTCCTAACTATCTGCTTGAAGAAATTGTTACTACATTATTTCTGTGTGGGGTGGGCAGTGTGTGTGCGTCTGTGTCATGTTGTGGTGTGAGTGTGGAGGCAGAGGACGGCTTGCAGGGGCTGGCTCTCCTCTTCCACTGTGTCGGTTCTGGGTTTTGAACTTAGGTTCTTAGGTTTGGCAGCAAGTTCTTTTATCCACTGAGCCATGTTGCTGACCCCCAAATATATGTATTTAAATAGAAATTTATACATAAATGGAATAAGAATTTACTAAGTATAAAGTTAAGTAATCTTGAAATCTTTGTCTTCCTAGGTGGGGATTGTTTGAGGAAGTAGTGAAAGTATGTAAGAGAACTTTCTTTTGGACAAGAATACTTTTTTCCTTTTTTTTCAGGTCTACCACAAATGCTATTTTATTTGAAGTTTTTTCTCTTGACATTATCCATTAAAGAGGTGAAGTATTTTCTATCTGTCCAAAATGTGTTCTCGAACAGTTTTGAGAGCATGGAAGGACTCTTTATTTCCTGTTCATTTATTTAATCTGTGCCTGCGTGGCAGTCAGAGGACAGCTGGTAGGAGTCAGGGTTGTCCTTTCCCCACGTGGGTTCTGCAGATTGAATTCAGTTCATTGAGCACGAGCAGGTGCCTTACCCATGGAGCCACCAGCCCTGGAGGAACTTGGAAATCTCAGATCTGTGCCCCCTTAGTTGCACTTTGTGTTTCTCCTCAGTCAGAAGCAAGTTGCACAGAATTACAGCTTATTGATTTGATGATTGAATGTATAGACAAGATCTGGCTTGCTTAGAATTCCACTTCTTTGTAATGTAATCCGAGTTCAAGAAATACGTCAAAATTCATAAATCAAGCTGTCACCGTTAGTTTCTTGAACTTAGAGTTCCTGCTACAGAAAGTGAAATTAAAATTCCTGTCTTGAGGATACCTATAGAGATTCAGTTTGTGCAGCTGTACTTTTTTTTAAAGGTGCAGAGGAAGGCTGCAGCTGTAGCTCAATGGTAGAACATCCGCCCAGCATATATAAGGCCCTAAATCCAGTCCCTAGTACTGCCAGAAAAATAAAGCACTGAGGAGGTTTTATTATTTGACTTCAAAACTCCTCTTTTTCTGGTTCGTTATAGGAGTCATAGCTTGTGCTTCTGTGGGAGGGGGTTGGCATTATTCAAAAGGGAGACTTACTTGAACAGTATGAGCCCTCTGTTGCTATCATTGCAGCATGCCATGGACCCATGCTTTGTGTTGAGTCAAACTGGTAAACTCCAGGTTCAGTGAGAAAACCTGTCTCAGAAAACAGAATGGAGAGTGATTGAGGAGGACACCTGATGGTAACTTCCAGCCTCCACATGTGAACATGTAATATGTTGAATTTTAGCATGTTTAGTTTTTTCTTGCAGCATTTGGAAGTTAAGAGGAGCAGAGTTATTCAACATGCATACACACACACACACACACACACACACACACACACACACACACACGGAAAGGGGCATGGATCTAGAGGTCCTGTTTTTCTCTGATAGGAGGAAAATGACAGTTCTTAGTGACTATAACCATTCTGTTTTCCACTTTCTTTCTTTCTTTTTTTTGAGCTGAGAACCGAACCCAGGGCCTTGCGCTTGCTAGGCAAGTGCTCTACCACTGAGCCAAATCCCCAACCCTGTTTTCCACTTTCTTAATCAATACATATGTCCTTACCTTTTTCAGCCAATGTCTGGGAGTTTAAAAAAATTTCAATTGAGATTTTATAGAAAAAAATGATGAGTAAAACATTAGCATATGCTCTGGAGAATTTTACTAGCAAAAATAATGAAAAGCTCATATCAGGGTGGCTGGGGGCATTCTTGAGTGCATATCAATTTGTCTGTGAAAGAAGCAGAGGGAAGTCGACAGAACAGAAGGATCATTCCTGTAGTGTGTTGAGTTCCTTCCTCCCTCCCTCCCTCCCTCCCTCCCTCCCTCCCTCCCTCCCTTCTTCCCTTCTTTCCTTCCTTCCTTCCTTTTTAACTGCAAAGGGATAGGATTTGAATTTACCTTCTATTGGCAGGGGCTCTGGTTTGGGCATGTTAGTTTTGGTGAATGGTGATTTTTTTCCACATTTCTTCTACATGTCAGAATCTAATGAAAACCCAAGTACTTTGACATTGTAAGTTTTCTTTTGTATCTCTAGCCTTCATTAGTTTGGACAAATAAGAGTTTTTATTTCAAATGATAAACTAGCTCCTTTTATTTCTGAGGGAATAAAAAAGATGGAACTGTCTGTCATACATCTGAAACATTGTCAGTCTTTGGCATGGTTAGTTGTTTGCTTTTCCTAGCAGCAAAGGATCAGAGTTACATTCTTATAAATATATAAAAAAAAAAAAATCGGTCTTGAAGTAATTATCTGATTCCCTTCTTTTAAAAGCTTATTGCTTATCTTATTTTGGTAGAATTTATTTTCATACTCAGCATATTTAGTAAAAGAGTGGCATTGAGTCTCTCATGTTGTACTGTTTAACGCAGATCTGTATTACTGCTATGCAGCAGTTGGAATAAGGCCATTTCCAGTCTGTTCTCCAGATAGGAACTGCCATGCTGTTCTGTCATCATGGTAGAAACTTGGAGTTTAGTTCAAGTATGTATTTGCCATCTGCTATGCACCAGCTGGTGTTCTAGACAGTGAGAATGTAGACGTGGATTTGGCATAGTGCCCTCTTGAGGAATTCATGTGCACAGGGGAGACAGATGTAAACATTTGCCATTTCAGTAAGTTTGTGAGGCTAGCATGAGCCTGAGGAGTGGCTGCAGTGTGTACTAGGGAGAAGGAAGGCTTCACTAAGTTCAAGAAGAGCCAGCCTGTGCAGAGGTGAACAAAACTGAGGGAAGCAGGGG
Organism: Onychomys torridus; assembly: GCF_903995425.1. Taxonomy (NCBI): domain Eukaryota; kingdom Metazoa; phylum Chordata; class Mammalia; order Rodentia; family Cricetidae; genus Onychomys; species Onychomys torridus. The sequence continues at coordinate 50,188,458 of NC_050458.1, forward strand.
AGGGAGGGAGCAGCCTGTGAACTCTGGCACTTTATTCTTCCTTGTTACTGTCCTGCTGAAGACCACCTGCCCTGGAGCTACTCCCTCGTCAGTACTGAAATCCCTGCACATGATAATTTTTGAATCTTACTTCATCTAGAAATTAGAGGTGCATTTCCTGATCTCATATTTGCTGTGAGGACTGAGTTCTCATTTAATGCAGTAATTGGTAACTGCCTTGTACGGGTGTCTCAGTGTGTGCTCTAGTACTGTGTTTATGGCCCTGCTATCTTCTAGCCTATACTCCTCACAAACCTGAATTCCACCATATCCTTTGGCCTTCCTCAATTCAGTATACAGGGACCATGTTCTCAACATCTCCTTGGTGGTCGGTGGTTCCCTTCCCTCAGTTCTATGCCTTGTCAACACTGTCATAGGCTCTTGAGCAGGCAGCACCATGAAGGATACCAGTGGTGCCAAGGTTGAGGTCCATGCAACTTTCTTCTCTGCTCATGAGCTTCCGTATCCTTTCCCCACACTGTGAAATGACTAGCTTTCTCTAGTAAGCCAGTTTCCTGGTCCCCAGGAGTGTTTGGTGCAGGGCTCTATAAAGAAAGTTGCTTGTTTGCTGCTGTATGTAGCACCCAAAGCCAGCCCCCGTCCTCCTTTGTGTGCCTGCACAGTGCTGGTGAAGCCTGGAGGAGTCGAGCTGCTCACTCAGGTAAGCAAAGGCCTGATGGCATTTCACCATCTTCTCAATGTTTCATCATGTTACAAGTGCCATTGCTAAGCTTTCACTTCCTTTAGTTCAGATGTGTGTCAAAATGCTGACACACCTCAATTGAGAAACATTTCAGACCTTAATCATTCTTTTACATATTTGTGTGAAAGCATTTCTGGTTTTTCCTTGACAAGAAACCGATCCATACAGGTAGGCGAGCAAAAGCGAATGGAGGAACAAGACGTGATGCTGTGTCCTATGTCCCTTCTACTTGCTCACTGCCTCCATGATGGCTGCCCTCACCTCTCCAGTCATTACTCAATGGAGGTGTGGGGCTATCATCACCACAGTAACTAAATACCCTGTAGCTCTTTATCCCACTAATAATAAGAATAATCTGTATGTATTTGGAAGTTCTGTACTTCTTTTTCAGGAAAAGTGTTATTAACTTAGATACTCACTTAGATTGGAAAAATTAAAAGTTGAGCCTTAGTTAAGATCTTGCAAAGGCTAATAATCACTTCCAAATTGAAAAGCAATAGCACCAATCCCAGTAACACAGTGAACATGGTACAGTGCTTAGTATGTGCCTGGCACCCCTTTTAGCCCTTGCTTGTATCAGTGTGTTTTCACAATATTGGGGGGGATGGGCAATATTATCCTATCTTAATTTGCAAACTCAGGTGTGTGGACATTAAGTCATTTGCCTAGGGTCTCATGTAGAGTCAGTGGTAGAGCACAAGAATCCAGGCAGACTTGACTTTTGACACACACTCTTCGTTTCCTTATCTGCCCACTCATGGTCTGGCTACCTCTTAGGAATTGTCTCTGAGGCACAGTTAACCAGAGCTATTGTTCTTGTAGTTTTCTATGATATGATCACAGAGTTGACCTATATCTGCAGGTGTGTATAGGATAGCCCATGTCTTTCAGGCTTTCAGGAGTACAGTGGGTTTTGTAATTAAGCTTAGATTCCCTTGGTTTTCCAGACTATTTTAAACTAATATTGAATACAGTCTTGAAACACTGCTCTTTCCAAAGAGAAATGTTGAGTAAAAGAAGTTTTATATATCAACATACATTCATACAAGCAGAGTTTATAGTTGTTTTTTAATCATTAAGGAAAATGAACTAAAAAATGAATAAAAAAAAGAAAATTAGTAAATAATGATATGAACTTCCCAAGGCTGTTTTCAGTTTTTTGAAATTGTATGACTCAGGCAGCATTTCAGGCCCCTCTGAGAGTTGTGGCCAACCAACACTGTGTGGATGAAGCCTCTTGCAGTTTATCTGTTGGGGGGCATGGGGGCTGTTGGCCTTTTTTGGTTGAGTTGTTTGTATTTCTTGTATTCTAGTACATCTTACATTACAAATCCTTCCATAAGCTCTACTTAGCTCATCTTACTTTTGGACATTTGAATAATTGGTTTAATGTGGTACTAATTTCTGGAAATGATTCATCACTATTTGCTTAGTATTATAACCAGTGACAATGTTGTTTTTACCTGCTGGAAAAATCCAAGAGGAAATGTTTAAATTAAGTCACTAGCCTACAGAGAGTTGAGTCAAGAGGAGGGATCTGAGCTAAGATTCTTCTTCTTTTTTTTTAATCCTATACTGTCTGTGCCTGAGAGGGGAGGAAGAGGATCCACCTGAGGGGTCAGTGGAAGCCCTGTGAGAAATTCCAGTGTCCTCAAGGACAACTGGGCCTCCTTCACCCAGCTTGGGATAGCCAGCCAGAGGGGCTTGGAGGAGGCAGGCTGGGCTGTGGTTGAGAGTGTTGACAGAAAAAGTCTGCCTAGTAGACCAGGCCAGCCACGGGATCAGGGAGAGGAGGGCGTGCCCTCACCTGCTGTGACTTCATCTCTGGAAACATTGAATACCCCACTCCATGGAACAGCTGGTTCCCGGAGCAGCAGGAAACATTGGGCATCCTGGCCTGAATTCAGAATTCTTGGCACTCCTCCTGATAAAGGTATTCCTAAGTGGAGAGTAGTGAATGATTTGTTGAGAACTTGGAGAGAGTAATAAAAAAATCCTTTTTGTCTTTTAAAAATATAGTTGTTTTTAATCTTGAGAAGTCATTTCTAACCATTTTAAAAGATAAAATATAAGTTGAGCAAAATGGTTCAGTGGGGAAGGGCACTTGGTGCACAAGCCTGGTGACCTGAGTCCAATCCCAGAACCCACATATATGATGTGGAAGGCGAGACCTGACTCTGGCAGGGAGTCTTCTGACCTTTACACGCGTAGAGTGGCAGACATGGGAGCATGTCCATACACATAATAAAATACATCTTAAAAAAGAAAAGACTGTTAGTGCATGGGATGTCTAATCTTGGTTGTCAGCTTGGCACCCTTAGGAAGAGGGACCCTGACCCTGTAGTTTCCGCTGTCAGATTGGCCTATGAGTATTTCTGTGAGGAATTTTCTTGATTGCTGATGATGTAAAAGGCCCAGCCCACTTGGCAGTGCCATCCCATATAGGCAGGTGGACCTGGGCTAAAAAAAGAAGAGGTGGTTGAACAAGAGGCTGGAGAACAAGCCAGCGAGCAGCATTCCTCTGTGGTCTCACTGCAGTTCTGTCTTTTTGAGCTCTTGCCCTGGCTGCCCTGGATAATGGACAGTAACTTGTAAGACAAAGTTGTTTTTGGTCATGGTATTTATCACCGCAACAGAAAACCCACTAGCACAGTGCTGCATTAGTAAATACAGAGTTCTTGTAAGTTACTTGATGTTTGGGTCTCCTTTTAGAGTTATTCTTTACTAGTAATTTTATCTCTGATTCAGCTTACATTTACTAGAAAATAAGTTCTGGCTCCACATCTTCATATAATCTCATTGTTTTAACCTACACTGATAACAATGGCATTTTGGGATTTCTACTATGTATACTATTTGTTAATTTTGCTGACATTTGTAAAAGAAGAACAAAGTTCTGCCTCTGTGCTAAGGCATACAGATTCATATTTAAATTGATACTACTCAGTCTGTATAGCAATGACTGACATACTAACACATTCCTGGCAGCAACAGTGGCTCAGGAAGTTTGGGCTGCAGCCTGGGGCCCCTGTGCTATCTCTACAGCCTGACCTGAATCAGCCTACTATCCCATGCTCCTGTCTGGCCTGGGGCTCAGAATGTTCTCACCTTCTTTACCTCTGAGAAAGGTCCACAGCTCCCTACCTAGGCTTGTGTTAAGATCACTTGGGTACATTGTGCATAGCACTGGCATCTGCATGGAACCCTGCTTTCCCTACTGTAGCAGGTGTGCTAGCCACTTCAGACAGAGGCTTAAGAAAGTGATGTGTTTGGGACATTTCACACTTGTGGCATGGGATGTTCACCTACCCAGTAGTGATATACTTGGACCAAAATGCACCTTTACTTAAAATTCAAAATTCAAAATCAGTACAAATAATTGACCTACAGACACTGAAGCTTCCCAAGGAACAACTTAGTTTATTTCAAGGTTCCTTTTGTGGTATTTGCTTTGCTAATCTACAACTTGTAGAAGTTTGTGGTGAGTGCCAGGTTTCCTGCTCTGACAGCTTTCTCTAAAGGGTTGCTTTTAGTTGGGTTGCAGGTGTTCATTTAAACATACTGGCTGAATGCTTGTGAGTGCATGCGCACACCCCAGACAGTGCCAGAAGCTGTAATTTAAAGGTGAGCGGGCAGAGGAGTATGTAATGTTTTTATCTTCCGGGCAAGATCCTGATGTACAGCTTCATGTGACATCTCGTTTTTTAAAAGCCTGAGGCATCTGTAATCTTTATAGCAAGAATTCTAGTGCTGTGTTTTGCATTCCAGGCTTACTGTCTATCCTGCTCCATAAATATATGGCTCTTGTGGACTTATAAATCATGACAGCAGGACTCATATCCAAAAAGAAGAGATTTAAATCTTTACAGAGTTTCTAAGATTTAGTGTAACATAGACCTTACTCTTCCTCAGAAGTTAACATTCTTATTTAAAGATAGCACATCTCATGTCTTTGATAGTAACTTTATTTCCAGAGAAAGAAATTTAAGAGCATAGTCAACACTAAACTTTGCGCAAAGTCTGGAGGAAGGAAATAAAACAGGTAATTGCCTGTAAACAATTCACAGCCTAGAGGAAAACATGAACAGCTAGCATCTGCAGGACTGCAGTGACCTCCCCACCCACTGAGGCTTTGAGGCACTAGCAGAAGGGAAGGCTTCTCCAGGCAGCAGGTGCCACACAAGCTTCCGGATGGGTGGTATTGAAGAATGCTATCCTCAGGCCAGGTTCACCAGATGTCCGCATGTGCTTCCCAGATTCCCTCTTGCTCTTCTTAACCTTCATGTGAGTTCACCTCTCAGGGAGGGGCTTTACTTCCCTGAGCATAAGACCAATGGGGAATATACAGCAGTTACTAGAATCTGTGGTCTGTTCTTCCCCTTTCCCTCCCCCTCCTCTCCCCTCCCCTCCTCTCCTCTCCTCTTCATTTCTCTCTGAAAGGGGCTGAGAGTGGTTGCCCATACTTGGTGGTCCTGGCTTCTTCAGTGGCTCTTTTTAGAGGAGCTTTAAGCCACGGGACTTTCCCATCTATGGATAATGTCCTTGCCTCATCCTGTACTTTTATTTAGCTGTCCTGCAGGCCAGGTGTGTCTGTGTGCATACCCTTACTAACATGGTGCTCTGTATGTGTAGAGCATGTATGAGATTTTTCAAGGCCACAGGAATTGTTCATCAGCACTCTATTCTGTGGTTCAGAAAACTTCATTGAGGGCCCACATTGTGACAGATATTTTGATAAGCTCTACAGTTCTCAGACTCAGTGGTATAGTGCCATTTATTCTAAGGTAGTTCATGATTTGCTATGGGATATGATGCTCCAAGATAAAAGTGGTGAGCACTAAGACTTGTTAATAACAATAGTAAAGTTACCTGTTCTTGGTGCTTTGTATGTACCAGGCACTCAGAATTGCAGCAGTTTTAAATGTAATTCACTCACTTCATGTAATGATATTTTCTCCAGGGTACAAAAGAGGAGACTAAGAACCTGAGAATTAAATGATATGCCTAAGACTGTGCAGCTGGTAGATGACAGGAATAAGCAGTCCTATTTGAAACCACTTAGATTTGTATGTGTTATTTCTTACTGCAGCATAATATCACCCACCTTAGCCCAATAGGTTGGAGAAGAGCCACCATTCCAGGAGCTATCTGGAATGTGGCTGTAGATATCTGCAGGAAGAAGTGGGTTGGCAATATATAGGGTGGGGTGAGGGACAGATTTTAGACAGAGTTGGGAGAAAGCAAGGCAACAGGCAGCTTTTCTTGCAGGGCCAGTGTTTGAGAATGGCAACATAATGTTGTACCCCACTCTGTAACATCCCAACAACAAAATACGATTCTGCCAATGAGCTGACTGGGCTTACTTAAAGAGCACGGTTAAAGAGTTGTCAACAGGGATGTGGGTGACCCCAAAGCAGCTACAAGGAGAGCCTTGACCCGGCATGCATAGAAGCTACGTGGAGGGAGCCCAACTTCAACCAGTTTCCTCCAGCCCATCTACTTTAGCACTGAGACCACGAACAGTTTGGTCCAAATTGACTACAGATCACTGGGAGGAATGGCTAGGATCTTAGATGAAGATCCAGTGACCCTCCTCACCCCTTCCTTCTGTTGTGGCAATGTCACAGGCACAGCTGATCTGATCAAAATGGCAACTGTTTTGCTCAGAGGCTAATAAACTACAGTAGTCAGAGACATAGCTGCTCTTTGGGGAAGCAGTTGCCTTTCCGTGGTCACTATGTGTTTTTATAGGCTACCTCAGTATTGGGAAGCTTTTGTGGTTTTGAAATCTAACATCTGAGCACCTGACCTTTAAAGCTTGTAAGTCTGTTTTGCTTCTCTGTCCTTCTCCCCTCTCCTACCCCCAGCTTCAGCACAGTGCCTGCCTGAGGTGAGTGCTATCTTTCTGTTTGTTTGAGACTTTCATATGTGCATATAATGTGCTTTGATCAGGTGCACTCCCTATCTCCTCCCCCTCAATTCCTTTGTAGTCCCCTTTCCTCACTGTGCCTCTCAATTTCATGTGCTCAATTTTTTAAACCCACTGAGCCCACTTAGCGCTACCAGAGTGTTTATGGTATAAGGTTATCTACTGGAGCGTGAGTAAACTCTCAAGTGCTTCATCCTTAAAGAACTATTTTCCCCTCTTCCAGAAGCTATCACTTGACAATATCTCCTCAGTTAGGGTGGGACTTGTGACCCCTTCTCCGTCCATGCTAGGATTTTGTTTGGCTTGGTCTTGTCTTGTGCATGTTGTCACGGCTGCTGTTAGTTCATGTGGAGAGTCCTGTCACACCTTGAAAACGTGGTTTTGCTGCAGTTCTTGGCTGCCTGTCTCTTAACAATCTCTGCCCTTCATCAAAGATCTGTGAATCTTGGAATATAGTGGTGTGATATAGATGTCCCATTTACACAGATTGACCTGTTGTGAATCTGTTTTAATCACCATCTAGTGCCCACCCCCACCCCCAAAAGAACTACCCCTGCTTTCCATGAAGGTTGAGAGAAGCATTAATCTCTTGAGTATGACTGTAAGTTCTTAGGTGGCAGTTTATCACTGTGTCCATTTAGTGGGAGAGTATTAGGTTCTTCCCTTGGACCTGTAGCCATGGGCAAGTGAATATTCTTTACCAATGATTTTTCCAACACTTTATGTGACACTTTCTCTCTCTTTTTAAAATTTCTCTCTGTTCTTTATTGGAAAACTAGGTGTGAAAGGTTGGTTAAATTATAATGGCCTATAAAGACACAAATGCCTTTTAAAAGACCAAAAGGTAAATGTAGCAAAATCCAACTTGTCATAGGAAATATTTTCATAGTTTTCCTCCTGACTCTAGTGACTTGGGTGTTTTGTATAAGCCTTTGCTATTCCTTTTTAAATCATGTACCTTTTCCCACTTTGCCTAGTCATTATTAATAATTCCATAAAAATCTTTTTTAAGCCATACCCCAGGGAATAGCAAAAGTTCGTTGCTCAACATAAACAGCTTTTAATTAAAGTTGGGAAAAGATTAGGCTTTGGTGACAGAGAGATTGTTGCAGTGTTTGCTGAAACAGAAGAGGCTGATTTACACTTGATCAGGTGGAAACTGTTTGTACTTAAATGGATTAAAGTGGAATCTTGCTTTAAACCCTCAGCTAGCTGGGTGTTGTTAGTGTATGGTCCCGTCTTAAGCTGGTGAGTGGGCCCACAGGCCTTTGAGTTTCCTGACTCCTGAATTCTTCTGGGTTTTGTGGCATTTCCTACGTAGACACATGCATTTTACTTCACTTTATGGTTTAAATGATCTGAGCAACAAAATTCAGTTGTGAAAGGTGACTATTTACATACAATGATTTAAAAAAAGAGACCAGCTTAAAGTTATAGGTAAAAAGAGAATTGGTTTCCTCTGTCCGGTATTGCTTTGTTCATGGTATTTTTGATGCTGGTCTTATAATTCTTTTCCTTTTGGATTTCTTTCTTGCAGGTCCAGTACCTCAGTTTGTTTTCTCCTAACAGAGGGCCCTGACCCTGGGGAGGCGCCCAGTGTTTATTCAATAGCTCCCTGTGCTACATGGAAGAAGGAGTGATTATTTCTTACTTATCTTTGCTGTGATAGGTAACAGATAAAGCATTTTTTTCCCAGTCAGAAAACAAACACAAGCAGAGAATCCATCGGACTATTGTGTGTTCTTTGCTTAATATTGATTGACTTAGCCAGAATCAGAATGCACCTTGAACTTGTTGATCCTTACTGGATAACTCCTACTCTGTTTCAGGTCAGGTTTCTTCCTTGTTCTCAATCTGGCTCAAGAAAGACTGAGCCAGAGCTGTACTTAAAGGGGATAGTGAGAAAACAGGATCCCAGAACAGGAACTGAGGATCTGATAAGATTTTGGGGCTGTCTCTCTGTTGCTTGTTAGATCACCAAGCCTAGGGCTCCGTCTCCTGTGTGCTCCTCTAGTCTCTGTGTTGTTGCCCCTAGCCCTGTAGTCTTCTGCTAACAGACACGGTTCTTTTTCATGGCCCCAGATCCAGAATGAAAATAATTCCATGGTTTTACCTGGGTCTGTTTCCATTCTCAGTATATACCCTTCCTCAGACATGGGCCCTAGACCTTACCACAGGCACCTCACCTGGGGATTCTCTGCTGTGCATAATAATAGTCCCTACCCCAGACACTCTGCCTCAGAAGCTTCTCCACTGAGTCAGAATATATGCAGAAGTTGAAGAAGTTGACTTTGTAAACTGTCCCAGGATAATAGCATTTGCCTTTTCCTAGACATGTTGTGGCTATTGATTCTAGAGGCACCTAGAAAAGGGCTTTGCCTATGGCTGTCCCTTCACTCCTGCATCCCGATTAAGCTCTTAGCTAGGGGAAGGTTGGCATGGACAGAGATCCATGGGGTCAGGAAAGTGCAGCAAGAGCCAGTTCTCACCGGACAGTGTGATGGTGAGAGTGGGCCGATGAAGGAGTGAAAAAGGGAACTAGCTGAAGAAGTTGATGTGTTTAGAGGCAGCGAAAGACAAAGACTTGGTCTAGATGATGGAAGGACTCCAGCGTGTAGCTGAGGCCTGTGGCCTTCACCCTCTTTGGCTGATGTTCCATTCTTCATTGTGGATGCCCATCTCCAGAACTGTGCAACTCTTGTCTTTTTTTTCCTTCCAGGCTTTTGCTCACCTCTGCAAAGCCTGTGCACACCTGCCTCCACCTGCACTGTCTCTTTTTTCTAGGTAACCTGCAGTTGCCATCAGGCTTACTAGCTGTAAAAGCGCCTGCTTGTGATTGGCTTTAGCTGGTCCTCCACACTAATAGACTGTAAGCCTCTAGGGTACCAGGTCCCTGCACATTTCTGGGAGGCTTCTAAAGGATACAGGTACCAGCTATATGGGCCCTTTGCTATATGCTCTTGTCCCATTTTCTTCTCTCAGGATGCTGGCCTTCATTAGGAAGATCATAATAAATGCTGTGGGAATACTGTCTCTGAAATTTCCCAGCCAGTATTTCCAAGTCTTTTCCAGCAAATTTGTTTTGTTTTTAATCCTGCAGAACTTGAGTGTCATCTTGTCATTGGGGGCGCATGCTGAGCTCAGACCCTTTCTTCCTATAGGTCACAAATTGCAATCATCAGGCCACCTAGCCTGGCTCACAAGTTGTCCTTCACCAAGTCCAGGTTCTGGTGTTGAAGCACCAGGAGCCAGCTCTCCTTGGGTCCTCTCCCTTGGTAACACAGCTGTCTGCCAGCTCTCATCCTGTCATTGTTCTTCTCACCTGTGCCCACAGTTTAGTAGGAGGGCTCCTCCTCCCATGGAAGGTATTTATTATATCCTCCTTTGCTCTCTGAGACTCGAAGGAGACCCCGTTCTGCTTCTCCTGATCTGCTTGGCTTTGTGTCCTCAGCCCTTGGTGTTTTAACTGAGTTTTTTTACCCTGCGTCTTTACTGAAGCAGTTTTGTTGCCCTTCCTCCATCTCATTGTGGGTAGGTTTAAGCTAAGGTAGAATTCATTATATGTTTATGTGTCCCTCTGCTCCTGTTTTATAAATGATAAAACCCTTTTAGGAATTCCATGGAGTATGTTTAAAGAGACACACTGGTAGAACAATGTAAAATATGCCCTTGTGGAAACATGGAACATCACCAGGCTCTAAGAAGATTACCTCCTCTTCACAGGTCACCCCTGGAACACATTTCTCCTCAGGGCAGTGGCAGGGGAATGTTTGCCTTAGTGTTGGGTGCTAAAGAAGCTGCAGTGGCAGCAGACCTCCTGGTGATCTATGGAAATGGAGCCAGAGGCCTGCCTGGAAGCATAGGGGCCCTGGAAACCTGGCCAAACCCTGACAGGAGCCAAGAAGAAAAGAAGAACTCACCAATACTGGTCATACATCTCAAGATTTGTAGAGTGTTTTAACATTTCTAAAGTAAATACTAATTGCATGAAGTGGCTTTCTAGGGTCATACTGGGACTAAGGTGTCTGTGTGGACTTGTCCCCACCTTCGCTTGCACTGGGCACTCTCTCAGTTCTTCCTTTGGCCCTTCACTCACAGTTTCAGTGCAGAGGCCCCTCCATGTCATAAATCACCATTCAAGCAGAAATCCTACCTTAAAATATTGCAAATCTTAGTCTTGCTGTTGAAAATATTGGCCATTCTTAAATGGCAATCTGAAAGGATATGTAATATTTCTGTGAACTTGTTCTTGTCTTTGTTTCTATGGATGCTGTTTCTCTTTATCTACATTTATCATTTTAACATCATATTAATAATACTTGTTTTTTAAGAGCTAGGTAAGGAAGTTAATCCTATTTTTTTATTTTTATTTAATTAATTAATTAATTCTTTTTTTTTTTTTTTTTTTTTTTTTTTTTTTTTTTAAGCTGAGGATCGAGCCCAGGGCCTTGCACTTGCTAGGCAAGTGCTCTACCACTGAGCTAAATCCCCAACCCCCCCCCCCCCCTTTTTTTTAAAGATTTATTTATTTATTATGTATACATTATCTGCCTGCATGTGTCCCTGCAGGCCAGAAGAGGGCACCAGATATCTTTACAGGTGGTTGTGAGCCACCATGTGGGTGCTGGGAATTGAACTCAGGACCTCTGGAAGAGCAGTCAGTGCTCTTAATCACTGAGCCATCTGTCCAGCCCAATCCTATTTCTTTAAATGAACAAATAAGAGCCAGAAAATTCGCATGAAAAGAAAAACGACTGGTTGATTTCAGTGTGTTTAACATATACCAGTTTCGGGCTGGAGAGATGGCTCAGGGGTTAAGAGCACCAACTGCTCTTCCAGAGGTCCTGAGTTCAATTCCCAGCACCCACATGGTGGCTCACAACCACTTGTAATGAGATCTGGTGCCCTCTTCTGGCCTGTAGGGACACGTGCAGGCAGAATACTGTGTACATAATAAATAAATAAATCTTTAAAAAAAAACAAACCATATACCAGTTTCACAGTTAGAAACCATAGGTTATTGACCTAAAAGAAACAGGGGAGTGGGACAGAACACAGAGATACACAAGTAACTGGAGGATTTTATTAATTTAGTTAGTTTATGATAAAGGTACCATCTGAGATGATTATAGGTAAAGAATTATTTAAAAGAGGTTGAGGCAATAAAGATATCCTTTATTCATAACATTGTGTCTCTCTTTTGATATATACTTGTTTGGATAATTTCCAAATGTCATAGTTATAACTATGCAACCATCTGGGTTTTAGGAGAAAATATGAATGAATTCCCTATATAAGTTGGGAATAGGGAAAACTGTATGTGACTCAGTCTGTATGGTAATTAGTGGTTTCGGCTTGACAGGATATGGAGTCACCTAAGAGACAAGCCTTTAGAGACACCTGGGAGAAATTATGTTGTTTAGATGAGATAAAGTGGGAAGATATACACTAAAGGTGGGCATACCATATTCTGGGCACGGGTCCTAGACTGTATAAAAAAGAAAGCTGGCTTTGCACAAATATTCATCATTCTCTGCTTCCTGATTGTGAATGCAATGTGACTTGAGTTCCTGATGCCCTGACATACAATAATGAACTATATATTTGAACCGTGTACTGAAATAAGCTCTTTATCCCCTGAGGTACTTTTGTCAGTGTCCCCCAACCCCATGGCACCATGGCAATAGGAAAAGCAACGAAGGCAGTTTGGAAGCAGAAAGAGAATATACTGACAAGTTTATTTTTAGAAGCTTGATGAACAAAACACAAACCAGTTTGAAATGGTAGTTGAAAATGGAGACTCGTAAATTAAATAACAAACAACAAACACAAACCTGATATCTGCAATACAGAAAGTTTCTAAAAATTAAGAAAAAGACCAAAAGCCTTATAGAAAAAATGAGGGGAAAGATAGAAACAGGGATTTTACCAAGAAATAAATGTGATGATACAAAGGATCCTTAGATAAAGTATTGCTTGCTTGGCCTTGATCAACAACAGGAGTGCAGACTAAACTACACACTAAAAAAGTTGGCTCCCAGCCACCTTTCAACACCTATGTTTGACAATACAGAGTGTGACAGCACATCCCTCGTGTACTCTGGTGGAAGTACAAAATGGGACAGACTGATAACTGCTAAAAATTTAGTAGTGTCCAAAAAACCACACATACCTTTTCTCTTCACTCAGTGGTTTGGCTTTTGGGACCCTGTCCCAGAGTCCAGAACAAAGTTCTTGCTGCATTATTTCTAATTCTGAGATGTGGTAAACAACCAGATAGCAGTCACTAGGCGACGGTGGTATAGCAGTGCAATGAAGTACAACACACTGAGGATCCATGACGTGGAGTCCGGTGTGTTCTTTGCAGTGAGTAGAACAACGTAGTATATGTGTAAACAACACTCATAAAGCTCTTTGCTAGCTTTTGTGTAATACGGACAAATCTGCACATACACATACCATGTGGTTTTGTTGTTATATATTGTGAAAAAGAAAACATGAAGAATAAAATAAACTAAGAACCAATTTAAGGAACATTTAACTGTAAGAGGAATCAGGGTAGAATAGATATGGATAGGAGTAAGAATTCACTGAATGTTCTACTTTTAGTATTAATTTGAATTGCTTGTTTTACCTAGTTAAAAATAAAAACGGGCATGATGTCAAATTCCCAAAGAATCAATAAAAATTATGCTAATAAACAAACAAAAAAATAAATAAGGGTTGTTGAGATGGCTGAATCCGAGAACCAATTCCTGTAAGTTGTCATCTGATCACCACGTACAAGTGCTTCCACACATGTACACATGTGCATACATCATACCCTTAAAAATACCTATTTGTTTGTTTATATAAGGATGTTTTGCCTGTGTGTATGTCTATGTACTCAAGGCCAGAAGAGGGCATTGAATGTACTTGGGACTGGAGTTACAGACGGTTGTAAGTTGCCTTGTGGGTGCCGGGAATCTAATTTGGGTCCTCTGGAAGGTCAGTCAGGGCTCTTAACACTTGAGCCATCTCTTCAGTTCTTATAAAGTTGTTTAAAAATGTGATTTAGAAGAGAAAAATTTATAAATGTAGTCTCTCCTTGAAAAAAGCTTTTCATAGATGCTGTAAGCTAAAAGCAGTGAGGCAGGAAGATTGAAGACAGCCTGGGTTATGTGGCCAGGTCATGTTTCACTATGGAGGAAATAGCGGCTATTGTGTGGATGGAAATTAAAGACTTAGAGAGGTGCAAGAAACGTATTGACCACATACATGTTCTCTGCTGGCTTTGAAGAGCTAATGCGAACAAGCCAGTTGTGAAAAGGCTTTTGGGGATCTTTTTGGATATTTGAACGTGGACTGAATATTGTGAAGGAATTGTACTTGATCTGACTAGACAGTGCAATGGCAATCTTTTTTCTTTTTCCTTTTTTTGTTAAGGCGCTATCTGCTAGAAATATTAAACTATTAGCTACTTTGAGACAGTCTTCAGTGAATTTGGGAGTCACATGAGATCTGACAGAGTTTCATCAACAATACTATCTATGGATGGGTACCCATACACACTCTGTAAATACAGATATATTTTATTGTTACCACAGAAATAATGGGCATTTCCATGGACTTTCCTTGCTATGGGAATATATTGATGGAGTAATCAAGGAGGAAATGGTCAGGGCACTGCCTCCTGAATGGACAGAAGGCCACAGCGGAAACATAATGTTGGTAAAGTACAGATGGCCCAGAAAGCATCCTTTCAATTCAGACTTCCCTTTCTTTGGAAAGCATTTCGGGAAGTTATGGAGAAGAGTACTTAGGAACAGCAGCTGCCAGCAGAGGTACTGAGGAGCAGGGAAGGTTGAGTCTGGCTGGGGCCAGGTAGAGATTCTTTTTTGCTATTTGTTTGTTTTGTTGTTTTGGTTTTTGTTTTTCAAGACAGGGTTTCTCTATGTAGTTTTAGTGCCTTTCCTGGATCTCATTCTGTAGACCAGGCTGGCCTCGAACCCACAGAGATTAATCCTACTGGGATTAAAGGCGTGCGCCACCACCACCTGGCCCAGGTAGAGGTTCTTGAGAAGACTTGGGCAAGGAAGGTTGTGCCAAGGCCAGATTCCAGCCTGTCATCTGCCTAAGCAGCTTGTACAGCCTACTGACAGCTAAAAAAATACATGATGCAGTCACAGTACTGGAAGTTCAGAAATTGGTGTTTCTTGATGGAATGTGAAGGATACATATGCTGGTTGAATAAAAACATTTGCCACAGTAAATATACAATTGAAACTAAAAGTCAGGCATATTGGTGCATGCCTCTAATCCTAGCACTCTGGAGGCAGAGGCAGGCAGGTCTCTGTGAGTTCGAGGCTAGCCTGGTCAACAGAGTGAGTTCCAGGACAGCCAGAGCTACATAGTGAGACCCTGTCTTGAACAAACAAACAAAATTAATAAAATAAAAGTAAAAATAGCCATGTAGTATTTCACAAAGCAGCCTGTGACCTACATGGTAAGACTAGGACCTAGTGAACAGAGGTTTATACTTCTAGAATAAGGATGGCCATGGCTTCCTCAATACAATGTCGGACCAAGGCAGTACGTGTGCCTTTTACTAAGCAGATTTGTAGCTCCTGCCTTACAGATGAGGAAGCAGAGCCATGGAGGTAACTCGTTCAAGCCCTTTGTAGCAGACACGATTGAAACCCCTCTTGAATCCTATCTTGAGCAGAGGCTTTATAAAATGAATTCCATTGTTCATAAAAAGACAGGATAAGATGGAATAGAAGAAATGTTTTGTGTATGACATGAGCATTGGAAAAGAAGTACATACATTGTAATGTGACCTGTGGGCCTGTTCAGACAGATGATGTATATATCTCTGTGCAGTAAGTTTAAAGACAGGTGAGGTAACTTTGTGTTGTGATCTCTGGGTGATCTGGTGGATAGGTAGATGGCCCGAATAGAACTTTCTACAAAAGCATGTCCACTGTAGGAAAGCTACCCTTGAGGAAGCTTGGCCAGGCCTGGGACTAGCAAGGACAGGCCTTTGCTTCAAGGCTCAGCTCAGGTCAGAGCAGACTTCTCAAGGAAGGAGAAGAGTTGAGTACCAGCAAAGCTGAGTGCCAGCATTAGCTGCCCACACCCTCTGGGCTTAGCTCAGTGTCATAGGAAAGAGAACGGTTTCTACTTGATGATGTGTACATTTTAGAGTAGCATGCTAGTAACTATCCACAACTTATCATTCTTGTGTTTGGTCTACTGCTTTCTTTGAGGAAGAACTGATGGCATTTCCTCTGTGGAGCCTCCCAGGCCCTGAGCAGGGACTGTCTTGTCATTAAGATCACTGATAACTTCCATTGGTGCTTTGATTTCAGCCTGTATGTACCTTGATAGACTTATATCTCAGAATAATTAAGGAACTACTATAAATGTTCCTTTAAAACAGCCTTTGGTTTGGGGCTGGGCATTGTGTGTAGGTAGGAAAGTAAGATTAATTTTTGTGTTCTCACCTGCTATCCTGGGGTTTTAGTGCATTTGTTCTAGGAGTTTATAGAGTAGATTCCCAGGAACTTTTTATATAGGCAAATACCTTCTGTGAATAAGGATGACTATTTTCTCTTAGTTTCTACTCTGTCTTAATGCACTGCTAAGCGTTTTCTTTTTTTTCTTTTTTGTCCTTTTTGGGGGTAGAATGAGACTAGAACTTGCTTTTTATCAAATAATTACTAAAACTAGAGTTGGAGAGATGGCTCAGTGATTAAGAGCATTTCCTGCTCATGCAGAGGACCTGGTTTTGGTTCCCTACATGGCAGCTCATAGATTCCTGTAACTCCAGTTCCAAGGCATCCATTGTTCTCTTCTGGCCTCCACAAGTACAGCATGAACACAGTGTGCATACATATATACAAGCAAACACAGACAAAATAAAATTAAATTTAAACTCTTTAAAAAATCAAAGAATTACTAAAATTTAAGATAGTTAATGGAATCACAAAAAATTGTTTTGTTGTTGGATATTTTGTTTTGTTTTGTTTTGTTTGAGACAAGATTTCTCTGTATAGCCTTGGCTGTCCTGAAACTCACTAAGTGCTGGGATTAAAGGCGTGTACCTCCACTGCCCAGCCAAAAAAAAAAAAAAAAAAGAAATCACCTAAAATTTTAAAAAAAGAAAAGACTCAAATGCTGGATAAACAAGGGAAAATGAGAAAAACCTATAATGAGGTATCCTTCTGTATAAAGATTTCCTGTTCTAAATATTGACCGTGGAGACTTCTAGTTCTTCCATCAGCTACCCCTTCTTAATCTTTGTGCCTATATGATGGGTGGTGGAACAATCTTGGGTGTCAATCTCGTCTTCCATCTAGGCTGAGACAGTGTCTCTTTATTTGCCACCTTTGATGATGGGCATCAAGGGATTGTCCTGTCTATGCCTCCTATCTCACCATAGGAAAGCTGAGATTAGACGTGTTACTACCACATCTGGTTTTGCTTTATTTCCAGAAATGCTAACTCAGGTCCCCACACTTGCATGGCAAATGCTTTATCTGCTCAGTCTTCTCTTCAGCCCCTCCTCATTCCAGTCCTTTGAGTGGAAAGGATGGTTAGTTGAAACATATAAAGCACAGAACTGGAGCAGCAGAGCACCTCCAGGATGTTAGACAAAAGATTATGATGAATCATACACTCCAGGGGATGTTTGCATATACCATTCTGGGAGTTCTTGTGGCAATTACCCACGGAGGGTGTGGGACCTCATATGCCCGTGTGGAATGTCTGACTGTCTTTTTTTTTTTTTTTTTTTTTTGAGCTGAGAATCGAACCCAGGGCCTACCACTGAGCTAAATCCCCAACCCTGTCTGTCTTTCCTAGACTATTACAATTGGAATAAAATAATGTAGAGATATTGTTTCTGAAAACACACATGACCTTCAGTGAGAGAAAGCTCAGTGTTTGCCTCTTCCAATGGGAACCAGGCTTGCTTTATAGGAAAAGGGAAATAATTCTCTGAAAAGAGGTCAGTATTGTGAAATTCTGAATACCTTCCTGACATACTACTGATCTAATGTGTACAGGAAACCTACAAAATCAACCTCCCTTCTCTTTCCTTCTCTTTCCACTTCTGGTATAAGACTTGATGACCTACCTCTAGAAGCAGTTATTGATCCTACAGTGTAAGGATACATCCATTTGCAAAGTGGAAGGAGGGTTTGGTCTGGAGCATGTTAGGAGTACACTGGCCTTGGGTCCTTACTATCCTACCTTAGGAAAGGTTGAGTTGGAGCTGATGGGAGGAACAAAATGGTGTGTACCCACAAAGGATGTATAGTTGGCAGCACACCAGGGGCTTCTTGACACAGAACTGGCGGCAGAGTCTCACTCACTGGCTCTGAACTAGAGCTGTGTCTGCTTGTCCCTCCTCAAGTCTACCCCTCAGCATAGCATCTGGAAACATGCTCCTCTGTCAGGGGACTTGCTTGTGATGGTTGTTTCAGACAGGGTTTCTCTATATAGCCCTTGCTGTCTACTTGCTGCGTAGACCAGGCTGGCCTTGAATTCACAGAGATAGGCCTCCCGAGTGCTGGGATTAAAGGCGTTATCACCATGCCCAGCTTTATGGTGAATTTTTAAGAAATTAAGACTGAAGTTGGAAAATAGAAATATTGAAGTTTGAGGCAAGTTTGTGAACCTGCTGACGGTTTATATTTAACCCATGTTTAATTCGCTTCTTCACCTACGTGTGACTATAATAGAAACAGAGTTTGCATTATCATTAGTAAGAAAGTTCTAGTAAAACACATTGGAGTAGAATTCATACTTGAAGAGTTTGTGACCTAGATTGTCAGTTAATTTAACAGATACTCAACTTTTACAGCTTTTGATCTGTCTCATCAGTGAGTCCTCTCAGCAGGCTTGTGAGATGAGACTAATCGTCCCTCTGTTGATTAGAAACGTAGAGTTCTGAGAGGTAAGTGGAGTTCCTGCAGGCACAGACGTCCTTCGCCCTCCATAACTTACTAGCTCCATCCTCTGCTTACAACATCTGGTCTGCTTGAGGATGGCCTTATCACAGAGCCCAGGGCTCATCGCGATGTCTTTGAACATGCCACATGATTATTCTGAATTGTAGATTTTATATCTTTGAAGATGAAAGGTGGTAGTCTACTCTGTAAAAACTGGAGTCCATAGAAGCAGTATTTTTTTTTCAGTAGAGGGTGTACAAGTAAAAGGTGATTGTATGACATTCACTATTTTCTGGGAGCTATGAACCAATGTCTGGTCACCATAAACCAAAGTAATAATGGTACAGTAAAGTCCAACTTTATTTTATTTGAGTTACTTACAGGAGTATGGATGAGGAGTTACATATAGGAACATAGATAACTCAGAAGAAGCTAGGCCACCAGAAGGTCCACCTTAGCCTGGTGACCACTCATGAAAGCTAGAATTCCTGGAACTCTCTTTATAGCATGTTGGTAGGTTGGACTCTCCTCTTTTCTGCAGTCTTTACTGCCCTATAGCCTTCGGAAGAGAGGTGTATTGTGACTTTGATAAGTCTCAAGGATTTCTGAGACTTGTGAATTGTTTACTAGCTGAGTCTTAAAGAACCTGGGTCTAGATGATTCTGAGAACTGCTGCACAACAAGGATATAAAGGTTGCATTACTTTATCTGTTTTTTCCAATCAAAATTTGTTCTGGACCACGTTTGCCTCAATCTTAAATCATTCATTGATTTGATCTTTCCACGGTTCTTTGCATTTTATTAGCACTACACTCCACAGCTATCTGGTCTGATCACTTTACATTTTATAAAGCATTTCATGTGCATGCAAATGAAAGTATGATATGTGACTTGTATTTCATGGGAATGCCCACCATTTCTCTCTCCCTTAAAACTTTTCCACCCAGATTTGGGCACAAAATTCTGTCCTTAGCTGAGGAGCTTTTGGCATGCTCTTAGCCCTGGAAAGCTCTTTTTATAATTTGCATGTTCAGAAACTCTCTCAGGGACCCATTTCTGAGCCTCAGAGTTAGAATTGAACTGTGTTTTAAGGGAACTATGATAATAAAGAAAAGTTACAAGCCAGAAGGCTCGACAGACCTGGTTCTAAACCCTTGTGACTCAGCGGCTTACGACCTGAGTTGAAGCATCAGTTTTTACCATTTGAAAAGATGTTTAGTCTCACAGGGTTGCTGTGAGCAAAGACTGTGTGTGTGTGTGTGTGTGTGTGTGTGTGTGTGTGTGTTTATTCCATTAAGTGGTATTTCATGAATGAAAACCAAAAATACTAACTACTACTACCATTCTTTTCCCTTGAGGTGTTGGGGATCCAGCCCAGAGCATAGGACACACTAAGCTGCGCTTACATTGTAATTACATTAGGCTTTTACTGGTAATTCTGATCCAAATTTTTAAAACTTCTCTAATGGGAGAATTGTGTTCTCGGTTTTTATTTTCATGTATCATTTTGTTCATAATTTTTCTGTTAAGTATAGCAGGTAGAACTCTTAAAGAATATGTATATCATTTAAATGATGGACAGCTTTGAGTTTAAATGATTATATATGTGTCTTTGTACATTGCTCACAATAATGCCATATAAACCAGAAAGCCACTTTCATAATTTGGAATACAAGGACTTCAGTTTTCCTGACCAGACTTCACTGTTGCTTGTAAGTGCTGCTTTCCACTACTGAGATAGGCCAACCTTGAGGACAAGTTTGTCAGGGTTACTATGTACCAGATACCCTATAATTACTGAGATTATCCAGCTAGTGTAAAGTGCTGTTTAGTTTTTGTTATTCAGTTGTTACCATAGCTGGAGTCGGGTGGGTGTTTAAACCCTTTTGAACTCAAGATTCTTTTATGATGATGGAATATTTCATGTTTTAATGCCCAGTATAGAGTGTGTGCTCAAATATTTTACCAGGTATGTGTTTTTTCACAGGTTCATATAATATATAAAATGCATTTCTGTTCCAAGAAAAATATAAGTGGTAAACAGTAGGGAGAGGGCTTGCATATTTTCCTTTATTATCCTGTCTGATGATTAATGCTTTCAGTTATGTTCACCTCACGTTTAACCAGGTTAGTGTTTAGTTTTGGTTAGGCTGTTTTCCTTATGAGCACAGGAACAGCCAATCCTGTGCTCTGCCTGTCTTCCAGGTGGAGTCTTTGCATTGTTTCCAGATCATGGTGCTTAATGTAAGGTCAGATTTTCTTATGAAAACAGATTTTGGATTAGTTATGTCTGTGCACTTGCACACGCCCCTGCACACCTGCCTGTGCACTTAAGCTGGAGTCATGTTCTGATTTCAGGATGCAGAGACTTCAGATTCTTCTTTATAACCTAAAAGTGCAAACTGGTACTGAGGCTACTGTCCCCTGCAGCTACTGCTTTTGTAGAGTACAAGGTCTTCTGAAAGAGCATGGTGATGAGTGCTGCTTGCAGGGGCTGCACACTGTGGAATGGGGGTCTGTTTTGTGAATAAAGATTTCCTGGGACACACTACCATAGCACAGTAAGTGGTCATGACAGAGATTATGTAGCTTGCAAAATCTAAATTATTTTCTAGCTCTTTATAGAATAAAGTTGGCAACCCCTGACCATTTAATTTTTTTTTTTAAGCTGTTTTATCCCCAGCTTGATCACACAAATACCTGTAGGAACTTGACCATTTTCTGTGAGCATTTAGGGGTGTGTATGTGAATATATATTACATGCTTATTGTGTGTGCCGTGCTATTTTCCAGGTTCAGGAGGTAGGGTATTGAACACAAGAGACATGGTACCTGCCCTCATGGAACATGAGGCCAGTAACACTGGCATTCTATGAGGATAGTGACCACATCTCACAGATAAGGAAAAGTGTCGGAATTGATATTTATGAAAGTAGTATTGTGAACATGCTTTGGCACAGGCAAACACATTCTGAATGATGTTAGTGTGAGTCCATGTTTGCTACCCTCAGAAGTTTTCACTGGAAGAGTGGATAACGGGAATATCTCTGGCATATTAGCTCAACATAGAGATGAGCACATAAGAAATTCTGATTCACCCCTGAGTGATCCTTGTCACTGCTCAGGTACAAGCATTGCAAGAGTAACAAATTGTTCTTGTAGAAGATGGTTCCAGTGGAGAAAATGAAAGTTAAAAAAGTAAAAAGTCAGTGCTTTCTCAGTATGTTAGTACTTTTTGAGAATCTCAGTTAATTCCTGAAGTTCCATGCTCACTCCTTTTTCCCCCCTTTAGACAATAGTCTAGTTTCACAATCCTATGTACTTTAGAGGAGCTTTGAATCTGAATATCATGAGGAAGGCAGAGTGCTTAGAAATGTAGGGGTCAAGTTAGGTTCCTATTCTTTGAAGTAGTGATTATGTTTTAGGAATGAAGAATAACATTTAAAATTATGGAACTAGCCAGCTGTAGTGCAGCACACCTTTAATTCCAACATTCAAGGGGTAGAGGCAAGTGGATCTCTGTGATTGTGAGGCCATGGTCTACAAAGCAAGTTCTAAGACAGCTAGAGCTACACAGAGAAACCCTGTCTCAACCCCCCTCCCCCACCCCAAAGGAAGGAAGGAAGAAAAATAAATAAATAAATGAATATGTAAATAAAGGAAGGAAGGAAGGAACTGATCCTCATAACTCATTGAGTTATAATGTCTGTTTTTGAGATGGGTAATGATAGTCTAGTTAAATTGATCTTTGTACAAAAGGTGTTAGGACCTGAGTATTTTATTACATCTTGGTGTCCACTCATGTTTGAGATGAGGATGAGAAATACTTTGGTGAATGTTATCAACTAGGTGACTTGGAGGAAATACTCTTTTTAAAAACTTCAAATTTTTTAATTTTTGTAATATTGCTGTTATAATGTGTGTGTGCATGAAGGTCAGAGGACAACTTTTAGGACTTGGTTCTTTTTTCTATGTTGTTGAGCACGGTCTCTCTTGTTGCTGGGTATTCCAGGCTGATGGCGCTTTTCTCTTGTCCCCACCTCCCATTTTGCTGGTGTTACAGATGTAAGTCACTACATCTGGCTTTTTATGGATTCTGGGGATCAGACTCAGGTGTCAGGATTCTGTGGCAAGCACTTTTACCCACTCAGACATTCTGCTGGCCCAGGAAAAGTACTTTTGCTAACTTTTTTGCTTGTAACATGAGAGAAGACCAAGTTGGTGTTTTTTAAAGCACTATTTGTAGCGTGCTTGTATGTAGTGGGTGTGTGGCGTATGCATGTATATATGTGGGTGTGTGGTCATAGGACAACTTGCAGATCTGCACTAGTCAGTTTTTTTCCTTTGGCTGGATCACTCAGAAAGCTTGGTATTGTTTTTCTGGCCTGTAAGAAGAGCCACTTCTACATACAACCTGACACCTATGGTTTCCCATGAGTCTAGCTGCAGAGCACTTACGTACAAGACCTATTCTTGAGACACATGAGCTGCTGCTGCTCTTTTAAAGGTCCAGTGGGCACATGCACACTTGTGTGTCTACGGGTGCCTGCAGCAGTCAAAAGAGGGTTTTGGGTCCTCTGAAGCTAGAGGTACAGGCGGTTGTGAACATGGGACATGATTGCTGGGACCCGAGCTCAGGTTTTCTGCAAGCGCTCTTACCTGTTGAGCTGTAGGTGAAAATAGAATTTTGTTAAGCTCCATATTTACCTAGGACACTTTTCAGTTCTTCTCCTATTTCGGAGAAGATGGAGTAGAAGGAAGGAGGCTGTGTTGTGTACCTGTTTGTTTTTCAAGGAGAGAAACCCCTACAGGTGGGAGCAAGACGGGGCTTGTGTCAGATGAGCTACCAGCTTGCAGCGAGCAGCCACAGTGACTCCATGTCTTCAGAGGGCACTCTGCTGCTTTTCTGTGGTGGTCAGCAGCACCCTCTTTTTCCCTTTAGTTTAAATGATGCTTTCTTTCCCCTGTGGAATAACACTAGAAGAGATGGTTTGCCCAAAAGCACGTCCAATGTGAAACACCTAAGTTTTGATAGACACGAGCAGTATAGTTACTAATATGAAACTAGGAGTTGAAATCTAAAGCTGTGGTCTGTGATCCAGTAGAGATTTGATAGAATCCATAGACACCTTTTGAAAGCACAAGAGAAAATTACTTGTAGTGTATTTGAAAACATTATCTTGGGAATGCATGCACACATCTACAAACACATATGAAAGAATCAAGCATTATACTACATCCAGAAAACTTGAGCCTAAATGAGAAAAGGCAGCCAGTGACTACCAAACCCAGGATAAATGTTGAAGATACTGACCAAGATTGTGAAGTGGCCATCATAGCAATGCTCCAGGGAGCAGTTGTGGACACACTTGAAAAAAATGAAGGAAATCTCAGCAGATTAGAAGACAGATTTTCATAAGCTGAATGGCAACTTTAGGACCAAAACAAATAAACACCAAAAACTGAGATAAAAATAAAAACCCCACATCATGGCTTATTAATTAATCCATAGGAACAACAGAACAAACAGCCAGTGAACTTGAGGGTGGAATAAAATTACCCAATACAAAAACAAATGGTAAAAGTAAGTGATTTGGAAAATGCTAACGAGTTCTTGAATGTCTGCCATTCTATTTTCAGATTCCTCACCAAGAGAGGGAAAGTGGGCCTGAAAGGTATTCAAAGAGTAGATTTCAACTTGGTAACAGACAGAAACCAAAGATGGAGGAGGGTCAGGACTGGTTATGATTCCTTGGCAATAGCTGTAGACTAGTAAAAGACTCAACTCTGAGATTTCCTGTGAGCCCAATAGCCCACCCATCTTGTGTAAACAAGAAGGGATTTGCTGTCAGTTCTTCACTGTGACTAAGAACAGCTCCCTTGCTTTAGACCAGGTTGAGTTAACTAGCATTTCCAATTAAAGTATAGAAAGATGTTTTCAGTAAACCTGTTCAATGGTAGTCAGATTTTCCTCACTGTAGCAAATATTTGAGATAACCACTTTATGAACAGAAAAAGATTATTTTGACTCTCACTTTTGGAAGTTTTGACCCATGGTTATTGGCTCTGTCACTAGGCTTATGATGCCATATCATTACAGAAATGCATGAAGGAACAAACCCTCTCACTTTATGATGGTCAACAAGCAAAAGAAAAGGAAAGTCCCCTGGAAGAACATGTCCCCCATGACCTGAAACCTGTCCCTGGGCCCCACCTTTTAAATAAAGGTCCCCTTCCCAGAGTGCCTCCTTTTTTTTTTTTTTTCCAGTAAGAGAACTGAGGTGGGAGGAACTGGAGGAACTGGAGGAGGGAAGTAAATGACCAAAATCTAATGTATGAATTTTTTTTCTAGATAAAATACAGGTATTAAAAAAGGATTTGTGACTTTCAGGTGTCAGCCACAAAGTCAGCCATAGAGAGAGATCCTTTATAAAAATAATTGCCAATATTGTGAGGTGCACAAATTCTCCTCCTGTGGGCACTGAGAACATTCTCTAGTGTTCCTTCCTGTTGGTCAGAATTGGAGAGTTTAGAACTTTGGATCTCTTCTTGGGTCTGCCTTCCAGGGTCAGATGCTCCCCACGGCAGCTAAGGCCTTCTGCTTTCTCCACTTTGGATGGTTTTCAGTATGTTTGATAATGCTTTAGCCACCCTCTCTGCCTCTTTTCCCTCCTTAATTTCTTCATTTTTTTTAAATGTTTGAGTCAGAGTTTTGTTAATAGAACCCATACTTAAACAGACCTGAGCTTTGCCAGTCACTAAGCTGTGTGGCTTTGAATTAGTTAACTGGTACAAGTCTCATGATCTTCATGATCTTTATCTACCTGATAGGAATGCTAACTGCTGCCTTGCAAACCTGTGAGAATCAGATCTTGGCATAGGTTTCCCTTTGCTCTCATTTCCCATTTTGCAGCAGAGCTAGTATCTTCTGTACTGTATCGACTTGGTGCGTAGACTGAATCTTAGTAACAGGCAGACACTTCGAGGGTCTGCTTTGGTTCCATATGTCCATTTGATGGTGGGCAGCCACGTGATTCCCCCAGAAGTCTCTGCCCACTTGCCACGCTGTGTGAGTGGCTAAAGTGGGGGACAGACATGCATTTGGTTTCCCATTAGCCTTTTCCTTCACCATGTCCAGAGGATGCTCAGTGTAGAACAGTACCCAAACAGATGACCTGCTGGTTTTACACTTAGGAGGTGCTCATTCCCAGTCTAGTGTGGCACATAGTTAGATGACCCAGAATATTAGTCTCCCAATGGATAGTAATGTCAAAGACAAGTTGATCACTAGGCTCCAAGAGTCATTAAGGGCCAGATACTCAGCTGATATTGCAGCAGAAAATAGAGATTCTGTCTGTGGGTTAAAAATTAAAGACCAAATGCATTCAGGACAGAATTCTGTTTGTTTAGGCACTGAAGTGTGGCGTTGTAGATAATGCATTATGGGTGGGAATTGCACCTTAAGTAGCCAAGGTGGAGTGCATATTTTTATAAGCTTACTGTCTGAGTTGTTTTTGTTCTAAATGCAGCTGTGCCTGTTAGCTTGTCAGAACTGCCTGCTTTCTCAGCCACTGCCATGGCTCCCAATCCCTTTTGGTGTTCTGCTTTCTCAGTTTGTTTCTTGTGGCTGTGAGGTGGTATCTAGGTAGAGTGTAGTTTTAAGTAGTGTGTACTTGTGTGTGTTAAAGAAGTGCTTTTCTTGATTCATATTTTCTTCTGCTTCAAAACAGGTCTTCCATGTAGTTCTTTAAACATGTCACTGGTCATCTTTTGACATTTTACTTTATTAAACTGTCTTTAAGAAATTATATTCAGGGCTAGAGAGATGGCTCAGAGATTAAAAGTGCTGACTGCTCTCCCAGAAGACCTAGGTTCAATTCCCAGCACCCACATGGCAGCTCACAACTGTCTGTAACTCCAGTTCTAGGGGACCTGACACCCTCACACAGACATACATGCAGGAAAAACACTAATGCACATAAAATAAAAATAAGTAATTTTTAAAATAAGGGACAGTCATAGAAAACTAACACTACTTATGAATCAGCAGGTTTAAAGTTTTCTACAAAGACTGAAACACAAATGTCATAAGTAGAAGTATAAATATGAATGATTGTATTAATGTCCATCATTCAAGGCACTTTCTAGAAGCCAAGCATTGTTCTGGTCAGTTTTCTCGTCATTAACTGAAGTGACACCCTCTGGTTGTAATGGAGCCTCTTTTGGTTTGGTTTGGTTTGGTTTCCCGTGGCTTTCATATGAGAGGTGAGTCACCCTCCCTTAAAGCTGTTCAGATGACAGTGCCAGCCCCTCCCTGCCCTTGTGTCCCCCAATGGCTTTCTTGCCATTGCTCCTTGATTGGGAGAAGCTCCAAGAAGAGAAAAGGCTAAGCCAGAGCCCTCCTGTTGAGAGTCCTGCTCTGCATCTCAATCCCTGCAGATACCTTTTTACATGAATCCTAAGGGTTCTGGTTGATTTGTAGTTGGGAAAAGTGGTCCCAGACTCCTTTTGTAGGAATGCACTGACTGAATTTCATTCACCAGATGTTGCCAGAGTTCCTGACTGTTCCCTTTCCTCCTAATTTAAGAACAGTTGGGAGTGGATTTTATGTGTTTGATTATTTTTTTAAGTCTTGGGTTTAGAAATATAGTTAGCTTCCTTAAAATTAGCTGATGTAATTCATCATTTAAGGAAAACCAGTTAGGTGGAAGGTTTTGTAAAATGTGCACGTGTTTATAATAATAAAAAAAAAAAGAGCAATTTACCAATGGGCATCACAAATTTAAATTTGTATCTTACTATCTATGTGTGGTGTATGTTGAACTTAGAAAAAATTTCTTATTAATCACATTTCTCTTTGTCCTTCTAGATCAGTGGGTCCTTGCTAATACTGCAGCTTTTTAATACAGTTCCTCATGTTGTGGTGAGCCCCAACCATAAAATTGCTTTTGTTGCTGCTTCATAACTGTAATTTTATTACTATTATGAGTCGTAATATAAATATCTAATAAGCAGGATATCTGTGAAAGGGTCGCTCAACCCCCAAAAGGTTTGTGACCCACAGGTTGAGAACCACCGTTGTAGATAACTAAGAGCCCAGCTATATTCTTGAAAAGATGCTGTGGCTTACACAGAACCTGTCTGCTCAGTTGCATTCACTGTGGAATCATAGCATCTCCTCCTCTGTACTCCTCTCTGATGAGGCCCTGTGCTGCAGTGGGTTGTTTTTCGTATTTTGGTTTCACACGCTCTCCTTCCTGGGAGTGTCCTGGCTGGGGAGGCTTCCTTAGGGATGAGCTCTCAGAGGCCTCCCTCTGTGCCCTTGCAGAGCCTGCACAGTTCTTCAGGAGCTTTATGCACCACTCTCCAGCTTTAACAACATGTGGGGTGTGTACTTGCCCATCTTTCCTGTCTACATAGCTCTTGCCCTGCTGGTCCTGCCTTGATGGGTTCCAGTGCTCTCTCAGGATGACCCTGGCACATACCAGTTGGTCAGAGCTTTTACTGGTAAAGCCTTTGTTTCCTAAAACCTGAGTTCAGAAAACCCAAGCTGCTGGGGAAATGTTCAGTCTTTCTAATAATACAAGGCCAAGTAATCCTCTGCTCTGTAAAGTTTTTATTAAATATAATCATAGGCAAAGCAGTATGTCATTAGGAATCGTTTTATTGCTATGTTCCTTTAATAGAAATAAAGTATTGCCGGGCAGTGGTGGCGCACGCCTTTAATCCTAGCACTTGGGAGGCAGAGGCAGGCGGATCCCGGATCTCTGTGAGTTCGAGGCCAGCCTGGTCTCCAAAGTGAGGCACAAAGCTACACAGAGAAACCCTGTCTCGGGGGGAAAAAAAAAAGAAAAGAAAAAAAAAAAAGAAATAAAGTATTAAGTTTCCCCCAGGCCCATGACTTAGCTAGTCCCAGGTTCTTGGCCACTTCAGTGTAACATACAGGTTCCATCTTATGGAGTGGGCCTTAAATACAAGCAGAAATTGCTCAGTTGCTCCCTTAACATTTGTGCTACTATTACACCAGTCTATCTTACAGGTGGGTCACAGGTTTGTAGCTGGATGATACTGATGATTATCTTTCTCCTCCAGTAGTATGCAGAGTACTTTCTAGTACCATGAATTCTTGTCAGTAGGGGTGAATCTTCTAGTTAGGCATCAGCTCGGCTTCTCCACGTTCCACAATGTAAGTCAGTGTCATTTTCAACAGTTGGACCTTACCATCAGATTATGCTGAGCAACTGACAGCCTTGGCAATAGCCTGGGGTATTTGGGGTGGACAGGGTAGCAGAGGGGGCTTTGGCCAACAGTTCAGCAAGGTGTGACCCATTCCTGCCTATTTGGCATCATCTTCCTTGTTATTTGGCAACTCCATTTAGCTTCCTTTCATATATATATATATATATATATATATATATATATATATATATATATATATATATATATATATATATATATATATTTTAGGAAGCTTCTACAGGAGTGGATTCCCTTATGATTTTTCAAATGGCATTCAGTGTTAGTTGTCTCTCCCCATGTTCCCTCCTTTACCTATCTCTCCTGTCATAAAGACTATTCTTGATGTTCCAGCTCAGCCCAGGACTTTTCTTCCAAATCTCAGAGAATGAGATCCCAGTGCCACTTGGCCACTTAAGAGTCTTGGTGTTTTCTCCTTTCTCTTATCCCCACTACCCTTGAAAGCAGGTCCTGGGTCCCAGCCTAAGATTTTTCTTCATTTTCCTTTAAACCTGTGGCCCAAACTCACATCACTGTGTGTTCTGCTTCTGCACTAGCTTTCTCACAGGTATTCTGGGTGCTGCAGAACACTTTCTACTCAGTTCTTTATTTAGTTAAATCTAGATTTAAAGCTGGGTATGGTGGCTCATAGATCTAGTCCAACACTGGGGAAACTGAGGCAAGAAGATCATGACTTCAAAGCCATCCTGGACTATGTAAGGAGATTCTGCTTCAGAAAACAAAAAAACACCTTTAATTGGATTTTTCCATTCATCTCCATAAAATCTTCAATTTGCTCTCTGGTTTCTACGACTTGATATTTTGCTCTCCTGTGTATCATGTATATATGCTTAGGATTATCACCTCCCAAATTCAGATTTAGTTGTGGACATCTCAGTACTTTTGAAAGTTTCCCATGTGATGTGAAGTCACAGTAAAGACCAAGAATCCTCTTCTGCATCGTAGACTTGCTAGGTCCTAAGCCTAGAGCTTCTGAATGGGATAAGTCCAGGTGTTTACATCTGCGAACAAGCTGGGTTGGTGATTGTGCTGCTGGTCCAGAGAACACCCTTTAAGACATGTTTAGGGTTTGACTTCTGTGTTCTCCAAGTTCTACTGTTGCCAGTGACTTTCATGCCCCCATGCTGGTGTGGGTTGTCACGCTCAGGCTTGTTCAGTTCGCTCTTTATGCCTCAGTCTCTGCTTCTGGTTTACTCTGTCTAAAAGCTACTGGTGTTGGTATCTGGTCCATGTTCATGGCTAGATTGCTTTCAAAGATGAGGTCTCAATACAATTGTCACCATTTTATAAGAAATCTCTCTGACAAATATCTAAAATAATACCTTGTTAATCACTCTGGTAGATCATCCTGTTTATTTCTTTCATAGGCATTACCATATACTGTAATTATATTTTACTTTCTTCTCTTTCTCATTCTCTCTATGCTATTGGCTAGGACTTAGTTGGAATTGGTGTGAGTGTAAAGGTGGAGTAGGCACATAGATGGAATTAGTTACAAAAGATGTTTAGTCTTCACAATTTTTTAAGGCAAATAGTTATTGGTCATCTACGGAATAAAAGAGTGGATGAAAATAGTTCTTGTTGTAATTTTTAAAGCTCTGAACAGCAGGTAGCTCTCTGACTTCTGTGGTTTCTGCTTCACCTGGATTTTGCCAGCCTCTGGCAGTTGGCGCTATGATGTAGAGAAGTTGGGGAATGTTGTGTGAGGTCAGAGCAAGAACGTTTTGAACCGGCCTTTTCTCTGGTGGTCTGCTGGTGTACTGCTTCACCTTTGGTTCCCCAAGGCCATGGAGTGTCCTCTTTGGGGAAGAAGCTCCTCATGTCAGAAGACTCTGCCTTCACTCCTGGCTATCCTGCCAGCACTGAGCTGTTCCTTCTTTCTCCTCAGCCATAGAGAGGAGTGGATATTTTGCCCCCAGGAGACCTTAAGTGGGTCAGAATAACACACGTATCTCATTAATTCCAAAAACCACACTGGCCTCGAGGCAGATAATGTAATCCATTCTAATATACTCCTGTGAGAGGCCTAAATTCATTATCATCAAATGTCCACAAGAGATAACTCCATATTTGATTATTAATTCTAACTCATTATCAAATTTCCAGGGAACTGTGAAAACCAGGAGATGATATTTCAAGTCCAAAGACATTAAAGTTAAGTCATTTGTCCATGTGTGTGAAAATTTAAAGAAGTGTAAGTTCAAAATGTGTTCTGCCTAATTTCTGAGTCTGCTCAGCCTCTGGCTGTGTGCATGCCAGCATACTGGTGTCATCCCCATGGCTCTGGTTTGCTCGGCTCTTTTATGAATCAGTCTCTGTGCTGAGGATTGTGTTGGGCATGGGGGTAGGGGTATCTCTTTGTGTAGCCCAGGGTAGCCGTGAGCTATAGAATTCCAAGTACATACATGTGCCACCACCCCTAGTCTGGATGGGCTCTAGCCTGCTGCCAGTCCTTTGGTCTTTACCGCTGTGGAAGTACAGCCTCAGGAACCAGCACTTAGAGTCCATTGCTGTATCCTGGCCACCACAGGGAGTCTGGGACAAGGAAGGCCCTGAGAGTCTCATTTCTGCTTCATCTGAGTTTTGCCAGCCTCTGGTGACAGTGAATTTGGGAACAGTCTCTTCTCACTGAGCTTTTGGATCCTGTCTAAACTAACCTCTTTTTCTCTTACGGGCTTTGTGGGACACAGCCATACTGCTACCCCAGAAATAGAGAGAGAACCCTTTCCTGAAACCCAAATGTACTGTGGGTAGAATGCAGTATACCCTCATTCCCCCTTGCCTCTTTATTTTAGTAAAATGTCTTTTATTTATTCTTTGACAATTTCATACATATAAACAATTAATCTTGATTATATGCACTCCCCGTGGGAACCCCCAACTTCTCTCTCCTGCCGTTCCCAGTTACCCCCCAACATGTTCCCTTTTATGTCCTTTGGTTTTGTTTTGGTAATAATACACTGAGTCCAGTTTCTGCTGCCTGTTGGAATGCTGGCTCATCTTGTTGACTTGATCTTGTTCAGGTAATCATAGCTACAGTAAGTTTATGGATGCTTTGACCGTGTCATGGCCCCAACACAGTGTTCTCTCATCCTCAGGCCTTTATGTTCTTTCTGCTCCTCTTCTCTGATGTTCCCTTAGATATTTTATCCCAGGAAGCTGGGCTCATGGGTGGATATAGATGTCCCACTTAGGACTATTGCATGTATTAGACACTCTCAGCACTTTGCCCAGTTATGAATCTCTGTCTTGACTGCTGCCCACTGCAGAGAGAAGCTTTCCTAACAAGACTGAGGGCAGCACTAATCTATAGGTATAAGCAGAAATGCTTAGCGTAGTAAATACAGTAGTCGGTTCTGCCTTAGGCCCATGACCTCCTGAGCTGTTATGGTTAGTATCCAAGGTCGATGGCAGTGTCCTGTGTTGTTTTAGGGGCTTCTGGAGTCCTATTCATA
Source organism: Onychomys torridus (assembly GCF_903995425.1). Lineage (NCBI taxonomy): Eukaryota > Metazoa > Chordata > Mammalia > Rodentia > Cricetidae > Onychomys > Onychomys torridus. The sequence goes on from NC_050458.1 coordinate 50,220,776, forward strand.
GGGGTATCTCATAGTGGCTATCCCACACCTGGTATTAAAATTTTTATTTCATAATCTATGTCTTCTGGCAGAATCATTGTCCACCCATGTAGGGTATCTGTATTCAAAGTCCTTCTGTTTTTAAAAATTATGTTCTTAAATTGGTTTATAAACATAGCTTTCTTTAGAGATTTTTTTTCATGCATTCTTAGTTCTGGTTAGCCCACTCTCACACACCCTCATATCTCCCCTCATTTCAATGTATGGCTGCCTAAATTAGAACTAAACATGACAACTTGGATGGGGGAATCTGGTGGGCCACAAACCTAGATGAAGAGCTGTAGGCAATTAAAGACTGCAGAGACTGAGACAGAAACAATGACTTATCAGTCTTGCCCATATATGAGCCCCCAGTGAGTTATCCAGTGCCACATGATCATCCCTAAAAACATAAACATATAAGCAACACTAAACAAATTCAGTAGGTTTTGTGTGTGTGTGTGTGTGTGTGTGTGTGTGTGTGTGTGTGTGTGTAAAGTAATAATTATTAAAGAATAAGAGGCCATGAACTTTAGAGGGAACGGGGCAGGGGTAGGGTGAGATGTGAGAGGGAGTTAAGGAAGAATGGGGGGAATGATATAACTATCTTAATTACAAATTTTAAAAAGTTAAAAATCAAAACAAGAACAGACAACTCTGTTAGCTGCATCAGTCTTAATGCTTTATTATTTTCATTCCTCCACTTCTTCTGTCTTGTTGGTGAGCCTTGAACTTCTCACATCAGCTCCTCATGACTTTCCTGAGCATCTCTGATCTTTAGAGATAAAATGTTCCAAAGATCTTTACAATTTTAGTATCTTATCAGATTAAATTTTCTACATCATTACTTGGAAGCAGGTAATGTTTATGCATTTTTTTTTATTGTTATGGTCTACCTAAACTTACTGTAACTGAGGAATTCATGACAGACCTCTGTATGACCCTCTTTCAGTTTAATGGTTTTCTGAGAATATAAGAAATTATAAGTAGGGCTGAGCTTGGCTGGTACTTTTCTCTGCAGACTGAATTTGAATATATGATCTATGCTATATTTGCATTTTTGAGAAAGCTGCCTGGTCTTGATGCATTTTTGGAGACTGTTCAGTCTAGCTACTTACAGGATTGTTGGTGGGGAGGGTTTAAGTGGGTTTGTAATTTTCTTGTGCTGGTTTGTCTTACTCAGTTTAGAGACCACATGATACTGGCTTTCTACATTCATTATTTAGTTTTAACTTTTCCTGTTCTTTTGTAACAGCTTTGTTCAAGACATGGTTTGTTCCTTAAAGCATGGTGGCATATATTGTGCGTGAAGTAGTATAATGCTATTTATAAACAGGTTGCAACAAGTTAAAAGATGTATACGCTGAATTCTAGGACAACCACTTGAACAAAAGAGAGAGGAAGAGGTATATAGGCCTAGTGGTTGGAAGGATCTCTAGTTGAGCTCTGTTTGAACAACACAACAAAACTCTGTCTCTAGAAACCAAACAAATAAAAATATCTAGGAAAGAATGAAAAATTTCTACAATGCCATAAAGTGTGAAATTCTTAGGAATAAGCTTAAGTATGTATTCCAGACCTGAAAGCCCTAAAAGTTACCAAGAGAAGCTGAGGTTTAATGAAAAATTCATTATTGTAAGGATGCCATTTCTTCCCAAGGTTAATGTGGAAGTTATTTAGACTATACCAGTCAGATCTCATAGATTATTTTTTTTTTACAGCTGACTTTAAAGTTTATTGGGAGAGACCTGTAGTAGCAATTATTGGTTGAATTTTGCATCCTTTCTCTTCCCTTCCTGTGTTGAAGTGCTATGTGACCTTATTTGGAAATGGTCATTTCAAATGTAATTAGCCAATTTATGATGAGGTTACACTGATGTAAGATGGGCTATCTTATGCAGTGTGACTGGTGCCCTTATACAAAAGAGCAGTTTGGATACAGTCTACAGGTATAGGCCAAACATCATATGGTGGTCAACACAGAAATTTGCAAGCCAAAAGTACCCACCAGCAGTGGCCCAAAAAGAAGCCTGAAGCAAATTCTATTCTTCCATCTTCAGTAGAAAGGAAATAACAATTAACAAAAAACACCCTGTTGATCTCTTAACCTTCAACTCATTGCCACCAAAGCAGAGAAATAGTTGATGTCCGTCCTATAAGCCATTTGCTCTATGCTGCTTTCTTATAGCAGCATGATCAATAGTACAGCAGCCAAAGCAGTTTTTAAAAACTGCAAACAAACCAACATGCACCACCACACCTGGATGAAATGTGGACTCTGCCTACCTGCCTGCCTACTTGCCTGCCTACCTACCTACCTACCTACCTACCTACCTGTAGTGCTGGGGATAGAACCAAAGGCCTGAAGTTTGCTAGGCAAGTGCCGTGCCACTGAGACATCCCCAGCCCTGATTCATTCTTTTTGGCTTGAGATTGTTATCTGTGAGTCTGCCTGAAGATCTATGTTGTGAATACATTTTTATTAAACATTAAGGCCTGATTGGAAAAGATTCTGCCCACCTTAGTATTGTGTCTGCTCTTGAGTGTTTTCAGGGTTTTGTGTTCACTATTCAGTGTCAAAGCAACCAGTATTACTAAGGCAGTTTCTTGGCCAGCCCAATACATGTTCCCAAAGGAGCTTGCTCTCCTGTAAGGTCTATATGCTTTACAGTGTTTCTCCAGCATACTTGCTCCTGTGGGACTGAAAGGAAATAGATAATCAGTTAGCTGTCCTCTGTCTACACTGTTTCTAGGGCCCAGGTGTTTGTTTAAGCTAGGCTTACTGTCTTGTAGGGCAACATTACCATGTAAAAAGAAAGTGTTGACTGAGCTTGGCTCCTCCAGAGAACTACAACTTGTGACTCATTTATTATGGGTTTACAATCAGTTCCTAACATGTTAGGTAAAGAAACAAACAACTTCCTTATTTTATGGAGTGCTAACAGAAGAAAACTCATTAATTTCCTAATTGTTCTCTTGCCCCAGATAGTCATTCTACACATGTAGCTGCAGCAATAAACCTGAGAGCTCTGTAATAACAAATTCTGTTGTCAGGCCCCCTTGGAAAGGTGTTACATTTATGTCTGCTGTTCCCAGTGACCTTACCCTGTGTTCAGTCTTAAGTCTATAATTATGTATTTGTCATCTGTGTCTAGAATAGTCCATGTACATTGAAAACAGTCAATGGGTTTCTATAAAAAGTCTCATGTAGCCTTTTGTAATGCAGCCCTGTGAGTGAGGTGTTTACCTAGGAGCCCACAGCTTCAGTGGAGCCATGATGTTTAATAAAACTTTAATTTACCTGTATAGCTTAAGTTTCAGTATTTATGTGTGATTTCACTTCTATCAAAATCTTACAATTTGATAGACCTTAGGATTTTACTTTTTTTCTTTAATGTTTTTCTTGCACTGAATAAATCTGAATAGTTTTGTTTTTCTTCTCACTTATAAGAAGTTGGCAGTTTAGCACTATGCAGAATGAAAGTATATATTTGGCCCTGTTGAAAATATACTTGCTTCCTTGGGCTTCCAGAAGCCCCTATTCCTTGCTACAGTCAGCCAGCATCATAATCCTCAGCCACAGTCTACTCTAGCTACTGTTTTCTTTGAAGTAGACTTTTACTTTCCATTTTGTAGATGAGGAAACTGAGTCATCAGTGTTCCATAACAAGGTTGGGATCATGGCCAGACTTCAGCTCACAGCCCTGTCACACCTGTCTCCTGATTCCTAGATTTCTGCTCAGTCTCCTCGTTTCCAGTGTGTGTTTACCCCTGTTCCCCTGCTGACACCCTGTAGCTTCTGCTACTCAATAACAAAAATCTTGGACTGTTTCAGTTTTGTAAATCTTTTTGTATTAAATTACTAATCCTTTGCAACTATATTACAAATCTGTAACACCCTACAAATATTTCTTCTCAGTTTTAATTTGTCTTTTTGTTTTAAATGTCAAATGTTAAAACTTTCATTTCTGGACATAAGTGTTAGTTGGAAAATCATTTTCCTGTTTTCATTGTAGAAAAGGATTCTGATCTCTATTTTGGTAGCATTTCTTTGTTCTTAAAGCTCAGATAGGAAGTTTATCCATAAAAGGCATCATTAGAGTGTATCTACTTCTGCTCTTTTTTAAATATGGCTGCCCCAAATGCCCCAGCTGTCTTCAGGAAGAGTGAAAAGAATAAAGGTGTGCTCATATGCCCTCCTCTCTTTGTGTGTGTTGTATGCTTGGGTGTGCATCTGCACTTGGAGACCAGAGGGGCACCTTCCAGTGCTATTCCTTGGTGCCAGCCACTTTGTTTTTGAGACAGGGTCTCATTGATGTGAAGCTCAGCAATTAGACTAGACTGGCTGTTCACCACCCTTGTGCTGGGATTACAAGTGTGCACCACTGTGCCTGGTTTTTTGTTGGGGTAGGGAATTGTTTGTTTGTTTGTTTTTAAAAACATGGGTTCTAGGGATCAAACTCAGGTCTTTATGGTTGCAAAACATGCACTGTACTGCCTGAGCCATCTATCCAACCCCTATATATCTGTTTTTATATGTTGTAGTAGGTGAAGCAATATTATAATCAGGAAATTAGGGAGGTGAAACAAATCATCTATTCTGTGATCCTGACCTGGTTGTCCATTTTCTTTCCTTTTAGGTGAACGAGCTGGATGGCATTCCTCTGATCCTGGACAGCAGCAATATTGATGACAACAACCCCTGTATCCTTGACTGTGGCCTACAAGCAGGTGCTAGAGCCTGGTTTGTCCCTATCTTAGTGTTTGTTCAGTATATAAGATGGCTAACTCATAGCACAATAAGCTAATTTTCAAGGTAACCAGGACATCTGAAAACAGCATGTGACTAAAAATGTGGCAGAGACAGCTCATTCCACTGACTATATGCTATCTTCCAAAGTCTTTGTGTGGTTCTTGGAACAAGCATACAACACTAGACTTGTTTTCACTGTAGAGATCCTACGTTAACAAAGGCTGAACCACACAGAAGCATGAGGTACATGTACTCTAGCAATAAGAACGTTTCTGTGCCCATTCGTTTTCCTTGTTAAGGCCCTGTCCTGCAGCCCCTGCTGCTGAGGTGGGATCTCTGCCCCTTCTTGGGTTGTTGTCCATCCTTCCTTACTAGTGTTCTGCATGAGATCTTGGTTATTTCTTCAATGCACCAGATCATGATGCCAAATAAAACTAATTTAATACAATGATTAGTCAGGGACTTGGTGCAACCTCTTTAGATTTGAAATGAAACCTATTTAATTATAAGAATTTACCTGATGAGCCACATTCTGTCCTGCTCTTTGCTCTGCATGGCCTGTGTTTTTGCATCAGAAGAAGAGTCCTTTTGAAGTTGAAAGTCAAGAGGATAAGGCTTGGTTGGACATTGAGGAGCCCAGCCTAGTACGTAGGGGTTCTTTACCCAGGAGAACCTTCTCTTGGGGACTTGTACAAAGAAGAGAATCACATGTTTCAGAGTAAACAGAGACATGCTTATTAAAGAGCATAGCAGCTCATGAGATCAGGGAAAGCCTTATCAAGAGCCTCAGAAGGCCCTCCTTCAAGGCTTAAAAGAATTGACCCACTGTATGCCACTAGTGCCTGACTCTGTTCAGTGTGGCCTGAACTCACAGAGATCCAGACAGATTAAGGAGTGTGCCACCACTGTCTGCCTCTGTGTCTAATCTAGTGACTGGCTCGGTCTTCTAATCTCCAGTTTATTAGGGTACACAGTATATCACCATACCGCAGAGTATTCAGAGTAGAGTTTTGATGGCTGTTTAGTTCAAAGAAAAAGGAAAGATAAAAGAAGAGTGTTTTCCTTGGTGGGACAGTAGATGTCTTTCCAGTGAGAGAGCAGGTTCATCTTGACTAGGACTCTACCCACAGTTTGTTTTCATGCTCCCTAAACTGAGAGTGGAGACACGTTTCAGCTGGGTACTTGTTTTTACAAGTTCAAAGAGCAGTGCTCCAGTGTGCCACGGGCGTCGTGTCCACAGTGCTTCCACCTGTTTGCTCTTTATTGTGTCTTCCGCCATGCCTGCCTGTCTGCCTCTATGCTTCCCAACATGGCGATAGTGGACTAAACCTCTGAAACTGTAAGCACCCTGGTTAAATGTTCCCCTTTATAAGAATTGCCATGATCATGATATCTCTTCATAGCAGTAGAAACCCTAAGACATTGTTTTTTTCATTTCTAGGGGATGGGGCCCATTTTTACCTGCAATTGAATATGTGCATGTGATCATCTTTCAAAGCACTTTCTTGTTCTTCTCTGTGCTGCCCTCCCTGGTTTTACTCAGTCAGTTATCTGTCTGTTAACTTTTTGTCTCTTTCCTTTTAGCACTTAAAACATTTTTTAAAAAAATATTTATTTAATTTTATCTGTATATGTAGGGAAGGAGGCATGTGTACCACATGTATGCATATGCCCATGGAGGCTAAAAGAGGGTGTTGGGACCCCTGGAACTGAATATAGAGGTGATTCTGAGCTGCCCAGTGTAGGTGCTGGGAATCAAATTCAGGTCCTTTGCAAGAGCAGCAAATGCTCTTAACTGCTGATCCATCTCTCCAGCCCTAGCTTCTAAAATCTTACATGTATGCATTTGTGCCTTTAATTTTTTTTTCATGACAGGTGATTGTGGTGCACTTCTTTAATCTCAGTACTCGGGAGGCTGAGACAGGTGGATCTTTGTGAGTTCAAGGCCAGCCTGGTCTACAGAGCTAATTCTAGAATAGCCAAAAGCTGCACAGAGAAACCTTATCTCAGAACACCCCCAAGCCCCCCCCTTTTTTTTTCCAGTGAGACTTCAGAAGGGGTCAGAGACAGTGTGTGTTTATAAATTTCATGGTTTGTTAATGGCCACATTTCCAACATATTGCCAAAATCAGTGGATATTTTGCTTTATATATGATTTCATAATTTCTAAGATTTATCTTATTTTGATTTATATGTATGTGGATATGTCCATGCATGTACAGGTGTCCACAGAGGCCAGAAGAAAGGGTTTGACTACTCTGGAGCTGGAGTTCCAGGTGGTTGTGAGCTACCTACCATTGGTTCTGGGACTCAAACTTCTGTCCTCTGGAAGAGCAGCAGAGTTTCTTACCTACTGAGCCATCTTTTCAGCCCTATGACTTTATTGTATCAGAATTAATCATGCCCTTAGTATACTGCCTTTCTTGGCCTCTGTGTTTCTCCTCCCCAGCTCCCTTCTTTCAGTGGCTCCTCTTTGTCTCCTTTGTTGTTGCCTTTTCCATAACTTAAACGTTGAAGTGTGCCTAGGCTTCCTGGTGCCTAGAACTCTCTTCTGTTGTCTCTGGCAGTGTTTATTGAATGTCTTTTACATATCTGGCACTGGTCCAGGCCTTAGGAAAGACGGGTGACCCCCAGGAAGGTTGTTGATGCCATCCAGACAAGAGCTGGTAGGTGGAGTAGCTTGGGCTGGTGTCATTGCTGTCCTGTGTGTGGTCATAGTTCTTATTACTGTACACACTCAGGGCAAACTTCATGCTGAGCATCAACTCCCCATGTCACATTCCTAAATTAGCAAGTCCAAAATTAAATTTAAAACTGACCCTGTATTCCCCATTCAGTGAGAAGACACAGTCACTCATGAGTTTTCTTTTTAATTCTTCTATGTAAATGTTATTATGTCTTGATTCTTGCATTTATTTATGTTTATTATTCAGGAGGCAGAGCAACTCCAAGCCCAAGAAAACTTTTCCCCAAGGGTTCTTCAATTGTTTAATGAATCTTTATCATAGGTTTGGCAATATTTTGAATTGTTTGGTTTAGCCTGTTCTTCCAATCATTTAACCTAACCAAGTTTTTAATCAAGCTTTAGAAACCTTGTTCTCCCTCTCCCTCACTCTGGCTCTCTTTCTATTTCTCTGCTGCCTGTGTACATGTGCACACACAGAAAATACATAATGGAATGTGCCTGGATAAACTATAAACTAGCTGTGTAGTGTCCTTGAGCATACTCCAGGTATTGGGCTGGGGCCTGAGAGGCTTATAAATGTCCATCCTTTCTCATGAGAAATCTGTAGACCTCGTTGTAAAAGACCTCTGCTTCCTCTGTCACCTGCAGAAGGAAAGATCAGGCTGGCCTAACAGAGTGGGGTGTTCTTTGGAAGCAGCTTATGCAACTAACAGGGATTTCCACTGCCAGGGGACCGCCATGGCTCAGAGGGGAGCCTAACCCTGCAGGCCTGCACTGGGGTACTCCTGGGTCAGGGATGCTAGCCCAGCCAGCTCCCAACTGTTGATCGCCCCCACTCACTCTTGGGTCACCCACAGTAATGACAGAGTAGCTAGTGCCATCGGAAAATTCCAGCTTCACTACCGCAGAGTCAATTTCTTATTTGTCAGTTTATTGTGGCAAGTGGGATTTTTTTGTTGTTGTTCCCAAATAGAAACAGCTGAACTTTATTTGCAGTGTTTTTCTTTTCATTCTTTTCTGATCTATGTTTTGATCGGTAGTCCTTGATGTGGCTTTTTTTTTTTTTTAAATATATTGTTTTTATTGGGGGAATTGGGTGGGGACAGGGATAGAAAGAGAGCCCAAGCTGGGTTGTTATGTGTATTTTATGACACCCCCCCCCCCACTCTTTAATCTATCTCATCTCTAAATCCCCCCCCCCTTGTGTTGCAAGATATTTGTTTAAAAAAATAGAATTTACTTACATGGAGAAATGTAAGCCTTTATAAGAATAATAACATATAATCGTGTGCTGAGGAAACATGGCATAGTGGCAGGTGTGTCTGCTCTAGGGCCAAACAGACTTAGACTTGCTGTGTATCACTTCTTCACTCCAGCTATCTCACTGTGAGTCTCTACCACCCCATCCCGGGTTGTAGTGACTGAAATAGCGTCATGTGTATAAACACCCTGCATAGCCCCACATAGCTCCTTAGCAAGTAAGTGTTCTTGTGCATATATCTTACTATGGCTCTTAGTCCTTATAAGAAAGGCACATTTTCATCTGTGATTGCTTTAAGACAGTGCAGATACTCCAGTAATGACATCCGGAGCAAAATGGAGAGTGCAGAAATCCTGCCAGAGTCCCCTCCTTCAGAGAGAAGCAGGTCTCCTGCTAATGAGGCTTCATTAGAGCTATCTCTTGGGGGCGAGGAGTGGGAGCTGCAGAATGCCCTGGACCCCTCCCCCACCTGTCACCATTCAGCAATGTTAATTCCTGGGGAGTTCTCACTGTGAGCAGGAAAACAACAGAGCTTCTAGAAGGAATCCTGGGGGAATATGATGATTATACAAAATAGACAGCTTTCCTAAACCAGATACTAAATTCCCAATTGGGAGCACTAGCTGTAAAAGAAAGCCAGAAACATTATTTGCCTTCAGTATATCTGACTTTGGACTTGTATAATATGGCAGGTATTCTATAGAACATCTAAGAAAAGATAATTCAGTTTTCAAAAACAGGCAAAAGATATGATGGCATGCAACTTCACAAAAAAGAAATCCAGTGGCCATTAAAGAGAGCTCTACAATAAGAAGTCTGTATCCACTAGCCCATCCCAGTAGTTGGGGAAGCAAGCGACTGATGGTAGGGGCAGGCAACAGCCTGAGCTTTACTGCTTGTGGGGGGTGTAGCTTGTCAGTGTTGACCAACACTGATGCATGTATACCTACCTGCTCTGTGAGCCAGCAGTGTACATCTAGGTGGAGCTCCAGTGTGTGCATGTGTCTGGTAGCAGATATGTGCCAGGATCGTCACAGCAGTAACATTTCTAAGTATTCTCAAGTTGAAATAAACTGGTTAATGTGCTTGTGCCTATCATGGAACACAGTAAAGGAAAATGAACTGCTGTGTGCAAGAGATTGATAATTTGATTAGCATAAAGCTAAGTGATAGAAACTGGATGTAAAATGCACCTGTGCAATATGATTCCTCTGTGGTAGTAAACAGAAGAGTGGTTATGGGAGATGGGGACATGCATATTGTTAGAAAGGCATATGGGGACTTCTGAGGTACTAGCCATGCTCTAAATTTTAACAAGAAATATATAGATACATACATATGAAAAAAGTGATCAATATACACATTGTAGGTGTGTGCATTCTGTTGTACCTCCTGCTTAAAATTTCTCATTATTCACTGAGTGTTTTCTGCATTCCACATCCTGCCTATCCATTGTCTTGCATAGTTTTCTTAAGAGCTTTCTTAAGAATAATTGTTTTAGTTTTACAGATCAGGAAACTGAAGCTTAAGAGTCGAAGTTGCAATCAGAAACACTGCCCCCCCTCCCCCAGCTCATGTGTGTTGTGGGGCAGAGTAACCCTAGTTTGTCTGACTCCATAGCTAAATCCTTTGTCCTAATCAAAAGTCTAGGTTCCCACCTGAGCCCCTTCTTGGACGACATGCTTCTTTCAATGGTATTTTCTTGAGGCAGAGATGGGCATAGCTGTATTGCATTAACCCCAGTAAGGAGCATGTAGTACATAGTAATCACTTGTCCTGTGTGATCTTAAGGGAGGTTCCACGGGCTATGTTTGTAAAGGCCGTTCACAGACTGCTACTGCAGGGAGCTGTGGACTTGATGCTCACCAGTGAGTAAAGAGGCTCACATTCATGCCTTCCTGCTTCCACATTTCACTGTACCCAACCTCAGGAAGATCTCAAGGGATGCAGTAATGGCCAGGAAATCTTGTTGCTAGGGTGTGTTTCCTGCTCTGGAGAGGGCACTCTTCGGTTGTTTGCACTCAGTATTAAGCAGGTGAGCAGCACTCAGACCTAGTTCCATTGTTGAATTGACATCACAGACCAGAATCTTAGTAGTACTGCTTTCCTTTAAACCTCTAAATGGATTTTCTGCAAATCAGTGTTTGTTAAAGGTGTAAAGTCTCACTGGGCATGGTGGTCTCCACCTTTATTCTCAGCTCTTGGGAGGCAAAGGCAGGTGGATCTCTGAGTTTGAGACTGATCTGATCTACATTTGTGAGTTCCAAACCAGCCCATGCCACACAGTGAGACCCTGTCACAAAAATAATGTGAACCAAAAAATGTGTAAATTCCCTTTCCCTTGCCTACTGTGAGGAGATAATATGTAAGTCAAACTTTTCTGTCTATCAAAAGCTAGTGCCTTATGGGAAGGCAATGAGCAGGAACTGGGCCTCTGGCTGAGAGTGTACTAATGACACTCAGTGTGTATCCTCTACCTTCAAGCTCCCTTGACAGGGTTGTGGATTACTGCCCTGTAGACGGGAAGTGAAGACCTGTTCGTGTAGCATTGCTGTTGGTCTGGCTGTGGCACCAGAACAGGAACTTTGAATCCAGAGGACATGGACATACTGACATGTGTGCTCTTTGAGAAAAGTGGGACACCTTTCCTGTGGTTGGTTTTGTTTGTTTGTTTGTTTTTGTTGTTGGCTTTATGAGACGAGACAGGGTTTCTCTGTGTAGTTTTGGTGCTTGTTCTGGATCTCGCTCTGTAGATCAGGCTGGCCTCGAACTCACAGAGACTCAACCGCCTCTGCCTCTCAAGTGCTGGGATTAAAGGCATGCGCCACCACTGCCCAGCTCTCCTGGGGCATTTTAAATTTAGAACCAACAAGAAGCTTTTTTTCAGGCCCACAAGACTGCTCACTGTAAAGATGATTGCCACCAAGTCCAGTGATGAATTTCACCCCTGGAACCAACATGGTAGAAGAAAACCAGCTCCTATACAGGCGTTCTTTCCTCTGACCCCTGTGCGCACTGTACACACATACACAAACACATAAAAAATATGTTTATATTACAGCATCCCGGAGATCAGGAAACTTTGATATAAGGCAGGCTGGCCTCAGACTTACTCACAGAGAGGTCTGTCTATCTTTGCCCCTCAAGTACTGGGACTAAAGGCTTCTTCACCATACCTGGCTAACAAATGTTTTTGTTTTGTTTTATTTTTAAGAAACTTTTTCTAAATTATATACTCAGTATGTTGACACAAATATTTTGCGCATCTCCCAGTTTCTCTACAATACAAAGTACATAGTGTAGTAGAGTGAGTTTTTAAGTCTTAACTTTATATTTTAGAACTTTTATATCCAACTTAACAAAAGTAGCAAGGCTAAAATGCCCCATGCAATGGCTGCCTGCTATCACTGCCTCTGAAGAGCTGCTCTGTGGCTCCCAGAAGCCTGTCTATACAGTGAGTTGTGCTCCTTTTCAAAATCACAACCGCAGTCGCAAGGAAGTCCAGTGTGATATGTGTGCTACACTTGTCTCCAAATCACTTCACAAGCACAATGTCACAGGTGCTGTCATCCTGGTCATCTCAGGGTGAAGCCTTCGGACAAGCTGCAGAATTTAGAGGGATAGTAATATGGCTGCGATGGATATAGTGCAGAGAAGTTCCTGGCACAGAATCTGCCTCATGAACAGTATTAATACTTAGGTATCAGTTTTCCTACAAAGTTACTGTTTGTGTTAGCTTCCTGTATTTCAAACAAAGGTGGCTGGATATGTTTAGGAAATTAGTAACGTTAAAATTGCTATTTTCAAATACCATTGCCATGAGCAATACATATTTAGTAAGACACTTCAGAGATTGGGTAGCTGATTGCCATAAAGAAACATGTTCTAGGTAACCCTGAATAATCGCTGGGATTTTTGTCTAAAATGACTTAGCAGAAACAGTCATTTTCTCTGGACAAAACATTGACAAATCACAGCTATTCAAAACTGTTAAATAGTAACTCACTGCTATTTTATTTTTAAAGCCGTCACTCCTAGCAGGAAATGTTATACTCTCTGTACAGTTGTTTTTCTAGAACCAATATAGTAAAAGAGAAAAATATAGTTTGTTCGATCCTCTTAAAGGATATTACATTCTTGTGGATTTAATGATCATTCATTATTTCCTTATGAACAAATTATAGAAGCCAAGCTCTTAGACTACTGAGTTGGGGAAGAAAGGTAGACAGAAGACAAAGGGTGTGGAAGACAGAATAAGCTGACCAATAGATGTTGGAGTGTGGCAGGGAGAGAATAAAAAAATGGTGACTGAAAACTTCCCATGTTTGATGAGGAAGACAAGAACATCTAAGAAGCTTGGTGACCTCAATATAAAGTACTTGTAGCTCAAGCGTGAGCACCTGAGCTTGGATTCCCAGTACCACATAAAAAGCCATGCATGTATCTCCTTTACCACAAGACAGAGACCAGAGGATTTCTGGGGCTAATAGCCAGCCATTTTAGCCAAATCTGCAAACTCCAGGCTCAGTGAAAGATGCTCTTTCATACACACACACACAAATAAAAATAATAATAATAATAATAAATAAAGTGGAGTGCAGTAGAGGAAGGTAACCTAATGTTGATTTTGGCTTCCATGTATGCATACATATAAGTGTACAACATAGACCACACACAAGCACACACAAATAATTTTCAAGAGATTCATGCTTAGATGCATTATAATCACACTTTTGGAAGACAAAGGAGACTTTTAGAAGTATCAGGAGAAGAATGTCTTGTAACATAAGAGCAATCAACAAAGATTATTTGAAATTTATCATCAGAAACCTTCCAAGTAGGTCCTGAGGTGGTATGTTCATTGTGTGTGGGGTGTGGGGAATTAAAGCTGTACCATCCAAAAATACCACCATATCTGTCTTCAAGTATGAGAAATTAAAATATTCCCAGAGAAATGGGCTAAAGGAGTTTTTTTCCTCATTGCCAGACCTTGTAGAAAATGTTCAAGGGAGACCTGTAGTATGAAATTAGAGGCCACTAGATGGAACCCAGAAATCTAATGTTCTAGTTTGCTTGATAGAAAACTTGTGAGCAAAAACAGCATTGAGAGGAAAGAGTTTATTTGACTTACGCTTTCAGGCCCAGGCAGGAACGGAAGCGGAAACTATGGAGGAAAGCTTAATGGCTTGCTTCTGATCGCTTACCTAGCTTGGACTACCTACCTACTCAAGAATGGTACCACCCACAGTGGCCTGGACCCTCCCATGTCAGTCAAGAAAGTGTTACGTAGACTTCCCTATAGGCCAGTCTTATGGAAACATTTTCTCAATTGAAATTCCCTCTTCCCACATGAACCTGGCTTGTGTCAAGTTGGCAGCAATAAATAAATAAATGAATAAATAAATAAATAAATAACCAGCACATCTATGAAGAAATTAATTGATAAAGGTAAATCCTTGAAATTCAAAAAGAGTTGAAAATTTTCACCATAAAAAGTGAGTGTACTACACACAAAAGAACTAATGCCAAGAGAGTCAGACCTGACAGAAAACATAGTAAAGTGGCACAAAAGTGAATCCCTCCTTATCACTAATTACCGAAATATGAATAGAGCCTCTCAAGAGTATGTACCAGTAGGGAAAATGTTATCCAGTTATGCTTTCCATAAGAAACTGATTAGATTCAGAGGCAGGAAAGGTTAAAAGCATAGAAAAAAATTAAGTAAGCAAATAAATAATGAGAAGTGTGGTGGTTACATCAGACAAAAATGTGCCCTAAAGGGGTCACAAAAGACAATGAAGGGCATAATACATAGTAATAAAAAATTTACCATAGCAAGAAAAGACAAGAAATAAATGTTCATTGGTAGAAGAGATGGTGGCTGCACAGGTTAAGCCACTTGCCACCAAACCTGAAGACCAGAGTTCATCCCTGAATCTCATTTGTTATATGGAGAGTCCTAACTCCCAACGAATTGTCCTCTGACCTCCACATACATATACTGTGGCTTGCATGCACCCACACGCACACTAAAATAAATATTAAAAGTTGTTAATTAAAAGGACTACAAAGAATCTAAAAATATATATACCAAAAGCACATTAAAATATATGAATCAAAAACTGACAAGTATAAAGACAAAAGGATTTTTTTGTTGTTGTTTGTTTTTGTTTTGTTTTGTTTCTCCAGTATTTTGAGACAGGGTTTCTCTGTGTAACAGTTCTAGCTGTCCTGGAACTTGCTCTGTGGACCAGGCTGGCCTTGAACACAAAGAGATCCACCGGCCTCTGCCTCCTGAGTGCTGAGATTAAAGGTGTGCACCACCACCTCCCAGCTCAAAAGTTTTCTTGATGGTTATCTATTTCATTACCCAACTTTGAATAATAGGTAGAACAGTCTGTCAGAAAAGGAGGAAGCCTAGAGAACTGAAACATCATGTCACACCAACTACATCTACAGCATGTACAGAATGCAGTGGCATGCTTATTTTCCACAAATGCTT
This sequence comes from Onychomys torridus, assembly GCF_903995425.1. Lineage (NCBI taxonomy): Eukaryota > Metazoa > Chordata > Mammalia > Rodentia > Cricetidae > Onychomys > Onychomys torridus. Next base: position 50,235,996 of record NC_050458.1, read on the forward strand.
CCTGGAGCATTTTTTAGGATAGACCCTGTCTCACAACACAGCTTAACTCTTAGTAGATTTTTAAAGATAATTAACACACAGCTTTCATAACTGGATGAAATTAGGTGACAAAAACCAAAAGTTGGTTCGTTAAGTTGGGTAACCTGCATCTACATGGTTATGAAAAAGGAGAAAAACTCCAGTTACTAAAGTCAGAGATGAAATAGGGACAATACTCTAACTGAGTCTATGGAAATAAGAACTAGGTGCTGTAATAATTGTATACCTACAATGTGGTTAACCTGAGTGAATGATTTCTAGAGAGCTGCAACTGTATATAAATTGCTAAGGAATGGAAATGAGTACAACTGTGTCTGGTCATGAGATCGGAAACCCTGCCCTTGACGAATTCTACATTGACAGAACTAACACTGGCCATTCTCAAACTTTCCCAAAACATTGAAGTGGGAGTAACATTTCTTACTTCATTCCATGAGAGAAACATTACCTTATAAAATAGTCCAGGGAGATACTACAAACCAATATCCCTTGTGAATACTGGCATTGAAATCTTAAAAAGGTACTGGCAAACTAAATTCAACTGCATATTAAAAGGATTATACACAAGGATCCAGCAAGATTTGTACCTGGAATGCAGGGATGGCTACTAAATTGGTTGTATGGTAAACCACACTAACAGAACAAGTGAAAAGATTGCATGGCTAATTCTATTGATACAGAAAAGGCATTTGACAGAATTCAGCACCTTTCATGTTAACAGCAGTCAGCAAACTAGAAGTGCATTGTAGCTATGCCACCATAATAAAAGCTTTGTAAAAGTCCATGGCAGGCATCACAGTAAGTGGCAGAAGACTGAGTACCTTTCCGCTAAGATGAAGAACAAAGCAAGGATGCTCCCTCACCCTTTAGTTTTGGCTTTTCAAGACAGGTTTCTCTGCACAGCCCTGGCTGTCCTAGAACTCCCTGTGTAAACCAGACTGCCCTTGAACTCAGAGATCTGCCTGCCTCTACTTTCTGAGTGTTGGGATTAAAGGCATGCACCACCACTACCCAGCTTGTTTTTCCATTTTTTTTTTTGGGGGGGGGGGGTTCAAGACAGGGTTTCTCTGTGTAGCTTTGTGCCTTTCCTGGATCTCGCTCTGTAGTCCAGGCTGGCCTCGAGCTCACAGAGATCCACCTGCCTCTGCCTCCTGAGTGCTGGGATTACAGGTGTGTGCCACCACTGCCCGGCCATTCATTCTGGTGATATTTTATTTGTATGTTAATAAATAAAGTTTGCCGGGCAGTGGTGGCACACGCCTGTAATCCCAGCACTCGGGAGGCAGAGGCAGGTGGATCTCTGTGAGTTCGAGGCCAGCCTGGTCTACAAAGCTAGTCCAGGACAGGCTCCAAAGCTACAGAGAAACCCTGTCTGGAAAGAAAGAAGGGAGGGAGGGAGGGAGGGAGGGAGGGAGGGAGGGAGGGAGGGAGGGAGGGAGGGAGGAAGGAAGGAAGGAAGGAAGGAAGGAAGGAAGGAAGGAAGGAAGGAAGGAAGGAAAAAAAGCACCATAATGAGATACCTCTTCACACTCACTATAGTGGCTGTTAAAAATACAGGAAGTTAAACAATTTGGCAAGGATGGGGAGAATTGGGACCTTGTGTACACTGTTAGTGGTAATAAGCATAGAGCTACTGTCAAAAACATTTGTTGGAAATAGTGCTATTCCTCAGAAAGTTAAGAACAATCCAGCTATTCCACTTTTGGGTGTACTTCAGAACTGAAAGCAGGGCCTTGGAGATTTTTTCACACCTCATTCATAGCAGCATCATTTAGTAGCTAAAGCCTGTGTGCAGTCTAGGTGTCCATCAAGAGGATGGATAGGAAAGCAAAATATGTTCTTTGTATCAGAGAATATTGGTCTTTTTCTGAAAAAGAAAGCAACTACTGTCACATGCTATGACATCAATGAACCTCAAGGCCACAAAGTAAGTCACAGAAAGACATGTTATCTCTGCCTCCTTGTACTTAGTGTAGTTGGAAGCATGGAGACAGAAAGTAGAAAAATGTTTGCTGGCAGCTGGGGAAAAGGGAGCATTACTGCCTAGTGGGTTTAGAGTTTCAGTCGTACAGCACCAAAGGTTATGGAGAGGGCGACAGAGATGACTCTGGGCAAAGTGACTGCTGCACAGCATGAAGACTTGGCCAGCCAGCCTAGTCAAAATGACATGCTTCAGATTCAGCAAGAGATTCTGTCTCCAAATAAGATGGAACCAGGTGGTGATGGTGCAGCCTTTAATCCCAGCACTCAGGAGAGGCAGGCGGATCTCTGTGAGTTCGAGGCCAGCGTGGTCTACAAAATGAGTTTCAGGACAGACAACATTACACAGAGAAATCCCTGTCTTCAAAACCAAACGAAAAAAGATGGTAACTAGCATACATCAGCATCACCCCCTGACTTCCACATGGTACACACACATACACCACACACACAGGATTGTAGAGATGGTTATAACACCATTGTATTTAGTACCCCTGAGCTGTGCACTGAGAACTGGTAAAGATGATGAGTCACATTTCACTGTAGTGAGAAATTGGAAGAACAGAATGCAGTAGTCATACCTTGTACTGAGTCCCTCCTCGGGGCCCACACAGAGTTGGGTCCTGATCTTTTGAGTCCAAAAGCCAAAATATCTAATTAACAATTCTTATCCATGACATTGTGATTTTATTTATCTTCATGACCATCCATAAAATATTACCCTTATTTTATAAAAGAGAAAGTTGTAACAAATGGTTTTGTGAGTGGCCAGGACTATTAGGCGTTTAATGGCATGAATGGCAGTCCAGTTTAGACTTTATGTCCATGAAGCCCACACCATCACCTCACATAATACAAGAAAATCTGTGCTCCTCATTGTATGAATGAAGGAACTTAAAGCCAAGAGGCAGGGAAACATGCCCATTTGAAATGACTGCTACTACAAAGCCCTGTACTGGAGCTAGACCTGGGCCCCCAACCTAGACAAGACATGATATCTTCATACTTCCTAATTGAATGCTTCGGTCATGGTTAAGTTCTGGAGAGAGATTCCGATGTGTGATTAACAGTTTGAGCTTTTGTGGGATCTTAATCAATGGCTCTAATTTTAGTATAACAAGTCCTATTGTCTATATAAGATGAGAAAACACATTCAAGTGTTAACTTTTCTAGAAGGGACTATAAGTGGTAAAGTGCTTGCTTAGCATGCACTAAAACCCTAGTACTGCAAACAGGCAAACCTGGCAATAACAACAAAAATAGTACATTTCTGTAATTAATTTCTCCCACAAAAGCAAAATATCTAGAAATACTTTAGAAATGTAGTGTCACCACTACAACTTACCTAACTTTGAAACAGTCTAAAGTATTTATTAGCTCTTGTTCTCATAACTTTCTGTTGTAGGCTGACCTTAGGGGTTAAAGAGATGCAGTAGTGCTTCTCTCTGATAGGAAGTTGGGCTTAGAGTTCCCATACAGAGAAAGAATCAACTTGCCTCTTCAGCCACTTCCTCCTAATTACATATTTGCAGACACCTCTTTCTGATCCTGAGTCTCCCAGCCCACTCCACTCTGACTGCTGATTTCCTGGAGGCTTTTGAGAGGGGAAGGGCCAGAAGCAGCATATCAACATGGCCATGTGACTCATGACCAGCCCCCCCACTCCCCCTCAGGGAACTAATAACATCAGCCAGGACAGTGGGTCCAAATGCCTAAACCCCCAGCATTCATAGGATGGGGCTTTCCTGGCTGGTCGATACCTGCTGTGTCTTGTCTTCTCTCAGATCCACCAAAAGCTCTTTGTTATTTGTGTTCTTCATTTAATCCTTCCTAGCACAGAACTGTTTTTGACCCTTGGCTACACTTTATTACTTCTGAAATGTCATTAGTGCTAGACCAACACTAATCTCCTGTAATTTAGATGGGATTACTTTCTCAACTTCACATTTTCATTTCATTTTCAGCATTAGTTTATTAGCTAGTTCTAAAAGTATTTTACCGAGATCATTGATCTGAGCGTTGTCTGCAGGTTGGTATTGTCCTGTGGGCTTTTTGGAGTGGAAGAAACCAGTTTCAAGTCTCAGACTTGATCATTTTTGTCTTCCTTGCACTCTGGCATGAAACTCGTGCTTCTGGGGATTCAGTCTCCACAAGCAGAACAGTATGTTTGGAAGCTGTATAGCCTTGAGATAGGAGCTCAGGGCTGGAGCCACATTGCCTGTGTCTATGCCCTGGCTTCCCCATTTTTTATTTCAGGGCACACGACAGGTTACTCAGCCTCTTGGTTTTCAGGATCTTGGTTTCCTCTTCAGTAGGTTGAGGATAATCAAAGGGTTAGTGAGTGCTTAAAACAGCTACTGTCACATACTAGGTTGGACGTGAGTCTGCTGCTATTGTTTTTATTACTACTTTTCCAATTTTATGCAAATACACTGACCATTCTCTTCTCAGTCTTAGCAAGTGGGAGACACTGAAGTGAATTTCTCTTTTTTTATTATTATTATTAAGAAATTTTCTATTCATTTTACATACCAATACATACAGATCCCCCTCTCCTCCCTTTTCCCATACCCCAGCCTTCTCCCCCCCCCAATGCACCCCCCCCATTCTCACTTCCTCCAAGGTAAAGCTTCCCATGGGGAGTCAGCAGAACCTGGTACATTCAGTTGAGGCAGGTCTAAGTCCCTCCCTCTGCACCAAGGCTATGCAAGGTGTCCCACCATAGGCACTAGGCTTCAAAAAGCTCATTCATGCACCAGGGATGGACCCTGATCCTACTGCCAGGGGGTCCCTTAAACAGTTCAAGCTAAACAGCTATCTGGTCTATGTAGAGGGCCTAGTCCAGTCACATGGGGGCTCCGCAGCTATTGGTCCACAGTTCATGAGTTCCCACTAGTTTGGTTTGGTTGTCTCTATACGTTTCTCCATCGTGATCTTGATGTCTCTTGCTCATAGAATCCCACTTCTCTTATCTACTGGACTCCTGGAGCTTGGCATGATGCTTGGCTGTGGATCTCTGCATCTGCTTCCATCGGTTACTGGATGAAGGCTTTATGATGACAGGGTATTCACCAATCTGATTACTGGAGTAGGCCAGTTCAGGCATCCTCTCCACTATTGCTAGTAGCCTAAGGTGGGGTCATCCTTGTTGATTCCTGGAACTTCCCTAGCACCCTGTTTCTCCCTATTCCCATAATGTCTCCATCTATCATGGTATCTCTTTCCTTGCTCTCCCACTCTGTCCCTATTCCAACTTGAACATCCTGTTCTCTTATGTTCTCACCCCCCATCGCCTACCCTCCATTGGCCCCCCTCACTCCCAGTTTGCTCATGGAGATCTCATCTATTTCTCCTTCGCAAGGCAATTCATGGGTCCCTCTTAGTGTTCTCCTTGTTAGCTAGCTTCTCTGGAGCTGTGGGTTGTAGTCGTTGCTTTACATCTAGTACCCACTTATGAGTGAGTATATACCATGTTTGTACTTCTGACTCTGGGTTACCTCACTCGTGGATGATATTTTCTAGTTCCATCCATTTACCTGCAAATTTCATGATGTCATTGTTTTTTCTCTGTTGAGTAGTACTCCATTGTGTGTATGTGCCACATTTTCTTTATCCATTCTTCAGTTGAGATGCATCTAGGTTGTTTCCAGGTTCTGGCTAATACGAATAATGCTGCTGTGAACATAGTTGAGCATGTGTCCTTATGGTGTGATTGAGCATTCCTTGGGTATATGACCAAGAGCGGTATCATTGGGTCTTAAGGAAGATTGATCCCCAATTTTCTGAGAAACTGCCATACTGATTTCCAAAGTGGCTGTACAAGTTTGCACTCCCACCAACAGTGGAGGAGTGTTCCCCTTGCTCTGTATCCTCTCCAACATAAGCTGTTATCAGTGTTTTTGATCATAGCCATTCTGACAGGTATAAGATGGTATCTCAGAGTCGTTTTGATTTGCATTTCCCTGATGATTAAGGATGTTGAGCAGGTCCTTAAATGTTTTTCAGCTGTTTGAGATTCTTCTGTTGCAAATTGTCTGTTTAGCTCTGTAGCCCATTTTTTTAATTGGATTGTTTAGTATTTTGATGTCTAGTTTCTTGAATTCTTTTTATATTTTGGAGATCAGCCCTCTGTCAGATGTGGGGTTGGTAAAGATCTTTTCCCATTCTATATAGGCTGTTGTTTTGTCTTATTTTTTTTTTCCAGGTGCAAAAAAGTGATAGGCTTTTATTTATCTTTATGACATAATACTCCATTACACATATACATCATTTAATTCTTTCATTTGTTGAACATGGACTATAGTTCTGTATTTTGACTCCTGTGACAACAGAAACATACATGGACATAAAGGTACTTATTGCATTATAATGATAAAGTTCCTTGGGTACATAGTCAAGAAGGGCACAGCTAAATAAACTGATAGTTCTACATTGAGTATTTTGAAGAACCTGTCTTGCACTCTGTACTAGCTATACTAGCCTGTGCAGAAGAGTCCATTTTCTCTGTGCCCAAAATCTAATCTGACTGTAGGAGATAAAAACCCAAACTTTAATTTCTTATTATGTGAATGTTTGCCTACTTATATATATGTATGTGCAGCATGTACACACTCAGTATAGTTTTTTTATTTGAACTTTCCTAAAGATTAAAGATGTTGAACATTTTTCATGATCATTTTCATAAATGTATCGGTTGTTTGTGCTCTTGCTTTTGGATAATGCTGTTGATTTGAATGGAGAATTTTCTCTTTTCTTTCCTAATTAATTAATTTATTTATTTATTTATTTTCTTGTTGACTGCGTCCTTTTCTCTACAAAAGCTTCTTAGTTTCAGGAGGTCCCATTGATTAATTGTTGCTCTCAGTGTCTGTGCTACTGGTGTTATATTTAGGAAGTGGCATCCTGTGCCAGTGCATTCAAGACTACTTCCTACTTTCTCTTCTATCAAGTTCAATGTAACTGGATTTATGTTGAAGTCTTTGGTCCACTTGGATTTGAGTTTTGTGCATGGTGATAGATATGGATCTATTTGCAATCTTCTACATGTTGACATCCAGTTATGCCAGCATCATTTGTTGAAGATGCTTTCTTGTTTCCATGGTACAGTTTTGGCTTCTTTGTCAAAAATCAAGTGTGAATTCTCTTTTAAAGCCTCTCTGAGAGTGGGAGTGTACTCTGAATAGGTTCAGATGAAGCAACTTTTCTGATGTCTCTTCTATTCCAGAGTTCTGTGCATTTTATAAACATCTGTCCACTCAGCAGATGGGGCTTTGCTATGCCCTGAGTTCCTCTTTCAGGCAATAAAGCTCAGCCATGGCACTGTTAGTGGGGACCTGGGTATGACTGGAGTCCTGGGCATTGTTTTCTTTAGAAGCCTGATATTCTCCCCAGCTGTCCCCACAACAAGAATGAAGGTGGCTGTGCTTGTGTTGTGCATCTATATGTGGTCCTCAACATCTCACAGCCCAAATCTGACACAGGAACTGAGCAGGCTGTCTCTGGTTAAATAGTTAGATCACTTAAGCTCCACATACCAAAGGCCACAGCTCAGATAATGAGGAGCCTGGCAGGTGAGCAGCACATACTCTGCAAGAGCCAGGGAGCACAGGAAGGAAAGCATTCCCAGAGTACTGTAGAATCCTGCTCCTATGCCCTGTGTTCAGTGCACGTGCTGGACACTTTTTAGCATGCCACATGCAGCAGCCCTGTTAGTCTCAGAAGTGACGTCAGAGTGCTGCCCCAAATACAAATGGAACCACTTGTGGCCCCAGAGCCCTTTGGTGTGGTCTGGGTTAGAAGTGGTATTGGTTGTTTCTGATCCTGAAACCTGTAGTGTGATAGGGATGCCAGACTGTGCCTGCTTTATACCACGCTCTGCTTTGAAGTGGGTAGTAAAAAGGATTCCAGAGTATGTAATGTACAAAATTAGTTTCAGTGCTCTAAGATCCTTCACCACCAAAACCCTGTGAAGACAAGGTACCTGTAAGCACAGCCTTTGCTTGCCACAGAAGCATTTGGAGTGGGCAGTGCTCGTGATGACTGTCTGGCAGGGAGGATGTCGTCTTCCATGACTTCACTGCCAGCTGGACGGGCCCACAGTATATTTTCTTTCTCATCTTGGATGCTGGATGGTGTGCATCTGGGATTGAAGGAGAGAGCATAGAATTCAGCCAGGGTCCAGACAGAGGGCGGTATGTGGCATGGTTCCCCACCCTGCCCACAGATGCTATCAGGAAGTGGGAGCTTTCAAAAGGTGGAGAGATGTGTGGGCTTCGAGGAGGAGTCCCTTGAAAGAGTGTCTCACCTCATCTTTAAAGGTCACTCTAGAAAAAGTAAGTTGTATGTTTTAAAGACAATGAGTGTGGACTTCACACAGAGGAGCAAGTCTCCAGTGACAGCTGTTCAGGCCCTTCTGCACCATCTCTGAAATTTCTTTTTCTCTCCCTTGTGGCTGGAGAGGACAGGAAAGCACTTAGTCTTTAAAGCAGTAATGATTCTGAAATCACTTTCCCTCTGTATAGGCAGAAACTACTTGCTATTTGTAGCATGTATTAAGAACCCATATTCCATAGTCTTCATATTATGACCTATAATTCACTAATGTGGCAGATTTTTCTTTCCCACCCTCTTCTATTTGTTTTTCCTTTTTACTGTTTTCAGTGTTGGCAGTTAGCCATTAATTAGTAAGTTGGCAGGTATGCACACATGACTTGAGCTGTGATTTGTTAGGCGCTGTTAAGACAACAGGCTGCAAACCGTGAAACAGTGCATGCAGCACTCACTGAAACACTCAGAGCACAGATGTTCCCTTGTATTAAAATACAGAAGAAAATTAGATACTGGATAGTCCAACAATTTAGGGCAGTAGGAGGAGCCAGTGTGGGTGGTTTGTGGTGGTTACTGCATACATTGGTTCCAGCACCATGCAAGGAATTTAGGAGGATCTGCCGCCACTAAGCTTTCCTCTTTAGTTTCTGAATGAGAATAGTGTGTAGTGAATGAGTGTTGATAACCAAAGATAATGATAGAAGTTAACAGTGATGTAGAATGAACTTCATTATGAAAGCAACAGAAATATCTCTGGATGTCTAGAAATGGTTGGCCTGTGCAGAGAAACCTAGGGCTTTGTGGAAGAATAGACACCTTTCCCCACTGAACACCTCCGTCCTGTCTACCCACTCCTCTCCATGAGCCTCCTTCCAGCTTCTGTTGTGGCCATGAGTCTACGGATGCTTCCCCTTCCTCTCCATGAGTTAGTCCTGCCTCTGAGGGGAGGGTTGATGGAGGCCACCCAGCTCCTACCAAGAGGGCTGAGGGTGCTGAGCACAGTTTGTTCCTGGTCCATACCTCCGCATTTTTCCTTCTCTGTAGGAGGAAATCAGCATACTTGGTTTTTAGTAATATAAAGAATTTCCAGAAGTTTTATAACGGACTGCTTGCTGTGCTCCTACATCTCAGTTTTGCATAGTTTGAAAAGGTTGTTGTTTAGTGTGCTGCAGGTACTTACCGTTCACTCTGATCCTCAGATAACCTTCCGTGATGTGGTTTGTAAAGGCCCTTGAAGGAGCCTTGTCTGTCACTGACTCTACTCTTACAGTGCAGTTGAGTTGGAGGATCTCCATGCCTGCTCTCTGTCTGCCCTGTGGCAGTAGCTCCTCTGAAGTTGTCTGCATGTAAATCCCATTCCTTCACTGGCTCACTGTCTAAAGTAACTTCTCAACATACTATGTAGGTAAAGACTATTATATGGCATGCATATACAGATGTTATGTCAAGTACACGTATATCCTAAAATTAAAGTATAAAGCCTTTGATATTTAAATTGTTATCAATGAAATGTAAGTTTCCCAAACCCATACTTTTAATAGTTCCTTGCTTATTGGTTCCTTACGTATCCAAGGCCATAGGTCGGCATCTGAGGGGCGGAATGTTAAACACCATGCTTCTTTGGCTACTGTCTTTACAGTTACTTACTCCCAGAGCAGCCACAGGTCACTCACATATGATTGGTCCTGACCAGAGGTTAGTTGAATTTGTAGACATGGAAATTGATCCCTTAACATATATGAGAATTGTATGAAATATATCAAACTGTTCACCGTTTCTTGCCAGTAATTTGCCAGCCCCCATTCTCAGTAGGCTCCTAGACAGGCTTTGGGCCTTGACAACAGTTTCCTTAGACTTGAAGTCTGTTGGCTTTGATTCCTAGAAACAGCCTGCCTATAACTAGATGAAGTCTGTCTTAACAGGTAACATTTTACTCAGGTGGTTGTACTTTAAAGCAGGCATGTCTGCTGGTTGGTACTAAGGTGCTCGTACAATTTTCTGTCCACTAATACTGAGTCACCTAGCCTGTTCACAGCTTCAGGCTTAGCATGGACCCATGGAGTGCCCAACTGGCACAGGTGCCCGCAGCCCCTCCTCCCCTTCCTGGTGCAGCAGCATGATGCTAACTGCCACTGTGGTCTCTGTGGCCTAGGTCACAACACCAGCGTGTTCTGCAGAGAAGCTGCAGCACTGATTGCGGGCCCTTTCAAAGCAGTTTTGCGACAAACAGGCTCATGCCTTCTATTTGTAGTAGCTATGGAAACAGTAAAAGCGCTCTCTCCAGAGCTAAGCATACAATAAAGGACTTGAAGTTTTGGTAGGATTAGAGACTTTAGGAGATGTTGAATTTTCTCCCCCACTCTTTCTTGTTCCCTGTCCCTTTACAGAGGGAACAAGAGGGCAATGTGAATATTAACTGGGACTTGTTTTAATCTCCCTTGTGACACTTAAGACTGTCTAGGTCTGAACTGACTACTCAGGCTCCAGTCTTTCACTGCACACTAACAAGGAGCCCATACATATTCATGACCCAGGGCTACGATCAGACGGCTCTTAGATTGTGTTTTGCAGAGTTTCTCTTTTCAATTCCAATCTTCTGAAAAAAGTGCTTTTTTTCTGTCGTCTCTGAGTACTGAGTTATAGTCAGATAGGAATAAGAAGTTCAGGTGCTGTGGCATAGTAGGGTGACTAGTTAATAACAGTGTACTTTAAATGTCAAAACGTTGGGAGAAAGGATGTTTAGTGTTTTCACCATAAAGGAATAGTAATATTAGTGCTAACACATTGCTTAGTGAGTAAAGGTGCTTGCAAGTCTGGCAGCCTGAGTTGGAGCCCAGAACCCACATTGAAGGGAAGGAGAGAACTAACTCCACAGAGCATAGACCCACGGAATATCCATCCAGCGCTGGTGTTCTCCTCCTGCTCCTCTTCCTCCTCCTCTTCCTCTTCTTCCTCCTCCTCCTTCTCCTCCTCCTCCTCTTCCTCTTCCTCCTCCTCCTCTTCCTCCTCCTCCTCTTTCTCCTCCTCCTCCTCTTCCTCCTCCTCCTCCCCTTCCTCCTCCTCCTCCCCTTCCCTTTCTTTCCCTTCCTTGTGCAGCAGCAGCAGCATGATGCTAACTGCCACTGTGGTCTGTGGCCGAGGCCACAGCACCAGAGTGTTCTGCAGAAAGGCTCCAATGCTGACCTCCATACATGTACCATGGCACACATGCTCCCCAATACACAGACACACATCATGTACATACCCAAATAAAACAGGGGAAAAGAGGGCCAGCAAGATGGCTCGATGAGGGTAAAGGTCCTTGCTCTGCAAGCCTGTCAACCTGAGTTCACACCCCAGAACCCATGTAAAGGTGTATGGAGAGAACTGACTCTACATAGTTGTCCTCTGACCTCTACCGACATGGCATGCACACCCCTATGCATCATTCATGAGTACACACACTAATGATAGATAAACAATAAGGATGAGATAGGTGTGAACTTTGCAGTGTATGCACATATACGTGTTGAAATGTCATATGGAGACTGGAAATATGAACAAGCTCATGTCTTTGATATGTGAGTTTAAAAATTAAGTTAAAAAGAAAAATTAAAGCCTGAACACCTAGTAAAAACAAACTTTAGAAATTTATGTGTAATCTGAAACCCTGGACAGTAGTGCCCAGATGTTTTCATTTGAATAGAAACTGTTCATTCTGTTGATGGACAGCACCATCAGCTGCTGGTGGTCACTTAGAGGGAGGGGTGCTTTCTTCTTATCTACCTAAGAACATGTATGTACAGGACTCGGAGCTTTATGGAATCCTAGGAAAGCTGATTGATACCACTGAGAACATCAAAAAAGTATTAAATACACAGTTCAGTGCCAAGTGCTGGTGGTGTTGGCAATTCGTCGTTTATTTCTGATTTCCCAGGTGCTGAGGTGTTAGCTCCAGCATGCTCTTGTGATTGCAGTTCTCACAACCTCTTCCACAGCCTTCACTTCCACATCTTGGCATTTTGACTACCAATTTTGGGAAAAATAAGAATGCCTTTGCTGCCTGGCTTTCAAGACTTCTTCCCTTAGGTTGTTGTTTCCATTATGCTTTGTCCCGGGGAGGTATGCCTGAAGGCCCAGCTTCAGCCTTTCATCTGCTAGAGAGCTCTCTTCACCCTCATTCTTCCCTAGAGTTGCCTTTTCCTCTTACAGGCAGTAGGCATCTCACCAGGTTGTTTTGTTTTTATGTACGTCATTTAGCTTCCAAACACTTAGGGGTGAGTTGATGATAAATTACCATGCTTAACGTGTTCCTAGCCCTGCCCTGAGATGAATATGTTTGAAATCAACTTTCCATGGAATTGTGATGATGTTTGGTTGTCTTGGCCCTTTTGTTTACACAGTCCAGCATCCTTATCCTTAACGGGCTTGCATTTGTGTTGGGTTTGCTGTCCTGGAATCTTAGACTTCCCCCAAAGCCATGATTCAGGAAACTACTGGGATGTGAGAGCAGAGCATTACTGGTGTGGATGGCACTAGAGAGGATGCCCTCCCTTTACATACTCAGCTATTATCTGTCTGCACTGCGCTAGGACAAAGGACAAACACATGACTAAGACACCAGGCATGTTTGTGAAGCTCACAGTTTTTAGGGTAGACAAGAATATACACAAGTAGTGGGAACTTGCATAATTTCAACAGCTGAGTGTTGATATGGGCACTAGGGGCCAGACTGGGTGCTGGAGACATAAAAGTGAATTAGTACCTGCCCTTGAGGTGCTCATAGTTAAATACAGTGTGAGGAAGAGTGTTACTAAGAGTGGGTTCCTCTAAGAGCCTTCTTTTACACTCGTGTTGGGGAGTAAGGAGGTCCCTGGAAGGCTCCCAGCAGTAACCGGGACTCAGCAGAGAATGGCCACTGAAAAAGAAAGCAGGGAGGGGAGAGGGGGCTGCAATCAGGCAAGGACATAGGCCTAAGAAGACAGGCAGTATGATGTGGCTGAGGTCTAGGAGGCAAGAGGTCCCCAGTAAGAGAAGGGCAGGGCCATTGGCTCTCCCCAAAGTGGAGCTGACTTGATAACTTGAAGTGTGGGCTGTGTTGTCTTCCTCCAGAGAGTCTGTGTTTGCAAATGGCAGTGACAGTGTGTCACCGCTGAACCACCCAGCCCTTTGATCGCAGGAGCTGTTAGGAAATCTTGGCAGCCTCAAATTTGTTCAAGTTTGTTTATCTTTAAGTGAATAGCCAGGAATTCCAGAAACGAGAGAGTGTTTTGCCTCCGCCATTTACAGCTCTAGAGCTGTATCTATGAGCCAGCCCCACCTCCAGTCCTACACGTTGTCTCTGAGTGCATGCCTCAGATGTTTGCTCCTTCCGTCACTTCCCGTCATGATTGCTGCTTCCTCTCTCCTGTAAAAAGTAAAAGGATGAGTTTGTATAGTGGTCATGTCACCTTAGGTGTAGAAAATAAATTATTTAGAAATTACTTCTTGTGTTGAAAGTGTTTGGCACCCACAAATGTTATTTTTATTTTCTATGATGGCACAAAGTGGAGACCCAATGACCGTGGAAAGGGGGAAATGCAAATTCAGGTTTTATTTCAGTATTTATGTGGATTTGGTTTTTAGAAAAGAAGCAGAGTCTTATAAAGGAGCTGGGCCTTGTCATGATGGATGGCAGACAGATTGCCAGGTGAAAACAGTCTCTAGCAAGGAGTGATAAGTACAGACTCAGCATCCGTCAGCGAGTGCAGCTTCTGCTCTGTATCTTTGGAAACACTCAGCCATTGATACCCTCAAGTGGTTTCACTTGATAAATCTTCAGATACCAACAGATCGTTCATTCATTTATTCAAGGCTGCTAAGTAGGACTTTTCTCTGTGCTAGGCTCTGTCCAGGCCCCATAGTCAGTCCCACAGACACGAGGCCAGCCAGAGGAAGAGTCGTGATCAGGTAGAGAGCTGACCTGAGACAATGTAGAAAGGCTGGGCTGGATTATGAATCGGGGTTGGGTTATAAAGACTAGGGTGGCACAACCATTTAAAACCCCATAAAGACCCCTTGATCATATAGTAACCCTACTTTTAATGCTTTGATTCTTAGTGAATAGATTCAAATTTTAATTTCATTTGAGGTTATTGAACTAGAGAAACCATTTCTTTCTTTTTTTTTTTAATTCTATAAGTAGAGCCCCCACCTTTATTACTGTTGACAGCCTCTCTTGGGTTTCACTTCTGATTAGTAGTCTAGAAATGTCTCAGAACCAGTCTGAGAGAAGCCTAGGGCAGTATCAGAAGCTTGGTCTGATGCCTTTTGGAGCTGCATGTACTCTGTCTGCCTTTGGAACTGCCTGAGTGTGTATCTAATGGCTATCAGGAAAAGGATCCTTCCTTTTCTGTGTGTGCTGGAGACCAAAACCATGCCCCGGTAGGTGCTGTGTTTTGTAAGCACACTGGACCACAGTGCTGCATCCCCAGCCTCTGGATTTGATGATTCTGATACTCTACTGATCATGATCAGATAGGCCTGTTTCTTTGGAAATATTTTTATGCTAGCCTAGGTTCCTGTAGTTCCCTCTGGACCAGAATGAAGCCTTAAACAAAAGCCTACCCTTGGTAGTCTCTGCCTTACAGCATGCTGTAGAGTTGCAGCTTTCTGTTTTCCTGCCACCTTAGTCATGAATAATGCAGCGATGTGACCCCAAGCTTCTGTCGTCTTCATTCTGATGTGGGGACACCAAGCAGGGCATTTCATTGGAGGGCCTGGGCATGGGGAGGCAGTGAGGGTCGTGTACTTTCAGAGCATGAGTGTTTCACACTGAACCTAGCAAATCCTTCACAGCTGAGGCTTTGTCTCTGAAATACTGAATGAGAGAAATTCCATGGTGACTCCTAGGAAACCATTCTTACTGATAACTGCACTTTAAACAGAGCTAGTTTCCTGTCGTATTTTTTTCCCAGCGCCTCTGACTTGTCTGCAGAGCTCCTCTTGTCCTTCCCTAGTGAATTGACATAATGCCCAGGAGTGTGCATATGTGTACTGCTGTGTTCATAAACCTCAGCAGTAGCTGCCCTGCCCCCACCACCACCAGTGTGCGTGTGTGCGCACTCATGGTCTTGTTCATCAGACACTCAGTGAGCTGGGACTGGTTGCTGAATCACATGCTACACACACAAGCACGTGTGCACCTTTACAGCCTTTTAAATGGTTTCCTCTTTGAGTGCATATTTATATTCTTTCTAACCCTCTAGAAAAATCTCATCAGTATTCTTGTACCTCCTCCACTGTTTACCTCTGACAGTCATGTGAGTTACAGAAATGCTATTAAATTCCTTCACTCTGACTCCAGTTATGATGCAGTGGGTGGTGTATGCTGTGCGAAATCTCACTGAAGACAACAGCCAAAATCAAGATTTCATTGCAAAAATGGAGGAGCAGGGGTTGGCAGATGCATCCCTGCTGAAGAAAATGGGTTTTGAAGTTGAAAAGAGTGGGGAGAAGCTGATTCTGAAGCCTAATAACGACATCCCCCCACCTGTAAGTACTCTTATTGAAACTGTCCTCCAGTCTCTCCCTGGAGCTGGCCCTGCATCCTTGTGACCTTGGAAGTGAAAGATTGTTACAGGGAACAGAGAAGACAGGGAGAAGTTGTCCTCTGGCATGATTACCAGACAGCACTAAATAGTGCTTCAAAGAACTTTTTGGTCAGGCTTAAAATTAGAACTCATGCAGATCATGACATACAAAACCATACTGAAACGTATACATGGTATAAACAAGTCCCTGACCAGAATTAGGCTGTCTTTTAAGGTAGCAGCAACATCCACTGCTCTTTTTCATGTGCTATTACATGTATCCTTTTCTCCATGATCGTGACGTAAGCAAAGCTCTGCATTTTCCCTTTGATGGTTCTTGTAAAATAGACGTGCTGCAGCTATGACCCTGTTTCTTGTTTTGTTTTTTCTTAGTGAATGACCTCTCCATCAGCACATGTTCAGATTCCGTCTCGTGGATCTCTCATCTCTGCAGTATATGAAATCCCAAGTATTGGAAATGTAGAGCACAGATGCGGGACCTCTCAGTCCTTTAGAGTTCAATGTCTGTAAGCTACAAGTGAAAGTTTTCTTTTTCTTTGCAGTAAGTGTAAACTGTCTGCCTCACCTTTGTCCCCTGGGTAGAACGTGCTTTCAAGTCATATACCTTGTGCTTACTGTTGTAGTGGATAATAAACATTTTTGAGGGCATGGCCCCTACTTGGCAAAGACTGGGACCCTTGATTGGATTCTGTCCATCCTTTCAGATGGCAAGTATGCTTCATTCCTTTGATTCTCTGCTGCTCATTGGATTTCTGAACTCTGGTGGGCTCTTGAAGTAAGTTTCTCACTGATTAATTCTACCAATCTCTTTTCTACCCCTCTGCCTTTCCAAAACATTGACATGACTCATTTCCAGCTAATTAATTTGAGAACTCTCCTTCTTCATTCCATGCACTGTGTTGTCACTGAGCCCTGTCCTTTGGAAGTTGGAAAGGAGTGAGAATGGGTGAAAGAGCATGTGGCTCTTAACTGTTTGTGTCCCAGGCTGACGTGGAGGTACAGACGGAGTCCATAGTAAAGCAGACACTTCCATCCTGCCTTACTCATGCCTCTCTCACACAGACAGGAATACTTGCTTCTGTTTGGTGTGCAATGCCTCTGTGTGAAAGGGACGTTTACAGCATCTTCCGATTAAAAGTGTGGCCATCAAAAAGACCACTCCATTTTAGCTTTGTTGCCATAAGTACACATGTAATTTATAAGAGCAAGAATATATTGGTATCTAGCTAGCTTTTGTTATATTTTTATACCAGGTTGAACTGGATTATGGAGGCACTAGACTCCGTGTAGCTACCTGACTCACTAATAAAATCACCATGAGCTGGTGGTTCATGTTGTGGGTACTTAGCATTAGTTTTCTGAACAAGCATGTTCAAAACTAAAATATCCAGAGACATCACATAGTTCATATTTATACTTCTGAAATAAAACCAGTAAAGACCCAACCAAAAGCTTCACAAAAATACTGTTCCGAAATGGAGTCCTTGTGAGTTTCTCCATGTCCATGCTTACCTCACTTTGTAACAACAGCTTGAGCTATCGAACAGCAGTTCCTATACATAGTCCACTGTCTGGTGTGAGCTGCGGAACTGAAGAAATACCAGACTCTAGGCCTGTGGCAGTTAAGATGCATTTGTGATGTTCAGCCATTGCAAAATGTAAAATACACAAAGAAACCATTCCCTTCTGGGACATCAAGAGTTAAAATCCTTTCTCTATAGAGATCTGGCCAAAGGAAAAACAGTGGGGGTCCCTTTCTCCTTTTAACAAGTTTACAATGGACATTCTTTTTTCCTCTCAATGGGTGTGTACACACCAGTGGAGTCACACAAACATGTTGGTATGCACCATATCATAACAAACACAAATAAATAAAAGGAGCCTTGTGAGAATGCAGAATGGGGTATGGATGTGCTCTAAATAGGAAGTGTGGGTCTTGCAGAGTGAAAACATGCTCATGACTGCATTGTGGCTCCTTTTGATTGCCTGGAGATGAAGGATTGAACACAACAGCTTCCCTGTGCTCTACCAGTGGGCTTGGGGCTTCCCACAACCTTGTTCTACACGCTGTAGAGGATTAATTTGCCACCTCAATCAGCCCTTTGTGGGGGTGGGAAACAGGGCAGCCCCATGACATTTGTAAAGATACGGAATAGTCACAGGGAGTTTTGTGACCGTATTGTTTTCAAGAGCAAATTGACAAAGCTTTTGGCCTACTTCATTTTCACAGATAGAAAAGACGGGATTCTTGGCTTGGTAGTAAAGCTAAGTGTTTGCAGAGTGGTCCTTTTGTCATACCGAACAATAGGAGGACTTTAAAACTAACTGTGTTTTTAGGAATTGTGTAAAAGCAAATGTCAAGGTGCATATCTTGCTTGGTAACTCAGAATCCAGCCATGGCACTTTGGGAACCACTAGAACACACTCTTGCAAAAGGAGATGCAGAAAAATGAGTAGGTGTGAGCCGGCCTGCTCGTTAGCAAGCTGCGAATCAGATGTCAACCTGTGTGGGTCTTAACTCTGTTCTCCTGTGGAGTGATCCATAACAACACCTGACATTTAAATTGTGCATTATTTATTTGTCTGTCTGTCTGTCTGTTTGTTTGGCTATCTTTTCATCTCCATCCTAGAATGGAAAAACTTAAAAGATGCCAGCTGGGCATTTCTGCAGCAGGAAGACTTGGTTAAAATCATGCCATCACTATAAGTTCCGCACACAGCAAGCTTTTATATGTGCAGTGAAAGTAAGTCGGGTGTTTAGAAGCAGAGGAGCTGAGGAGCAATCCATAAAGACAAAACAAAAATGGAGCATCTCGTAAAGCCCTTTGAGGGAGCCAAAAGCCCTCTTGGCGCTGTCCAAGGTTCTGATAACTTCAGCTCCGTCGGCCTAGATCCTGTTTTCAAACTTCTGGCATCTTTTTCCTGTGGCACAATACTTGTTCTCCTCTCCCTTACACATTTTTACAAACTTATTTTTAGACCAACTGCTACATCCTAGCTTACAATATGAATTTGATTTGCTCTCTACATATATGAATTTAAGCCAAGCCTTTTCTGTACATGTAGTGATTCTAGTATTGACTCCATTACACTGTGAGACTTTTCTCATAACCAGAGAAAATCCATGAGTATGATTTAAGTTTTCTTAAGTTTTTGAAAATTCTTATTTTGAGACAGGATCTCACTGTATAGCCAAGGCTGGGCTAGAACTCACTGTGTAGACTAGAGTGGCCTTGAACTCGATCTGCATCTGCGAGTGCTGGGATTGAAGGCATGTGACACCACATCCAACCTGTATTCCTACTCTAACTAAAATCTAATTGTTCTCTGTTTTGAAAGCATGACTTGCGTTCTTTGTTTACTTAAATGTGGATGATGCTCACTTTCCATCACCAAAGCAGGAATTTGGGTACTCTGTTAGCACATGGATGCATGATGTGAACTGGGAGCTGGGGTCCTGGTCTGTCATCAGCAGACACTAAAACAGATTCTATAAGCTGTCTGTGATTCTTCCTCAGCACTGCAAACATGGTCCATAGTGCCACCCACCTCACCGGAGCATTTGAGGACGAAAACAGGTGATTCTTCACTTCAGTAAGTAAGAAGGTGCTTACTTATAAGAATAAGTTGAGTCAGAGTAGCTAGTAAATCTCCCCAAGGTCACACAGCAGTAATGTTTAACAGCTAATCGGTATAGTTAAGTGGACAAGAATGAGTGAGAAAACCATGTGGCTGCTTTTCCTGGAAGCATGGAAATTAAATGTGGCAGAACAGGCTGCAGTGTTGCCCAAGACACAGCACAAAGGAAACTGAAGATTGTAGATTTCATGATTACAAAACCTTAGTCCAGCTCTCAGCTAGCTGTGTAGCCTGGAGTCAAGGGCTTGGCCCCTTGAGCCTGCGTTTCCTCTCAGAATACCAGGTGCTAGAGCTAGAGTCGGCCATGGCCCTCCCCTCATGAAGCTGCATTCTGATAAGGCTAACAGGAATCTGCTAACACATGAACATGCCATGACCCAGGAACAACATTAACTGCAGGAAGAAAATAAAGCTGGTGGAGTAGGGTGTGCTTTCCAAGTTTAGTCACATGTGCAGAGGCCAGAGGCCGGGAGTAGACCCTGTAGGGTGATGGAGCAGCATCCTTCTGGGTGGAACTGGATAGCTGCTTTCGACAAGCACCAAACGTGGTGCTAGGACCCAGATCTAAAAGGAGAATGGAGTAAGACTGGTCATGGGGTGCACCAGCTTTGATAGACCTGGTCTACAAGGCCCTGGGAGGAATTTACTTTATGTACATTGCAAAAAAGTGGACTCTCTTTGGTTTGCAAATGTGAAGATTGAGTCTGCAGTTAAACGACTGCCTTTGCTGCTGTGTGGGAAACGCAGTGGTGAGAAGGGATGAAGATGGGTGGCACAGATGGCAGTAGAAATAGAGTGGGGTTGGCATGTGTTGGAAGTCAAGCCCTTAGGATGTGCCTGTGGGCTTGTTGTGAGAGTAGGTGGAGTAACCAAGGATAAGATGCAGGCTTTCGTTGAACATAACACGTTTGGCTCTGCATTCGCACAAGTGGAGACCCTCAGTGTAGAGAATAATTCCTACTAGTGTACTTACTTGGGGGCACCACAGAGAGTCTTCCCTTTTTGTCAGATTTTTTTTTTTTTTTTGGTTTGGTTTTTGGTTTTTGGTTTTTCGAGACAGGGTTTCTCTGTGTAGTTTTGGTGCCTGTCCTGGAACTCACTCTGTAGCCCTGGCTGGCCTCACAGAGATCGCCTGCCTCTGTCTTCCTAGTGCTGGGATTAAAGGCGTGCGCCACCACCGCCCGGCTCCAGATTTTTTTCTAGACACCCAACTGGACATAGATAGAAGATTTTAATTCACAAGGCTCAATGGGACTGGAAATACATGTTGGGAGTCCTGGGCTTCACTTGCAGGTGATGATGTAAACACAGTATTCTAGGGATTGTGTGGATAACCTGGGAAGAGACCTGACTCATAAGCCCACATCTCAGACCAGCCTACACTGAACACCATGTGTAAGATTGTTTGCTGTTAGAGGTTCCTCATCAAAAGAATTTTAAGGACCTCACCATCCTCATACATAACATTCTGTGTATTTTAGTTTACATGTATGTGAAGTCAGGGATAATACATTATTAAAGATTTTCCTCAGAAGTGTATTTATATTAGAAACAAAGAAAGAGAGTTGGAAAGCAAAATATGGGCAGACCAGGCCTGAAGTTGGCTCCCAGTGGCTACTTGGCTAACTGAAGAAAATCAGACATTGTTCACCTGGGTAATTCTGACCACACCTCCTTCCAGATAGTTAGTGGCCACCTCTTGCAGACTCTTGCCCATTGTAAACATGGGTTGGAGTCCCATGTGGCCAGCATGCATTGTAAGCTCAGCCTACCTGACTCACTAGAGAGTTAGAGTGATGTGTGCTCAGTCAGATAGACTGGATTGTGCCACACTGAGCAGGCATGAGTGGCCTCATTCTGCCTCTCTGACTGCATTGTTGTGTGTAGTTACACACAGGCTTGCTCTCCATTACATCATGGGAATTCTTTACAATTTGAAGGGAGAACACATGAGACTGTATTTTATCTCAGCATGTATAAACAAGCTCTCAGAAGTAACACATTGACCCCAACAGGGTCAACATGTTTACAGCTTTGGCAGGCTTTGAGGGTAAAAGCATGGTTTTTACCTTTTTTGGAGACATTATTTTGAGCAATTCAAGATAAGCGTGTTTATGAGTAAAGGGGCATTTTGGCAGGTGTTGTAGACTAAGTTGTGTCCATGTCTCCCGTCAAGTAGTGCACCAAAATCTTAACCTCCAGTACTTTGGAGTGTGATCTCACTTAGAGATCTTTAAAGAGATAATGAAGGTAATATAAGGGGGGGCCCTTGATATTTTGGTGGGCTCTAATCTCATAAAACTTCATACCCACACAAAAAGGAAAATTGGGCACAGCTTCAGAGAAAACACTGTACTAAGACTAAGAGAGAAGACAGGAATTTATAAGCCAAAGAGAGAGGCCTTAGGAGAAACCTTCTCTTCTGTCAGTGGCAAATGTACTCCCCACCCACATTTACTCAAAACACTAGAGATGGAACATGGTGCTTCTTTCATGCCAGCCAAATGCTGTACCATTGAGCCACATCCACAGCACACAATTTTATTTATATTTTTACTTTAATAGAAGAGGGCACCTTTCAAAGGTTTGCTTCCTAGACTACTGTGGAGTGGAGGTTGTTTGGAAGTGTGCTAGCTAAGAGTTTCTGAAATAGGAGATAAACACAAAGCCAAAGTTAAAAAAATGTCAATGAACTGGAACAATATAAATCAAAGGGGAAAACGCTTTGTAAACCTGTTGAAAATCTGCAACAAAGACATCAGCTGTAAAGTGTCTTGACCAGAGCGTAGATACCTCGTGAGCTCTTGATATGGCTGGCATAATCCTAGAAACCGTGCCTTCTGTGATGCTGACACCTTGAAATCTCACTCGCTTGTTTGCGTCTGTCTAACAGTAGAGTGGCACTTGGGTGGTTAGGTTTACAAAGTCGGAGACTTCACTTGGTCTTGCAAAGAGGCCTCTGCACAGTGATGAAGATGGAGCCAGGCCTCCCATTCCAGCTTTCAGCACCTGTCTTTATTAACAGACCTGGAGCTAGAGCCCCAGCAGAACTGTGTCTGATGCATGCTCATCCACAGAAACCGACCACTGTGTACATTTCAAGTACATTTTAGGGTGATTTGTTATACAGTACTCAGTATTAAAGGCAGAATACTGATTGCTCTCAAGAATAGGTGTTAGAATAACAGCTAACTTACCAACAGAACAGTGAAAAGCAAGAAAATAGAATCTTGTCTTTGAACAGTTGAAAGTAAACAGCCACCAACCTACATCTTTGTATGCCCCCACAAACCAAATCGTCAGTAATGAAGAGAGAATAAGGATAGCTGGCAAAACCAAAACAAATTCTAGGGAATTTGTCACTGCTAGACTTAACTGAAGGCCTTCCGTAGGAAATGGTAAGATGAGCAGGCAAAGGTAATCCACGTGCTCAGCAGGTAAAGCAACTGTCTGCATCCAAGACCACAACAGACATTCTTTTAATGTATACATGGAGCTGTTTACTGTAGTTTATCTTTCACTGTGTCCTCAGACAGCTCAACAAACTCATACAGAATACTTTCTGTGATCATAGTGTGACTGAGCTACATGTAAAACCTAGAAGGTGACTAGAAAGTGTAGAAGTTAAATAGAGACATGGCAAGAAGTGGAAGGTATAGAAAATGCTGTATTCTCAAAAGTTTGTGAGCGATAGCAGCAGTTATTAATGGACAGATGAGATCTTAAATGCACGCACATACAGCTGTTCGTATTGAGTAGAAAGGCTGAGAGTGTAAACCTGAGAGTTGAAGATGAAAACAAAGAAAGCAAGATTAAACAGGAAACAAACATGGGACAAAAGTGATGAGGCCAAGAAGTGCTGCTTTGGGAAATGTAGTGAACAAGAGAGCTGTTAGGAACAGAAACACTCGCAAATAGACTGTGTCTTGTTGAAAGCAGAAGTCCTAATACTATATTTTATGGTAACGACTTTTTAGATGAGATAGACAGCCTTTTTTCTTAGCGTACAACCAACAAAAAAATGGTTCTTATAATCCAGGTACCTAAGGATGTGCAGATATAATTAAATATTATTTCTGTTTATGTCTAACCTCCCAGGTAGGACTGTAAAGGTACAATCAGCCCTGTGTCTGTGGATTTCGCATCCCTAAATCTTTCTGTTGGCAGGAGGGAGGTGTCTTCAGCTTGGTATAGTGGTGCATGTCTTTAATCCCAACACTCAGAAGGCAGAGGTGCAGTGTTTTTGTTTGTTTGTTTGGTTGGTTTTTGTTTTTTTAACTCTTTGGGGACCTGCCACCCAGCTCCCAAATAAATATATGGAGACTTATTCTTTCTTATGAATGCCTGGCCTTAGCTTTGCTTATTTCTAGCCAGCTTTTCTTAAATTATTCCATCTACCTTTTGCCTCTGGGCTTTTACCTTTCTCTATTCTCTATTCCTTTCTTTCCTTCTTGCTTCGTGGCTGGTTGTGTTCACAACACAGAGGCAAATGGGTCTCTATGAGTTCAAGGCCAACATGGTCATACTGAAAGTTAGAGGCAAGCTGGGGCTACATAGTGAGTCTTGTCTAAACAAACAAACAAAAAAATCTATTGAACGTACACTGATTTTTTTTCCCCTGTCAGTATCCCCTAAATAACTTTGCATTGTTTACATGGCATATAAATTGTATTAGGTAATCTGAGTAATCTAGAGATGATCTAAAGTGATGGGAGTAATGTGCAGATTCTATGCAAATACTGTTTTTAATTAGGGACTTGAGTATCTGCAAGGTAATAGTGATTTGTGTATATTCCAGTTATATATTCTAGAGCTAAGGGTAGGGCTCAGGGACATCCTGGGGTTGGGCTAAAACCCCATTGCTCCTTGCTACATCAGCAGTATCCAAGCAAGCCAGATCTCCTTTTTTTTTCAGGACTCAGTTTTACCACTTACATTTGCTCCTGGATTTGTAAGCAGACTCTAGTCCCAGTAGGCACCTGAAAGTGAGGTACAGTGAGAAGTACGCCTCCTGGCCTACAGTTCAGTGGTGCATTCCATTTGTGGGCAACAGGGTCTGGAAACAGCTGTCCACATCAAAAGTTCGAAAGCAGTACCAGGCGGTGGTGGTGCACGTTTTTAATCCCAGCACTCGGGAGGCAGAGGCAGGCGGATCTCTGTGAGTTCAAGGCCAGCCTGGTCTACAGAGCGAGATCCAGGACAGGCTCCAAAACTACAGAGAAACCCTGTCTTGAAAAACAAAAACAAAAAACGGAAGAAAAAAAAAGTTGGAAAGCAGAGAGGGGTCAACTTGCTTTCTCTATTTTGTACAGTTCAAGATCCCCTGCCCATGGGTCCCACCTGCAGTTAAGATGGGTCTTCCCACATCAGTTAACAGAAACAAGCTAGTCCCCTCTAAGCATGCCCAGTCCCAACTCCCAAGTGAGTCTAGAGCTATCAGGTTGGCAGCACTAACCATTACAGACAGCCCAGTGAGGAGGTGGCAAAGGGGCAGCCTTCTACAAGCCAGGGGGGCCTGCAAGGAAGCCAGTCCTGCCAGCACCCTGATCTTGCCCTTCAGTCACCAGAACTGTGGGGCCGTGTGTGTGTGTGTGTGTGTGTGTGTGTGTGTGTGTGTGTGTGTGTGTGTGTGTGTGTGTGTGTGTGTGTTGTGTAAGATACCAGCCTGTGGTGCTTTGGTATGTCAACCTTAGTGACATGTACATAGTGCTTAGTATTTACTGAAGGGTGCATCAGTAAAACACTTTGTCCCTTGCTCTAGATGAGTTCACAAGGGGCATACATGAGGAAAGCAGTTGGTGGGTCCTAGAGTGACCACAGAAGCATGGGGCCACTGGGGAAAGGCCACTGGAGGAGTCTGTACCTCATGATGGTATGGACAGGAAGGGTATTCCAGGCAGGGAGCCAGGATACGCGGGCTCAGGCCAGCAACCACACCTGCAGGAACTGCTTAATGGTTTGCCAGTGCCAAGGACCATCTATCAGAAAGGGGCCTTGGAGCAGAAATCAAGAGGCACTTCCTTCCTGCTAACCATGGAATGTGAGCCACATGCAGGGGCCCACAGAAGACTTAAGAAAGAGCTCTGGCTGCAGGGACCCCACAAGAAAGAGATACATGCTACTGGATAAAAGATTTAATGCCAGTGGTTTACATAAGTGGATTGCTCTTAAAAATGCCCAGCAAAGGACAGTCTGCTGTAACTCCTGCTGAGTGGGCTGGAGGAGTAAGACCCAGGAAGACGCCTGGTCTTGGCTGAAGGCAGAGCCAGCTCTGGCCCCACTCCTCCCATGAGCAGAATCCATGTCGGTCCTTCCTCTCAGTAGTTATTCAAACTGTTGCTTCTCAGGGGCCTGTTCCTCTGCTTCCTCCACAATGTCCTTTTTACAAGAAGCCATCAAGAACATGTGGCCAGCTGATGGTCATGCCTTCTCTCATCCTGGTGACATGCCCTGAGTGCCACTGATGGTTCCGGGAGGGTGACGGCCCCAGAACAGTCAGGATAGCCCAGTGTGCCTTCTTCACCGCTGTGCTTTGGCCTTCCCAGGCTCTCTTGTCTGGCCAATCATCCCTTTTGCAAATACCAGCTGGCAGCCCCTGGACCAGTACTGGGAAATAGATAATGGTTTTCCAACAGACTCAACCAGAGGGTCCACTAGAACTAAAGAAAGTGCCAGGAGAGGGGTGTGGTTCTGGGACTGTCCTCCCTGGAACATGCGGCTCCACCCTCTTCTCTCACCTACTTCAGGGCCTATGAGCAGGAACTCCCCAGTTTGTCCCCCTGAACGTGCTGGCCTCCTGCACCTATCCAACTCTCCTCTGTCCTGCATCATACAGTGGCTTTTCCCAGGATTGGTGCCTCCTCCGCATGTGGCTCTGCTTCCACAGTGCCTTGTTCAAGGCAGCCCTGCTTCCCTCCTGCTTCCTTCCCAACAGGTAAAAGCCTCATCCTTCTTAAAAAGAAGATATCCTCAGCTACACTGAGATGAAGGCCAGCCTGCGCTTTTGTTTTATGTTGTTTGGTTTTTGCCTGGAGGTTTGAAGGCTCTACCTCCTGGGTGTTGGACTGCCCAACCAGTGTTGTGAAATTGGTGGTGGTGGTGGTTGTTTTCCCTACGTGAGATTCTTTTCATCATACCCATTTTATTTTGGCTCTTTTGTTATTTGTATTGGGTGTTTTGTTTGTTTTTTTCTCCTTTGGGATAGTTGTATGCACCATCTTGCCATAGAGTTAGCTTTTTTTTTTTTTTTTAATTGATAGTTTTCAACTTGCTTGTTAGGGACCTGCTGGATTTTCATTTCTGTCAGTGGCATATTGATAATAAAATTATTCATAGAAACTTTTTTTAAAAAGTTCTAAGTACCCTTTGATCTCTTATCCAGCCTACTTTCCATCATACTTTTCGTTTATATGACTCCAAAAGGACATTGAAGAAATCTATATCAACACTTAAAATTGTATGTAACTTTTTACATTTTGTGCTTTGCACTTGTAAGTAAATCAGTTTTCAGCATGTCATGAGATACTATAAAATGGAACTATTATGATTTGTTTTTGTTTGTTTTGTTTTTCGAGACTGGGTTTCTCTGTGTAGCCCTGGCTGTCTTGGAACTTGTTCTGTAGACTAAACTGGCCTTGAACTCAGAGATCCACCTGTCTCTGCTTCCGGAGTGCTGGGATTACAGGCGTGCACCGCCACCGCCCGGCTTTTTGTGTCACTTTTAAAGTGATTTCTCTAGAATTGGGATAGGAGAGTAGTTGGTGGCGGTGGCCAGAGCCAGGCGGATCTCTGGGAGTTTGAGGCCAGCCTGGTCTACAGAGTGAAATCCAGGACAGGCACCAAAAAACTGCACAGAGAAACCCTGTCTTGAAAAAACAAAAAAGAACTGGGATAGAGAAAAATGTAGTTCCTACCCAAATCCATTTTAAGATGAACATGCTTTTGAGGTGCAGAAATAATTTTCTTCTCTAGTCTATATACTCATTTCACTTTAGTGAGAATTTTATTCTAATTTAATATTTATGCTTAATTATACAGAATAAAATGTCATGAACAGAATCTATCACACAAAGATGCCTGTAAAAAGTGAATGCGTTAAAAAATATTAAGCACACTTATACATAACTTGTTCAGGTCAAAGATGAAATTAAAAGCAAATTTGGAACTTGTTGACGTAAAGGAAACACAAACCCCACAGCACTTGAAGAAACTTGGAGCTCTGAAACTCCATTAGAAGAGAGATGTAAAATGAACGGTCTCCAGGAGAAACTAGACAAATGAAACAAAAAGGAAAAGGCACTACCCATGAAAGCAGAAATCGGTGAGAGAGACTGCAGACAGCAGGGAAAGTGAGATCAAAACGAAATCTTTGAAGAGAGTCACAGGGTTGATAAGTCTCTAGCAGAGTGCTCAAGAAAAACCTCAAATATATGATAACAGTGTAAGATGGGGCATCACTACAAATCCTACAGAAGAAAGAGTGAGGCTGTAGTTTTAGCAACTTTATGCCCCTCCAGAAATGACAAGTTAGAGGGAATGAGTGACTTCTGTGAAATACCTAATTATTAAAATGGACAAATGCTCGAAATAGAAAGCCCGAATTGCTCTATGTATTAAAGGAGCTGGTGCCTGCAACTTTCTACTGTCACTGCTGGCTGCCACCTTCCCCAACCTTGTGCCACACTGATTACCCGAGTAGTTCCCAGGTGGCAGTACTCGGTACCCCCACCAGGGGGCACTTGAGGATGTGTGGGAGTATGACTTGTCACTTGAAATCCAGGAATGTCACTGGCATTTAGTAGTCAGGGCCCAGGTGTCAAACATCCCGCAGTGCCTAGGGCAGGCCCCACCATGAAGAACCACCATGTTGCTATTGAGAATGGCCAGTAGAGCCATGGAGACTGTACAACTGAACTTTTTCTGTTTCAACTTTAGAAATTAGCTTTGCCTGGCTGCTTCTGACTCCACTTTGGGGCTTCACTTGGGAACCTTCCTGAACAAATGTCCAGCCAATTTATTACACTGCGTTAGTCTTCCCTTCCCCCATTTCTTAAAAGATAGCAGTCAAGTTCAGTTGCAGAGGCAGAGTCTTTTCATTTGAATGTCTTCTGAGATGGCAGAGGGGAGGAGATACTAATATTTACTCAGTCTCCATGGTGAACATCCTAACCCCACACCCCATCTTGTCTTCCTGGCCATTGTGGAAGTGTCTCCTGAGCTGTGGTGCACACCTGGACCCATGGATGCTGCAGTTCCTAAGTGCCCCTCCCTCCCCCACTCCCATCTCTGCCCTGAGTTCCACTGGAGTTTGGGGATTGCTTGAAAGTTTTCACATTGGTAATTATGGGTTGTGATATTATTATTATTATTATTATTATTATTATTATTATTATTATTGAAATCTGAAAAACTCAAGGAAGAAGTCTCCCTGGACTGTTGTCATTGATTCTTTGCTGCCTTAAGAGTATGGCTGAGTCTAAAGACTTGTCAGTCAGGAGGGAGGATTAGCCTCACCCATATGAAGGGAAAATTAGGAAGGGAAAGAGGGGAAAAAAAACCTTGTCTGAACTTGAAAATGAAAATGCTGATGTGGTTTTTATTCCAGAAACATCTTACTGATTAAGAGCAGGGCGCGCTACTGGCTCGTGGGTGGGCCAGCTGTAGCTGGCTCCTGACTCCACCGGGCCAGGCTCACTGCCACAGAATGTCAGAGGCAGGAGGCCCATGTGGTCTGTGCAGGTGGGCATGGTTGTGTGCACACAGGGAGCATGATGGCAGGCAAGTTCCTGCAGTCCACTTGTTCATCTTTAGTCACAAACACAGGCAGCCATCTTCAAGGGAAGCAGCGGACCCTGATCACATGGGGGCTGAACTTACCCACCTACCAACTGCATGACTGTGGCCAGTGACGGATTCTTTTCATCTTGTCATCTCCGAAGCAGAGGCAATTGCACCTATTAGTGAAGAGTTGCCTGTACAGCTCATGACATGTGCTAACACAAACTGGATGTTCCCTGGATGGTCATTCCAGCAGCCAAGATGGCAGCTCCCAGGGCTTGCAGCTACCGCTTACAACAGCTTTTCCCCCTCTGGGCCCCCTCTATGGTTAGAGCAGCAGGAGTGGACTGAGCTCTGGTGAGCCTTAGTTTCTATAACTGTAAAATGGGCCTGACACCTCTGCTCATCGACCACACAGGGCTTGTGGCTTGGCATGACTGCAGAGGCCGCTGCCAGGCAGGCAATCTGCACCGAGAGCCAGATTCCTCCAGGCCCGGCCCAGCTGGCATTCTCTCCAGTTTCGTAGCGTTGGGTTGCAGGGCGATGCAGCCATTGATAATGGTGTAATTGGGGTGACTTGGGTATTTTCCTAGGTACTGCGCCTGATGACTCATGCTTGGTAAGTCCACATTCCACTGCCATCAAGCGCAGAAGACAGTTAAATAACCTAGTCAGGTATTCAGGTTTCACAACTCTGGTGTCTGAATGTGAGGTCCTTGAGTTACCCAGAGACTCCACACCTCAGTTGTTTACGTGGCGCTTTTGTTCCCAGAGCCCTACACAGATGGGGTTCTCTGGGAGGCATTTAGCTGGCACTGGGAGGGTTTCCAGCTGCGGACTCTTCCCAGCCATTAATAACCTGCAAATGATAAACCTATTCCGTGGCCAGGGTGGACTCCAGCGCCTGCCTTTCCCTGCCTCCCCTCTCGGTCTTTCCAGTTGCTTCTCTGCTCTGCTGAACTTCCTGTTCCCTACTTCTACCCCCAACCCCCACCCCCGGCACCTCTGTGCCCCTCTCCAGAGGCCTCTGCCTTCGAGTCCTCTTTTCTCCCTGCCTTGTGCTCCAGGCACACCCACCTCCTGCTCTCCACAGGCCAGACCAGCTCAGCATTGGAATGAGGTAGGGACAAGGGTGGGTCCTAGAGGAGCCCGCCCCAACCCACCGCCTGAGACAGGGTGCACTGAGTCCTCCGTTTGTCTTTCAAGGTCTGAGCTCCAGCGGGGAGCGTAGGCAGGCACAAGGAACTTCACTTTCCTCTACCCGAGGTAGGCAGGCACACGGTATCAGCAGGGCAAGACAGAAGGCAGGTACAGGACAGCAATAGCTGTGCTTGCCCACAGGAGGACCCCTCACACTAGGTCTCTGCCTCCTTTTCATGGACAAGGTGGTCCTGGGCCTGACTCTCAGCCTGGCCAGAGGTGGTCACTGCTGGCCCAGTGTGAGCCGGGCCTGATTGGCAAGCAAGGTCCCCGCTTTCCTGGAGGGACAAAAGTAAGAACACTGGCTGCAATGGGTTCTGTGGGAAGGGGGTACTAGTGGAGTGAGGGGCCGGACCCTGTGCTGTGCCCTGCAGTGGATGGTGGCGTGGCCCTGCTCCTAGCTGGGTGGCTGGGCAAGTGCTTCCTGTCCAGTGGCGACGCTGTACAGTGCTGCTTGACCTGCACCAACTCTGAGCTAAGACGACAAACTAGAGGCCTTCAGGGCAAGCTCCAGATGAGGCAGGTTGGCAGCCTGTGGGCTCCCAGCTAGAAGAGCAGTGTGGCCAGAGGTGATCCTGCACTGCCCTCTGGGGGATGGCCTGGAGGGAGGAGGAGGCAGCAGTTACCTGCTTCCCACACAGCCTGCCTACTTTCTGGCTGCTGCCACCTTGGAGGCTTTCCTCCCCCTAGGAGGTATGCCCACAGCCCCTGGCTACCTCAGCTGGCACAACCACCACCACAGCTGAGGGTGAGAGACAAAGCCTTGTTCCAGGGCTTTCCTGCCTGCACTTTTAACCTCAACAACCCAGGGCTAAGAGGCGGGGCCGCTATCGCCATACAATGGAGATGGCCAAGGCAGAGACCCTTGCTCTGCCCCCTCTGCCAGAGGTGCAGTGTGAGCATGCCATTGCTGGTAACCACCTGCCTTCTGCAGCTCCTCTCTGCCCCTGAAGCCAGGTGCCACTGCTATCACACTTGACTTTCCATCAGCCCCCGCATACCCCATCTCCATGTGGAATTCTCATCTGGCAAAATCCCAACAGTAGTTCAATGTGAACTCCTGCCCATTCCATGCTGCAGCATGGTGATTCAGATGTGACTGTGGCCTCAAACATCCCAGGGCCTCATCTCCTCACCGAGGCCATGCGGCCTATTCCCTTCACCTGTTACCTGCCAGCTCAGGGCCTTCCTGCTTCTTGAAACACCAGCTCCTAGAAGCTGCCCTCCCCCAAATACCCAGGATCCCTCTCAGGCCATCTCAATTTCTGGCACAATGGAGACCCCTGGCCAATACCACCCAGTCCTTGTGATTCCTTCCTTAAAAGCTCCTTTGTGGACCACACCTCTCCTGCAGCCACTGCCTTGGTCTTTGGCTCCCTTGAAAGATGGCCCCTCAAGTAGTATCTATCTATTTGCATCTCCATGCTATCTTCTGGCTGCTTCAGCTGCTGGAGTCCTTCAGTCTATTCCCTCTTCTGCTGCTGGCCCCCTGTGGCTGTCCCTGCTGGCTTCTCCCACCACCTGGCCTTCCCCAGTCTTCATAGACCTGGTATTCTCCAAGGCTAGCGGGATTTTCCTTGTCTCCACAGGCCCTTCAGAAATCTATCCAGTCTGGAGGCTCTAAGCACGAACATTGCGGGGCTGACTTCTGCCCTGGGATCAGATTCCTGCATCTAGCTCCCTCCTGGTGTGGTGTTTCCCATGTAAAGGTGTCAAACAGTTCCAGACTTAAATCTGCCCAGCCTTCCCAAACTCAGAGAGTAGCTGGCCACCCTACTCTGCCAGATGTTGGCCCAGGATCTTTATTCCTCCTTCTCCTCCCTCTCCTCTCCTCCTCTTCCTCCTTTCCCTCCCACCTTCCCCACGTTGATGCTGTCAGCAAGTCTTGGGGCTCCACCTTCTAGATCCATTGCTGCTTCTCCTCACCTCCCTGACTGGCTAGACTACCTGGCTGCCTTTGCCCTAGGAGACTGTCAGATTTGGACCTCTCCTGGCTCCCTGCCCCCAGTGTGGCCACTACATCGCTACCTTTTTTAGTCTACCTCACCTTCTGCCAAATGTCTCATAGTCTCATCTTGCTTAGAACAAGCAGGGGGCCTGATGGCCCTGGGCAGCTCTGGCTTCCTCATTGTAGCAATCCAGTCACAACTGCCTGGATACTCCCCACACACCCAGGACCTCTCTATATCCATCCCCTTTGCCGGAACACTCATTTCTTACACACTCTGGCTCAGCTCATCACCAGCCTCCTGATTTTACCCAAGTGTCATCTCAGGGTTATTGCAGCTGTAACTCTCTCCCTACAGTGGCCCCTTCCTGTGCCCCTTCCGATCTGTACTGTAGTATTCCAGCATCTAGGTCATGTACCATCTGGCTCATGAGGACAAATAATGCTGCATCAGAGCCTAAGACAGAGCCTTATATATGGGTATATAGCATAACAAAGTGCTGGGGAGTGTCCAAGGACCTCTACTGTGAGAACAGCCCATCACTGGCCCTTTACCCTTCCAGAAGCCCTACCAGGGAGGTCTGCAGGCAGGTTGTCTGAGTCCCAGAGCATCTTTAGCCATCGAAGAGTTTTAACTCACAGTGTTTAATCCGGGGCAAGAGCGGGTGGTCCTGACCCCACGCCCTGGACTGTCAGAGGGTCAGCATCAAAGCCGGATTAGCACCCCTGCTTAACCCCAGCTGCCACATTCTTGTGACAGTTGTAAAACTGGGAAGATTGGCAGTCCGAGCCTTGGACTTCAGACACATGTGGCCACTTCTCACACCTTGCACATCTCATGCTTCCACTCCCACACACATTGGTGCTGAACCAGTGAGGGAACCAGGTTCCTCTACCCTTCTAAGGACTGGCGCTAGTCTGAAGCCCTGCAGAGCCTTCCTGACAAGGTCACTGTCCAGTCTGTTTCACAGGCAGGAGGATTCTCCCCAGAGAAGCAGCTTAGTTCAAAGCACCTGTTGCTAATTTCGTGCATGACGTGGTTCCAATATAGAATGTGTGATCATGGTGAGGGAGAGCTCCATCCATCTGGACATTCCCCAGCCTCAGAAACTACCTCTCCTAAGGTAGGAATAGAAAATGTTCCCCTGCTGATCACTGTGTAGCCGAGATGGGGTAGGTGGTGGTGGTGATGCGCTTGTTTTGAGTAATTCCAGGTCCCATTGACAAAGTACATGCCAGTCAAGCCCTCAACCCATCGCCATAGCTCACCATATGTTCATATTGGAGACTATGTATGGCTGGCTGGTGTAACTCTGTCCAGAGAATGGCCCCAACCAACTCAGTCACTCAGGAACCTGTGTCACATCACATCTCTCTGTGGAGACTGCTGCCTGGTTGTCCCCATCACCACCACGAACAACTCCTCAGTCCTCCTGAGCTTGGTTGGTGCAGAGAGGAGAGGGCCCTCCTGAGAGGTGCAGTCAGGAGAGGGCCCTACCTGAGGTCATACCCTGAAAGCAGAAGGTAAGCAACCCTTGACTTCAGAAGAGGGCTGCCTCTACTTTTGGGCAGGATGGAATTACAGGCTGTTGTTTCCTCTGCCAGACATAAGCCCACCAACCAGACCATAGGTTTGGGATTGTAGTTTTCAAGACATTAAACATCAGGCAGGTGCCCTGATCTTTGAGAGACAGAAAAATCCCTCTGTCATTTCCTTCTGCCTTAGGAGATTCCAGGCCAATGTAAGGAGTGAAAATAGAGACCTTACCTGTCTCTATTTTCTATACTCAAGGTGCTGTCTTGAGTGGGCACCTGGAGCCACAAGTACAGGAAAAGAAGACAGCCACAGAGGGAGAGAACCTGGTGATGTGTAGAGGGAGTTATCAATGCCACCCTGGAATAATGTCTGTCCCCACTAGGCAGACCAAAAAGCTTTGTAATCCTGGTGGGGCATTTGATGGCCTTGAGAAGTGGGAGCTGAGTCAGAAAAGTATTGCCTCGGTAGTACAAACAGTTGGCCCTAGATTGAACCCTTATGCAGACCTGCCTAATAGGTCATAACGGCAAGACCCACAAGGATTAGACCAATTCCAAGTAACTGACGAGTATCTCAGAGCAAAGCTCAATAGCCACTGGAGTACACAAATACCCAGTGTGCAACAAGGTAAAAATCTCACAAATGTC
This sequence comes from Onychomys torridus, assembly GCF_903995425.1. Taxonomy (NCBI): domain Eukaryota; kingdom Metazoa; phylum Chordata; class Mammalia; order Rodentia; family Cricetidae; genus Onychomys; species Onychomys torridus. The sequence continues at coordinate 50,270,661 of NC_050458.1, forward strand.
AAATATCTGATCACAGGTGATGGCACATGCAAAGGGGAAAGGTTACCTCAGAATGAGAAAGTGTTCTTCAACCCTGAACTGACACAGGTGTTAGAATTAGCCACCAAGTACATTTGAAATGTTTGTCACAACTGCATCCCGTTAATTATGATACTAAAGATGGAGAGGACTGAAGTGTATCAAACTCTAGTGGAGACTGTGACACATGAGCCCTTAGGAACTCCGTGGAGTCAGCAGAGAACTGACTTACAGGAGAGCGTGACTGAAGACACGGTGGTGAGAACCCACAGTGAGCTAATGAAGGAGAAGGAGCCCTACAGCTTACATACAGAAGAGAATCTTAAGCCAATGAGAGACCCTATCTCAAAAACAGAAATGGAAGGAAGGATGGAAGGAAGGAAGGAATTAAAAAGGAGAGAAGAAAGAAAAGAAAACATTGCCTAGTATGGTAACCCACATCTTTAATCTCAGCATTCAGAGGTAGATTGATCTCTGTGGGTTCAAGGTCAGCCTGGTCTACATAGTTCCAAGCCAACCAGGGCTACATAGTGAGACTGTCTCACAAATAAAACAATGTAGATAGTGCCTGAGGAGAAACACCTCTGGCCTCCACATACATACAAAAACACACATACAGAAAAGGTTTGAAAAAAATAATGATCAAAAGTTTTTTTTAAAGCAAAGCCTACAGATCTGGGAACTCAGAAAACTCTAAACACAGGCATGAAGAAAACACAAAGGAATACCACAATCTAATTTCTGTAATGATAAAAAGAAAACCTTCAAAATAAACAGTTTATAAAATGTAAAGTACATGTTACATACAGCAGAAGAAATCGTGTTAGCAGATTCCTTATTGGAAACAATAAAAAAAAAATCATAATCTAATCCTAGCACTCTAGAGTCAGAGGCAGGGGGCAGATCTCTGTGAGTTCAAAGCCAGCCTAGTCTACATCAAATTCCAGGCCAATCAGGGCTACATAGAGACCCTGTCTAGAGAAGGAGGAGTTGTCAATCAGGAAGCCATTCAATCTTAAATATCTTTAGTAACAGCTTCAATTTCACAAAGGAAAAAATTCAGAACTGAAGGGAGAAATATACCACAATTGTGAGAGAAATATCAGTGTCCCTTTCTCAATAACTTACAGAACAAATAGTAAGCCAGGATATAGAAGACTTGAAGAACATTAACAGTGAATTTGGTCTAGTTATAATTTAGTGAGTACCCCACTCAAAAACAGTAGAACAAACATTGAATATTTACCAAGATAGACCGAGTTGTTTAAAAAGTGTTTTCTGGCCATATGGAAACCCAAATCTCAGGGTAATCCTCCAACTATACATAGTTTTCATGGGTCAAGTAAGAAACTAAGAGCAAAGCCAGATTTTGTAAACTGGTTGAAAATGAAAGAAAAATACACCATGCCAGAATATGTGAAGTAGTGGGAGGTAGGGCTTGGCTCAGCTTCAGATTCAGAGAGTGCTAATGTAAGAAAGAATCTGGTGTGGTGGTTTATAACTATATTCCAGAGCCTGGAGCAGTAGGATTGTTATTAGTTACAGGGGCCAGCCTGGGCTGTATAGTGAGTTCTAGGCCAGCCTGGGTTCCAGCATGAGACCAGGTCTCAAAGAACCAAGAGAAAGGAAGAGAAAAAGATTATCAAATCATTGACCTCAGTTTTAGCCTTAAAATCTAAAACAGTGAAAGCTGTAAGCCTGCAGATCTGGGAACTGAAATCCAAAGTAATCACAAACAAACTAAATAATAAAGATCAAAGTGAAAAGTCAGTGAAATAGAAAAGAAAAATGACAGAGGAAGAAAATGAAACCAGTGGCTGGCTCTTTAAGATCAATAAGACAGAACTCTGGCTAAACTAGCCTATCAGAAAAGAAAGAGAAGAGGCTAATTTTAACAGCAAAGACAAGAAAGGAGACATCACTACAGCTTGTACAGATATCAAAAAGATAAGGAAATCATATACCTATAAGGCCGACAACTTTAATGAAATGAACCTCTAAACTCACTTGAGAAGAAATAAACTATCTCCATATCTATGAGAAAAATCAGAAATACATAAAACTTCAGGCCTTTCATTAGTAAACTATACAGAACACTTAAAAAAGAATTCTATGTAAGTCCTTAAAATATGAAAGAAAAAATTTCTTAACTAATTCCATGACACAAAACCATGACAAAAAAAGTAAAGAACAAATTCTCTCAAGAACATAAATGAAAAAGCGCTAAAGTAACTTAAACAAGTTGACCCAACAGTGTGTAGGTAAGATAATAACCAAGTAGGACTTATCCTCAGAGTGCAAGGTAGGTTCTCCATTAGAAAATTAATCGTGTAATTTTCCATATTTATAAACTTAAAACATACAATTATCTCAAGAGTCACAGAAGAAATCCTTTGACAAAATTCAACATCCATTTCTTATAAATACTGTCATGGGAGTATAGTTAGTATAACGGAGCTTCCTCAATCTGAGAAGAAGCCTATACCCTGTGGCTAATGTCACAATTAAAGGAAAAGATCAGGAGCCAGACGAGGATGCCCATACTTACTGCTGCTGTCCACCATCATATTGGATCGTCTATCCGGGCAAGTCAGGCAAGAATGAGAAGTAAAAGGAATCCAGAGCAAGAAGTGAAATGTTCATTACTTACAGATTACATAATCATTCTGTAGAAAGTCTTATAAAGCTACAAAAGACCAACTAGAACTAACCACAGAGTGGAACAAGTTTGAACAAGGTCAAAAGACTGTGCTATTGATGTGAAGATAAGCAGATCTTGCTGAAAAAAAGGCCCCAAACAGTCCCACATACATAGTCAGCATATTTTTTTTACAAAGACAATTTAAACTCCAGTGTAACAACCTTCTTAAAAAATGAGCCTTCAAATATTTGCATGCAAAATACTAAAGAGCAAACTTCAATTTATACCTGGCCTCATGGCCAAAAATTAACTCACGGTGGACCCTCAGCCTCAACATAGAACCTAAAACTGTTGAGGTTTGTGATCTTGGCTTAAATGATTTATTGGGTGATAGTGCTTTGTTGTTGTTTTAAGGTGTGTCTGTCTGTCTGTCTGTCTGTCTCTCTCTCTCTCTCTGTGTATGTGTGTGTGTGTGTGTGTGTGTGTGTGTCTGTGTGTGTGTGCGTGTCTGTGTGTCTGTGCAGTATGTGCTCAGAGAGGCCAGAGAGTGTTGGATCCCCTTGGAGCTAGAGTTGCTGGAAACTGAATGTTGGTCCTCTGCAAGAGCAGCAAGTAACCTTACCACTGAACCATCTCTCCAGCACTTACCACTGAACCATCTCTCCAGCCCCTGATTTCTTAGTTTTGACACCAAAAGCAAGATTTAGGAAGGAGTAAACTAACAGATTTGACCTCATCGAAATGAAACATCTCCACCACCTGAAAGCCATTGCTAAGAGAAGGGAAGGGTAGACTCCTTGGCAGAAACTGATTTTGAAGCATACATCTAGTGATGTCAGATAAAGGACCTGTATATAGAACATATAAAGAATCCTCAAAATCCAATTTTTAAAATAAACCATTTGAGTAACATTTCACAAAAGAAAATACACAAAGAGCCATTGAGGATATAGACACTCAATAGCACTAGCTGTTATGGTAATAAAATCTCAATGAACTACCTGTCCATTTATTAACAGCTCCACTTAGAGCTGACAAATGCCGAGTACTGTCAGGGTGTGGAGGGACTCGAACTCAATGCTGCCAGTGAGAACAAATGTAAAGGAGTAAAGGACACATGGAAATCAGTTTGGAAGGTGTTTTAAAAGTTAAACATATACTGGCCATATGATGCAGGCATTCTAGCCTTCTATTTATCCAAGAGAAACAGCACCAGCTGTCCCTACGGAGACCGGGACATGAATATTCATACTAGCTTTATGGGTAACCAAATACTGAAACAGCCTTGATGTCTAAGAGCCTGAACACTATCTTCCATGTAAGGGGGAAAGTAAACTGCAGTGTAGCCTCAGGCTTGTACACGGCCCTAAAGCTACACAGTAGACACACTGCAGTGTAGCACACACCAGACACTGGTATAAACACAAAGCACACACCAGTGTCACAATGAAGTAGACACACCATGATGTAGCCTCAGGATTGCACACAGCCCTAAAGCTACACAGTAGACACACCGCAGTGTAGCACACACCAGACACTGTGGTATAAACACGAGGCACACACCAATGTCGTAATGAAGTAGACATACCATGTTGTAGCCATGTCCACTGGACAGTAAGAAGGCTACACTGGAGGCTGGAGAGGGTAAGAGCATTTGCTGTACAAGTCTGAAGACTTAAATTCAGACCCAAGAACCCACATAAAAAGCCGGACCTGGCTGCACATGGACCTGTAACCCCAGTACCGTGGGGAACAGAGACAGGAGGATCCCTGGGCCTTGATGGACACCAGCCTAGCTCCAGGCTCAGTGAGAGACCCTGTCACAAAGGCATAAGGTGGAGAGTGATAAATCAGGAAACACTAAGAGAGTGGGGGGTTGAGGGTGGGAAGATGGCTGATATACTCTAGGACATGATCTAGAAATAACTGTTCTAGGTGGGAAAACTAGGATTTACCTAAAATCTACGAACTACAAACTCTTGTGTGGCAAAGAGTAGGTAGATGGTTGCTTAGAGACAGCGAGGGGCAGGAGGGCAGGAGGCCAGGGGTGGGGGTTGTCACAAAGGGCCCCCATGGGAAGATGAGCTGCTCGTTACCCTGAGTTAGTGGTGGTGGCTTCACAGATGCATATGTGTCAAGACTTATCAAATGGTATACCTTAAATGTGCACGGTAATTGCATGGTGATTATACTTAAATTAAACGGCTTTTAAAGACAAGCAAGAGGAATGTTCCAGAAGTGAGGACTCCCTTCCTGCACAGACTTTAGCGCAGCCTGGACACAGGGCAAGAGGTGGGGATGGTGCTTAAGAAGTGACTGCTGATCTGGGTCTGTTTCCCTATCTACAGATCCAGGAGCCCCTGGCTGAGCTCTGGCTAAGTGAGTCCTCCTAAGCTAGGTGGTATGGAAGGACCCTTCCCCCATGGGAGCAGCTGCGATGGGAAGAGAAGCCACTTAGAGCCCTGGGGATGTGCTCAGGAGCGTGCGGCAGATGCCTGGCTACTGCATGGGAAGGGGACCCTGACCTGGTCACAGGCACAGTGTCCGGCAGATGCCTGAAGTGCACACCTATCCTGGGTCTGGATAAAGACACCCAGGTACTGTCCTGGACAGCAACATCAACCAGGCCCAGGCACCCAGGGCACATGGTGATGAGGAGGCCCAACATCAAAGGTCTCACAGATGAGGTAGCAACAGAGCTGGTAATGAGCAAGGTGTGGCCTGGACTGGAATATCTGCCTTCAAGCTCCCTGGCTTCCCTGAGTAGGTGATGGTTCCCTTTCAACTACCATCAGGGGTATCAAGGTCTCTAGTTCTATACCTAGTACACAGTACACACAGTGGGCTGAGCCTCTGGGAACAGACACCCAAGTCACTGGCACCAGGAGTCCAGAAATGGGATGACTGACAGATCCCAAGGGGAGAGGATGTGGTGACAAGTTGATTGCTCCCTTGCAGTGTGGACATGCTATGTGTTTTTTCTGTTGGCGATGGTCATATGGCCACAAGCCCCCTCAGATGGGAGAAGAAGTTGGCATCGTGGTCCCCCTTGGCTGAGGCTGGGGCTCTAACAGACAGTCCACTTTAGCCACCATGTTAATAACCAGGCCTTCCTTATCACAAGCCTTTCAAGGCTTTGCCATTTTGCCAGTAGATATCCACAGTAGATTTTTCAAGCCTACCAGAGATCAAATCAGAGAAGCCAGGACGCTGCCCTGATACAGACCTTTCAGGATTGTTGCTGATTCCCTGAGTGAGATGGCTGCGTGGGGAGAGCAGGTACATACCTTCCAGGTGGGAAAGGACACCAGAGTCCCTCCTTCCATGCTGGGCAGCAGAGGTGACTTCCCTGTGGCCATTTGGTCCCACGGTATGTTTTTAATGCTTAAAGGATTCATCTGTGGGCTGGAGAAGGCAAGGCCTTTTCTGTGAGCATTCCTGAAATGGGAGTTCCACCCCCAGCCCACCAAGCCCCCAAGAAGCTGGCTTCCTAGTTCTAACAGTGCCCAGCTCTCTGGTTCCTCCTTAGATAAAAAGGGCACCTAGAATTGGTGGGGATGGGTCATGACTCCTGGCTGGGACCTCCTCACAGGAGGGCGGGGGACAGTAGATACACCACTTCTCACACCTGCCCGGTCTACACAGAGTGAGTGGGAGCTGAGTCTAAGAAGAGCTCTGCCTGATAGCAGCCTTGCTCCTCACCTGAACCAGGGAGAGGTGTTTGGAGAGCAGGGGACAGCCCGAGGGGCAGGCTGTGTCCTTTTGGGAGCAGGACTGGAGCAGGTTCCGCTGTGCAGCTGCAGGACAAAGCTCTGGTGACCATGCAAAGCCTGAGCTGGTCCTGACCACCCAGGAGAGAGACGCTCAGAACGATTGTCTCGCTGGGCCTGTTAGGTCTTCCTTGCAGCTTTGCTGTAGACACGGAGCCTGTTCCCTTCAGGGAGCTGCTTGATGGCTCGTCCCTGCTTCCTCACGTGATACAGGTCACCACAGGGACCCAACTGGTCCCCCAGAGAGGGACCCATGAGATCCACAGGATCTCTTACGTTTTGAAAAGAGTAGTAAGGAAAGTATTAGTAAGAAAGGTGGGCCAGTCCAGGTGGCCAGCCAGTGTAAGCCTGCCCAGCTGTGCTGACCTGTCCCTTATCCCTTCTGGCCCTGGAGTCTCGGGCTGGCAGGAGGTAGCAGCTGGCGCCGTGCTTAGTAAGGGCTCTTTGCAGTGACTCTGGGCCTTCAGAGCAAAGGGCATTTTTCTGCCTGAGGATCTGCCTTAATGTTGGGTGTGAAGGACTAGCATTGGCTGAGCACAAAAGGGACTAGTTTTCCCCTTTTGTCTAAATTAATTATTTTAATGATTTTATGGGTTTCGTTATGAGATTTTCATATATAATTTTATGTTCATAATATATTATTATACTTTGCTCATATCCATCCCCCTCACAGCCTTCTCCTGCCCCATCTGATTCCATTTCTCCCACCTGCCATTTTTCATCTCTCTCTCTCTCTCTCTCTCTCTCTCTCTCTCTCTCTCACACACACACACACACACACACACACACACACACACACACACACACAATCCTGCATATCTTATTTTGCTTTCTATTCTGTGATAAAATGCTGACCAAAACCAACTTGGAAGAGGAGAGGATTTATTCTGGCTCATTCTTTGCAGTTCGTCACTGAACGAAGCTGAGGCAGGAAATCGGGGCAGGAACCTGAACACCGGAACTGAAGCAGTAGCCTCAGCTGCCTTCTTTACACGGCACGAGGACCACCTGTGCAGGAGTGAACCGTCTAGAGTAGGCTGGGCCCTTCCACGTCAATCATTAACCAAGAAAATATGCCCCCAAATTCATGTTCTTCTTCCCTCTTAAAAAACAAAACAACAGGCTGGATGCCTTTAATCCCAACACTTGGGAGGCAGAGGCAGGCAGGATCTCTGAGTTCAAGGCCAGCCTGGGCTAAGAGTTCCAGGACAGCCAGGGCTACATGGAGAGATCTTGTCTCAAAAAATAAAATAAACAATAAAAAAAAGACAATTAAAAAAAAAAGACATTTCCCCATAGAGAGGCACGTCTGATGGACGCAACTCGTCAATTTATATCCCTTCTTCTTGGCGACTGGTTTGTGTAAAGTTGACGAAAACTAACCAGCACACTGCATAAGGTGGGGAAGGTGTGGCATTTGTCTCCTTGAGCCTGGCTTAGTTCTCAGACGTGATCTCCACTTCCACCTGTTTACCTGTAAAGGGCATTATTTCATTCTCCTTCAGGCTGAATAAAACTTCACTGTGGATAGGCCCCGCATTTTCTTTGTTCATCGGTTGGCTCGTTTATTTGGTTGTTGTTTTGCAACAAGGGTCTCTGGTGAACTCACCATGCAGCTAAGGATGGCTGTGAGGCCCTTGATCTTCCTGCTTCTGCCTCCCCAGTGCTGGGGTACAGGCTTGTCCCACCACACCCGGCTTCCCGTATCCCTGTTGATGGGAACCTGATTCCACATCTTGTCTATTGGAAACAGGTCATTTCTTCTAGCTTTTGACCAAGGGGAATCTCTTTCCCTGCTGACCCTCAGTTCCCTTCACCAAAGTGGAGTGTGGTTGGCTGAAGAACTCGGCGGGCTTGGAGCCCACATCTGCCACGGGCAGTGTCGTTCCGGTGCCTACCTTTGCTCACATGTGGTGATGGGACGCCGCTGTACCCTTCAGCCATCACTACAAGCCCTTCCTCACCTCTATGTCACCAGCTATGCCTCGTCTTGGTCCCCTTATAACCGCAAGCACATTTCTTAAGCCCTCCAAGCTTCAGTATCCCTATCTGACAAGATGGTGTCACTAATTCCCAGAGCTCACAGCTAAGTTTGGACCAGACTGCATGGGTGGATCACCCAGCCTGTGTGGGCCCATTTCCCACCTTGGTGACTCAGGCTATGAGCTCAGAAAACCTGGGCCAGGCCTTTAGGGGAGTCACAGCTGAGCTAAGTCCTCAACCACCGTCTGCCACAGAGACCAGGCTCTAGCGTACCTCTGTTGATTCCAGTTCCTTCTCCAAGCCTCCAGAAGCCTGGGCAAGCTTGTGGCTGCCTGCCCTGGAGTGGATCCCAGGCTGAGGGAGGGAATGGGTGAGGTAGAAAGGATTCAGGGTGCCTCCTTCTGTCCTTCGCACCCTAATAGACTCCCTTTCCAATCAGGAGGCGTTCCCATGGCAACCCCGCTGGGCCTCTCTGCCTCCTTAGCCCCTTTGGAGTCTGATGCAAAGGAAGAAGTCATTGCTGGCCTTGCCACCATCCAAGGCGTGGCTGTCTCTTCTCCCCTCAGAATACAAGAACACGTTGGAACAGGGATATCTCCCAAGCCCGCACCAAGACACAGAGACACCCATCCCCCAAAGCTACCCACTCACTTCACGACTGGTCCCCGCCTGTCCCAGCAGGACAGATTGCCTTGGCAAGGCGACTGGATTATAATTAGCACTCATTAGCACCTCGGCAATCTGCGAGACAAGTCACCTGTCGCCAAGTCCCCTTCTTGAGAGCTGAAATGATCCATCCCTGTCAATGATTCCTATGGGTTCAGAACATCAAAGGGAGATGAGCTGAGCCAACCACCCTCTGCAGGAAGCAGTCCAGGCAGTGTCCTTCATGTGCACCCTCCACCCTTCCCGCCTGTGCTCTGGAAAGTTCTGTTTGTAGAAACAACAGGAGACAGAGAGGTTGAAGGAGAGGCTGGCTCAGAGGCATATCGCCTCTCCATGGGCACACAAGCAACCCTGGCACCAGCACCATGTGCAAAGGACAACAGGGGCCCAGTCTCTGCTGAGGGATCCCTGCCACCAGCAGGACAATGGAGCTGCTGTAAGCCCCTGCCTTGGCCAGCTCTGGACAGGACTAGGAACCTATGGGTGGTTCCAGAAGAGGGAGAACCATCCATCCCCTGGGAGCTCAGAGCCTGTGAGAGAAGCAGAGTGGTTCCTTGCAGGCTGGACACCCCCTTGGACACTTCTAGGGAAAGAAGTGTGAGGCTGAGGACTGAGGAGACCAGCCAATGGCCCCAAGCAGGAAAACAAACCAGCTCGTGCAAAAGCCATAAACAGACCATCTGTCCTTCACTGCCACCAGCAGGTCGAGAGGTATTGTCTCTCCTGAAAATGGAGTCACTTCAGAGACAAAAGGCTTGATCACCCATGCTGAGTTTGGGGCCCAACCAGCCCATTTCCCAGATGGGAAACAGTTATGTGAATGTCACTGAGTGGCCCCGTAACCCCCTAGCCTGCGATCCTGGTATGTGGCCTCTGCTGACATTCTGGGGCTGGGAAGCTCACTTGCTCTGCACATGGAGAGCCATTTAGAGATGTAGCAGGACTTTCACTAAAAGACCCCGAGGAGGAGGGAAGAAGGGTCTTGGACTCTCCAAGCTTCCATAGGGGGCAACTGCTGCTGTGGAATGGGACAGAAACTGTCTTGAAAGAAGGGTAGGTCAGTCAAGCACCCTCACCTCAGCCACCAGAGGTAGCCTGAGCTGGCAGTGCCTATTTAGAAGTAACCCGCTCGGCTCTTGGGGCTCTGGGAACAGACATAAAAGGGCTGCCTAACTTGAACTCAGGCACCTGTGGTGACTTCCTGTCTAAACAATGATGATGATGGTGATGATGATGATGATGATGATGAAGAATAGAATCTGGAGCTTAAAAATGGGGCTTGCAAGTTCATACATTCAGTGCCTACCCATAGGAGTGCCAGCCACCCTGCCCGGCTCCTAAGCTTCTCTCCTGGCCCATCACTCCTACCTTCTGTTCCTGGACATCCATCATCCACCCTTGCTCATGGGTCTATAGCAGGAAACCCGCAGAATGGGGTTGTTCTAGTTAGAGTTACTATGCTGTAATGAAACAGCGCTACCAAAAGCAACTTGGGGAGCAAAGGGTTCATTTGGCCTATGCTTCCACATCACTGTTCATCATCGAAGTCAGGACAGAAACTCAAGCAGGGCAGGAACCTGAAGGCTGGAGCCAATGCACAGGCCATGGAGGGGTGCTGCCGACTGGCTTGCTCCTTGTGGCTTGCTCACTTGCTCAATTTCTTATAGAATCCAGGACCACCAACCCCAGGGATGGCACCACGCACAATAGGCTGGGCCCTCCCCCATCAATCACTAAGTAAGAAAATGCTCTACAGGCCTGCCTACAACCCAGTCTTTGTTTGTTTGTGTTTTGCTTTTCGAGACAGGGTGTGTGTGTGTGTGTGTGTGTGTGTGTGTGTGTGTGTGTGTGTGTGTGTGCCTGGCTGTCCTGGAACTTGCTTTGTAGATCAGACTAACCTGGAACTCACAGAGATCCACCTGCCTCTGCCTCTCAAGTGCTGGGATTAAAGGCGTGCGCCACCATGCCCAGAGGAAGCATTCTTCTTAACCGAGTTTCCCTCCTTTCTGATGTCTTTAGCCTGTGTCAAGTTAACATAAAACTATCCAGCACAGGGGTCCAGTCCATTCTTTCCCTTACAGCTTTGTGTAACTTTGTGTGACTCCGTGGAAGTCTGTCAACCTCTCCATTAGTGCCATCTTCTTAGGGTAGTTGACAACCACGGGGCTCCACAGGTGCTCAGCCCAGCACCACAAACCTAGCCAGGCTGGTGCTAGGAACCCCCCTGAGGTAGGTTTTCTGATGTGTTACCCAAGCTAGACACAGGGTTATAGGTGAATAGACAGCAAGCCAACCAAACATAAGATCCTTTCTCCTTGGGCTCCCAAGAGACAGACCCCAAGGACTGGAGGGAGTGTGTGATCCTTTCTCATACTGGTTCAACCTCAGGGTACAGCCTGAGCCAGTAGGGCCAGGAGAGGCATGGAGCTGTCCCCAGGCTTGGGAGAAGCCAGTCACAGGCCATGTGTTTCCCACTGTCACCACCCCAGCTCATGTGGTAGTTAGTGAGCAAAGGTCTGTCTACATGGGTCCATGCTCATATCTTGAGTGGTCTTGGCCAAAGTAATCTTCAAAGGGCATATCCTCAACAATGAACGCCAGACACTAGAGACCTGTAACTCTGGGCGAGGGCCCTCCACCAGCCTCCCCTTGAAGGGCTCGAAGCTCAGCAGCAAGGTCCCCACTCTCTTCACCCAAGGGTGCCTTCACGTGGGCAGGTATGTAAGACACCAGGAAGACCCTCAAAGGCTGTGAGGACATGGGAGCTGGTGGCTCAGTCTCTCCTAGACTCAGTATCCTCGGCTAAGCCTCAGACATTGAAAGACACCCATGAGCTGCTGGGGGCAGAGGCCACCCTTGCTGTTGCCTCTGCTCACCAGAAGGGTGGGCGCCACCAGAGCACTAAGGCCTGGACTCTCCATGGTTTACCGAAAGGCATCTTCAAACTGCCGGCTGGCAGGCTGCTGGGAGCCACCAGCGGTCAAGTTTAAACGGAAAACCTCCCTCCTTGCTTCACTGGCTTTGGGGACAAAAGCTCCAAAAGAAGAAGCCCCTCCCACCAAGGGCCTCTGTCAGTAGAACCATCTGACTCACTCTGGGACATCTGTGGCCTCCCAGGCTGCGGACTCAGAGAGAACAAGGGCCATGCACTGAATAGGTATTCATGCCCAGCCGTCCACATTCATCAGGGTCCCACAGCCAGCTTCTTGTGGGCGCCACCCCCAGGACCCCTACCACCTTTAGCATTCTTCCCCCAGGGGGTGGTCCCCAGCTCTCCAGCTCCAGTGCCTGCCACTGCCCTGGAGGCCTTGGGAATTGTCCTGGAGACACCTGGCCCATGCCCGGCCGGCTGCAGGCATACAGGGTCATGGCTACTGCAGCTTATTCACGCAGGCCTGAAAGGAGGCCCTTCGGAAGGTTGCTCCTGGCCTCTCCCCCTCCTCTGGACTGCGTGGAGGAGGGGCTGGCCCGGTCAAACAGTATTTTTCTGTTCTCTCCTGAACAAATAGGATTCAATTAAGAAAGGAGAAACCCAGACCCAATCGCACAGAGCACAGAAAAAACCTGGCACCATCTTTTGCATCCGGAAACAGTCAGATGGATGGTCCCCGCGTCCTCCCTTTCTCCTTCCCTCCCCGTTTCCTTCCGTTTTCTTTCCTTTCCCCTTCTTCCTTCCCAGTCACACAAGGTACACCCAAGGAGGGCAGGTAGTGGAGAGCCCATGACTGCAAAGCGTCCACTCCACTGCTCACCTAGTCCTGTCTCTTAGAGGACAACACTGCCTCAGAGACCAGGCAGCCAGAAGAGGAGGCCAAGCCCAGGCTCCTCCTGCAGGCCCTGCCCAGGCAGGGTTAGTGGGCATCTCTGAGCCCTGCTTCTTCCCATAGCCTTGGGCACCATTTTGTCTACTCTTCTTGGAGACCTGGCTACTGCCCAGAGCTATCAGGATTAGATGCTGGTGGCCCTGGCTAGACTGAACCTCACTATCTAGACCAGACTCTAAATCAAACTCCCATAGATCTGCCTGCCTCTGACCCCCCCACCCCAGGGCTGAGATTAAAGGCATGCACCACCACACCCAGTGCTAGCTACAAAGTACGTATGTGAAGGAGGGTTAGAGCCTTCTGTGGTCTGGGAAGAGCATCCCACAGAACAATCAGTGGGCATGGAACTGGTCCTGGGATTCTAGGAATGGGGGCTTCTTCTCACCTCCAACTTCCAAATATAGATGCAGAATGGACATGGGGCTCTGTGATGCTCTTACCCTTCAGGTGAGTCACTCACACCCAGTGGCTGTGGGGTTGGGGAGGCAGCGGATGTGAAGATGTAAAGGGGACCTCAAAACTGATGGTTGGTGTTAGCAGTGAACACCCAGTTTGTATGTGTTTAGTGCCATTCAGATGTGGCCCCTGTGAGCCTGATTCCAGCGTCCAGATGGTCTCTGTGTGTGCCAAACACATTGCTTAGTAAACAGGCTCCTCCCCAAGGCTCAGTCCTCACCATGACTGAGATCCCAAGTACCACTAGTGCCCTCGATGTGGTCCCGAGCATGGCAATGCCAATAGTCACTGGCATCGTTTTAGGGTGTCATACCCAGGCCTGACCCTAGGCTACAAGACACAGGGCCTGGGGCTTGCTGCTCCACTCCATCCCATAGCTTCTAGGTATGCATATGCAAGTGCTGGGGGTGTTTCACACACTCTTGCTATTGCTTGTAGCAATCCTACCCCCATTTTACAAATGTTGAAACAAGGTACAGAGAGCCTAAGAGACCTCTGGTCCTCAGATGGTCCTAAACACCTGTCCTTGCCCTGGAAGACAACACATCAGTCCTTCCCCATACAATGGCCCCTCTTGGGCTGAGTGGCTCAGTCTCACTGAGCATTTCCTCACCCAGCTGTGGACACTGGCCAGGCTGGGAACAGTGCTCTGTAATTTCCCATGTAGCTGGGCATGTGTGTGTGTTATCGGGTGATACTTAAATGGTAACCTTTTCCAAGGCAAACCCAAGTAAGTACGTATTTGGGAATTGTAATTCCAAGCTTGGAGGCCTCCCTCAGGCTGATGGGGAGTGTGGCGTCACGACCGCGAACCAGTCCCTCCTCAGCTTTGGGTTGACAGCATGCAGCTGGAGGTGAACCCTGGGACCAGTGCTAGGGTTTGTGGCCCTTATCCTGCCCTTGCCACTTGACAGCTGGGAACAGGATCCCTAAGGTGCCTGATGTCCATCCCAAGACAGGGCCACAGCTGTGGCCATAGAGCTAGATGCCAGGCACAGAACTTGGGGCGTGGGGGGAGGGAGAGACACAGTCTTTATCCTTGGTGAGGCTGGAAGAAGGAAAGGCTTGGCCACATTAGGTACAGGGACAGTATGGGAAGGGACTACAGATTAACTACATTCTGCAGACCATGGGGGACGATGGGAGGCATGTGAGGGAGGGAGCAGAGCATGCTTTAAGATGGGCTGGGCAGTTGGCCTGGTGGATAAAGTGCTTGCTCTGTTAGCTTGAGGACCTAAGTGCTGATTCCCAGCACCCCTGTAAAAAGCTGAGTGTGGTGGTAGAGCCTGTAATTCCCAGTATTGGGAAGGCAGAGGTGGTAGGACCCTGGGGCTCACTTAGATAGCCAGCCTAGCCAATCAGTAAGGGGCAGGTTCTGTGAAAGACTGTCTCAAAGATCAAGGTTGAAATTTATAGACAAAGACATCTGATGCTATCCTCTGGCCTCCACACACATTCGTGTGTGTGTGTGTGTGTGTGTGTGTGTGTGTGTGTGTGTGTGTGTGTGTTTGTGTGCTTATACAAACAGAGAGGAGGAGAGGAGAGGAGGAGGAGGGGGAAGAAGAGAAGAAGAAAAACGGGATGATCTCAGAGAAATGCTTTTTGGCCCCATGCTCAATGCCAGATGATGTTCCAGGGGTGTCAGGAGTGGGGTGAGGATGAGTCTTTGTCTCCACAAGATGTGCGGGAAGAGCCAGAAGAGGTCAGAGGCCGCTGGGCTTAGGAGCCATCTGAGATTAGAACAGGTCATAGATTCACAAAGAAACAGAGCTGGAGGTTTAGTGAAAAGAAAGCAGAATATTGACCCAGAGCACTAGGAGTCTCAAAAGAAAGTAACTGAACTGGATTTGCATGGATATGGTGTGAAGGAATTTACCGAAGCTAACTCAAAATGGATCATCAACCAAAATGAAAGAATTGGAAGTTTTAGTTAGAAATCTTTGTGGCATTGGATTTGGCAAAGATTTCCTAAAATGTACAAAAAACATTAAGTATAATATATCAGGACACTAATCTAAACATCACCAAGATTTAAAACAGGAGCTGAGCATGGGGACACATGCCTTTAATCCCAGCCCTCAGGAGAAGCAGAGGCAGGCTGGTCTCTGTGAGTTCAAGACCAGTCTGGTCTACACAGCGAGTTCCAAGCCATCCAGGGCTACAAAGTGAGACCCTGACTAAGATTTAAAATTGCACTGGCAAGATGGCTTATCGGGGAAGGGTGATGACCCCAGTTTAATCCCTGAATCCTACATGGTTGTCCTTTGCCTCCTTATCATGTTGTGGCACACATGCACCCACAGATACACACATACTCACTTGCACATACACATGCCTAAATTTAAATTTAAACTTTTCTCTCAAAATATAATGTTGAAATTGGTAGACAAAAGCATTATGTTAACTCTGGTCTGTGCATGCACACATACAGAGAGAGACAGAAAGACAGAGAGACAGACAGAGAGACAGACAGACAGATAGAACTAGCTCACCTTTGAAGGTTAGCATATACTAGTTTCACAAACCATTTGGTTTTGAGCTTTTGAGGTGTCCCCCAGCTCATCCAAGTGCAGGCACCTTGGAAAAAGTTCACAGGCCCAGCTGCTGAACCACAGGGTGAGGGAGGGGCAAATCATGAAACCTCAAGGGTCTCAGTTATGTTTGCTGTACAGTGCTACCACAGGGGTACCTACTTATGACAGGTCAGTTGGGAAAGGGAATTCTGGGAACGAAGAGAAGGACAATGGATGTTCTGTACAGGAGGCCATCGGGGGACAGAAGATGCCTAAGTTTGCTAGTGCATGTGGAGGGGGACTGGAAGGCAGTGGGGGTGTTAATAGAAGGTGATAAAGTGGCCTGACCCCTTCCTGTGTATTATTCCCAACTGCCTCCCTGCTAACCAACTGACTAACAGGTACGCACTTGAACCATGGAGATTTCAGCAATTCCTGGAAAGATTGTTTAATGCCATGCCCCCTCAAAAGGAACCAGCACATACTATCCCTAGGTGTGGGGCAAAGGAGACCCACTGCCTCTTCACCATCTTGCACGAGGCTTACCTTCTGCCCCATCCCATGCTTCAGGCTGTGTTCTGGCCTGCCTCCACTTACCCCTTCCATTCTTTCTAGAACAGTCCTTTTGCCCTTACCCAGGATCCTGTGTTCTTGGGTTTACCCAAGGGACTAGAGAATCTCCAGAGGCCAACAACGGTTAGTTCCTGTGAGCTTCAGGTGGAAGTGTGGCACCCAGCTTGGGGTGAGCACCTCCTAGCAAGTTGCAAGATGGCACCCCCTTCCCACAGGGACAGCATGGGCCTCTCTTTCCAAAAGGGGACTTGTGGTCTAAGGAACAGAGACCATGACAACATGGTGGGTCCATCCAGCCCCTCACCCTGTTGTCTCTGCTTCCCATACTCCCCTCCTCTGTTGCACATGCTCAGCCATCAGGAGTTCCTGACTGTCCCACTGCCTGCCTTGTGACCACAGTTATCACGACACTCACCCTCCCCACTACCAGGAGGATCTCTCTAGCTGCTGAAAGCCAGACACCAACATGGGATTGAGTGACTGACCTCTTCCTGTGCTGGGAGGTGGGGCATAATGCCCTCCAGCCTGAATGGGGCCTGCCATGGCAGCAGAATCCGATTCTGCTGACTGTGGTGACATCACGTGACATTCAGACTCCAGTGCCCAGAGGCCCGGAAAGAACAAAAGCTGTGAGCAGCAGTGACCATCAGTGACTGAGCATTGCAGGCCGCTCAACTGCTCTTTCCAAACACATTAGAGGGCTTTGGAGACTGAGGTCCCCTCTGGCTTCATTACCCATGGCAGAAGTGCCATTCCCAGGTGGCAGCAGGCTCAGCTTGAATGTCCACCACCTGGGTGGTGCCTGCCCTCAGCCCTGCGAGCTGCCCTCAGTGTCGGGAAGGGGCAGAAAGGGCCCATCACATGGTGGGAACAGCCCAGCAGCCACTCTCTCTGAGCTTAGCAGCTCAGCTTCCTACATGTCCCCAACATGTAGGGACCAATCTATCCGCCCATACCACCTACCATGGGCCACTGGTGATGACAAGAGCAGCTCAGGCCCTCTGTTGGGAAGACAGAGGACTTAGATGCCCATTCCAATGTGCCCTGCGTGGGGGTTTGCTGGCCCCCTTTCCTGTCACCACCTTGCTATGGTCACTCCACTGCATGCAGACACTGAGCAGCTCCCCAGCACTGGGCCACTGGCCTCTGTTTGCTGGATGGTACAGATTTTGTTCATATGTTCAGTTCAAATATATCCTCCTCCATGAAGCCTTCCCTGACTGAGCCCCAGTTCAGCAAGCTTGGGGACATATCACACATCAAAGTGAGGCCAGCTCCCTTACAGAAGAACGTTAACCTGTGCTCCCAAAGGATAGGGACATTTTGCTTGTCATCTTGGAACTCTAGGCTGGTGGTAGGACCATGGGAGATGTTTGGTAATTCTGTAAAGAACATGGGAACCTGGGTCTGGGGAGAGAGCTCAGTTGGTAAAGTGTTTACCTTGTAACCAAGAATCCTAGAGTTCAGTCCCCAGAACCCAGTGAAAAAGCAGGTTTGGGCTGGAGCGATGGTTTCATGGTCCAGAGCACTTGCTGCTCTTGCAGAGGACTGGAATTCTGGTCCCAGAATCTGACATGGACAGTTCATAACTGCCTGTGGCTCAAGCTTCAGGGAATCTGAAGCCCTCTTCTGGCCTCCAAGGGAACATACACACACACACACACACACACACACACACACACACACACACACACACAAATAAATAAAAATCAATCTTTTTAAAAAGCACTTTCAGGCCTTGTGAGATGGCTTCATCAGCACCTACGTGGTGGCTCACAACTAACTATCTGTAATTCCAGTCCCAGGAGGAACTGATGCCTTTTCCCAACCTCTAGGGATGCTGCATGCGCAGACATGTATGCAGGCAAAATACCCATACACATTAAATAAATTAATACAAATTTAAACTACTCAGGAGGCAGAGGCAGGGAGATCTCAGCGAATTCCTGGCTAGACTTGTCTACATAGAGAGTTTCCAGACCAGCTGGAACTGTGGTTTCATAGTTGAGACCCTGTCTTGAAGAGGGTGGGGGTAACAGATAGGCATGATGATGCATCCTTGTAATCCCAGCATTGGAGAGCTGGAGACAGGTAGATCTCTGGGGCTCACTGGCCAGCCAGCCTAACTATTCAGCTACTCAAGTTCTGGACCAGTGCAAGATCCTGTCTGGAAAAAAAAAATTGATGGTGTCTGAAGTTGTCCTCCATGAGATGTGCACATATTTGCACCATACACACAAAGCCCCTGAGACTTGTAATTTTACATCAAGGGACAACATCTGAGCATCCCATGGGAGCAAGGAGTCTCAGGGTCAGGTGTGGGTGAGGTCAGTCTAAGTGGCTCCCTGACACTATGGGCAAAACACATCCTGATCTGCGGCTCTGTGCCCGTTTCTCTGAGTGTATAGTAGCGGCTGGCAGTGGTTATAGCTTCCACAGCCAGGTCCCTGGAGGTTCCTAGCTGCTGAGGAATGGGAATGAGTTACTATGTGTTGAGCAACTGTTATGGCCTAAGGGCTCTGCAGGATCTTGTGTGCAGGAGAAGCATCATCACCCACCCTGGGGAGCCAGGGAGAGGGCAGTTCAGAAAGAGCAGACACCTGACCCCTGGCCAGAGAGTCACCCTTCTCCTCCCTTACATACACATACACTCAATGCCTGAACTACTGGGTGCCCTTAGCACCCTGGCCTGGCAGCTGACCTCGAGGTGGCCCACAGGCCTTGCCTGGCCTTTAGTCATATCCTGATAGAAGCCAGAGCAGGGTGGTGGTGGTGGAGGTGGGGTGGCAGCCTTCTCAGCACCATGGCCATGCTGCCTTCTCATCAGAATTCCCCTCCCTGCTGGGGCGAAGCCAGGACTGTCGGCAGCTGCTGGCCCCTGCGGCTGTTTATCCTGCTCCCACGGACACCACATACTCTTGGCCAAAGGCAAAGCTGATGGGACCCAGATGGAAGCTAGGGCAGCCTGAGAGGGCGGGCAGGGCCTGGTGAGGCTGGGGGCTCCACCTTCTGGTTTGGGCGACCCCCCCCCCCCCCCCGCTCTGACCAAGGATAGATGACGCCAGCTCTGGATGTCAGCCAGGTACCTCCCAGTGGTCAAGTATCAGCTCCAGGGTGAGCCATTGGTCCGCATGCAACTCTTATGTTGAGGGCCAAGGTGAATGTCCTGGGTGGAGCACCGGCAGGTCTCAGGATCATTTGTAAGCAGTTGTCAGGATGTCAGTGCTCCCTAGCACTGTGGGCAGAGGGCATCCTGATGTGGTACTCTGGGTTGGGGAGGTGTCTCTCCATGCCTCAGCTTTCCTGGGTATAACTGTCACAGCACCCACTGGCAGCAGCTTCATGAATAAGAAGGGATAATTATGGTATATGAACAGGCTGTCGCAGGCCTGGTAGGTTAAGCCTTTGACCCTAGGGCCAACTCTTCTGATGTGAAACATGTGCCAGCCCACCGTTCCCTGTCCTCTGTCTCGGGGACCCCTGGCTCCCTGTGACTACCATCCCACCCACCCTAATAAATATTAAGTCATAGGATTTACACAGAAGCCACCCCCTCCGGCCACCCTGGTTAGGCTCAGACGCTTTCATGTCAGCCTGATCTTGCAAACCCTAAACCCAGACCCAGCCAACCCCCTTCCCGTCACCTCAGCTTTCACCAAGCCTCTTGTGCACTTCCCAACCAGGTGACGCCACCCCAGCAATGTCTACTGAGGTAAAGGGTATGTTCTCACAAGGCCGTCTCTGTTAGCAGTCTGAGACCCACAGCCTGAGGAGGACCAGATCTCTCTCTCATCTTGTTGTTTTCTGCCATTGGCCCAAGGCTTTCTGTTAGCAAGATTTTTCCTCTTTCATAGTGGTACAGACCCAGGGACTACTTCCTGCCTAGGGATCAAGCTACATCTCTGACCCTCAGATAACCCCAGGAGTCTGAAGGTCAGGACGCACCTGCAACAGGGGGTGGGAGGGGGGTGATGGCACGCGGCTCTGCTCAGAAGCCCTTTCCTTCACTTGGATCTCCTCATCCTTTCCTCAACCCTGTCCTTCCCTGTTTCTCAGACCTCAGGCTGGCCAGAGCAGGGACAACCTGAAGGAGGCCTGGCCTGGCACTCAGGCTATAGTTGCTCCTTGTATACCTATTCCGGGAGCAGTACTGGGCCCCAAGGACGGGCCTTCTCAGTGATCTAGGTGATGAGGACAAGGGGCTCCATCTCCAGCCCCAGCTCCTTGAAGATAGTTGGCACCCTCCTACCCATTCTACGCCCCCAGGGCTCTGCCTCTGCTATGCTCTACAACACACACACACACACACACACACACACACACACACACACACACACACACACACAGATCAGAGTTAGCCCTTGCTGTCTGGATTCTTTGATGGGTATGGTCAGGAGGTCTTGCCCACCAGCATGGTTAACAGCAGCTAGAGATCTGAAGCTGGGTGCCAGCCATGTGCTGTCCTAGCTGGTGCTGATGGTGAAGGTCTCTTTGAAGGATGAGGACAGGTGAGACTCACAGGTGTATGTCCCCCCAGGGCACAGGGCACAGGGCCCATGGACATGTCTGTTCCGGCCCAGTTTGAACCCCCTCTCCTGACCGGATGCTCTGGTGGGGCCCCTCGGCCTTCTCGTGGGCCGTGACTAAATCAGAGCCCCCTGGCCCGCCCCACCGACGCGGCTTTGTGCACCAGGCCTTTCTTTCTCTGCGGACCATGGAAAAGGCCGCGTCAGCGTCCGCTTTGTCTGCCCTGTCCGCCGCCGCTGTTCTCAGGGCGCACAAAGCCTGGCCGTTCACAGCCGCCCGGGCGGACGGAGCGATTCACTGTTTGGATAATTCGACCACAAAACCCATGTGGCCCTTTCGCCTCCATCAGCTGGACTGGGCACCCCGCCCCCCTATGGCTTTTCAGGGCTCTTAGGAGAGAAAATTCCCACAGGCCCCAGGGCAGGCACAGCCCTGCACAAACAGCAGCTCAGGCCTGAGACAGCATCGAGTCTCACGGCTGCCTGGGGCCAGAAGCCCAGTCCAGCTGCAGCCAGGTACCTGCTGCCCAGACCAGGATCCTGGGCCCCGGAAGGGTCTCCTGGCAGGTTCCCGTTGGTCCATGTTGCCTCAACCTGGCCTCATTTTCTACACCTGCAAGCCTTGTGACTAAACCAGGTCCCCTGTCGTCCCAGAGTGTCCAGAGGCCTAAGAACTGAAGCTTTCACAGCTAAGAACCAGAGGAAGGCTCTCCTCCTCCGCTTTACCGTGTATCCAGCTGACTCCACTGAGGGCTGGAAGTGTGGGGCAGTGCAGGGGTCATGAGCTACCATACATCCCCAGATGCCCACCTGCTGGGGCCCCAAGGGCCAGAGGCCACCCGATCCTTGAGGATCCTTTGGAACCTGTGTGCAATCACAGGCCTTCATTTCTCCAGAAAAGACCTTTCCGGGCCACGTGCCTCTCTTGTCCCTGTTCTGATCCCTGTACCTCTTCCCGGTCTTCTGCCTCCTTTCTCCCTAGGCTCAGCCCAAACTCCGCCTCCTCTCTCCACCCTGAGTCCACCCACCTGTTGGCTCAACTCTCCTGAGCCGGCTCACTGTTTAGAATTGAAACTCCTACCCGCTGGTCCCATCACGGTCCCTCTTCCGATGGCCAAGTGGCCCAGGCAGCCCTGCTTCCTCCCTGGTGCCCCAGGATACCCCTTGCCCAGCCTCTGCTGCCAGCAGGTTTCACACCACTTGTGCCCCTGGCCTAGCCTCATCTGCCCACTACCACTTTCTTAACATGTATTTTGGGATTCCATATAGAGTCGTGACATAAAAATGTGTCAACGGTGAAAACTGGGACCATAGGGAAGGTTTCTTCCTATTAATTAATTAATTATAATTAATTCAAAATCAAACACATCATGATGGATTCAGGGTGCTCCTGTTGGTGTCCGCCAGTGTCGAACTATGTGACTTCACTGGAGCCTTGTTTCTGAACACACAGAGAGGTATTTTGCACTGTGCATGTCACCAGGCTGTGCAACACAGCCTGAGATACCTCGGCTGAGATTCGAGGCTCTTGTATGTTAGACTTTAACTGTTCATGAAAAGTTCTGTTTAATTACAGAACCATACCTTTAAGATTTTATTCTTTTTTTAATTTATTTTTTATTTTTTAAGCTGAGGATTGAACCCAGGGCCTTGCGCTTGCTAGACAAGTGCTCTACCACTGAGCTAAAATCCCAACCCCTAGATTATTGGTGAAATTATTAAGGCCACTCCATGTAGTTAAAAGGGAGGTTTATTTTGTGGGGTAACTTACAAATGAAGGAATAGGTTGCAGGGTCTGGGAAAGGTATAGCGCAGTCCCGCGGTGTTCTCTGGAGAACACTGCTCGTTCTCCCTCCAGTGTCCAGGGTCCCGGAACCAAGAGAAGCCTCTCCTCTCGATCCTGGGTTTCAGCGTCCTCCCTCAGCCCCGCCTTGTGTGCTCGACCATTACCAAAGTGTCAATGGGGGTTGGAACTTCCAGGCCAAGGCTGGGATGGCTACCCACTACACTAGATTTTATTCTTAATTACATGTACATGTGTTGGGGTGGGTAATGTGCATGTGAATGCACCTGCCATCAGAGGCCAGAAGAGGGCGTTGGATCCTCTGGAATTGGGATTGCAAATGGTTGTAAGCTGCCATGTGGGGGCTGGGGACTGAACTTGGGTCCTCTGAAAGAGCAGCCAGTGCTCTTAACGGCTGAGCCATCTCTCCATGCCCAGAATCAAAGACTGTTAAGATTTTGCTACCATGATTCCTCAACACAGAGGTAACCAGTCAGTATCTTTGGTGTAGCTATTGTGTAAAATGATCATTTTTGAAAATCGGCGTTTGTGGGGCTGGAGAGATGGCTCAGCAGTTAAGAGGAAGTGCTGCTCTTCCAGAGGACCCGGTTCTCTGGAACCAGTTCAGTCTCCAGCATGACACTGGGCAGCCCGTCGCTCCGGCTCCAGCAGATCCAACAGGTTCTTCCCGTCTCTGTGGGAACCAGCATCCACATGATACACACACAGACATCGATAAAGCTAATTCACTAATTCTTTAAAATTTAAAAATTGGTTTTTGAATTAACAATTTCAGTTTTACTTACAAAACACTTTGGCTTGGGATTAAGGCAGAATTTCCAACTGTTTCTGAAATGCCCATAAATATAGTTCTGTCACTATAAAGCAAGTATTCTTGGCATTGATGATTATAAAATCAAAACATCAATCAGCTTGAGAAAGTGCCAAGTGTGCTCAGTGTCCTGCAGAATCAAATACTCAGCCATATTTCATTCTTTATGTAAAAGTAAAAAAAATATATATATCCATTTTATTATAACCCAAATTTGCTTTATCATTAGATGGCAAAATTATGTTCGCCAATAAATTGCTTTAAAATCCATTTCTCTATGGTTTATTACTAGTAAATGTTTGGTTCATATACTTGCTTTATAAATCCATATACCAGGGGACTCATAAAAAATGTCTTGGACAGGGTTGGCAAGATGGCTCAGTGGTTAAACGCTCCGGCTGCTTCTCCAGAAGACCCAAGCTCAGTCCCCAACAACCACATGGCAGCTCACAACTGTCTGTAACTCCAGTTCCAAGGGGTCCAACACCCTCTTCTGAACTCCAAAGGCACCAGTCACACAAGGGTTACACAGATACACATACAGGTAAAACACTCACACACATAAAATAAAATCCGACAAATGAATTACATTTTAAAAGGCCATGATGGGAAAAGGTCTAAGCTGACTGCTTAGCATCACACAGCTGCCTGTACCAGGTCCTCTTGTTCTCTGTTGCTCCTCACACACCCTGATGACACCCATGACTCTCCTTCAGATCTCAGCTAAGCACCCTTCCCAGTGAGCCCCACCTCATGCCCAGTCCCCACCCTGTGACATCTCCACCCTGTGACATCCCCACCCTGTGACATCCTCTGACTCCCTCTTTCATCGATGCACTGGAGCAGTGAGCCTGGGAAAAGTGCCTACTGGTCTATCCCGATCACCACAGTGTCCCAGCACAGGCCACTGTATTTTCTAGCACATGCTAGCACCCAGTTCTAGCTCAGGAATGGGCTGAGTGTCACTAGGTCCCAGAGGTCCTTGCCTAGGGGGGCCTCGTGTCCTGAGAGGTCACCCAGCACAGTCCATTCTCTGGCTACTCAGTGTGTGTGTGTGTGTGTGTGTGTGTGTGTGTGTGTGTGTGTGTGTGTGCAGGGTGCCACTCTACTTGAGGCTGCTTGTCTGTCCTACATCACTCTAGGCATCTTGCAGAGATCCTTCAAATGCAATGGCATCAAATGAATGGGTGAGCAAGGGATCTCAATGGCTCTTTCATGAGCCCTGGCTTTTGTGGCTATCTCATGGAGATGGCCCATGAGCCCAAACCACCTACCGAGGACAGTAACGGAGGTAGGGGAACTCGGGATGCCTCCAGGACTGCTCTGCTCGTAGCCCCTCCATGGTCTTCAGTGTGAAGTGGACAATGACCCCTTCTCATTAACTTTAGCCAGCCTCTGGAACCCCATCAGTAGCTTTGTTTTAGCTCTTTGGGGGCCCATCATCCAGCTCCCAAATAAATACAGGGAGACTTATTTTTACTTATGAATGCCCGGCCTTAGCTTGGCTTGTTTCTAGCGAGCTTTAATAACTTGAATTATTCCATTGTTCTTTAACTACATTTTGCCTCTGGGCTTTTTACCTTTCTTTATTCTATATATCTTTCTTCCCTTCTTACTCTGTGGCTGGCTGGGTAGCTGGGTGGCTGGCCCCTGGTGCCCTCCTCTCCTTCTCCTTTTCTTGCTCCTTGATCTTCTCCCTAGATTTCTCCTCCTATTTATTATCTCTGCCTACCAGCCTCGCCTATCTTTTCTCCTGCCTTGCTATTGACCATTTAGCTCTTTATTAGACCAATCAGGTGTTTTAGGTGGGCAAAGCAACACAGCTTTGCAGGACTAAACAAATGCAACATAAAAGAATACAATATAACTTTGCATCATTAAACAAATACTCCACAGCATAAACGAATGTAACACATCTTAAACTAATATTCCACAACACCTACCTTTGCACTTCTGGCAGTGGCCAACAAATTCAGGGCCATCCAGAAAGTGCTTGGAGATAGTAATTCTTAAGGGTCAGCCTGAGTCCCAGAGGAGGGATTGGCTGACCCAGGACCTCTGCAGCAGCACTGTAGCCTCTTCAAAGCTTGCAGTAGCCATATGGCTCCCACACACCAGGGCCTTCACATACTGGGGCTCCACATACTGGGCCTATTAGTAAGGGGCTCCAAAGATCAGGTACTTCAAAGGCCAGGGGCTCCATGGTCCAGAGGGGTAGCATAAACAAGGAGACCTAACAGAATGAGGGTCTCTGCTGGCTAGGGACTCAGTCCTGCTCTGTGATGCTCTACCCTCATGACTTGCTGTGTACAGGTGTCTATTCAGAGGGGGAATTGTCTCTAAGCCACCAGGTCCAACATGTCCTTTTTTCCTTTACAGCCGGACCTCAGGCAGCCAGGCCTCAGCAAGAGGCCTTAGCACTGGTATGGGTTCTATTTGAGCAGCCTTGGCCTTGGGGCAGGGTCTGGCTGGGAGGTATATATAGCCTCTTAGGAGTAGAAACAAGCAGAACTCAGTTCTCATGCATCTCGTGTGCCCACATGCACATCCCTTCCTGTCCCATGTGCCAAAGGTCCTGGGCATGTCACAGCTCAGCTCCCTCATTGTGTAAGTGGGAAACTGAGGCAGAGTGCCATTGTTGTTTTGACCCTTACTGAAGGCTGAAGATGGAGCAGTCACTACTACACCAGGCCATGGCAGCTCCTGGAAGCTTGCTCTCCAACAATGCTTAATGCAGGTGCATTCCAGTGAGCCCCAAACTATGCTCCACAGAACTTCACAACTGCAGAAGACTGGCTCTCAGCTGAAGAGGGTCAGAGACAGGCCAGGAAGCATCAAGCCCTCGCCTGGAGTCACAACAGGTTGGGAGCAGATGTGACATCCTCAGTAAGCCACCTCGCTTCAGGACCCTGCTGGCCACCTGTATGTAGCATGCCACAGATCCTGTGTCATCCTTCCTCCCTGCCTGGATGAGGTGCCTGTTAGGAAGGGAACTAGTCTCACTCACCTTCTTCCATCTGTGGGTGTTTGCAAGCCAGCAGAAAGCAAAGTAGTCACGACGGAGCCTACTCGGAGCTTCTGACCCTCAGGGTACTCCATACCCAGCATCTGGACATGGCATCATGGGGCTGCTTAGAGAGAATCACAGGGTGGAATTGGTGGGTGGCAAATCCCAGCAGCAGTGAGTTCTTCCCCAATCTGTCCAGGGCAACTGTGTTAGTTAAGGTTTCTATTGCTGTGATGAAACACCATGACCAAAAAGCAAGTTGGAGAGGAAAGGGTTTATTCAGCTTACACTTCCACATCATAGTCCATATTGGAGGAAGTCAGGGCAGGAACTCAAACAGGCCAGGAACCTGGAGGCAGAAGCTGATGCAGGGGCCATGGAGGGGTGCTGCTTAATGGCTTGCTTCCCCTGGCTTGCTCAGCCTGCTTTCTTATAGAACCCAGGACCGCCAGCCCAGGGATGGCACCACCCACCATGGGCTGGGTCCTCCCCCATTGCTCACTAATTGAGAAAATACCCTACAGCTGGATCTCAGGGAGGCATTTCCTCAACTGAGGCTCCTTCCTCTCCAATGACTCTAGCTTGTGTCAAGTTGACACAGAACCAGACAGTGCAGCAATTCGGCCAAGTGGTTGCAAATGCACCACACAGCAGCAACACTGGAGACAGATGTGCTATGGGGAACGGTGCTCTGATTAGAAGCAGAAAGTGGTGGGAGCTGGGCAAGCTGGGTGGATGTACGGACTCTGCCATCAGCCTACAGCAAAGCAGGAAGTGTGTGTGTGTGTGTTGTGTGTTTGTGTGTGTGTGGTGTATTTGTGTGTGTAGTGTGTATGTGTGTGTGGTGTATAGGGTGTATGTATGTTTTCTTTGGTGTATGGGGTGTGTGTTTGTGTATTATGTATATGTGTGGTATGTAGGGTTTGTTGTATATATGCATATTATGTTTGGTGTATAGTGTGGGGTGTGTGTGTATGCCTCTGTGTGTGTGTGTGTGTGTGTGTGTGTGTGTGTGTGTGTGTGAGAGAGAGAGAGAGAGAGAGAGAGAGAGAGAGAGAGAGAGAGAGAAGGTCAGAGGTTCAGAGGTTGAGTAGTGTCTCCTCAGATGCTCCGACTGTTTATGTTGAGGTGGGATCCCTCACTTCAACTCAGAGCTCATCAGTTCAGCTCTCTGGCTAGCCAGCTTGCTCTAGGAATTCCCTGTCTCTGCCTCCAAGCACTGGTGGGGGGCAAACATGCAACCATCTACCCCAATGGCTTTCTCAAAGTTCCCTAGGTGTTCTGGTACCTGTGAGAGGAGCTGGCAGCCACACATCTGCGATGCCACCAGAGAGCACACACTTGTCATTCTTGTGATAGAACATCTAGAGTCTCTGCAGATCCAGCCAACAGACCTGTGACGAGGGCTGTGGAAAGTGAATTCTCACTTTAATAGAAATCCCGTTTAAAACTGATTTGCTGTACACAAATGAGGACTTCAGTTTGGATCCCAGGACCCATGTAAAAAGCCAGGTGTGTCTGTGTGCCCAGAACCCCAGGGTTGGATTACAGAGACAGGCCGATCCTAGGAGCTCAATGGCTGGCCAGCCTAGCCAACAGGGTCTGGTTCAGTGAGAGACCTTGTCTCTAGGCAACAAGGCAGAGATCTGTAGAGAAATACATCCAACACCCTCCCTCTGGTCTCTGCATGTATACAGATGAGTGTGCCATGGCATGCAACAACACACAGAAACATCATAGTAATAGCCATAATAATAATAGTAGTAATTGGTTAGGGAGTGCAGAATGGTTGCCCAGCATGCACAAGGCCCTGGATTCCATTCTAGCACTGATTTTTTTTTTTTAAATGAGAACACTTTTCTTCATTTTAAGACAGGGTGTCGCTACATAGCCCAAGCTGGCCTCAAACTCACAGCCGTCCTCCTAACTAAACCCTCGTAGGGCTGGGACCACAGGTGCGAGCCACCATACCTGACCTTGGTTTGAAGCTTTTAACTGGTGTTTCAAACAATCCAACACCCCAACCTGCCAGTGTTGGGAACCCTCTGCAGCATCTCAGAGCGGACACTGGAACCCATTCATATGTAGCCCGCAATGCAATGGGATGAGACTGAGGAGGACCATGATTGTGCAGAATGTATAATGAAGAGCCATGGGAAAGAATCCTCAGCAGGGACAATTCTCTCCACAAGGTTTGTACAAATATTTGTTGGCTGAATAGAGGCCAAAGGCAGGATGTGCAGGGAGATCTGGGCTGAGATAGCCACTCCAGCCCTGTGGAGAGATAGCTCATCATACCTCCATTTCTGTCCCTGGTGAATCAAGCCCAGAGCCTCTTCACACACTAAGACAGGTGCTCAACCGCTGAGCTGCACCCCCACCCCAGAGGGGAGTTTCCTAACTCTTGTGCTATCTTTTTAAAAACAATTTTTACGTGTGTGTGTGTGTGTGTGTGTGTGTGTGTGTGTGTGTGTGTGTGTGTAGGGGGAAGTGTATGCACCTGTGAGCTCATGCAGAGGACGTCTCCTGCTCTCTCTTCACCATGTCCCCCTGAGACAGGTCTCTCACTAAACCTGGAGCTGACTGGAGGCCAGCAAGCCCAGTGACTCTCCCGTCTCCTCTCATGGTGCTGTGGTTTACAGAGGTGCTCGTGACTGTGACCTCACCTGGACTTCTGTGTGGCTGTTGGAGATTTGAACGCAGGTCCTCACACTGTCTCAGCTACTGCTTTTACCTGCTAACACACTCCTCATCTCAGATGAGTCTGTGGAAGGCAGAAGCAGGACCCGCAGTCAAAATGCAACTCTGGAGGACACTTAGAAAAAGAGATGGAAATAAACCTTCCAATTAGAAGGACCATACAGAAGTCACTGCGCAGAAATGCCAGGGGCATGTGGAGGCTCCAACACGTGTGTGATAAAGAATCCAGACTCCAGCAGTGACGTTGTGATGTTCAGATAATAGGTAGAAAAGGTGTGTTCTGACTCCGTTCATTCAGATTCTTGTAGAACCATTGCTTTATTTTGATCGCTGTTCCATTTGCTTTAGTTTGAGACAGGGTCTTGTTCTGTGGCCCAGGCTGGTCCCAGGCTGAGATCCTCCTGCCTCGGCCTCCCTAATGCCGGGATCACAGGCACATACCACCACATTCAGCTTTATTATAAAGATTTCATACAGTATTATTTCATAAGTTCACCAATGTGATAAAAGTAAGTTTTGGCTGATGAACAAATATTCAAGCTACTAAACAAATAATCTCTCAGATCTCTCTGATCCTGTCTTTAAAAAAAAAATGTTCTTGTTTGGATGGTAAATATTTGTTGAGGCAACATGTGGGCCAGCTGCTGCTTCCTGCTCTGTCTCTAGTGGCTCCTTGGTCCTTCTGCCTTTCTTCCTCATTTCATGAAGTGCCAGGTGCCACCATCACTTCCTTCTCTCCTCCATACCCTGACTCAAGGCCTCCAACCTTCCCCTCCCTCCTCCATCCCTTCGGGTCTCCGATCTCCCCCTCTCCTACCCTCCCCTCCCTTCTCCACCAACCCAGTCTTGCCTGCTCACTTCCATCCCTCCAGGTCTCCCCTCTCCCATACCTCCATCCTTCTTCCTGGTCCTCCATCCATCCTCTGGTGCAGACCTGGGGCTGGGACTTTGGGGGTTTGTGTACTGGGGCCAACACAGGACTCTGGAGTATCATAATGCCCTGGATGGCAGTACAATGAAATCTAAACGACCTCACTGCCCCTAGTCCCAGTGATCAGTTTTCATAGCTGAAGAAACTGTTTTCATAGCTCAGTGACACTGTGCTGAGCCCCCATTCCTAGTTCACTAACCTTCTTCTCTTGGGGTAGAGGGCACAGAAAAGCCTAGTGACATGCCCTAGGGCCCAACCTGAGGGTGGGGTATCCAAGAGATCCATCTGGCCAGTGCCCTGGGGGGCACTGGAGGTTTAGGGCCTGGTGGAGCCCAGAGCTACAGTGTGAGTGGTACTGAGGCTGGTGGGCCCTCTTCCTCCAACCTCGCCTGTTGGAGGGCCTCACAGAGGAAAGATTGAGGGGCCCCAGTATCTCTAGCCTTGACCCCACTTCATTTCCCCCAGGATGTGGTACTGGATCCCCAGGTCCCAAGCAACATTCCCAGCTGCAGTTCAGAGCCAATTGCTTGGAGAAAAGCCCATCCAGGCTTCTGCCATGGACAAGGCTATCAACCATGAGGATGGGGTATGTGGGGGGTGGCCCACGGCAGCTCATCCATCTCACAGAGGGAGTGCCTGGGGCCCCAGAGCATGGTACCAGAAGCTGCAGGTGGTGAGAGAGCAGAGTTCCTGGGACTTGTCCTCCAGGGCTCTAACTTCACCTCAGGGGAAACTGAGACTCAGTAAGAAGTAATTAGTTATCTGGCTGATACAACATGTGAGCCAGGTCCCTAGTCCCCAGCTCGGTCTCTCCATAGACTGTCCCTTCTCCAGGAACAGGACTTGGGGTAGAGGGGATGAGAGGCATGGGGCCAAAGTGACAGTGAGGCCCAGTCCTCTGGGGAGAAGTGTAGGGAGTAGGAGGAAGGGCCTGGGCTGGAGAAGGGAGCAGAGCTTCTTGTAAAAACTGTAGAAAAGCTGCCTTTGAACTGGTTTGGCCAGTTTTGCCGGGACAGATAACTATCCTGGGCCTACTGTGCGCTGCTGTGCAGCCCTTCTGGGGAGGAGGAGGGTGCACAGTTTTGGGCTTCGTCTCCATGGCCACTGAAAGCCCTGTGTCCCTTACCCATCAGAGGCTCCTATCATCCCGCTCTGGGTTAGCCTCACTGTGCGGTGGTATGGGTAGCTTTCACCTGGTCAAGGGAATGGACAGCCTGGGAGGGGCTTGTGGCCGCAGAGAACCAGCCTGGCCCATCTATCTGAGTGAGCTCCTTCCATCCCCCTAACCCCCCACCCCCAGTGCAGGAGTGGTTTATGGCTCACCATTGCCCAGAGTCCAAACTCCCATGTCTCAAGCTACATCCCATTCCTGATCATCTTCTTTTCAAAGGATTTCCTTTTCTTTTTAAGGATGTGTATGTGTGTGGTTATGTACACATGAGTTCGGATGTCCACAGAGGCCAGAAGGTGGCATGGGATCACCAGGAGCTGGAGTTGCAGGCTGTGGTGAGCCTGTAGGGATATTTCGTAATCAAACCCTCCTCCTTCATGGGTGCTAGGAACCGAACTCAGGTCCTCTATCATAGCTCTTAGGCACTGAGCCGTCTCTCCAACCCCCTTTCCTCTCTCCGCTAGTTTATTCTGTTGTCATACAACACAATAAAACCTGTCACGAATAACTTCAGGGAAAGGAGGCTTATTTGGGCTCACAAGTTCAAAGGGTCTTGCCCGCAGCTGCTTGGCCCCATGTTCTTGGGCATTACATTATCGCTGCCACAGCTTGTGGCCAGTGAGGTTGCCCACCTCATGTCGAACAGGAAGCAGAAAGCGAGGCAGAGCCAGTGTAACCTTTGAAGGCAGCCCTGGACCCCGTGGTGACCTACTTACTCTAGCTGGGCTCCATCCACCCAAGTTTCTAGAACCTGTCAAAAACCCAGGACAGTGGTTAGAACCAAGCTTTCACCCCATGATCCTGTAGAGATATTTCCTATCCAAATGATACCCCTCCTCCGGCCCAGCTCTAGGCTGCCCGAGGTCCCTTCTTGAAGATTAGGGGTTCTTGATTCTGAGGTGCTCAGGCCCGCATGGGAAGTCCTGGGATTTGTACTGAGTAGACTCCTGTCTTGAGATAGGGTGGCAAGTGGTCTAAATAGAGGCTCTTGTTCCCCCAGGGCTTAGGCTCTGAGCTGGGGCTCTATGCTCATCCCTCCCCCCCATCACCTCTGATGTCATGGCTTTGGCCAACTTCTGCAGATGGTGGACATTCTGTCTCTTCTTGAGGACTGTTACCCATACCCACCCCAGGGTTGGCAACAAGATGGCCTGTATACAGCACTGGTGAGTGCGGTTATTACAGGGAAACACTGGGGAGGTTTGCCGGAGGGCAGACAAGAAGAGACCCCAGTGTACTCAGGGTCAAATTCCAGGGGCTATCTGAACTCTCTTCTCTGTTGCCCTGGATCAAGATCCCTAGGAGTGGAAGCCATGGCCAGGCCTAATGCACCTCACCCCATAGACCTGCTCTAGGGGTGCTATAGACAGGGTGGAGAGGTAATGTGTAACAGGCTAGGCGGGCAGGGTCGCAGGAACATTAGTTATTTTGAATGACTTCTGCATACTCTTAAGCGCAGGGGATTCTGCTGCAGAGGATGATCACTTCTGAGGTGCAGAGTCAGTGCGGGGGTGACATTCCAGTGGTCCGTGGACACTCAAAGGCCTATCCAAGCTGGGACTCTGCTACCTCTTAAAAGTCACCTGGCCCAAGAGGGCACACTGTCCTAAGTAGGGAGGTGTCAAATGTCATGACATAAGGAGGATGCACTCTCTCTCTCTCTCTCTCTCTCTCTCTCTCTCTCTCTCTCTCTCACTCACACACACACACACACACACACACACACACACACCACATTTTAGTCAGTGGCCAGCTCCGTATGTCACAGGCCTCCCTGAGATTGTGATGGACCAGGAAAGTCCTGTCACCTAGTGATGTCATAGC
Source organism: Onychomys torridus (assembly GCF_903995425.1). Lineage (NCBI taxonomy): Eukaryota > Metazoa > Chordata > Mammalia > Rodentia > Cricetidae > Onychomys > Onychomys torridus. The sequence continues at coordinate 50,303,879 of NC_050458.1, forward strand.
TCAGTGTTTGGGGCAACACCATATGAACAACCCTGGTGCTGTCAGTGGGATAAAAGCTCAGTGTGTGTTCCACACATGGAGGGTGTCCTCAGCACACCAGGCTGAGCTCTGTCGGAATCTCACTGCGCTGAAGTCAGCCTCACCTGGCTTGTGTTTACAGCATCTCTGGATGGCACTGAGAGAATGACCTAGCACCATCTAGGGCAGTGGGAGATGTCTGCTTCAGGAGCACTGACTGCCCCAGGCCTGATGCCAAGGCCATGCGTGCCCCTGACCCCGGAAAGAGACTCATCCCCAGGATGAGGATGTATGTGTCCTCTCCACCTGACCACCATGTTGCCCAGAGGTGGAGACTTCCTGGGGCCTAGAAAGCATCTTGGGGACTTCAAGGCTGCAGGGAACTATAGGCAGAGCCCCTCCAACCATGATACTTTCCAAAACGTGGTGTTGACCGTTTCTCATAGTTAACAAGAGTGTCTCATAAGATTTGCCAGAGAGCTGTGAATGACAGATAGTCAGTTGGAACGAGCAACACCTGAAAGCAAGTCATTAGGAACAGGGGGTATGCTAGGACTCTGCACTTTCTGCTTAGTCTTTCTGTAAAGGCAAAACTACTCTAAAGAGAGATTGAGTCTACTCGGGAGGCAGAGGCAGGAGGATCTTTGTGAGTTCAAGGCCAGCCTGGTCTACCAAGCAAGATCCAGGAAAGGCACAAAGCTACACAGAGAAACCCTGTCTCGAAAAACCAAAAGAGAGACAGAGAGAGACAGAGAGAGAGAGAGAGAGATTCTAAAAAGTAAAAAGCTTGAGATTTAGCCACACAGGACAGCATTAGGAACCCTCGTACAAGTGCAGCACAGATGTTCCTGGGAACAGGTACATGTGAGGGTCAGACAGGAGATAGGAAGACAGTGTCAGGAGGCCATGTCTTTCTTGTCAGGCATGTACCCTCAAGGGGTCAACAGCCAGAGGGTGTCCAGGCTTTTGGGTGATGTCCACCTTCTGGATGGATGGTTACACGGAATATGGTTTCTATCTCTCTGGGCTATCCATTGGTTCCATATCATTAGAAAATTCCAGGAAAAAAAAATAGGCTTGGTGGAAGGGAAGTGGAGATCTCAGACAGGACAAGATGTGTGCTCCTCACTAAAGGGGACTTTGTCCCTCACAGCTGAGACCCAACTGCAGTTGACATATGGCCTCATTCACAACTCTGGTCCTGATTCTGGCTGGGGAAAGGGTCTCTTTGCTCACAAAGATAGCTGAATTTAGGGTCAGCAGCCCTCCAAGGATGAATCACAGTGTCTTGGAAGGTTGCCTTCTGATTCAGGAAACACCTCCTCCACACAGTCTCAGCTCACCCCAGAAGCCAGGGAAATGTCATCCCTGCCATACCCCAGAGTCTCCAAAGTTAATGGTCTCAGTTACTAGAAGGGGAAAGGTAGGCACCTGAATTCTCCCAGAGCACCTCTTCCAGGCAGCTCTGAGTTCCCCCAGGGCACACTACATCCCTCCCTGGTGGTGACAGGGCTAGGGCTGGGCCAGACCAGGCGGTGACATCACGAAAAGAGCTTTGCCAGTACTTTCCCGACCTCGGAAACCCCAGCATCCCGCTCCAGGAACTGGCCTGCGGCACTGGCTTTGGCTGGCTGCCCCAGGAGTGTGGCAGGGAGGCCCGGAGGGCCCCCCCTTGCTCCAGAATCTGCTCCTTCGGTCTCTTCCCTTCCAGGGCCTTCCAGGGATCCTGGGCCAGTGTGAGAACCAGCAGGGTCAGCTCCTCCATCCCACCGCTGCCCTCTCCTTTACTGCAAGAAAAATAAACAGCCGTCCTGCCTCTGAGACTGGAAACCCCGTCACTGTGCGGCCTCTGCTGAGCCCAGCTGTGGGCTGACTCATAGCCTGCCTGGGTGGGGGCAGCACACAAGGGCCCAGGGTTGCCCCAGGAGCCCCTCAGAGACCTTGGGACAGGCCCATGCCTCTCCTGACCTCACAATCTTGCCTATGCCTGGCAGGCAAGAGGAAGTGTCCATCCCAAGACACCTGGGCTGAGCCACACAAATCTTGTATTCTCTCCGGCCAGGCCCGACCTCTTCTCTCTCCAGTGGCTTCCTGGCCTCAATCCAGAGGCCAGTGCTGTACCTCTGACTGTCTATGGTGTGGTCAGGAAGGAAGGCTGGAAGAAGAGGAGTTGATGTGGTTCAGGGTCTCCTGAAGGCCACGGCCGGGCTTCACATGGGGCAGGAAAACACATGAGGTATAACGATGGTTAGCAAGGGTGGGAAAGGGGCCTATGAGCCCCTACCATCCACCATCAGGTTATTGCTCACTGTACCACCATTGCTCTGGCTATCACTCCCTCTTCATCCCTTCTTCCCACCCTCCTTCCTCCTCTCCACCTATAGCCTTCAGTCTCACCAGCTAGTAAGATGCGATGGGCAGCTTGCGCCACCCTGTCACCATGTTGGGCAGCTCTTGTCCCTCAAGCCAGTGGTCAGCCGACCTAGGTGGGAGAAAGAGAAAGAGAGGGGCTTCCACTCTGCCAGCTGGCATCATTGGAGAGGTGGGCAGCCTTGACAGAGATCACGGGGTGTCAGCACAGGACAGCATGCCTCCTTGGGACGACACTGTCACTCCTGTCCTGAGCAGGGCTGTCTGGAGCTCCGGGGCTCCCCAGCTGATGGAGGAGCTGGAGGCTCAGCAGAGGTCCTGGTGGGGCAGGGGCCGAGCAGAGGGCCACTGAAGCCCCGCTGGGTTCCCACGCTGGACAGCAGGGCAGGTGTGGCCTCGGGGTCAGCGAACGGCAGGAGGTACGGGAAAGCCGGTGTCTGGCCTCTGGGGCAGGGACATCAACCAATTAACCTGTAATCGCCCAGGGAGAAGCTAAGAGGATTTGCCTTTTGTCCGGCTAATTATTCTGCACCAACACTTTCCCTTTCCTGGGAGCTCAAGCCCTCTGCAGAACTTTAATTAAAAAGAAGCCACTTTCTCAATGGCTCCCAGGGTGGAGGTGCCCGCCTCCAGCCTTTGCTGATGGTCCGGGCACCTTCTCTGAGCCCCCACACCCAGGACTCTCTTGCCCACCCCACCCCAAATGCTGTCAGGCCCCTTGGGTCCCCTCTAGCCTTACAGCTTCCAGAGTGAGACTCATCCACTGATGACTGTGTGGACTGGTGGGGAGATGGGATCTTAGGGGGCCCCTGGAATCCCACACCCCCTGACAGCAGAACCATTGCTTTCTGGGCACCTCAGATCTGTGTAGGGGATGGGTGGATGCAGGCATGATCTTCATGTTTAACAAATGATGTTGAAGTCTGTGCATGTTCCAGGACCCGAGCAGAGCCCATAAGCCCTCATCCCCACCAGTCCCTAGTCCTGCTGAACACCCGGAGGATTGAAGGTCCATTTCTCCAGAGGAATAACACACACTTTGCTTCTTGTGAGCAAAGCTGTTCTGGGTTCCTCAGGACCTCTTGCAGCCCTGATGTCAAAAGATGACTCCCCTAATGAAAAGACAGGTCCCCGGGGGTGTATAACTGTCTTCTCCATTTCCCCCAACAACTTCCCTTTGGGGTGTTAGGACTCCAGGATTGCCAGGAGCTGCTGTGACATGTCCCCCGCCCCCGACAGAGGCTGAGGACCTATGGGAAGCTGGACTTCCAGGGCCTTTTGTCCATCCCTACAGGCTCTCCCCGAGATGAAGATGGTCCAGCAGGAGACATACTCAGCTCATCTTACTCAGGGTAACTGTCTGGTACCCGCCATTCATGAGCAGAATAGGCAGAGGTTACCTTATACCTCGTGTGCCTCCTGAGGGTTAATGTGTGCAGAAGATAACCCCACTTTATAGATGAAGAAACTGAGGCTTAGCATACTTAAGAGGTGGGGGAGGACCAGGTGCTGACCTTAAGGCCACGTGTTCTTGCTATGCCTTGCTCTATCCCTGGATGGCTGTTCTCTGATTCACCAGGCCAGCCTAGAGTAGGCTTGAGGGGAAGGAGGGATCCTGTTCACAGCCCCTGGAGCTCTCTCCAGGGTACCTGCTCCCTCTTTTGTCTGTAGAGCACTGGCAGCCTCCTGGCGGAGGCGATGCATGGAAGTGTCTTCATGAATGAAAAGGAGTTAACTGGATGGTCGCTTTGAGCAAAAGAGAGCCAGCCAATGGATGGGGAATGTTTGTGTGTACGTGTGTGTGTGTGTGTGTGTGTGTGTGTGTGTGTGTGTGTGTGTGTGTGAGAATGGGTACAGGTGCCATGGGGAGGTGGGAGGAAGATGTGAAACATCTTGCTCTATCACTCTGCCGTCTCTTGAGGCGGGGTCTGTCACTGAATCACAGCTAGAAGGGTCAGCAGCCCCAGTGACTGCTGGGTCTCCCTTCCAGACAGTGCTGAGGTTACAGACATGCACACAACACATCTGGCTTTTAATTTAGGCTCTGAGAATCCTTGTGCTTACACAACAAGCATTCTTACCGGCTGAACCATCTCTTTAGACCATTGGCGGTTAGGCCAATGGTTTAGACCATTCTTTGAGACAGGCTCCAGCTACATAACCTAGGTTGGCCTTGAACTCTTGGTGATCCTCCTGCCTCAGCCTCCCGAGTGTTGGGATCACAGGTGGGTGCCACCATGCCTGGGTCTTTCTTTCACTCATTGGGAGGTCTGGGGCATTTGCTGCTGTGACCCTCTAGGAGAGACTTTCCCACCAAGGAAGCCATTAGCAGTTCTTTCTTCTGGAGGTTTGGTCTGTCCTTAGATACATTTATTTTCCAGGATTCTCTGGCTGTTGAACCAACATGTGGAAACACCATGCATTGGCTCAACACCCCACATTCCTACCATGCTTTAGGCTCTGTCCTGAGCAGTTGCAATGATAAACCAGTCACCATCCCCAGCACAGCAGAGACAATGGCTTCAAGAGCAGCCCGTGGATACAGAGGGTAGCCTAAAGGTGTCTAAGAGGACTCAAGGTGGTGGCTTATCCTAACCTCCACATTCTTGAGGTCTCCCTGAGTGGCAGCAAGGACAGAGAAATGCAGAGACAAGGGACAGATCACTTTTGAATGGGGGAGATGGGAGCGACTGAGGTGAGCCTTGATTCTCTCTAGGGAACAGCACGGGAGGTTATTACAACCTTCCCTGCTCCATGGGGGGGGGGGGTTCAGGAGGTGAGGAGGGGGTCGGAGGGATGGGGACTTGTTACAGTTCCTGATGGAGGTCAGATAGTCCTCACTCAGAAGAATAGGACCGAGCCACTAGCTCCTGGACATACCCTTGATACCAACACTGTACAACCATGATAAACTTGGCCTGGCTCAGGGCTGCACCCTTTGCTAGCCCACAGGCCCAGAGATGCTCATCCAGCCCCATGTATGTGACTCCTTCCACTTATCCTCATCATGCCCCTACCACCCCACCTGCCAGGCTGTGTGCTTTGGTCGTAAGCCTTGCTTTCCTCCCCAAACCCAGATTGTGGAGGCAGCAACCAACAGCGTCTGTCAGACGCTCTCAGTCCTTGACTGAGGGGGAGCCTGGGTGAGAGTCACAGCCTTCAGGGAAAACACAGGGCCTGATCCCCAGGCTCAGGAAGGTTCCCCTAGACAGTGCATGCAATTCTGTTCGGATTGCTGAGAGTTACCCAGCATTTCCTAGGAGATTCCTGACATGATCTTAATGACTCCCACACGGAAGGCCAGAGACAATATAAGGACAGGCAGTGGCAGAGGCATCTAGTATAGGGACAATGGGGTGTGTGAAGATGTCCCTGATGGTTGCACCAAGGCAGCCACATACAGGGACACCTTAGTTCCTGAGCTGAACAGGGCAGACACACTATTGGAGTGGACAGATTTCTGCACTGTACACATCTTGACTTCAGACATCTGCCCCAGCAAAATAACTGCTGCTTTGAGACCCCAGAGAGTGGCCACTTATGCCAGGGTCCCAGAGAGCAAAGGCCTTGTCTCCAAGGTGGTCTTTACACGGGTTCTCTTAGTGTGGAGGTTCATCTAAACTTCTCACACCCTCCCTGAGGCCAGAGTGCCTTTGGCACCTCAGTCTTGGCTGGATCCTGGGAAAGATACAGGGTGATCCTCATTATCAGACCTCATCTGACCCTCATTCTCCTCGACTACAGCTCAGGAAATGAGCCATGGGGTGTCAGCCTGATAAAGGATGTCTGCATCCCAGGCAGCCTTGGGAACCGTTGAGACTTCTTCTGATCCCCTGTATTCAAGCAGGCACTCACTTCAGGCCCCAAACCAGCCATCTGCCATCCAAGTCCTTTTAAGAATAAAAACAAATATTTGTTAGGAGTGTTGTATGTGCTGGGGTTGAGGTTGTTGTTTTTTTTTTTTTCCCCTTGAGGCTAAAAATAGAAGCGTCTTGGGTCCCATCCCTGTGGGGAGCCCTCCCAACCCACGGCCTGGTACAAGGTCTGGTTTGGCCTCTGCAGTGTGCCAAGTTTGACTTCACTGTCAGTTGGAGGAGGAGGAGTTTGGAAAATGGTGACAGGCTGAGGTTGCCCATCTGGGTGGTTCACAAGGAGATTTAGTTCCACAGGGCTGTGCACACCCAGATGTGTGAGGGGCAGAGGGACCCAGGGAGGTGTTTGAACACCATCTCCCAACAAGTGATGGCCTAGCAAGACCAGGCGAGCCTGGTGAAGGAGGGGCGCTCAGGGTGTGCAGCAAAAGCCAGTGGTTATGCTGGGCTGGTGTCGGGGAGGACACAAAACCTGAGGAGAAGTCAGGAAGCTGTGGCCAGTTGCCTAGAAGGATCTACATCTTCAGGCTGGACCCAGTGAGTGGCTCTTCAGAATGCAGCTTGGTGCACAGTCCAGGGACTTCAGAGGGCCTGTGAGGATGGGGTGTTCTTCTCAGGAAGTAGTCCTGGGGAGATTCCTGAAGGGAAGGGGCTTAAGTCTGCTGTTCCCAAGAGGCCCTAGTACGTTGGACATGCACTCCAACTGCTAATCCTCCAGGCTGCCCCATTGCTGCCCTGAGCCTTCGACAGTCTCTAGAGACAACACTGTCCTTGTTCCGACACCGTCCTGGGTCCCGGCATCTCTCTACCATGATCTCGGCCTAGAGAAGAAGTGCTCACAGAGGAGGAGACTGAAGCAAAGCGGGGTCTGTGTCACATAGCCAGCCATGATGAAACCTGGCTCCGAGCTCCACCCAATCCAGAGTCCCTGATCTCAACCTGTCTCCAAGGCCAAGTCTGGCCTTCTACCTGCATATCACAGAGGCTGAAGGAGGTCACATGTCTACAGTCCCAGGCCTCTCTCTGAGCAAGAGGCAGCCCCCCCCATCCCCCACTCTTCTCCATCCCCTGAAGGTGATCCAGACGTACATCCCAGGGATAGCTGCTAGCCATCAGCCTGCCTTGACCTTGTCCTCTCTGGGATCCATTCAGAGCCTGCCTACCCCGCTCTTGGAAATCACTTTGCCTGCAAAATATGCACGGAATCCCACTATATCCCCTGTGGCCACACCACACCTGAACCTTTGCAGTAGACCCCACCCTCGCCCATCTCAAGGCCCCCTTTTCCTTTCCTTCAGAACAGCTAAAGGGTCCCACAGGTCACCTTCTTGCCCTTACAGTCCAGCCACTGGGAGAAAAGGCCAAATCTTGAGCCGGAACTTCCTGCCATCTAACTGCATGTTTATCCCTCCCCTCTCCCAGGCCTCGGGCCTTCCTGGTCCCCCTGCCCGGTCCTCCTGCCTGGCATGCCATCTACCATAAGGATACGCCTCCTTATCTCCTCCAAGCGTGTGCTCAGCCCCAGTCTTGCAGCCTGTCTCCCAATTCTACTTAATCCATCTACCCATTCAGCCCCTAGGCGCCTGGCCGTGAACTACACTGACTGATCCTCCTCAGGCTACCCTGTGCTTTCTGGGTCTCCAGAACACTGTCCTGGCTTTGCCCTGACTCCCTGTGGGATCATGGGTAAGGGGAAGAAGGTGAAGGAGCTTCTGGTGCTGAGACCGACCTGGCAAGGTCAGGGTCAGGGGTCATGGTCAGACTCCCCAGAGCCTCTCAGCACTGTCTCCCTGACCTAGCAGAAGTGAGATTTCGGATGCCTTGTGCCTGAGCATGCAGTCTCATAGGACCTCAGAACCATGCAATCAGAACAGCTCTCTCCTTCCTGCAAAGATCAAACTACGCTTGACCTTCTAGTGACAGTTAGGCTCAGCAGACCTAGGAACTGTGGCCTGAGGTCATCTCCAGTCCCAGACTAGACCTCTTGGTCCATCCCAAAGTCCCCAAGATGAGAGACACCCACAGACCTTGATGTCACAATGCTTCCCAGTAGAATGGGACCTTAATACGGTGGAGTGCCACTCCCTGTCCTGTTCCCATGATGTCCCCAGTGACTCAGCTGTTTCTGCGGCTGCCATCCCCTCCACAGTGCTTGTCATCGAGATGGAATTGATCCCTCTTGTCTGGGGACTAGGGAGGGGACATGGAAGTGGGTCACCCTTCCACATGTCGGGACCACTGATAGACTGGCAGGCACCATCCCATCCTTCAGTGTGGTTGACAAGAGCTCACGGCCTTTGACAGTGGCCTTGCTAGTGTAAGGGGCAGGCTGCTCAGTGCTGCACTCCCCACCCCACTGACTCTTAGTACACCTCAGCACCTATGTCCTCCTCCTCCCCTCCTCCACCCTGGCTTCTGGTGTCAGCCTCAGGAGGCCACTGTAGAACCTCCACAACCCTTGCTCCCCAGTTTACCCTGCTGCCATGGGAGGCTCCCCACTCTCAGGAGGGACCACAGGAGCAGTCTGCCTCCCTTCCCCGAGCCTGAGACTCTCTGAGGGAAGATGCCCATCTCGGACTCAGCTCTGAGCCCTCACAGTGGTCCACCGAGCTCCAGGCACCAAAGACCTTGTCAGTGAAGAAATGAAAGGCTTGAGACAAACATGGATGCTATGTCCCATGCCCCACAGATAAAGCTGGAGCTCAGGATCCAGAAGCCAGGGAAGGGTCATGGGTAAGGCTCCTAGCCTGCGTTGCAGTAGCAGGTGGAGCCAGCAGAGCCTCCAACTAAACGTAGCTTCTGCAGGGAGTTGGGGGCTGGACCTCAGACAGCTCATGCCAAGGGCTTCTTAGGAGTTCAGCCATGGCTCTTTACAGGGCTCATCCAAATATCAGGGTCCTTCCGTCACCCTCCAGCCTCAGGTGAACAGGATGCTCACCCAGGAGGGACCAGCTGTCTAGGAAGCGCGTGTTTCTGGCCCCTGGAGATGAGCCAGCCAGGCTGCCCTGCTGCTGAACCACTGCCTGTAGGTGGAGCGAGAGAACTCCCAATGGCCTTACCTGTAACCTCCTTGAAAGGCCACGGGAGGCTCCATTGGTCTCACAAAGAGCTCAACAAAAGAGGCCACTAGGCAGCCTCCCTAACATGGGCTCCTTTTGTCTGGAGGTGGGGTAGGGCCATCTCCAGCTTAGCCCCTCCCCAGTGCCTTCTTCAGACAACCTGCCTCCAGGCTGTTCCTGCCCATTGCGGTGGCATCAAGCTTATGGCTCCCTGGGACCCAGGACTCGAGTTCTGTCCTGGGATACACAGTTGAGTGGCCCTCAGTCACAGAGTCCTTTGGGTTCAAGGACTTGAAGAATAAATAGGTTCAGTCTCAGTTGCGGCCCGAGGAGAAGGACAGAGGTGTTGGTTCGGAGGCCCCCAGTGGCGTTAGCTGTACGTCCTGGTTCTATGGCAGGGATACTCAGGAATACGAGGCAGGGTCTGCCACTCTGTTCAGGGAGGGACTCCTGATTTCCCTTCAAACAGCCAGAGACCCATTTCCATCCCCCTCTCTCATTCTCTTATCCCCTGCCTCCTTGCCTCTCCTGGTCCTAGACCTCAGCTCCACCCATCCACCCAGAACACCTCCTCTTCCTCCCTTCATCAGAGAGGGTGGCCCACAGCAACTCCCTCTTGACCTCTCTCCAGCTCACTGAGAGATCTAACCTAGGTCTTGCCTGCTTCTTAACCTGGTCTTTGCTGCTCTGTTCTTTTAGAGGACATTGTGGGGGTTTCTCCTCTGAGATCTGCCTCGGCCATTCCTTTCCCATTGTGTGGTCTTAGACCATGTCTTTGAGTTGGCATTTTGCCGGGTAGAAGAATATGAGCTGGGGAGAAAGAAGACTCCAGAAGATCTGGGTTGAAACCTTGGCCCTGGCTCTCATCTAGATGTTTCCCCATAATTCCTGGGTCTTGATTAACTAACCCATCTGTGAATGAGAACTTGCATGGGAAGGGTTGTTGGGAAGCTGTGGGGAGCAGTAGACTGTCTAAGAAAGGCTTGGCCTCCGGGGGTGTGCTTGAGATTCAATAGACTCCTTGGCTTATGAGGAATCAGCCTGCGTGGGAGACAGAACATCCCCTTTACCCACCTATGAGGCAAGAGTGAAGTCAAGGTTGCTCAGGTGGCCGGAGAAGGCGGGTGTGGGTGTGAGATGGGAGATAGTAGGAGAATGTCCCAGTGGAACACAGTAGGGAAAAGGAAGCAGGCAGGTGGCCCTGAGCTGGCTGGACCGTCATGCACATGGTCAGGGTGTCCTCAGAGGAAGAGGAAGCCTGGGGGTTGGTACTATAGATCATTTGTCTTCTGACACCCGAGGAGGGAAGATGTTAGATGCTTCCTCCTCCCTGCAGGCTGCCTCCACTCGCTGTGAGCACTTGTTTCTGGGCTCTTTCCTGCCTTGGAATTGTGGGTATCACCTGAAGTAGAGGATGGGGCACATGGCTCGAGCCCTAAGAGGTCAGAACTCAGCCTAGTTAAGGTAGGACTATAGGCATGAAGGAGCAGGGATGATGGGGGGCAGTGGGCTGGCTTTAATACAACTCCAGGCTCCCCAGTAACAGTGTCCCTAAATATTTTCTGGAGTCTACGTGATTCTTGTTGCTGGGCAGCCTCTGTGTTCTTGGGGCACAGAAGGCAGGCCATTCAAGGAGGGAAGTACCGGGCATGCTAGAAGAAAGGCCCCTGGGGTGGGCAGTACCCAGAAAGGTGCAGGGTTGACTAGAACTGAGGGGAAGGGGGTGTCACTTGAAGGATGACAAAAAGCTACTGGGGACACCTGGGCTGGCCCAGGTGAATGCTCTCACAGTGCCTTAAGGTAGAACCGGGGGCCAGGCCGGGCAGTGCGGACTCCATGCCTCAGGCAGGGCCCCCAAGGATGTGTGCCCTGGCCCTGGGAGGCCGGGTTGGGATTGAATTGCAGCCAAGAAATAAGTACAGTCTGGGCACCCGGGCCAGGGCATTCTCAGGGCTCCTTCCTCATTCCTGGCCCTGTGGGAGTAGCCGGACCCTGTGCTCCCTTGCAGCCGCCACTGGGGATTTGATGACTGTCTCATGGGGACCCAGGGCTTCCTGCCAGCCTGCCCAGCCCTGGCCTGCGCCCCAGGCATGCTTCAGCCTACAGATCATCAAGCCCCAGCCTTGGGCCACCTCTTGCTCTGATGGAGAGACGGAAGCCGTGCCTCAGGGAGGATCATCCCAAGGCTTCCCATGCATCAGGAAAGAACAAGAGTCAGATGTAGGATCCTGCATACCCCCTTTTGAAAAGCGAGCTGGAGACTCCTCCAGGAGACTTGGATCTAACCATGTTCTGTGGGTGCCTCGCAGGGCACATGGCTGGCTGTTGGATCAGCAGTTGCACCCAATGCCAGGCTTCTCGGGACGGCGGGCAGTGGCCAAACCAGCCCTGCCACATGCCTTCTGACCCTGGGTAGAGATGCCATTCACTGTGGGCAGCGCGTGGTCACCACAGATTGTAGCCAGGCAATCAGTTAGGGTTGCAAGCCCCTAAGGACTCTGGGCTCAGGCCCTGTGAAAACATGAGGCCCCTAGAAGCTCACCACAAACAGATGGGGAGACCCAGGTCCTCAGGCCTAGGAATCTGAAGTCGGAAGGGAATGGAAGTAGAGACAGGGCCTTCTACCCACCCCTCCAGCGGAGGGCATACTGGGCCCAGATCCATGGTTAATTCCTGGATATCAGACGGTTCCTTAGGCCTTGTGTCCTTTGCAGCCTGAATCCTTTTAGAGAAGGCCTGTGTGTAAGCATATATCCAGGGATTCTTGCTGGCTGCTAAAGGCAGGCGAGCCTGATGGTCCCAGCTGAACCTGGCCATGGGCCTCAAGAGCAGTATGGAAGGAAGCAGGCCTCTTAGGAAGCAGAGGAGGTGAAGGAGATGGGAAAGACTAAAGAGCTCAGCTTTGGTGCAGAGTGTGTGTCCCCACCCTCAGGGCAGGAACTGCAGGGGCGTCCCATGGAGACTACACACATTCACGTTTCTGATTCCAGCTTTTATTGGGGCCAGGTGCTCCCCTCCAGAGAGGGCAGCAACACAACCCATCAGAAGTAGGGCACTTCAAGGACATGTGGTGCCCGGCCACCTCCACCCCAGCACACAGCAATGGGACAGCCAGTGCCCTGCCTGGGTCCACTAACCACCTCTCTCCCCTAGGCAAGGTCTGCGGCTGACCGAGTGCAGGCGCAGGTGCCTGGCAGCCCAGGGACAGTGCGAATCGCCTCAGTGGCATCAGGGGCCCCCGAGGGTCTGTTTCAAGCAGAAGGAGGAGCCTGGCTTGGGGGACAGCAGCCAAAGCCATCCCCCATCCCCTCCGGTACCCAGTGTAGGTCACAATAACTTAAGAGATATGACAGACGGGGGACGCTATATAACAATATAAGTTAACCAGGCTCCTCACAGGGGACACTGGGCTATGGACTTGGGCATCCCAGGACTTAGGATGAGGAGATGGGGCTGGGATCAGGGTGGGGCATCTCCAGCGGCCCAGAGGCTTGGAACATCCTGACATGATAGGGGGACACACAGCTGGATGCAAGGCAAGGGTAAACAGGGGTCACTTTCCCCAGGTCAATGTTCAGGCCACCTGGCTTGGGGGCCACCAAACCCCACATTCCCCTGGACTTCTGCTATGAAAACCTCTTAGTGTAAGGAAGGCTGTGGGCAGTGTGCTACCAGCCCTGGCAATTCCTTACCTCTGCCATGTGTAGTATAGGAGAGGGAGGGACATGCCCAGGTCGGAGCTCTTGTGTCCCCATCTGGAAGATCCTGAGGAAAGAGGACATCAAGCCTCCCATGGACCCCTGCTTGAGGGTCCCATGTCCTCATGATGTGAGGACCCTCAAGCAGGGGTCTGTGGACAACAGGCAAGGGGCCTGGTAGACACAGTTCTAAATTCTGGATGCCAATTCTCTGGCATCAGGGTCAGAATGGAAGGACAAACCCCACGGTACCAGAAGAGGAAGCAGCCTCTCATCACCTCAGCTACTTCCAGAGTTTGGGCTGGATGGGGCTTAGGGGTACAGTTCACAGAGCCATGGGGTCTCCAGTAAATATTCAGCTTGCTCTGTCTCCATCTGTCATGTGGGGCCACTGTCCCTGACCTCTCCTGAACTTGTGGGGCAGTCTTGGGGATCAGGGTGGCTCCAATGTAGAAAGGGATTTGTAAACTGGAGGCTGAGGCTGGCAGCGGGCTGGGAGGGGGATGGGCTAGGAAAAGGAAGAGGCATGCCTGGAACCCGACACTAGCCACCTTTGATTTGCACGACAGTTTCCAAATGGAATGGAAGATGGGCTGTCCTCTGGGGCTGTCTCAGGCCTTATAGACCCAGCAAGCCCCTCCCAGGGTGCTGCTGAGGAGTTCCCCCCACCAGCCAGCTTCGAGCCAACCCTGATACCCCTGGGTCCTTCCAAGCAGTAGAGGACCCTCCAGGGAGGTGCCAGGAGAAGTGAGTGAAAGGGGATGGTGGTGGGACAACCTTGAATCGAGTTAGGTTTGGCTACCCGGTCGTTAGTACTGAGTCCTCATCTGATGCTAAGAAAACATAAATAATTTTGTCAACATCCATCCACACTGTCCGGGGCTGGCAGGACACAGCCCAGGAAACAGTTTTGAGTGTGACTGGTGGGTGTGGCCTTTCTGTGTCCAGCCACCAGGCAGAGAGGTGACCCTCAGAGTCTCGTGGTCACCTTGAGGTTCAATTTTCCCCCGGAGAGAAGTAAAGGAATCTGTCTCCATTGGGTACCAGACTGTTGCGTTGGCCTTGGATGCTGGGCGGGCAGGGCACTGCCTGTGCCTCTAGAGGGGACAGAGCAGGTAGGAAGGAGCCTGGAGTAGCCCGAACTCCCCACCCCCAACTCTATCCTCCTGTGCCCACAGCTGGCAGCTCCAGAAGCGAAGAAGGATGTGCAAAATGGCGAGGGCCGCGGGGTGGGTGGGCGCCGTGTGCGCCTGCGCGGCAGCCTCACTTGCAGGTGAAGACCTCCGTGCGCTCGCTGCACGTGTTGCACTTGACGAAGCAACACCAGTGGAATTTGCAGTTGCACTGCCACACCTTGGTGTACTGGTGCGTGTTGTAGCCGCGGCCGCAGCACATGGTGTCGCAGCCGTCGGCGCCGGGAGAGGTGCGGTTGCACAGGCGGCCCTGCGTGCCCACGCTGCCCGTGGCCGCGTCCTCTTCGCAGTAGTTAGGCGACTTCTCGATGTACACCAGGTCCGTCTCCATGGGCTTCTGGTAGCTGCGCAGCTGCTTGATGCGCAGGAAGGTGGGCTGGCGCAGGCGGCTGGCTCGCACCACCTCCACCTGCACGGCTGCGTTGTATTTCTCCTTGAGCAGGTGGCCCACCTCCCGGAACTTGGGCAGCGTGGTCCAGCAGGTTTTGGTGGTACACGAGCCCGACACACCGTGACACTTACATTCAAGCTTCATGCGGTCCTCCAGAACCTACCAAGTGACAGAGTACAAGCTCAGCGGGGGATGGAAGAGACTGGGTGCCCTCCAGTCTCCTCTATGAGCTCATTCATTTAAGCTGCTAAAAATGGGTTCCCATGTGCGCATCCAGTAGAGTGTGGTGTATTTGATCAGACTTATTTGGGTAAATCCAGCCCTAATGAGGAAATGGGACCGGGGCCACTTTCAGGGCAGCAGGTAGAAACGCTGTGCTGGGAGAGGCCCAGTCACAGCAGGTGATTAATAAGCATGGACGGGCCCTCCGTGTCTCCATCTCCCTGCCACCGCCTCATGCCTGGTGCAGGGCCTGGCATGCAGTCAGAGCTTAACAGCCAGCTGCTTAATGACAGCCTGGCGTGCCAGTGATGGAGGGAACTGGGAGGGTGAGGGCACGGGTCAGCGAGGCCCAGTCGTGCCATCCTCTGGGAAGCCCACAGCCAGGCTTAGCCGGTTGTTGTTCTTTCTCCCAGAAGCATGAGGGCCCGGGATGGGTGCAACCCTGTGTTTTCCTTGGGCCTCCCTCTCGCCCAGGAAGGCTGGTTCCCAGAGCCAGCCCTGACCCCAGGTACTCATTTACCCAGATCGAAAGGGCCCTGCCAGCCGGCCTGATGAAAGATGGGGAATTACTGTTAACTGCAGCCCTGTGGCTGCCGAGGGGCTATTTGTCAGCTGTCCCTGCTTACTGGCCTCACCTCCACAACCCGGGCCTTCCGGCATTTGGCCCCTAGCCCCACCCCCCAGGGTAGAACTCACTGTCAAGGGCACCTGTTGTCAGCCCCAGCTCTGCCCTAGACAAGAAGCTTCCACAAGTGAGTGAGTGGATGGATGGATGGATGCATGCATGGATGGATGGATGGATGGAAACAATGGGTGAAAAGAAGACTCTCACAGAGACTGCTTCCATCTCAGCATCTTCCCTGGACCTCCCAGAGGACCTCTGGGACACATGGTCCAGTATAGTAAACACAAGGAAACAGACTCACGACTCCCAGGGCCTGTGGGAGCTCACAATCTTGATCCACGATCAGGAGACAGAGAGAATGCTGGGAATGCTGAGAGTCTTTTGAAACCTCAAAGCCTGACTCAGTGACACATCTCCTCCAATAAGGCCACACCTCCCAATCCTTCCCAAACAGTTCCTGTGCTGGGGACCAATTATTCAAACATATGAACCTATGGGGGCCATTCTCATTCAGACTATATCTGTGCGAAGCAAGCCAGTGCATGCAGTTACCTAATGGTACCTGTGGGGCTTCCTGGAGAGGTTGATGCTTATGGTGGGTGTGGGTGGAAGGATAGGCAGGGGGCTGGAAGGAGCATTCTAAGAGGGCCTACCAAAAGATACAACAGTGCGCTAAGAATTCAGAGGAAGATGGAGCTTTACATCTCTCATTGTTGGACGGACCCTGGGCAGGTATCACCATGGTTGTTCTACAGCTAAGTGAATGATGGCCTGTAGCAAGGACCAGAGAAGCTGGTCAGGAAGAAGGGAGGGGCTGAAGTAGGTCTGGCTTAGGTATCATGTAGAGAGGAAGGGGAACAGTGTGGGGTTCAGAATGGGTCGAGTGGGTGGGCTAGAAATGCCTGAGAGTCAGGCCGGAGTGGTCTCATCCATACTTGGGACCTGTTGCTTACATTCCCTTGTCCATCCTGGTGACTCTCCTGCCCCTGGTTCAGCTCTGTTTGGCTCTGTTCCCTTCTACTAGTCTCTATCAATCCTGGTAAGTGCCCTGCCATGGCCACCTGCCCACCAGTTAGCTAGAATGGCCCTCCCAGGTCCCAGGTAGGAGCAACAGGTCACTCAGGGCCTGGCTGATAACTCTCCTCCAATGGCTGAGACCAGTGGGGGTCCAGGTTGCGGCCATGCTGGCCAGGTGTCAGCTACCACTGTGGCCTGTCACTGCGGCCTGCTGGACACCCCTTGCCCGGGCCGTAGCTCCTGAGCCTCATCAGAGATCTGTAGCCTGCTGTTCACTTCTACCCGTGTGCATGAGGACATCAGATCCTGCACAGCCCTACCGGTGACAAGGGCAGATGAAGTTGATTGGGCAGGTGTTTGCAGAGTGAGGGGCCGAATCCTCGCTTGGCTGGGTCCCCTGAGCTGGAGCCTCGCCGGGAAGTGATCACAGGATTCAAGAATGTGCCGTTTCCTTCTCCAGAGCCCTCGCCATCAGGGCGACAGCAGCAGTGGCGCCAGGGACAGGCAGGAGCTTGGGACACGGAGAGCAGCCCAGGCGCTCAGGAGACACCTGGAGGTTTGCAGAAAGGGTCTCCTGCCTGAGGCTGACTGCTCTGCAGTCCTGGTTCCCTCCAACACACAGGAGTGTGGTGATAACTGCACCCAGGGGGAAGGGCCAACATGGAGGACCCAGGGCCTTGGAGTATCGCTCCTTTTGACTAGGCGAGGGGAGTCATGAGGCTAGGGCCAAAGTCCTTTAGAAGGGTGGATAGCCCAGGGGAGTCTAGCATCCCTCTATCCCAGCGGGGCAGCCCTGGGTGGGGAAGGTGCCTCACATTCAGCCTAGGAGCAGCTGAGGTCTTGGGACAGGCTGTCCATGGGGCTCTCATGCACTTCCCGTTTCCTGAGCCTGTGGGTGGCCCGGCCTCTCCAGGGATCTTGGAACTGTAGGGACGTGGCCTTTTCCTGCTGTTCTTTGTGACTCTGGGCCCAGGAATGGCTGTGGGTCTTGCTGGCCTCAGAGCAGCAGCCACACTCTGGGCTTGGTGTGGATTTTCCTCCCAGAACTGTACAATGGGACTAATAAGCTAATACATCTAATAAGCTCACCCAGGGCCACTGTCGAGAACCCTTGGTTAGGACATGGCCTGTGACCAGCTGATAGGGTGCTATTCCCCCAGCTCCCAGCAACAGCTTCCAGCCTGGTGGGTATCAACAGAAGGACCCCAGTGCTGTCCTGACCCTCCCACAGGAACAGCCCTGGCCATCACCATGTCTGAACAGAGGAAAGAAAAAAAACCATAGGTCCCGCCTTCTCAGGCATTCACTCCATCTACCTATTACCATTGCTCCACACTCTGGTGGGGACCATAAAGGGGCAAAACTGTTGACCTGGCTCCCTCACAGTCTCTTTCTGCCCAGACACCAGAGGGCACCTCTCTCTAGTGACCGGCACAGCCCATGAGGTGTCTGGGGAAGAGAAGCAGGGCTGGGTTGGTGGCCGTGGTGAGCTGGGCTCTGAGCTCAGCCCATCTCACGCCAGCCCATGCAGACTCCCAATCCCTGTCTAAGTCCGTGCAGCCTGAGGAGAATGGGGAGTGAGAGAGTTGGAGGCTGCTGCCCAGGACTCCTATCACAGGGAATCTTCTAGAAGTGCTATCAATAGAACCAGACCAAAGTGAAAAGGAACTGGAACAGGGTGGTCCACAAAGCAGTGAGTGTCCTCCTATGAGACAGAAGAAACAAGAAACAACAGAGCCGGGTGGTGGTGGTGGTAGTGGTACACACCTTTAATCCAGCACTCGGGAGGCAGAGGCAGGTGGATCTCTGTGAGTTCAAGGCCAGACTGATCTACAGAGTGAGATCCAGGACAGGCACCAAAACTATACAGAGAAACCCTGTCTTAGAGAGAGAGAGAGAGAGAGAGAGAGAGAGAGAGAGAGAGAGAGAGAAAGAGACAGAGAGACAGAGAGACAGAGAGACAGAGACAGAGACAGAGAGAACCGCCCCACAGAGGCCACACAGTCAGCAGCAGAAGCTGGAACAACACACAGTCACAAGCCAACAAATGCTGGGCCCCGGTCAAGGTAAACAGGACCCTGCCCCATACTCTGCCTCCCGGAGCCTTTGGAGAGAGCGTGGCCCCACCACACCTTGATGATGCCAGTTTTCAGCGCTAGAAGGAGTGGGAAGGCATGTGTCTGTGAGTCTGGGGTGCTCTGAGACATCTGTCTGACGCCCTAGGGTAGGTTCAGACCCTGCATTGGAGCAGCATGATAACCCAGACCCTCAGCCCCGCACGCTAGCTAGTGCCAGCATCACGGTGCTTGGAAGAAAAGGCTCACTTGTAGCCACCAGCTGGCTTTCGGGGGAGGAGGGGCCACACCAAAGTGTGCTGGCAGTTTCAGGGGACGGGGCCACTAGAGGGGCAGCAGAGGAGTCTGGCAAAGTATCCAGCACCTATGGTGCCGATGGGGAGAGACTAAGGCTCAGCAGAGGGGTGGGGTCAATTCCTACACAACTGAGGACAGAGGTGGTATAAGCACTGTGGCCTTTAATCTAGAGGAGGCAGTGTCTTGCTATGTCGCCTTAGCTGGCCTAGAACTTACTATGTAGACCAGGCTGGCCTCAAACTACTAGAGATCTACCTGCTTCTGCCTCTTGAGATTAAAAACATATCCCACCACATCTGGCTCTTTCTCTTTTTGAGACAAGATCTTGTTATGTAGCTCAGGTTAGAGTAAAACTCACAATCGCCAGGCAGTGGTACCACGCCTTTAATCCCAGCACTCGGGAGGCAGAGGCAGGCGGCTCTCTGTGAGTTCGAGGCCAGCCTGGTCTACAAAGAAAGTTCTTGGAAAGGTGCAAAGCTACACAGAGAAACCCTGTCTCAAAAAACCAAAAAACCAAACAAACAAAAAAACCCCTTCACAATCCATCTCAGCCTCAGTGAATTGTGCTGCCCATACCTGGGTACCACTGATCCTCTAACACCCTTTTCCTATGGCCTCCCTGTTCCTAACCAGCCTCCACCTTTCCTGCTCTCCCACGGCCTGTTCTCCATCTTGGTTCGTGACACTGATTTCCTTCAAACCCCTAATATGATGTCTGGGCTGTTCGTATGCCCTTGTCTCCTCAGCCAGCTGCTGACAGGACTCACCCTTCATCCTTCATTTTGGTCCCTGGTCTCACCATCAGCCTCCGTCTCCCCTAGCTCCAGGGACCACTGATGTCTTAACCTCTTGCACCTTTTTACCAGATCAATCCCAGACCTAATCTGGAGATAATCCTAGCTGGTCCTCACATAGCCCTTTGCCTGGAATCCTCATCCCCATGAACAGACCAGAACTCAGGCCTGAGGGGCTCCTTGGCCAGCTCTGCAGCAGCTCGCCCTGGGGCTCACTGTCCTTATCTGCAGATGGGGGACGGTGGAATCTTCCTCACAGAGAAAAAAAAATATCTGCTCAGAAACAAGCCACTGAAGAGACTCAAGGGGCTCCTACAAGGGTCCAGACTTGCCCATCCTCCATGTTAGAGCTTTAATTATGTGCTAGGAACCAGCGTTTATCTGGGGATGTGTGGCTCTCTGTGAATGCACTGGAGGCCACAGGGCCTCTCTTCTCTCATCTGTGTGTCAAAATAATCTAACAGCCCCCTCTGGGGGACACCTCACATCAACCCTCATCCTGTTTCTATGCCAGCTCCTCCTTCCTTGGGCCTGACTCATCCACCTATCCTGCTCCCATTGGCTGGAACTTCTTTCAGCCATGCCCCAGGATCAGCCTTGCCTTTCCCCTGAATGTCCTTCAAGACCCCATTCCTAAGCCACCTCCTCCAGGAAGCCCCTGTGCCTCCCCCTGAATGCCTAGGTCCTTTATACCCTTAGGTGATCCCAGACACTCTAGTCAACTGGATTCCTCTCTGCTGCTTGGCACAGGAAAAGGACAAAGTGCTAACTGGATAAATGAACGAGATACTGGTCTCGGCCACATTCTCCGAGGGGGAGACTTTTCTTTGCCTGGAAAGGCCAGTTCATCCAAGAAGCCCCCAGGCCCTGCAGGCATGGGTGCAGCCCCTAGAGCCCAGGAGCCAGATCCAGTCCATGTTCTGCTCGGCTGGCTGCCCTATCTTGGGCCATCTTGCCGCCGTGGCGGCCGCTCCTCCTAGCACATTATCTGGGGCCCTCATCTCCCTGCGGCAGCCGGGCTCACTCTGACTTCTTCCCTAGGTGTGTCCTGACCTGATTGTCCTCCATGCCTGCCCTCACACTAGTCCGCCCATATGCAAACCTGACTGTTTCTCCAGAGTCCACAGCTGACGCTACCTGCCCATCTACAGACAGTAATCTCCCTTCTTCCTCTGGCCTCAGCTGTCTGGGTTTTTCTGTTTTGTTTTGGTTTTGGTTTGGGGTTTGTTTATTTCTTTGATTGATTAGCCTCTAGATCCAGGGATGTGGGCTATTATGGCCTAGGGGCTTAGCCCATCTGCAGGTCCCCAGCCAGGCCCAGCTCATGCTTGACATAGAAACGGGTCCCACATGTCCAAATCCTAGATGTTACACCTGTAGATGGGGCAGGAAGATTGCCTGGGGTTGCAGAGAGATTCAGAAGTAACACTAAGAGGACTCGGTGCAAGTACCACCCGCCACGCCCCTATACCCGCCACGCCCACTATGTCCACCACGCCCACTATACCCGCCACACCCACTATGCCCACCACGCCCACGAGTGCTACCTTTCTGCCTGCCTCATTGTTGTGGAGGTTCATGAGACGCCTGGCATTCTTCTTGATCTCACGAGCATCCACGAAACGTCGGGAAAAGTCAATGCCGTAGCGCACATCAGCCGAGCAGCCTCCCCACTTCCAGCCTTCCGCCTGGTTGTAGTAGCCTTGCTTCTCACGGTCACAGCCGCAGTTGCTCAGGTTGCCCTGGCTGCAGGCAGCGGTAACCGCATGTGCCACGCCTGCCGCGGTGATGGCGTATGTGAAGGCAGCCTCACGACTCCCTGTGGAGAGAGACGACGGGTATGGGTGATGAGGCCGTAAAGTTCTGAGCCAGGTGGTCACAGGGGATGTTGTCCATCTACTGTATGACCCTGGGCTCAGTACCTGCCTTCTCTGAGCTTGCAACTCACCAAACTGGGGCTGATGAACCCCACCCTGAAGGGAGGCCATAAGGGCATTTGCATGGTATTTGTGTCTTCAGTGACTCACCAGCACACACCACTGTCATTTTCTGTCTCCCTATTCCCAAAGGACGGGCCATTTGTGTTCTGGGCAGAAGGCGGTATTCTGGGCCATGAGCGAGTACAGAGTCTCTGTAGTCCTAACTCCTCAGAGCTCAGGGCCTACCTCTGCTCATCTTCAGTCCATTTCAGGCCTTGGCCTCCCAGGTCTCCCTCTCCTTCCAACCTCTGGGCAGCAGCCACGCATCACTAGCCACCACCCAGGTGTAGTCTAGGCAGGGCACCCCCCTACCCTAACATTTTCACTGGTTCTCCGCTGCAGAGCTACGCCAATGACTGACAGAACTGAGACGGGAGGCCAGGCGGCGGTGGCGGCGCACGCCTTTAATCCCAGCACTTGGGAGGCAGAGGCAGGCGGATCTCTGTGAGTTCGAGGCCAGCCTGGTCTACGGAGTGAGATCCAGGACAGGCACCAAAACTACATAGAGAAACCCTGTCTCGAAAAAACAAACAAACAAACAAAAAAGAACTGAGAAGGGAAGGCCCCCATCCCCCACTCCACCCCTGCTAACACCTGCTTGGCTTCCCCGGTTCTCTCCCCATCCTATGTCAGGGATGATGACTCAAGCCTTCTGGGTGTGGCTCACACCTCCTGTAGATTTACTGGTCTTTGGGGTAAGATCCCCTTCTCCTCTTGAGGCCTGGCTCTAATGCCTTCTCCTCCAGGCAGCCTTCTCGGGATGATATCCCCACTGCTCAGATGGGGACCCTTTCTACCAGGTTAGCCCTATAAGGCTCCCTGAATTCTTGTGGGTCCAAAAGCTCCTCAAGTGGGCAAGTTTCCTGCCCTGTTTTCTTCTTTATCTACCACAGCCCCAGGCTGGGCTGTGCAAGCCTTCCCTCTTGAACTCATTTTTCTCAGGTCCCTCCCCGTTCACCCACTCTCTATTTCTTTCAGGATCCCAGCTCATGGCGGTGTGTGGGTGCCCAGCAGGCTTATGACGGCCACCTCAGGAACCTAGGGTAAGCTCCAATGAGGGATGGCTCCCTACCATCTCATCTACAGACAGCAGGGTCAAGGGTCAAATATGGCTAGGGTGGTGGAAAGCCCAAGACCCAGCCTTAGCAAGGCCCCATGCCAGCACCTGCCTGTCCCAGCCTGTCCCTGGTACCTGGCTGCAGGCCCTGCTCCCGGAGGCTGTGTCTGCTGTGACCCACCACTACAGAAAAATGGTTCCAAGTCAAGTCAGGTCCAAAAACCACACCAAGAACCAACTCTTTGCCTGGCTTAAGTCTCCCTACCTACCCACCAACCAGCTTGGAGGGGGGGGGGGTACATGAGGGCATCTTCCTTCCAAAGAGGAGCTCCCGGGGGGGGGGCTCTTCCCTCAAGGTGAGGACAGGGTGAAGCCCACTGTCTGGGGCCTACAGCAGTCTCCACTTCAACCTTCTGTCCTGCTTGGCTGCTCTCACCCCCAGCCTACCCTCTCTTGTCAGAACACAGTCCCAGGTTCTGTGGGCTCTGGGTTCTGATTATGATAGGAGATGCAAGAGATATGAGACAATCCTTAAGCTCAATGGACTCTGCCCAGTCCTGTATAGTTAGTGTTGTTCTCAGAGGCCCCTGTCCTGTCCCCACACTGGTAGAGGCTGGCCAGGAGTTCCAGACAGAGCAGAAACTGGAAAGTACAGGAATCTATGTCCCCAGACCCTAAGGAAAGCCAGAGGTTCCCTTTCCCCTCCAATCAGGCCTGGCAAAGTCAGCTGACGAACTGTTGGGGGACAATGGAGGTGGCCAGTCCAGGGTGGGTCTTGGGGTACAGGGGGACTAGATAGCCACTGACCACAGGATGGGGGCCCTGTGGAGGCCAAGCTGACCTCCAATGCAAGGGCCTAGGAAATTCAAACCATTGTACAGTTTTGCAATAGGGGTAGACAGCGGTGGGTGTCATCCACCACCACCACCACCACCACCACCACCACCACCACCACCACCACCACCACCACCACCCAGGCCCAGGCAACACCAGAGATGTTCAACCTCTTCCAGACCAATCAGAAAACCCATCTTGAAGCCCCAGGCAAGCAGGCAGGTGCCCTGGCTGGCAGGTGTGTTTCAGGATGACCCAAGGCGTCTCGCATGGGTCCCACTTTGGGCCTCAGCTCTCACCTACTTATGCCCACACTTGCTCTGACTCAGTTACTCAGCAGTTACTCATCAGGCTGCCACTCCTGCTAAGGCCGTTTTTTATTTGGTTTTAATGAGCCAAGCCCTCCGTCTGTTGCCATGGAGATGGGGGGGGGACGACAAGAGGCCAGCAGTAGTCTGTGGAGAACAAGCCATGTGAGGTCAAGCAAGAGGGGCTGGAGTGGTCTGAGGGTCCCTGCAACTAGTGTGCTGTGATATGTTCGCTTTTGAATCTTGAACAAGCCCTGGGTGCTGGCTCAGTGGGCTTGGTAACTCGCCCCAGGCTGTGACATGCCCAGGTGTTGAGCAGGGAGGGAGGGGTGACTCTAGGCTTCCCCATCCCTCCTGGGGCCTTGGCTGGGGCTGCCCAGGGCCCTTGCCTGCTTCCTCCAGGACAGAATAGTTGAGAACTGACTCAGAAGGGCCCATCCTTTTCAGATGTAGACAACCTGGGCTCAAGGACCTAGTTCAATACCATTGATGGCTCCCAAGATCTCCGAAATGACTTCCAGTGTCCTGGCCTAGGTCCCACTCTCCAAGGCCTGATAATGTGCCCTCTCCCACCATGAGCTGCAGCCCAACATGGCCAGGGTGAATAGTGGCTCATCTGTGGATAAGTCTAGTCACCTTAGTACAGAAGACCTATTTGTGAAGAAAGGAACCCCCAGCTCCCTGTCTCCTGCCTGGCAGGCAGCGGCAAACTCTGCCTTTAGGGATTTCCAGTGTCCCCATGTCACAGGCAGCTGGGGCTATCCCTGCCCCAGAGTGTATCCTGGAGGCAGGGACAGCTTCCTCTGGGCAACAACAGGGTCAGTTTTCTCACACATCCCACAAACCAAGGCCCTCTCTCTCCCAAATCCTCAGACACACACGGGTGGATCTGGGCACTTCATTTTATCTTATCTTGCCAACAACCCCGAGAATGGGTCATTTTAATCGGACACATTTCTCAGATGGGAAAACTGAGCCTCCTAGTGGTAAACTATTTGTTCCAGACAGTGGTTGCTGCCTGGGCTCAGGCTCTTTCAGGAGACTGTTGTAGCAGAAGGATGGAGTAGATGATGACATCATGCCCAAGCTGTTGTGCAGACACCAGCTGTCCTGAGAGGATACTTGGCTCCCGGAGACCTAGGAGCCCTTTGGGATCTGAAACTATTCCTGCACAGGTCTGCACCATAAGCACTGGAACCTCCAGTCTCCCTGGAAAACACCAGAGATGGTTAAGTAGGGCTTACAGTGGCCACCCTTTATTCCTGGCCTTTCAGGGTCCCTGGATGGTTTTCTGAATCGTGATGGTCCTTGAGGGACCAAGCTGATACAGAGCCCCCTGTCCACAGTGTTTGGTTACATCAAAGGAAGCGCCATTAGCTGAGGGGCCCTGGCCAATAAAGAGGAAAGCAGAGAGCAGTGTGCAGAAAGGCTTGGGAGAAGGGAGACAGACAGAGGAACACTGCGGGGGTGAGGGTGGAGGGGTGTGGGCAAACCACAACCCCTCTAGAAGCTTGCAGGACTAAAATGTTCCCATCTGTCTGGAACCAGCTATGGGAGCAAACAGGACCAGCGACACTACCCCATCACCACGAAGAAGAAGAGGGTTGAGGGTAGAGGAACCATAGTATGGCCAGACATTTCTCAGGGTTCAATAAAGCTGGCTGGGAATACCCTCCTCCAGGCCTGGTACTTAGAGCACTGCCCACCAGTCTCCACTGCCTTCATCCTAAGTAAACCTAGGTTTTTCAAGGCATCAGGTTCCGAGACCACTACCCTATAGGTGGACCACAGCTGTAGAGCAGAGGCTGGCCCAGCCACAGGGGACTGCCCAGAGTTAGGTATTCAAACTCTAGCCTTCAACAAGCACATGGGCTCCCCACCCCCAGCTAGCACAGGCTGGGCTCGAAGTACAAAAGATACAGCCCCTGCTTGCTACACACCTCCAGTGTCAGACTAGAACTGAGTCTTCAGTGCCTACTGTCCTCTCACACTGACCCCCAGGGAACACCACTAGGCAGAGACAATGGGCCAGCTGCCCAAAGCAGAGGCAGGACAGGGCCCCCTGCCTCGGGGCAGAGCTGGGGCTAAGCTTACCCCCAGACCTATCAGTCAAACTACCTGCCACTTCCTGGCATCTACACAGGCCACACACTATTTTTAGAATGCTATAAAAGCCAGAATTGAGCTCACAATGACCCCATGAGCTACACTGGGGAGGCCAGGCTACAAAAGTCCTTGGCTGTCTCTCAGAAGAGGAGCTGGGGATCAGGAAATCAGTTCTGGGAAGGGTCTTGAGGACTTTCCAGTAACATACCTTAAGCAAGGAGACCAAGTGAGGCCCAGAGAAGGATGGCATACAGCCCCATACCATAAAGCAGCTCAGGATATGGCAATCCCAGGGCTCACAGGTGGAAGTCACTGAGGTCAGAGGTCAAAGGTCTGGAGTTACCCAGAGCCTAGAGTTCTCAAGAAGTCCAGATCCTAAAATTGGCTATTTGGGTGATGCTGGCCCAGGGGCTTTTCTGTGTCCCTGTGACCACACACAGTCCCCAAGACAGGCTGGCCTAAGCTCCATACCCACATGTTACACACACAGGTTCTTTGTGGTATACACATGCTTGAGCCACCCCATGTAGTGTGTGTGTATCACAAGTCCACACACATGTATTTGGGTATACATGAGCTTCTGTTTGAACTCAGCACCTGGGAGTGCACACGAAGGTGGGTGCCTGTGTGACCTATATTCAGGACCAAGGCAGCCTCACTCACCTTCTCCTACCAACCTTGCTCCCTCCTTTTAAAAAACATCTTCAAGTCATTAAAAAAAAAAAAAGAGAGAGAGGCAACCAATTAAAAATGGACAAATGGACAAAGGAAGGGTATGAGCATGGCCCAGTGGAGGGTACTTATCTAGCATGCAGGAGGCCCCAAGTTTCATTGCCAGGATTGAAAAAAGGGGGTGAGGGAGTAGAGAGGTGAGTGTGGGTGCAAAGAGACATTTCTCAAAAAGAGCATGAAAATGCCCGATAAACACATGAAAAGATTCTTAGTGTCCTTAGCAAATCTAAATCACAGTGAGATGCAGCTCCTACCCACCAGGGTGGCTGAAATCAAAGACCACTAATATCACATGCTGGTGAGGGCCTGAAGCCTCAGATTCCTGGACTTACCTGCGGGGGGGGTGTGTGTGTGTGTGTGAAATGGGAAGCCACCATGGAAAAGTCTGGCAGGTCCTTGGAAATGTAATGGTTGAGCTACCTGATGCAGTAACTGCACAGCTAAGAAATGAAGTCACACCACAGAATCCCACACATAAACGCACGGAGTGGCTCAAAGTGGAAACATGCCAAGCACGCACCAGTGGTGGAGAAAATGCGGTATACTGGGGCTAGAAAGGTGGCTCAGAGGTTAAGAGCCCTTACTGCTCTTGCAGAGGACCCAAGTTCATTCCCAGCACCCATGTTAGCTGGTACAACTGCCTGTAACTCCAGCACCAGTGTATCTGACATGTCTGGCCTTCCTGGGTGCGCGCACACACACACACACACACAATTTTTTTTAAAAAAGAAGAAAATGCAGTCTCCATATAACAGACTATTATTCAGTCTTCAAAGATAAGCAACATTAGTGCAAAGTCTTGGGCCTTGAAAACATACGAAGTGAAGCCAGACACAAAGGCCCCACACTGCAGGTGCCCATTTACAGAAATGCCTGCAGCTAGCCAGTCCATAGAGAAGTGAACTGGGGAATAGTTAAGACACAGAGTTTCTTCTGGGGCTGAGAAAATGTCTAAGGTCGATATTGGTGTGGCGCTGTGGGGACCCCAGACCTGCAGTACCACCCACGGAGCTTTATGGCTGCAGCCTGTCACAGAAGTACAACATCTGATGGTCTGAAGGGTTCCACACACCTGGTCCTACTCAGTCTGAGTCCTCACAGGGCTCCATCAGCCTCAACTAGGTCCTCAGCTCTCCATTATGACATGGAGCAAAGAAGAAGCCAGTGACTAGCCTGAGGGCACACAGCGGATGAGCCTGGAGTCTGACCTGGGAACCCTGAGCTCTCCATGCCTCTGAGGCCTAAGTGCCAAACTGGAAAACTTGCACCCTCTGCCTCCTGCCCGGGACCCCATACACCTATGTCAACCCAACAGCTCGCTCTCTCCATCATATGCTATGTCGCAGTCTGTGTGTCCCACACCACCAAATGCAGCTAGACTGACCAGAGCCCTGGGGAGACATCTACATGTGCACCCCCATCTGGCAAAGCTTTTCAGAAGGCCAGCCACAGGAAAGGACAGCATGGTGGCGGGGGATGCTGTCCCAGGACAGACAGGTTCCTGGCTGCTGAGGCAGAGGGCAACAGTCAGACTGTGCAGGGGTCAGCTGGAGGGCAGTGGGGGGCTAGGAGAGCCAGTCCGGAAATGATACTGAAGGTGAGTCCTCAATGGTAGAAAAGAGAACAGGTAAAGGCACAGGGGATAGCCAGTGCCTTAGGCAGGTGGACCATCAGTGCTGAAGTCCCGAGGAGGAGAGAACCGAACACCGAACACCCAGAGTTTTTCTCAAGAAAGCAGTGACGATTCCCAGGGGCCCCACACCATTGCTCCTGGGAGAAAATCAGGAAGGTGTAGGGCTTTCTTCTGAGAAGACAGGGCATCCTTGGGGGTGTGGCTCTGAGCTGAGCTGAAGGGAACCCTCTGGCCAACTGTAGGGATTTGGAGGCATCAAGGAGAGGCAGGTGCAAGGGTTTCTGTGGGTGAGCCAGTGGGATGAGCAGGGAAGTGGCGGAGGGGATAGAAGATTCCTGAAGGCCTCATATGTTGGAGGACATCACCAAGGGGGGGATCAAGCCTAAGGGAATCAAAGGGAACCTTAGCTTGGGTGGTTTAAGGAGTCTGAGGACAGGAAGGGAAGAGGAACACGAGCTTAATCTCAAGAAGACAGCCCTGCTGTGCTCACCCCTCACCAGCCCCAGGAAGCACTGGGTCTGTGCTATGTGACCCTGGCCAGCCCCTTCACTCTTAGGCCTCAGTGATCCTGGGTGCAATGGGTCCCCTTTAAAATCTCCTTTAAAAGGTAGCTGTACTCTTCTGAATCTTCCAGAAGAATTCCTAGGCTGCAGTGGGCAGGCATATAAGACAGTGAGCCTGGGCAGTAAGACATGGATAGTGATTTCCTACCCAAGATCCCTTCCCTCACCTAGCCTACCAGGTCCCCAGCATCCTCAGAAGTCTAGAACTGAGCAGGCAGGATACTGTCTCCAATAGGATTCATCAACACATTGAGAAACTAAGACCCACAGAAATAAGGGCATCCCTGGACCTGTGGGTAGCTCCATTGGTCAATGGGTATAGTGCCTACATTACAGGGACCTTCTCTAGACAGGGCCCTGAGTGGCTACTGGACACAGGAGTTGGGAAGGGGAAGCTAGGAAGATAGAGCATCCCCAGTTATGTCCCTTATGGGTGCCCAGGCGCTAGCTTGGCTTCTCAGCCCAGCATGGACTCAGTCACCAGAGTCTAGATGTAAACCCTGCCTCAGTGGGTCTCAGGCCTGCACCTTAGTACACAGAGTCTCAGGCTGGGGGCATCTTTGTACAGCAGGGATGGGGTGGAAACAGGGATAGTGAGGTGGGCCATCACACAGATACCTCTGACCCCACGGGGATCTACAGGCTCTGCCTGGTGCAGGTTAAGCAGGCTGCCTTGCACCTCTGTCTACTTGTGCCCCAGTAAAATGAGGTATTATCAAACACCCCTTGAAGAGGCCTCTGATAGAGATAACTGGAGAGGCATTGCATGTGCCAGGGCCAGAGTACCATGGAGAAGATGGGTAACATACTACATGTGCTACAGATATCACCCCTCTCAGAGAGGGTCTGACCCTGGGCCTGCATAGGTGCTATATATTTCCATGTGTGAGTGAGGAGTATGCATATGTATGTATGTGTGTGTGTGCGCACATATGCGCACATGAACTCGCACATGTGTATACACGCACAGAGATGTATATTAATTTTGTGTGCATGCATAAATGTGAATGTAGGTATATACCTGTGTGCAAGTCTGGGAATCTGTGTTTGTCCATGGCATACATCTATGAGCATATACAGATGTATCTGTATTGATGCATATGGTGTGTGTGTGTGTGTGTGTGTGTGTGTGTGTGTGTGTGTGTGTGTGTTTCCATGTGCCTATCTGCCCTTCTCTATCTCTCTGGGTCCCTCTGTCCCCTCTGGCTCCCACCCCACCCGGCCCCACCCAGCTTGGCTGAGTCAGTGTCTCCGATCCACTGTAAGCTTCCTCACTGCGGTTGTCATAAACAGAGCAGCAGGGAAAGGCTTGCCAGGTCCGAACACGCAGGCCTGCCTGCGCCCCAGGCTTTTGTTCCGACCCAGGGTGGCCCGCACATGCTGCTGTGCAGCCCTGGAGATAGTGCCCCAATTGGGGGCATTGAGCCCAGAGGATAGGACCTGGCTATACAAGGGAACGTAACGTTGGAGTCCAGGGGTCTGTGTCTCTTTTAGGTCCCATGGAGCTCCTGAGGGAAGGCAGACAGCCCCTGGAGAACCATGGCCTCTCATCCATGCTGCCCTGGGACAGTGTTAACCACCCTCCATTTCTCCTTCCCTTGGGGCTGCTAACAACAACAACAAAAAAAAAAAAAAAAAAAAAAAAAAAAAGCCAATGCCCTGGGGAGAAGTGGGATTTGGGCCTCAGCCCCTCCTGACACAGGAGGAAAAACTGAGGCCCCAAGGACCTGAGGCTATACACTCAAGGTCACCTGGGTAAGCTAAGCCACTGGCCCAGGAAAGATCTCCCCCCCCCCACCCCCCCAGGCCTGCCTGACTATACTCCTGACAGGGCCTGCCAACGAGGTGCTAATTCCAGTCCTGGACAAGTTCCAGGTGGCCTCTGAGGGGCTGAAGGATGGCCCAGGCCACCACACCCAGCTGCTGAAGGCTACGGAGCTCAGTGACTATGACAGTGGTCTTCTGGGAGCAGCCCTCCCATCTGTGAGCTGCCTCCAAGCCGGGATAGAGTCCAGGCAGGAGACTGGGGCCCATCTGCATCCCAAGCAAGCAGCTGACTTTCAAGTTCCCGAATGTCCCTAGAGTGCCGGCGAACAGGATCCTGGGCCTAAGAAATGTCTGTTCTGCTGCCTTGGCTGGTCCTGGTATTGGCTCAATGGACCATATATGAGATTCTCAGACCAGGTGTCTCAAAACCCTCAAGGTTAGGGTCCCTCTAGCCCTGTCCACCCCACCCCCACCCCAGTTCACTTAGGATGCCCTAGGCAGAGTCCTGGCCACCATACTGCAGGTGTTCAATGCTAGCATATTGAACCACCCCAGGGTCTGATAATGGCAGCCACTGTCCCTCACACCGCCTTGACTCATAAGGCCCTGGGAAAAAGACCATCAGATCTCAGTTCAAATGTTCTCTTTGCCCTGGCCAGGTGAGCCAGGTCACTTCCATCCCTTCTGAGAACACTGTCACCAAACAGAAATCTCAAGCAAGCCATAGGTATCTTGGGAGGTTTCTCAATGGTCACAGTAGGAAAAGTATAAATAATGTGGGATGTCAATGTGGGCGATGTTTTCTTTAGCCAATATTTGCCAATAGTATCATCCTAATATACTGTAGGATAATGGGACGCTTACTTTTGGGGTCTGAGCCCTGTTGTGTCTTACACTACTGTGCACTCAGTGGAAGTATATCTGCCAGCAGAGGCCTCCAGCTCTCAGGAAGTCAGGGCAGTCAGTGTCCTTCTGGGGACAGTCTCCCCACCCCACAGAGGCCCACTTGCAATGCTCTGGAAGGGCAACAAGTACATGTGCTGAGGAAACACCCTCCCTCCGCAAGGGCCCTCCATTCTCAGATGACCTAAAAAAGCCAATCTACCCCCTCAGCAAGGGCCCTCCATTCTCAGATGACCTAAAAAAGCCAATCTACCCCCTCCCCAAGGGCCTCAGCTGCCCTCCTGCCGCAACACTGGTGGACCTGGCTATAGGGACACTGTCCCTGTAACAAACTCACTCATAAAGCCAGCAGGAAGGAGTCAGCCTTGGTCTGCTCACGTGAGCTCAGATTAGGGGTGGCCCTTATGCCTGGTCATGTCTGAGACCAGCACATGATGGGCAGAACTCTGCATGCTGGAGCTGGGGACTGCAAAGCGCAGTCCAGGCCAGCTTAGTGGGTCAGAGGCAGTGGGCTCAGGAGGAACTGGGGCTCATGCATGCTTAGAATCTTCTGGATGCTCTGAGCTCTTTCAGGGAGGGGGCTCATGGCATTCCACCTGTCTTTCCGCACCCTTCAGCCTCAACTCTCCCATACCACCACCCCCAGCTTGCCCCCCAAAAAGCACCTGCCCTTCAAAAAACACTCTCTGCTTCCTGGCCTCAGGGCCTTGGCACATTCTGTTCTCTGCATCTCCTCCCTGGGCTCTCCTCTGGGGAAGGCTTTGCTGAAAGTCCTGGCTTGATTATGGTGACTGTTAGCAGCTCCCACACTTGCAAGAGGACCCAAATTTCTAGCAGCTTCCCTGGAATATACAGGTATCCCCACACATATTCTCCCACACCTCACCTCTGTCCTGCCCTGTCCCCCACCTCCCCCCCCCCCCACATCTCAGGGCAGAGTGGGGCTGTACTTAAAATGCATCAGCCCCAAGTTCATTCTCAGTCCATGGAAGAGACCAGTTGGAAGAGCTCTGGGCTACCACCCTCTCTGGAGTCTGCTGGAGTCTGGTGGGAACAGCACCAGACAGGCTAGAGAGCAGAGTGTCAAGCATGGGATACCACACATCGGGGAATCTAAAGACTGTCTTGATCTTCTCAAAAGAACAAAGCCACTATCAACCTCAGTGTGCCACACAAGGCTACTGTCGTGGTCATCACGAGAGTATTGAGCGTCCCATCCATGGAGGTATACGAGACACCGCAAAGGTGTTGGAGAAGAATTGCAACTTCACAGAGGGGTCTTGCTGTCTTAAGAGGGTTTCCCTTCCACATTTACGTTTCTTTAGGACTGGCCCAAGGTCACAGGCAAGGCCTAAAGGGGGCTGTCCCACCATCCAGACCATTGCCCCTCTCAGGGACAATCATTAATTGGCCCTGCTTGAGAGGCTGCTCCCACGAGAGCTCCCCGGCTGCCTGCCAGGTCGGAGCTTGGCTTCCGGGCGTGTCCAGGCACCCAGCAGGCCTCTCAAAGTGGCCAGCTCACAGTACAGCCTGCTTGCTGCTCCTGCCGCTCAGCCGCTGAGAATGGAGAAGGAGCCTTCTCATACATACAGGCAAAGCCCCTGCGGTTCCCGCCCCTGCTCCATCAGTTCGGCCTGTAGCCAGAGCTGCCCTGCTTGAGTGCAACAGGAAGCTACAGGAGGCTACGGCAGGGCAGCAAGACCCAGGCTGGGCTCCAGAGAGCCTGCCCATCCCAGGGCTGGAAGGGCTAGGGACAGGCACAGGCTGACCCAGCTTGAGGGTGTGGAAAAGCCCCCCAGGAGGGAGGCAGATGAGCTATAAAGAGGTAGAGCAGAGGGAGAGGCCTCTCGGGCTGAGAAGCGAGACAGGGAGGGGTCTGGCTTACTTGGGCAGACAGAAAAAGCCAAATGTGGCTGGGGCTCTGGTGGGAGAAAAGTAGGGTGAGGGCCTCTGGGCTAGGAAGGTAACCTTGCCTTAGGGCAGTAGAGAGTTACTGCAGAGATTAAACATTGCTGGCTTTTTGTTGTTGGCAATGGATTTGAAACAGTCTCATACAGACTAGGTGGGCCAGATGGGGATGACAGGACCATACTGCAGCACCCTGGTTTAGGAGGTGCTGGAGAATCGAACCCAGATCCATTAGTGTACTAGGCTAGACATCTACTCACAGAGCAGAAAGGAAAGGACACAGGGTGGCTTCTGTCTGGCCCAGTAACTGAGGCTGTGGAGGCCAGGAGACATTCACAGCTTCCAGAAGAGGGCCAGAGAAGAGGCTTCTGCAAGGGTGAAGGCGTAGAGGGGTGGAGAGTGGAAATGCCCCCAGGTGGTCAGGTGGGAAAGGGGAGCTAGGCACAGCACATTTGAGGAGCCCGATGCCACGCAGAAGAGCCAAGGTGTCTGTGGGTCAGTGCGACTCAGAACATCAATGAGCTTTCAGGGCACTGTGAAGAGAGTCACCCATGTGTGCCTCGGGGATAGGACATACCTTATCTAGGGCAAGGCAGAGAACAGGTAGAGACGGAAGAGAACCCAAACTGATGAGTCAAGTGGGAGCCAAGGAATGGGACAGTCAGCAACACAGGCCACTTACGACCTGGACAAGAAGCTATGTGGAAGCGGACAGTTGTGGGCTGGGGTATAAGAGAGTCCTTCCAAGGACTCTGAAATGTTCTGGAAGGCAGGATGAAGTTCCAGGTTCTCCCGAGGAGAAGCACCTGAGGCAGGAATGGTCCTCTCAAGAGCAGGGGGCACGAACAGTGGGAACTACAAACTTGGACAACAGCCACGTTTGCAGCCTGGTCCCCAAGGGAGCAAGGAGCAGGAAGGGCACCCAGGGAAGTCCCCCACCTCGGCGGCCTCCTTGCTGTGGGCAGAGCTGTGCCCTCCCGGCTGCTGGTGGGCCCAAGGCCACTTCTCAAGGACCAGCTATATGCTCGTCAAAAGGTAACACCGTATGGTAAAGGGACAGCTGTGGGGCCAGCATTGCTCCTGAGAGGACAGTGGGTAGAGAGAGTCACTGGGATACTGGGGAAGGCTCAGGGCTGTCACATGTCTCTCTCCTTGTGTCTTGTGTTCCCAAAGTTCAAGCCCCCACTTCCCTGAGGCTTGCCTTGATTGCCAGATGAGGTGGCAGACTCCGGGTCTATACCCCGGGCAGGCTGAGTGACGGCAGACGACCTTAGAACAACACTTTCCTCCCTGTGGGTCGGGTGCTCACAGATGCCTCCAAACATGGCACCTGGGTAAGTGGGTGGGAAGCCACACAAGGCGGGTACCTCTGCCCACTACTGCCCTCCCCACCATTCCCCCAGCTGGCACCTGGAGGGAGTGATCTGCACTTGGGTGGCAGAGCCCCAGGGAGGGGGCGGTGCCATGCTCCTGGCTGCACTAAGTGCCACCCACAGGCTGCTCACCACAAAGGGGCCCTCGGGAGTTTTCCCCTACACTATCCCCAGTCCCATGCTGGCATTGGCAGCCCTGTAGAGCTGGCTCCTGCCTGGGTCCTGTGGCAGCTGCAGCCCTCTGGGGTATGGGGGACGCCGTGGGCCCGAAGGCTAGGTAGCCAGCAAGCCTCAGACTGTTGTCTCATCTACAGGGCAGATAGTCCACAGGGCAGCCGGAGTCCTTGTCTCTGTCCACAGGCAGCCCACAGCATTTATTGAGCACCTACTGACTTCAGGCATTGAGACCCAGACAAGAGCCTACTGGCTCGGAGCTCACACTGCAAATGAGGAGACCAAGGCTTACAGTAGCCCTGAGAGACACAGCCAAGGTCACACAGCTGGATTCAGGTCTAGATACTTTCTGGAAAATTCCTTTTAAACCTCTTTCTAATCCTGAATGGGGTCCTCCCTGGGACTCATTCTCCTTATCTGTAAAATGGGCACCATGTAGCCCAAACAATGCTTCAAGGACAGGCACCACCATGTACCCCTAAGGGCTGTGCCATCAACAACCCCGCCCCCCCACATGATCATCATCTTCAAATGGAAGACCATCCCTGCTCTGCCCAGATACATCCCTGTAGCTCTGTGCGCTGGAATCCCTCAGCAAGGAGCAGGTGGCATCTCATGGTCCTCTCTGGGTGGGCTGCAGTGCTAACCCCATGTCAAAGCCTCACACATTCTCCCTGCTTTCCAAATGGAAACCACAGAAAGTGGAGCAGGGGCCTGGGTCCTTGAAACTACAGAACAGGCCCACCCACTGCATTGACTCCCTAGCCTCTGGTTCCTGTCTACATGGGTCACTGTGGCCCACCTCACACCCAGGCTGTGTGGGTTGTCTGACCTGGACTTGGATTGGCTGGTGGGTGACTTGGCCCCCAGCCCACAGGCCCAGAGACACCCTTACCTACTCGGAGCTCTTGACCGAAGACGGTCTTCTCGCCCAGGGCGGAGCAGTTCCAGCGGCCAAATCGGAACTGGTGCTGGCACTCATTGATGCCCATCTGCGCCCCCTCCCCGATCACAATGATGGCATCGGGTCGGCTCTGGCAGATGGCACGCTGCCGTGGGGCCAGGCCAGGAATCTTGTTGCAGATGATGTTGGCTCCTAGGGCCACCACGGACGACAATGCTCTGTGGAGGTAGAGAGAAGATAGGTGTTGAGAACCCCTCAGGCAGTCTGCTGTCCCCTACTGGCACTAAACACCTCCCTCCATGGAGCCCCACCAGCCCTGGAAGTGTTAGAACCACAGACGAGCTCACACCTGCAGAAGCCATGGTCCCCAGGCCTGAGTCAGACACACACATTCTCCAAAGCAATGTCCCACCTGGGATCTGACTGCCTTTGCACAGTCCCCAGGTGTTTTGGAGCGGCACTCCCAATTCCCAGACCATTGGGCTTTCCTCTCTTCTCCTTCTGAGCCCAAAGGACACAGCCTCTAGCTCCTACCTGTGTGTGACCTTAAGCAGACACTCTGAGCCTTCAGAGTTTCACATTAAGGGAATGGGCAGAGACACCTGCTGCCCCCAGCATACAAACAGACACACCTGAAATAGTGCCCGCTCCACTTCCAGAGGAGTGGGTGTGCTGGGAACAGACAGGATCTGACATGAGGTGAGCACCTACTGTGTGCTGGGCTGGGCTCAGAGCCTACGGCTGCCTTTGTAATGACTCCTGGCAACTCCCAAGGAGGAAGCCTCTTGCCAAGTTCACTCTGAGCTTAGAGTATTATCAACACAGTTGTTTGTTTTTGTAATGAGGGGAAATTCACATAACATAACATTAACCATTTAAAAATGTACAGCCCCGTGGCCTTTAGCACACACACAGTATTGTACAACCTCCGCCTCTATCAGGTTCCAAGCTTTTCTCAACGTCCCAAAAGGAAACTCTGTACCCATAAGCAGGCACTCCCAGCCCCCCCTCCCCCAGCCCCCGGCAGCCACTAATCTGCCTCTGTTCCCACGGGGCTGCCGCTCACTCGCTCGGACAGTCTGTGGAATCTTACAATACGTGTGGTCTTTGGAGCCGGATTCCTTCCACTCTGTGAAATGTTTTCAAAGTTTATCCGAGTCACAGCATACATCAGTGCCTCGTTCCTTTTAAAGGCTGAATAATACTCCATTTGCACAGCGGGCCCTCACTTATTGATCCATGGCCCAGGGAAAGACACCCAGCCCCACCTCTCAGCAGTGGCCATGAAGGTGCACAAGCCTGATATTGTCTGAGTTTCCGATCTTTTGAGCACCCACCACTGGGGATGGACTTCCTGGGTCATCTGGCGATCCTTTGACCTCCTGAGGAATTGCTAAAGGGTTTTTCCACAGCCGTTTTACTGATCTTTTGGTTCTAGGTACTCAGAGAAGGAACATCAAGAGAAAGCAGAGAGCAGCTAGTCTTCAGGTAAATGGCCAGGGCTCGGGCTCAGCATGTGTAAAGCCCAAGGCTCAAAACATAGTAACACATAAGCTAGATGTGGCGGCTCATGCCTGTAACCTCAGCACACTGGAAGTGGAGGCAGGAGAATCAGTTCAAGATCATTCTTAGCTACTTAAAGCTTGAAGTCAGTCTGGGCTACAGGAGACCCTTTTGTTGTCAAAAAAACAACAAAAAAAGTCCCAGGCTTTAAGACAACGGACTGAGCCAGGCGGTGGTGGTGCACGCCTTTAATCTCAGCACTCGGGAGGCAGAGGCAGGCAGATCTCTGTGAGTTCGAGGCCAGCCTGGTCTACAGGGTGAGTTCCAGGATAGCCAGGGCTGTGTGCAGAAACCCTTTCTTGAAAAACCAAATGATGATGAAGATGATGATGATGATGATGATGACGACAAAGCAGAGTTGAATTGCTTAGGAAGGGAGCAGTGGTGAAGAGGGGCTGCAGGGGCCCCCAAAGCTGACAACTAGGCCCTGGACCTTTGGCAAGATGGGGACCATTTCCTGGCCACTGCCTGTGGAAGTTCTCTGAGAACGCTGTGTTTTTCCAGGCTACCATACTCCCCCGGCAGCTGGGCAGTCCCCGTGTGGCCTGAGCCCCCAGCATGTGCTACAACCTCAGTGACACTCAATCTCTGTGTCCCGCCCGCCTGCTCTACCTGCTAATCTGGCCAAGAGCCCCCCTGGGTCTCCCGTGACACAATGGGGTGAACACGCCCCAGGCTGGCGTTGAGGAAGGGCATCTGGGCGGGTGGGGCTGGGAGCGGGCTGGAATCTGGGGAATCTAGCCCAAAGTAACTGTAGAATCCTCAGAAACCGAGCTGGGGAAACGAGATGGATGGGAACGCCACCAGGCACCACCATGGGCAAAGCAGTCACTTTGGTACCAGACCTTAAGGACACTCCTTGTTCCCAAGTTTCTCCAACAGGCTTGGACCTCAAAGTCTCAACTGCCTACCTGCGAGAGAGCTCAGATCATCAGGCTAAACTGTGGGGGCCTTAAGGGGACACAGGGTGAACTGGGGGCAGCAGGAAGTCACTGCAGTGGCCCCCAGCCTACTCTCCCACCTACAGGCAGCCCCCTCTACCACCCAGATCTGACCACATCACTCCCCCTGCTCAACATTCATCCATAGCTCCCCACTGCCCTCTGCTTAGAAATACAAGCCTAGGGGATCGGCTCTGAAGATTGTTCCCTTCTACCTCCACTGTCCACCTCGACTGTATCCACATATCCCTCTGTTAGCATGCTGCCCCTTCTCTCTGGCTCCATCTGGAAAACTCTACTCCTCTTTCCAAGTACATCCCTTCCATAAGCCCTGGCATCAAGGAGAGGAACAGCAGGCATTTGTTCTGAGAGTCTAAATCTCATCCCTCTGTGCCCTGCGGTTCCTGTCTTTACACCACCTCCCAAGGGTCAGTGCCTTGAGAACAATGCCAAGTCCTAGTTGAATTTGTGGCCCAAGAGTGACCTGCAGAGGAAGGGCCCTCTTCAGCTCCCATAGAAGAGAGGAATAAAGGAAGGAGCAGACTAGACGCCTGAGTAGCACACAGGAAACCACTGCTGGAATTCGGCACCCAGAAAACAACCCCGTTTTGTAAAGGATTTGACACGTTTCCCCAGAGACTCAGGAGAAGCAAGCAGTGAGATGCAACCTCACACATCCTTCCAGGAATGCAAACCACTGCGCGCCCACCAGGATCCCTGTGAGCAAAACCAAGAAGCTGTAAAAACCGGGTGCGGGCGAGGAGGTGGGGGAGCAGAGTCCTCCCGCTCCACAGTCGCTGTGGGCAGCAGCAGTTTGGCAGAGAGTTAAAAGTCACACAACAAAGCTGCCCGGAAATTCCATTTCTTGGCATAGATCCAAAAGAGCTGAAGACAGGTGTCGAAACAAAACCTTCTGTATGAATGCTCCCAGCAACACTATTCACAGTAGCCAGAGGATGGAAATAACCCAATTCTCCATCGACGGGTGAGTGACCGAAAACAAAATGTGGTATGTCCATGCCATGGAATATTATTCGGCCATAAAAAGGAATGAGGCATGCATTCATGCCCCAATATGGAAAAAGTTCGAAAACATTATGCCATGAGAAAGAAGGCAGACACAGAATCCCAGATGTCACCTGAGTCCGTTTAAAGGTAATGTCCAGAATGGGCAAACCCACAGAGATAGAAAACATGTGAGGAGGGGGTGGGGGAATGGAGACTGGCTGCTGAGCAACTGTGGAATTCCCATCTGGGCGATGGAGCTATGTAGGCTGATGGTATTGTGGCGATATGAAAACATGAGATGCCACCTTTCTGTGGCTTAAGATGGATAGGGCAGTGAATTTCATTTGATGTGCCTCTCAACCACAATTTTTTAAAACAACTGCAATGCACAGGACTCTACACACTTCAATGTAAAGGACCCACCGGAGGTAGGCCATCGCCCCATGTGGGTATTGGTGCCGCCAGAACAGGAATTCCAGCCCCTCAGCCCAGTTTGTGCCCATACACTCTCACCAGTGTGTGAATCACAGGCTATAGTGACCAGGTACAGTCACAATTTGAAGACGACACAAACTTGTCTTCCTTTGTGCTAGCAGGAGACCCGCTGACACTACTCAGCACTCCCCTCTGAGACCAGGCTCTGTGGGGTCTCTCCTGACATCCCAACCCCACAAGGACTCTGCTTTGCAGGGGCAGGGGTGAGTGCTCAGAGGGTTTGGGGAGCTTAGGAGGCCTCCAGTCCCACTCAGAGCCTGCACTCCACTTTCAGAGCTCAGGGGTGGAGGCTTAACTAGGTGTTGGGAAACCATGCAAAGCTGGTAAGCCCTGGGAGGAAGACCTGAGAGTAGGTATGAAAAATCAGGCCTTCTTCCTATTTCTTTTTCTCTTTGAGACAGGATTTCTCTGTGTAGCTTTGGAGCCTGTCCTGGAACTCACTCAGTAGACCAGGCTGGCCTCGAACTCACAGAGATCCGCCTGCCTCTGCCTCCCGAGTGCTGGGATTGAAGGCGTGCGCTGCTGCCGCCACCACCACCTGGCACCTTTTCTTTTTTTTTAATCAGAGGTTTTATTTATTTATTTTAGTGCGTGTATATGTGTGGATGTACCACAGAACATGTACGGAAATCCTTGGTCAACTTGTGAGAATCCCTTCTCTCCTTTCAACTTATGGGTCCTGAGGATCATGTTGTCAGGTCTGGTAGAAGCACCAGTATCCACTGAACCATCTCTTCCATCCTTTTTTTTTTGGGGGGGGGGGGGGGGGACAGGGTCTCACCCTGTAACCCAGGCTGACCCTGTACTCACTCTATAATTCTGCCTCAGCTCCTTCAGTTGGGAGTTGTAGGAGAGTGCCACCCTATCAGGCTAGGCCTTTTGAGTTTTGTTCTCAAAACCCAATCTGAGCGACCTCCTTGCTGAAAAGCCCTTCATTCATTCATTCATTCATTCATTCATTCCTTCACTCATTTGGCTTATGGTGGAGAAACCTGGTTGCAGTTCTCCATACCATAATCCCTGGCACCACGGATCAGATCCCAAGCTCCTAGAGCAGGCTAGACCCTGGCCAATCCAAGCTTTTGGGACAGAGGAGTGGGCTGCAGGCAGAGCCTGTGAGTGGGAAACATGGTTGAAACTCTAAAAACTAAGCAACTGGTGCCAGCAGAAGGCTAGTGGCATGTGGGGCCTTGCCGAGGTTGTTGGCAGTGGGATGAGAGCATGCCTGGCACCCTCAGCAGGCCACCCTGCAGGTGGGCCCCGGCTCTCATCCCACATTGGGAAAACCCTCTTCCCAGCCAGCAGCTGCCTGCTCAGGTGTCCAAGTGACCAGACCAGGAAGGCCTGTGAGCAGAGGAGC
Organism: Onychomys torridus; assembly: GCF_903995425.1. NCBI lineage: Eukaryota > Metazoa > Chordata > Mammalia > Rodentia > Cricetidae > Onychomys > Onychomys torridus. The sequence continues at coordinate 50,345,118 of NC_050458.1, forward strand.
CTGGCTGGCAGGGCTGTGTGCCTTTGTGGTTGACTTTTTCCGTGGAAAAATTCTGTTCTGGGCTTGTCCCTCAAACTGCTCAGGGGCCTTAGGACATGGGCAAAGTGCCAGGAACGGTGGGCCACACTGTGAGTCTACAAACCTTCCTCACCTCTGCCCTGGATCCGGCTCCTAGCAAGAGCTCAGAGGGGCTGTAGATAAGACCTCAGGCTCAGGCCAGAGGCCAGCAGAGGCCAGGGGGACCTGAGTCTTGGGATGCCCAGCTCTGGATTTAGGCTGGGCATCATGACAAGGAGGACTGCCCTGGACAAAAAGACCTTTCTATCTACCAGATGCTTAAAGGGATGGGACTGTCTTCCTGACAAGGGAAGTGAAGGGCAGAGGAAAAGAGCTCAACCTTACAGGCACTGCCCAGTGGTAGACACCAGGCTACCGACACCCAGTCCTCTAACGCGGAGCCTAAGGCCACAAATCCTGCTGCTGACAAGCTCTGTGGGAACCCTGAACATGCATCTTCATGGAGGAGTAGGGAACACTCAGGTGCATTCCCTAACCTCTCTATGCTTCAGTTTCCTCCTCAGTAAAAGGGGTGTGAGAGCATCCTGGACACACGGCAGAGCTGGTGACGAGACTCGCTGGGGGCACATATGCACTCACACCACAGCTAGTATGCGGTGACATTTTGTGTGTGAGGTCATCTCTAGCCTCCAGGCCTGAGGCTGGGGTCACTCTGGTCCTTCACTGGACACACATGGTGGACACACTCCTGGCTCCATCAGTCCCTCTGGGATCAGCAGGGCACAGTACCTACAGTGGGAACCTGAACCAGTGAGCGCTCACTGTGGCCTCCACGCCCACCCAAGGGGCCATCCTCAGGCTTCTCCTCCCTCCAATCTAGCCATGGTCCAAGAACCGAGGGAAAACAGTGTCAGTGACCCAGCCATGCATGTGGCCATGCATAGGGGGCAGACCCCTTCTTCAGCCAGGCCTCACCCTGGGGTCTCCTTCAAGTAGCCCCCCTTTCCAACGTCCTTGGAGAGCACCAGCTTATATTAAAAGGCTGGGGGGAGGGTGCTCCCTAGGATCAGGACTGAGGTAATCTTGTTCTTACTTGGTGTAAAGGACACTTACACTTCCTTCAAGAAGGAGGCCCTCCAAAGCCTGCCCCCACCAGGGGGCGGAGCAGGAATCTCTTCTAAATCCTCCATGCTGCTAGAGTTTTAAAGTGCTTGAGTCAGAAAAGACCTACTGTGTGCTAGCCTGAGCTCCAGGTCCACTTAATGTCCCTATATGAAAACATCAGGGGCCAAGTATGATACAAATTGTTATTCTTCTCCCCCAGAGGCCCAGAGAGGTTTGGCTTCCTGGGCTGGCAGGCAGGCAGGGAGTGAGGAATGCAGCCCACTGCGCCCCCCCCCCTCGTGCCTCAGTGGGTGAACGAATGAAGGATCTGAGAGGGAGGGATGAAGGCCTCCAACCAAGCGTCTCAGAGGCACTGACACACAGCAGAGGCCCCTCACAGGACAGCGACCTGGCCCGTGGCTCACATGCCAAGCTGAGTGAAATGTGGGGGGGGGGCACCCTCAGTATAGTGGGGCAGTTAATGGCTATAGGGGAGTTATGGGGTTCCCTCTCTTCATCCTGGGTAATAGATCAGTGAAGCCATGCCATTTACCTTGTCCCTTTCCACTGAAATGGCCAGAGAGAAATGGTGTCATGGCTAGCTGCAGAGATGACCAATGGAGCAGTCTCTCCCACCCAGAGGAAGCTTCTGGCCCCCTTCAAAATCCATGGATGTGTCCTAAGGTGGCCACAGAGCTGGGTTTCTCCACCCCAGTATTCCTTTTAAATCTCTACCCACAAGAACAAATGATAGCAAATACCCATAATAGCAGTGACCTCTGCAGGGCTCTTCTCTTTGGCCCAAGCCTTTTCCACACGGGACCAGGCTGCCCCCAGGCTGCTGGGCTGGGACAAACACACAGGAGGGAAGTCATGGGATCCAAAGACTGTTTAGAACCAGAACTGGAACTGAGCCCACCTTGACCTGGAGACACTCAGGGACCTGGCACTCCTCTCTGAGAAGTAGGTGCCTCTTAAGAGCTCCCCCAGGACAGGCCCCTTAGCCCTCCTGACTCTCCACCCTCACCTGCTCCAGCTCCTGGCCTAGCCTGGAGCCCTGTCTGCACTGCATGCAACCTGCTCCATCTCAGGGCCTGGCCCAGCCCTCCCAACCTCAGACACAGCCTCCCGAACAGCCGCCTTCTCGCTCCATCCTCCCTATCCTATGGTGCCAGCATTAGATCTCTCTCTTCTCCCCGCTGCTGTGCCCTGCTTTCAGATCTGCTCTCCCACCGCACACACACCTCCTCCAGCCCCCTTGGGATCCCTGCACTCAGTGTGTGACCCTAAGTCCCGTCCAAAGGCCATTTGCAGCAGGCTCTGCCTCTCGCCTGCTGCTGAGTCCCCAGGGCACGTATTCCCCACCTCTGCCAGGTAACTGACTAGTCTTAAAAGGGCACTGGGTTTGAAACACCCACTCCTCATGTTTTCCTGCTCCAGTCCTAACTCTGGAAGGTAGGGACAGGCTGGTCTAACTTCCCTCTGGGCCCCCCAGACTTGGCCCAGCCAGCTGCCCAGCTGCCCAGCTGCTCAGCAACTCCAACCCACGCTCCTGGCCCAGGGCACTTTGTAATTCTTCCTTCTTGGGCATCCTCCGGCAAAATATTTGAAGAATGTTCTAATTATCTATGATTGGCCAGGAAGGCGGGCCTGGGTCCACTCATCCAGGAAGTAACTCAGCAAATCCCCTGGAGGGTGGCGCTGAGCTCTCCCTCGGGTGGGCAGGTGTGTCCAGGGCTTTTCCAGCCACTGAGGGGCCCAAGGGCTCTTTCCAGACTCTGGAGCACAGAGGGGTACTCAGGCGGTGGCAGGTGGGGGGTACTGGTTGGGAGACAGGGCTAGAAGAACCTCAATGTTCTTGCTAGGTAAGTGGGGATAGGAATGTCTCCCCAGTGTAGACTAGCCTGAGCCCCCAGATCAGAGTGCCCCTGACACACAGACATTAGCTACACTCTGAATTAGATAAGACTGACCAAAGAGAGCTCACCCAGGCCAGAACTGAGCACAGCAGGTCCCCTTGGCAGGTCTTTAGAACAGAACTGGCTGGGTGGTGGTGGCGCACACCTTTAATCCCAGCACTCGGGAGGCAGAGCCAGGCGGATCTCTGTGAGTTCGAGGCCAGCCTGATCTACAAATCGAGTTCCAGGAAAGGTGCAAAGCTACACAGAGAAACCCTGTCTCGGGAGGGGGGGGGGGGGAGAGAACAGAACTGGTCAGAATGGAACCCAGCAGGTGCCAAGGTTGCTGCCTTCAGCCCCCTGTCCTCCCTCTGGTCCTCCTTCAGCCTTCCCTCTGCTGATAAGCCCAGCTCAGAATCACGGGCAGAGCGTGCAGCTCTAGAGCTGTGTTCTGTTTCTCCCCGTGTCCCTCCCCATCTCTCTCTCTGTCAGGGTCTCAGGTAGCCCAGGCTAATCTCAAAACCACTAAGTAGACAAGGACAACAACAAACTTCTGATCCTCCTGCTTAGACCTCGAAGTTCTGGGGGTGCAGGTGTGCACCACCTCAAAAGGAAAGTACCTGGACCCAGGTGAGGCCCTGGAGGGAGTGTCAGAGGGCAGGTCTAGCCTGGCCATCTAACTGGCCCTTTAGAATGCCCTGACACTGAGCCTGCGCCTATAAACAGAAAGCCAGTCACCCACCCAGTTCGGTTCCCACACTGTTCTAGCCATCTTCACGGTGGCTCCTCGTGGTGGACCTTGAAGCCCAAACTCACAGAGGGGGAAACAGACAGAAATAAAGCTAGAAGGGCCCTGAGGTAACTAGGAACTGGAAATGGCTGAGAGCAGGTACCTCTAGGGCTCTGCCTAGGAATTCAGCCACCCCAAAGCCCCTTCCCTAACCTGCCTGGGCCTCAGTTTCCCATATCAAAGGCTGAAGGCAGGTACCTCTAGGGCTCTGCTTGGGAATTCAGCCACCCCAAAGCCCCTTCCCTAACCTGCCTGGGCCTCAGTTTCCCATTTGAATATCAAAAGGCTGAGGTGAAAGTCAGGATACCTGAGGCTAGACCCTAAAGAGGGCTTCTGTGGCTGTGGGGACTAGGCTCCAGTCCTGCGCAATCTCTGAATCTTTCTGACCAAGCTGGGCCAAGCTGGGCCTCAGTCTACCCATCTGTCAGGAGGGTGTACACTCTGCCATGGTTGGGTCTGCTGTAGGTAGCCCTTCCCCTACAGCATGGGTCCCAACTTTCCAGGCCACTGCTCCCCTCAGCTGCTCCTGGTGTTCCCAGGCAAGAGAGCAGAGATTCTGCTGAAGGTTTTCCCACCCTTCTACATAGCTGGCATTCCATCCAGGCTTCCTGGGACCCCACCCTGGAGAGAAAGAAGGCAGTCTGGGAGAAAGCAGACAGTGAGCAGGAGGCCTGGGTAGGTTGGGGCTGATGGAGATGGGAAAGCCACAGCCTCAGAGTGGTACAGCGAGGCATGGGCAAAGGGGTCAAGGGGGGCTGATGGATTCACTGAGCCCTTACAGGGGTCATTTTAATTCCAATGACCTCCAGCTTCAGACATTTCAGGACCTCTCCTGGCACACAAGGCCCACCGTAACCTATTGGACCAAGTCTTTGCCCTGGGAAGGGCACCCTGCCCCTCCGACAGTCAAACAGGACTCCATACCCAGCTCACTGCCTCCACCTCCAGGAAGCCTGCCTGACCCTGCTTCACTGTCACTGCTGGCATGGCCATGTGTGCCAAGCCTGGCACAGGAGCTGAAGTGGCTTCTCTCTACTCTTACCCCTGGCTTTTCCCTTTGCTTCCCACAGTACAGGTGGAGATCGCCACATCCAGAGATGCCAGGGCCCCTGAGGCTGTGAGGCTGGTTGAAGCTCAGCTGGAGCTGAGACCCCCATCAGCCCAGCATAGCACTTACTATACAACCTATGTGATATGGGGTGCCCTGAAGGCATGGCTGGCCAAGATGCCAACCCGAGACCCAGCAACAGATGGACAGGTGGGTGTAAAAGGTGGGAGGGAGCTGGCAGGGCCCCACTGGCTGACTGCCAATTTGGGAGTCTGAACACTGGATGGCTGAACCAGCACTTCCTGGGACACTCTGAGAATATTCTGAGTTTTAAGTTTGGGGACCAAGTCCCACACACAGAGGATAGCAAGTCACCATCTGTCTATAGACCTCAAGGCAGGGCTGAGCTCTTACCTAGTATAAGGTGGGAGACAGAGCCTAGAGAGGATGGGGCCCACTGGCCACACAGCAGCCAGGGCAGTGTGAGCGTCAGCCAGGGACCAGACCCATCCTTGCTGTCTGCTGTCATCACAGCTGGGGCCCTGTCTGAGTCAGAAGCCCCCTGGGCACTGCTCCCTGATCCCTCACCTTATGGCTTTCTCCATGACCCAAATGGCCTCCCCAGCCAATTGCCTTAGAAATCGAACGCCCTGGGAAAGGAGCCACTCAAGCCTAGTGGCCAGCCTGGCAAGGAGTTTATTATTCCCATTTTCCAGAGGAGGCTCAAAGAAGGACAGTGTTTTGTCCAAGGCTGAAGAGCAGCTTGGCACAGATAAAGCCAAGTTGTTGCCTCTGCGTCCTTGATACCCTCCCACCAAAACTATGGTGAACCCGTTACTTCCCGCTACAGGAATCCCCACCTTGAGCCCCAGGGGAAGATGGGGCTCAGTTCTGCCTGTACACCCCGCCCCTGCACTGCTCTGTGAGGGGTCCAGAAAGAAACACTGACCTGTAAGCTGCCAAAGGGCAACACCGGCCTCTCAAACTATGCTGCTTTATAGGCAGGGCTATCAATCACACGAAAGGAGGACTTCCCTCCGGTGGACTCATTATCATGTACTCTACTGCAGACACACCAGGAAGGCAGTGCAGAACCTCAGGCAGGGGGCCAGGAGCCCCCCACCACAGGTACCACAGCCTGAAAGGAAGCTGTCCAGCCCTAAGACCTCCTGCTCCCGCTGCAGGAGGATAGCATAAAAATCTAAGCACTTTTTCCTCTGGCCATCCTGAAGGCTGTGTCCATAAGGTCCCTCAGGCCATGAATCTCTGTCCCAGAGCTCTGGCAAGGTAAAGAGAAGCTAGAATTGTCAGGCCCTGGCTAGTGATCTCTCCACACCACCTACCTGCCCAACCAGCTCTAGGCTCTCTCTATTCAGTCTTAGACCATGATGTATCTTAGCTCAGCCCATCAGAAGGTCACTCTGGGAGGCTGGCATGCTTAATCTGGTGTTCTACCCTGTGGCAGCACCACCGAAGGGAACACCAGCCCTGCTTGGTCTACAGGAAGGCCACACCAGCACTTTGGCCCACAGCAGCATATATGGTGGCTTAAATTCATCCCTCCCCCAAGAGCCAACCTGGTCTATAGTGACACACATGTCCCAGGAAAACAGAGATGATGGAGACAGCAGGAGGCAAGGGGGCAAGTCTGTTTCCGGGGAGGTGGGGTGGTCAGCGGCACTTGGAAAGTCCCAGCACTCCCTGCCAGAGGTGAAGTCACCCCCAGAAGACCTGAGTCCCCTCCCGGAAGGTGTTCAGCCAGCCCTCAGTTCCTGTTTCAACCTGTGTCCCCCAGGTTGGTAGGGATGACTTCTAATGCTTCTCAGGTCACCCTATACTGGAAGTCTTTCCTTGTTCACCCCTACTGAGGGTCAGGGTGCCTGCTGTAGGGCTCTGTGTGAACTCAGAGGAAGGTGGACTGGAGGGCTGAGATAAATTAAGGGCATGTGAAGAATCAACTGAATGGGCAGGGCTAGCTAGAGGGCGGCTCTAGAACCTCTCTCAGATGGGAAACCAAGATCTAGAGAAGCCAAGGGTGCCCCAAATCCAGGCCCAGCCACATCTGAGAGCATATCATCAAGCACATACTAAACCTACACACAGGTCCCAGGCTGGCTTGTTGGCCCTACTTTTCTTCCTGTTAAAGCTGGCCTCAGATTTGCTGGAGCAGAGCCAAGACAAGCAGGGACATCTCCACATCCTCTGGGAGCATCGCATCTCTGTCCCCAGGACTCAAGCAAAAGCTAGCCCCCAAGTTGTTGAGGAAGCCTTTGCTCAGGGACCAGCGACTCCTGGTCCACAGATCCTTGCAACCAACTTCTCTCGTTGGACTCTTCATAAAATGTAATGGACGTGAGAGAGGTAGCAGTGTTGGTTAGACGCTAGAGGCAGCATGGACAAACCTGGGTTCAAATCCAGCCTCAGGTGCCCGGACCTGAGACACACCTGGCCCTGACGGCCCCACCCTCACATCCCTATGCCAGAGGTAGCTTGGTTTAGCCCTGTGCCAGCAGCCTGGGAGCACAGAGACTCAAGAGCAGACTCCAGACAGGCTGTGCATGCCAGGACCACAGGACAGGTCCTTCTGGAAATGTGAACCCTGGGGCTTGTGTTCCCAGTCTGGAGTCAACAAGACAGCTGGTCCATTCTCACTCTGAAGACTATTGTTTGAGACAGGCCTCAGTATGAAACCTGGGCTGGCTTTAAACTCATGATCCTCCTGCCTCAGCCTTGTATGCCAGGATAACAGGTGTGCAACCCCAAAAGGACTTTTAAAATCTGTTTTACCCTCAACAGCCTGCTCCTGGGAGCAATCTGGAGTCCCACTTGTCTTCATCCTTCCAGGGACCAGGCCACATGTAGCAGCTTCACCTGGGTTTGGTGGCAGCCTTCTGAGCACAGAGAGATCAGGAAGCCCAATGGGAGAGGGTTCTGGAAGGTGATAGAGGTGCTTAAGTATCACCTGATAGGACTCCCAGGAATTCTGGCTTTTCTTCCACCTATGTGCTATGTGCATGCCTGGGTGATCACCATGGTTCCCAGCCATGCTCCAGCCCTTGGAAGGCTTCCCAACCGATAGCTGTAGTACTGGCTAGTTTTTATATCAACTTGATACAGGCTAGGGTCATCCCAGAAAAGGGAATCCTGATTGAGAAATGCCTCCATAAGACTGACCTGTAGGCAAATCTGTGAGGTAGTACCTTGATTAAGGATTGATAAGGGAGGGCCTATCCCACAGGGAGTGGCCTCAGATACTGCAAGAAAGCAGGATGAGCAAGCCACAAGGAGCAAGTCAGTAAGCAACACTCTTCCATGGTTTCTGTTTCAGTTCCTGAGTACGGTTCTTCTTGCCTCAATGGTTTTCCTCAATAGATGGGTCTGGGATCTGTAAGCCAAATAAACCCTTTCCTCCCCAAGTTGCTTTTGGTGATGGTGTTTATCACAGCAACATCAAACCTAACTTAAGATAGCTACCGTGGCCACGCCGGGGCCGCTGCAAGCCAGCATCTCCTACTCCCAGGCTCAAGCATGGTTGCAACATATCTGCACTGGTGCAGTCATTCAGCCACACACCTAACTGCTTACACTGTGGGCCCAGAGCCCTGGATTCCCTGGTATCATGCTTACAGCTACTTGGATGCCTCCAGGACCAGGAAGCTCTTCTCCCAGACAGCAGCAAGTCTGGCCCAAGCCTGGGGATCCATACTCAAGGGCAAGGTGACTCTAGGTGGGTAGGGGGCTGGGGGGAGGGGCAGACTGAGCCAGAAGACAAGGAAAGAGAGGGAGCCTGGAGTGCACCTGTACCCACCCCCACCCATCGGCCAGCCTGAGGGGAGGCCCCCAGCCCCACACCAAGGAGAGAGGACAAACGGCCGTTTTGTCCTTGGCCAGCGGGCGGCCTGTACTACACAATGACCCTTTCATCAGGCTGAGGGAGCCCTGGGCCGGGGTTTCATCTGACAAGGGAGGGCGCCAGCCTCTTGTCCCCTTGGGAGGGGAGCTGAGCCCTATCCCAGCCGGACTCAGGACTGTGCAAAATGGAGGCCTCCGGGGAGCCCTGCTGAAACTGTTTCACCTGCCTGGGAGATGGAGAGGTTAGTGGACTGGCTATGGGCTGCACAGAGGGGCCCTGCTCTGGGCACTTCCCCCTGACCCTCTGCTGACAGACAGCCTGGGTTTGAAATACCAGTATCCATCCCAGCCCCTCTGCTACTACCAAGCTCAGAAACACTGGCTCAAACCTCAGCAGGGCATCCATGTCCACCAGGATACCTGCAGCAACATAACCCTGGTCCACGTGCCCCTCCAGGCCAGCCTGAGGCTTGGAGGCTCTGCAGGAGAGCTCAAGGGTAGAAAGGTGGCAGAGGCAGAAAACGTCATTTCTAGACATCTCCCTTCCTGGCAGTCACCTGCCTCATTGCACCGGTGACTGCGGGCGGTGCCACCTCCCTGCTCTGGGATGGATCACCGCAGGGAGAGCCAGCCATGTAGGGGGCTAGAGCCAGGAGGGCAAGATGATGACCCGGGGTCTGGGGGACCTCATCTCTCAGGACGCCGCTGGTACTGTGTCTGCCTCTCCATCTCCATGGGGACCGGTGGGTGGATGTGTTGGACAGCCATGTTCTCTCATTCAGGAGTCTCTACTGCGATCTTCCTTAGTTTGGCCAACACTCTTCAGTCTTTAGAAATCCTGTTCAGATCCACCTGCAGAATGCCCTCTAATACACCCAAAGAGCACACCATTTCCTCCTGAGTACACTATTCCCTCTACAACTCCCTCCGTGTCACTAGAGGCCAATCCCACCCCCTTCCTGCTACCCAAGATCCAGCCACCTGTCTCCTAACTATCCCTTACATCGGGATCTGCACCGAACACGGGCCCCTGAATCTTCTCTGAGCGCTCCAGGCCGCCCTGAGGTTTTCGTGACCTCCACAGAGTCTCCCTGAGCAGAGGCGTTAGCTAGGGTCAGGATACAGCCAGGAAGGAAGAGGTAGCGCTGGTATGAAAACCCAGATTTGGCATGCCTCATGGTCTCCAGGACTCCAAGGAAACCAGGTTAGAAAGGGTCCCACGCTCTAGCTTCCCCCACAGCCAAAGCCCAAAGAGGCAAAGCCCTCTGCACACACAGGGGCTGGGAAAAGTCCACCCCAGCCTGTACCTCACTCCCCTCTCAGCTACTGAGTCTTACCATACCACAGTGGGTTTGGGGGTGGTTTTCTGTGGTTCCGGGGGCTCCAGCTGGCAGGTTTCCTGGGAGTTACGCTTGCCCTCGGGTGTTCCAGTTCTAACTCTGTTGTGCCAGTATGGGGTGTCACATGCTTTCAAACCCAGAGACAACTGGGTCTGACCTGAGACTCCTTTCCCCTGTGCCTGGTGAGGAGACTTGGGCCCAGACAGACATCACCCTCCAGGTGACCTGTCCATGTTGGAGTCCTGTGACCCACACTGCCCCCCTGGACTGTGATGCCACAGGAGCAGCCTGATTCAGCGCCCATCTCACCAAGGGTCATACCCACAGGGCTTTTAGGACTGTGGTCAGCACCACCGGCGAAGCCACAACAGGAGTCAGGAAGAGGCCTGACAGGGCCTGGGGAGGACAGTGGTGAGCACCCTCTGCACCCCCAAGCCAGGTGGTCGGTGAGTAACCATCCTGTCACCCATGACTCACTCGGCTCCCCAGAGCAGGCGGTTACCATGACAGGCTATACCGGAAGACATGGGGGGGGGGTCATCACAGACAACTACCACATCTAGGACAGGGAGGCCAAGAACGGAAGGGACCTGCCCTTACAGTAGCCCAGGCTGGTTCTGGCTCCAGGCTTGGGCCTGGCCCTGACACCAGCTGACCCAGCACTCCAAACCCTGCTTGTGGCCTCACCTCCCATTTGCCTTCCCTTGGTCCCTTGTGGTTTCCCCACTTGGCCCCCACCCTCCAACATGGGTAGAGGTGGTCAGAGCTACTCTCCAAGCTGGGTCATACTTGGAGTCTGATGGGAGCTCAGGGCCCTTCCAGGCCAGCACACCCGTCCAACATGATCAGCAGCAGGGGCCCAGGCATGTGTCTGGGATTCACTGTGTTCGGATGATAGCCCAGCATGGGGAGCTGGGAGAACAGCCCAGTTGAAAGGGGCAGGATCAACTCTTGGCCGGTGTCTGTGATCCCAGCAATGGGATGCCTTCTGGAAAGTTCTCTGGAACAGAACACAGCCTCCACTCAGGGCCCCTCCTCGCTGTGGCATCCTCTGGGACATTCCTGTAGTGTTAGGAGTGGGGTGTCTCACGCTGACCCCTACCACCTTCCCGTTAGCAGAGTTCTGCACCGACCAGCTAACCAAGTTCTGCCACAGGGGAGCCTGAACCGTGGTGGGCTAAGGCACCATGCTTTCATTCTAACTGTAGAGGCATGCTCCTTCCTAGGCATCTTAGGCAGCCAACCCTGTGATACCCAACAAAGTGAGGAAGGCCCAGCATCACAATCATGGGCCCTCTCTTTCTCTTTCCCAGGAACAAGGTTTATGAAAGGCCGAACCAGCGCTTTCTCCCCATCTTTCATAGCTGAACCCCAGGCAGGGTTGAGTGATGAGGAAGGGACCTCGTCTGCCTTACCACCTCCCACCCCAACCCCCACTCATGTTGGCCCCAGCTCTGGCCTGGACACACTTGAAAAGCTGCTCCCTTGAAAGAATTTCAGCCCCCCAGAGCTGGCAGCATAGTCAGGGACAAACCTATGTGGGTTCAGATGGTGGAGGTCACCACAAAGCTGGAGTGGGTCCTCCAGGAGAAAACTGGAGGCCTCAAAGGTACACTGGCTACCATCTGCCAGAGCACCCTGCAATTGCTGTGTGGCAAATCATCTTACCATCCTCTCCTCTCAGACCCAGCTCCTGGCTTCCACCCCTGGACACCTCCCCAGGAACACCAAACCTCAGCTGCTAGCTTTCCCAAATGATTTCTCAGAGTTAACTGCAGGCTTTTCAGCAAGGCTTAAGACTGAGATGGCCAGGATCTGGGGAAGGGGAGGCCTCAGGAGCCCCAGAAGCAGGAGCTTTGGGGTCCTTGGCTGATCCATTTCAAGGAAGGACATCAGAAACAGGATTCTTTTGGCCAGGTCCCCACTGATCAGGCCGGGCAAACGGGCCCTGCGCCCTGCCCCGGGAGGCCTGCTACTCCCCACCCCAGGCGATGCCTCCGCAGCCAGGGCTGCCGCCGGGCTTGGAGCGCTCCCTCTGCCCGGACCTTGTAATTATGTTCCACAGCCGGGGAAACCGCGGGCCTCGCAGCATCTGGCTGCGGTTGCGAACTTTTGTTTCAAGATGCGCGACTATTTATAGAAGGAAAACTGGTAGGATAGTAATTTCCTAGGAGCTGGAGGAGAAATTGGCCGCGTCTTTATTAAAAGGGGTGGGGGCGGGGCAATTTATCAGGACTGTGGCCGCGGGGCGGGGAGGGGGTGGTGCAGGGAGCGGGAAGGCGGCTGCTGCCTCTGGCCGCGTTAGGCGACCCCGGACGTGGCCCGCGTGTTAAGGAGGGGGGGGGGGAGGGGAGGAGAGGGAGAGGGAGCGCTGGCTCTGAGGTTTAATCAGTAGCATCCAGCTTCAATTCCCCCAAACGGCGGTTCCATAAATCAAACTTCTTTTTAAATCGGAGGCCAGAGCATATGCGTCCTATTAGGAATCGGGCGAAGCTACCGCTGTGAGGACGCGCCCCCTCGGCTCGCAGGACCGCCTTGGGCCCTGCCCCAAGCTTCCCATAACCTGGTGGGCGCTGCCCAACCCCTGCTTTGCGCACTCTCTAGGCCTTGATACCTGGGCGCTCTGCAGCCTGAGTGCGCACAGCGCGCGCCCTCCTCGCCTCCAGGGAAAGCATCTAGTAGAACAGGGGTCAAGGCCTCCAGGCGCAGCAGGATGGCACGAGTGACCAGAGACTTCGGGGAACAACCTTGGCGCGCTATCTGGTGGGGCGCAGCATGCACGTGTCTGCCAGTGCTGGGAAGTAGATGTGTGCATGTAGCTCTCCTTAGTATGGCACGCCGCATGGGTTAATATGGCCTAGGGAGAAGGTCTTCCGCTGATCCAGGATCCTGCTCGGACGCGAAGGAAATCTTCACGCCGACTGACTCTTGCGCTCGGTGCATACAGCCTAATCTGCAAGAGCAGTCGGACCGCTCTAGAGCCACCTTTTCTCTGACCCCAAAGCTAAAATCTCTCATTGCCACAGCTGCCCCCACCCCCCAGGTGTTCTACATCGGCGGCTGAGGCCAGCAAAGTGACCCAAAAGTCCCCAGCTTCTGTGTACGCAGGGCACCCATCGCCGCACCCCGGGACCCTCTTGCCACCTCCCCCGCCCCCCTCCTTACAGCAGTAGTGGCTAGGGGCTACCCTCTCGCCCACCCCACCCGCCATCCGCGGCACTCACAGGTAGCTGCCGCTGGACAGAAGGAGAAAGATCTGCGGGCAATAGACGGAGACCAGCGCGCTGCGCGGCGACAAGAGGAGCATGATGGGCCGGCGCGCCTGGCTGGGCTGGACAGGCCCCACCCGCAGGGCTCCTGAGCCAACCGAGGCTGGGGTCTCCGCGGCCCTCCCTGATGCAGGGCAGCAGCGTTGGGCGCTAGGGGCCAGGGCTCGGGGGCCGGGGGACAGTGGTCGCCCGTGTCTCGACGCCAGGCCCGCACATCGTGCTGTATCTGGGGCAGCAGCAGGCGCTGGGGCTGGAGTTCGGGGCGGGGGCCCGGCGGGGGACAGTGGGCACGCCTTAGCGGCTCTCTGGCCCTCTGTCCGTCTGTCGGTACGAACGGGCTCTGTCGCTCACTCTGGCTCAAGTCTCCAAGTCTCCCAAAGCGCGCAGCTGCCATTGGACAGGCCGCCCCTACATCCGCCTCCTCAGCGGGCGGGTTTTTTTTTTTTCCTTTTTTTTTTTTTTTTTTTCAAGGGGAGGTTGACCAGAGTGTGCAGCGGGTGCCGCCCCCAGGGTTTGCCCAAGTTGCCTTGGCCGGGATACCCTCGCCACAACCTTTGGCTAGAAACACCGCTACGGAGAGCGCATCTCCGGGAGGCACTGCGCGGAGGCGTGTGCGCCTCTTAGGGGCTGTGCTCAGCAACATGTGCTCATGTGTGCATGCATGTGCTTGCATGTTCCTACAGGAGCATGGGCGGTTTAGGAGCCCGCAGGTGTGTGTGCACAGATGCCCTGTGTGTGTTGCCCCTCTGCCTGCATGCAGCTTGGTTAGGGATGGCTGGGTGTGGGTCCCTCTCATTGCACCTGGGCCAGCCCTGCTCTGGAGCTACAGTCTGGTGCCTAAACCACCCCCTTCATGTACCTCTTTGGAGAAGGCAAGAGAAGGCCCCCAGAGAGGGCACTCACCTCTAGCTTCTTCATCTTTTGCTCTTTTTTGAGGAGTTGGTTGGAATGGGTGCGGAGAGAGTCTTCTAAAGAACTCTCCCTCTTCTAGTAAATACTTTTCCGAGCCCACAAACAGATTTTGAGTCTCATCTCCTGCTTCTGCTGAGCCTGGCTGTATTAGAATGCACTTATATAGAGGCAAATGTCAGCTGTGAGAAGTCTCAGAGCAAGGGGTTGGGGGTGGGCTGCAGGAAAGGGTGTGTGGTACAATTGTGGTCCTGAAGAGTGGATCCTTGGCTCCTGGGCTTGGCAAGGCTATTCCTGGGCATCCAGGAAGCAGGAACCTACCTCCCTTACCTGCAGACCTCCCTGTCCTTTCTTTGCCCCTCTGGTTCTCCTGACCACAACAGCATGAACAAGCCTAGGGCAGGGCTGGTCCTGACATCTCAGTGACCTTAGCTGCTCCCTATCCCACCTTGGCCTCCTTCAGGACAGCAGCTCCATCTGTGGGGACTTTAGGTCAGGCATTGTGACTCCCTGATGCCATTATGCTTGAAACTTACTGAGAATCCAAGGTGCTTCTGGGGTTTTGAGGGCTGAATTCTGGTCCCTGCTGTTATGGGAGGTAGGCATGTGGGATGAATGTACTGGGCGGGATTTCTGGAGGCCCCACTGCACGTACAGACGTGCAGCAGAGGCAGATTTGGGGGCTGAAATCACAAAAGACCCCCTCCTCAGAATAAACTATCTGGGGAGGCCCCAGGGTGGCTCCTACACCTTTGATCTCCTGGTCATTGGTGGGAGCCACACTATTCCACCACTGTTACTTAAGGTCAGGGCAGAAGCCATCAGAACTAATGCCTCAGCCGCCTCAAAGGAGGTTAACATCACTCCACCATTTTCAGATGATGGTGAGAGACTGCTCTGGGGTAAGAGTGCACAGAGGTACCTTCCAGAAGTGATGAGATGCCCCCTCCAGAGAGATCTCAATGCCCTAGGCTTCCACACCATCTATCCCTTTAGGTCACATGGTGGCCCAGCAACCTCTCCTGCCTACCTAATGGAAGATACACACACACACACACACACACACACACACACACACACACACACACACAAGGAGGAGAGAGAGAGAGAGAGAGAGAGAGAGAGAGAGATTGAGATTACAAAAAGGTCCAAGCCTCTCCTTTGCAGGTCCCAGGGTGAGTCTCTGCCTATCCGTCATTCCTTTTGGTCTTTGGAGTTTTTTTAAAAACTCGGGGAGGAGGGGGGATTTTCTGGAGGGCAAAAAGTTCCCCTCCTGGGCTCATGTGCAGGGCTGGGACCATGAAAAGGAAAGCTTGTTCAGTCCCAGAAGGTAGTGGTCGTGGGCATTAGGAGCCCTCCCCCCCTGCCCCCCAGAATAGGCTAGAAGAGAGAGACCTTGGGTCTCTCTCATCCATTCTCTGC
Source organism: Onychomys torridus (assembly GCF_903995425.1). Taxonomy (NCBI): domain Eukaryota; kingdom Metazoa; phylum Chordata; class Mammalia; order Rodentia; family Cricetidae; genus Onychomys; species Onychomys torridus. The sequence goes on from NC_050458.1 coordinate 50,360,768, forward strand.
TCAACACTGACCACCATGCTGTGCATAACAGCCGGAGCCAAAGTCAGGCTTCCAGCAGCTGAAGGAAGATGTACACAGATGAAACCCAGAAATCCAGGGGGACCCCCAAACTCGGGAACCCAGGTCCTTCTATCTGACACCTTTTCCCATTTGCTGGATAGGGGGCTCTTTCAGAAGCCTCTTGTTGAAGGACTGGTGTTAAGGAAGACTGGCCAGCAAGGGAACCCCGAGCCGGTAGAGTCGGACACCCAACTCAGAGGCCTCCGTGCCAGAGCCAGGTAGCTGGGACCAGACTGAAGCCTCTCTCCCCAAAGGGCCGGGGATCCGATCCTTTGCAGGCCCAGGAGGATCATTACAGACTATTGAGAGTCCAGGAAGCCGTGGCCTGCTCAACCCGCCCCCACCTCCAGCAGGCTCAAAGCCGGCACCCCTCACCTTCATAAACAAACACCCAGGGACACAGCCTACCTACACAAACCTACAATAAACACAACCACCAGCAGCCGCAGACACTCCCGCCCAGGACTGCAGGAATAAAGCTAGGACCGGGGACTTCCAACCTTGCCTCTGAGGCCACCAGGCTTGGTCCCTGCCCCTCTCCGGGCCTCAATTTCTTCACCTGTAAGATGGCGGAGGTGCAAAGGGCTGGGAGGGGTGCTGATCTTCAGCTACTGTTTCTACCTCTCGCTTGGAAAGCCAGTCTCCCAGGTACCGGAACCTGCCCCTCCTACAGGTCTGGTCACTGGCCTTCCCAGGGCCAAGATGAGGCTGGCCTCCCAGGCCGGGCGGCGCGTAGTAGGAGCGCGGGCGCGCGGCGGGGCGCAGATGCCCGCAGGTGCTCGGAGTGGGGGTGGGAGTCTGGTCCGGGCCACCGAGAGTGACTAAGGCCCGCGAGGTGCACTGCGCTCCGTTCGGTCACACTGCCCCTCCACCCCCAATCCGGGGAGGCCGAGACAGATTCCGTCTAAAGGAGATCGCGGCTCAACAGGTAAGGACTCGGCTAGGTTCAGGAATGTGGAAATACGACTCGGAGCAGCTACGGCGGCGAGCAGCGAGTGCTGCCCGCCCGGAGCCCGCCCGGCCGCGCCAGGGGGAGCGCGGCGAGAAGGGGCCGGGCGCAGGGCCCCGGGCGGGCGGGGGCGCGGGCCCCGGACGGAGCCCCGAGGCTGCTGCGCCAGCCCCGCGGCCCATCCTGAGCCAGCCGGACGAGTTGTCAAGGTAATTTCAACATGTCCGGGTGATGGATAGAGACGCAGGGCCGCAGCGGGTGCGGGGGCCCGCGCGCTCGCGGCGGGTGCACGCTCCGATCTCCCCCGCCCGGGATGCCCCCCGCCCCCCGGCTCGGCGCGCCCTCTGGGCGGCGAGCGCTCGGCCCGGGCTCGACGCCCAGCGCAGCCCGGGGGAGGGAAGGCGCGTCCCACCCCCGGGGCCTGGAGCCCAAACAGGTGAAAGTACGCGCCCGGCACGCTCGCCGCTACCCGCGAGCCCCGCTGCGGCCGTCCGCGGGCCGCGCTGTGCCTGCTGCGTCCTGGGCTCCGCGCCCCTCGGGAACACTCCTGGCTCGGGGTGGGGGGGGGGGGGGTCGGATGAGTCTGCGAGGCTGAGGCGAGGGCCGGCCACACGGGCCACTCAGAAACGCCCTTCCCCCCAACTCGGGTCCCTAGGTCTGCTGGAGGAGGCTCCCGAGGCTGCCGGCTCCCCTTCTGCCGCCCCCGCCCACAGGAATACTCACCCGAGCTTCACGTAGAGGACGCCAAAGCAGAGAAACACGTAAAAGATCCACTTTCGAAAGTTTCTGTGCATGATCCAGGGAGGGGGGCTGCGCCATAGACAGCTGCGGCCGGAGGGGACGCGCGGGCGGGCAGGGGCCGGGCAGGGGCCAGGGGGCTGTGGGAGAAGCACACTCAGCCGGCGCTTCGGCTCGGACGGCGGGCGACGCGCGGGCACCCGGCACGCGTTGCCACCATGGTGAGCCCAGGGCGCCGCAGCCGCCCCGTGCGCCCGGGGGGGAGTGACCCCGGCCGGGAACCGCGACCTCGGAGCCCAGCGGAGTGACCGTGGGGCTCTGCGAGCGCAGGCCGGGGCCGAGCGCAGCGAGCGGGTGGGTGGGCGGGCGCTGCCTCCACTGGGCTCAGCCGCCTGGGGCCGTGCGCGCCTCGCGGTGCGCCGCGGCGGCCAATGTGTCCGCACTTGTCCGCCTCCCCAGGTGACTCGCGGCCCCGGCAAGCGAGCTGCGAGCAGGCGAGCGCGCCCCAGGTAGGAGGATCCGCCTCCCGCCCGCCCTCCTCGCTCACAGCGCGCTCTCGCGCGCGCGCTCCCGGGCTCTCCCCTCCCTTTTCTCCTCCCTCCCCCGTGACACACGAACGCATCTAACCCCGCGCCCCCCCCCCCCCCCGCCCCAGGCCAGCTCCCTTCCGATCGCCCTCCCAGGACTGCGTGGGAAGGGGGGAGGGAGGGGGAGAGTGCGGCTCTGTAGAGACACCTGCGCTCCTCTGAACTAGGGAGGGTGGGGGTAGGGGCGGGGGCTAAGAAACTCGCGCGGGGCCTGGTGGTCACTTGGTTTCCAGTTTCTAGTCGAAGAGGGAGAGACCACCCACCACCATCTCCTTTCTAAGGGCAGACACCCCCTCCCCTAGACATTACTCACATGGGGGCTTCCAGGGCCACACACACCCCGGATCAGGCATCGCTGCCTGCCCAGCAAACTCCGCTGAAAAATCAACGCCCAGCACTGCAGAGCTTGGGACTTAAAGGCTGGTAGGCACACGAGCCTGCCCACCATTAAGAGTGGCACCCTGACAGAGACTCAGAGAAGGGTATCAGAAGGCGTCCCTGGAGAGTCCCAGTCTGGGGACTCTCTGTCTCTCTCACTCTTCAGGGTTGTCTGATGCGGGTCTCAGATCTGATTCATGTTGATAGGCCAGAGTGGGAAGTTAGACTAGCCTCGGTGCCTGGCACATCCTATGTGGGTCTGGCTTGATTCTATTCTGGACAGGTGGGTGCCAGGGACCCTGCCTGCCAAAGCCAGGTCTGTCCTATCTCAGTGGACCAGCTAGTAACCAGATACCCGCTGGGGGGGGGGGGGGCCCAAGCCGGGTTTCCAAGTGTCTTCAACCCGGAACAGCATCAAATGGAGCCATTATGACAGAAGTGCTCAGTCTTTAAGGACTAGCCAGTACCCAGTTGCCTGGTGTGGAAATAAGGAGAGTATGAGGTGGTTCTGTCCTCAGGCCTGCATCGCCCAGCTCGGCCAGGAACCTCGATCTCAGAAGCTATCTTCCCTGCCCCTAATCCCCTTTTAATCTCTCCAAATCCTCTGAACTGTTGCCATGACCTGGGAAGAGCCACTCCTGGCCCCCAGGTTCAGAGGCCAGCAGGTGCAGCTATGCAGAACGTTTTGGATTGGAAGACCCTGTAGAAAGGAGATTTTGGACATCACGAGCAGGGAAACTGAGGCACAGACATAAAACAGCAGTATCAATCCCACACCGCAGTCTCCTGAAACCAAGAACTCTGGACGTCGCACAACTTCGTGGGTAGGGAGCTGAGCTGGGCCGGATGGCGGGAGCGAGCAGAACTACCCCGGAGCTTAGCAGGCGGATGCTGCCACCCCGTGGCGACAGGGAGTGACGCTTGCAGCTGGAGCTGGACTTGATGTGCTTAGGGGTTCCCCACCATGCCTGGGAATCTGGGGGCCACTCCACCCGTCGCCGCCAACAGCCTCAGTCTTGGAGTCGGTTAGCGAGACAAAAAAGATTTGTGTGGCTGCAGCGGCGGGGGTGGAGGGGGAGCTGAAATAGCGAGATCATCCCCACGGGTGCTCCATTTGGGGTTTTGGGATTCCCACCCCACCTCCAGCTGAGTCAGATCCGGAGGCCTAAGGGTTGGTCTGCGATTCTCCAAGAAGGATGTGGCCGAGAAAAGTGGGTGCTTCTGTTGGTTGATGGGGATCCGACCTGCTTTTATGCCTTAGTTTCCCAAAAACATAATGCCGAGTTGCTAAACATAGCGCGGAGAGTCTGCGGCACAGCGTTATGCTGCCCCCTGCCGGCATCAGGTGGGAAGCGACATCGCCTAGGCTTTCTAGGGGGCCAGTTACCACCTACCTACCATTTGACCTTGCTGTTTTAAGAAGATGGTTAAGGTTTGGCTCCAAGATCCCGCCACAACTACTTGTGGGACAAGGTGGAGACTAACTTTTGCTGGTGGTGGGGAGCTTCTCTCCACAGGGCTAGTTTGGGATTGGTGTGAAGAAGACATAAGTCTCCAGAGTCAGGACAGCTTCAGGGCCTGGTTTTCCGTGGGTTCGGCCAGGCTGAGCATCCTTACCTGTATGACTGCAAAATTTTCAACATCTTCAGCCTGGAAATACTCCTCCTCCTCCTCCTCCTCCTCCTCCTCCTCCTCCTCCTCCTCCTCCTCCTCCTCTTTATTCCTATGCTCCATGGTGTTGTTCTGATGTGTCCACCTCCAAATGAGTAAACAGTGATGGGTGGATGCATGTCTGGATGAATGGGTATGCGGGTAGATGATGCATGAGTAGATGTATGCATACATGAATGCAGGGATGAATGGACTGAGAGGTAGGTGCATGGATGGGTTACATGGATGCATGGGTAGGTGGATAGGAGTGATTGATGATCGATGCTTTCATTCCTAGATGGATGGTGTCTTAGGTGGGATTTCTATTGTGATAAAACACCATAACCAGAAATCATCTTGGCGAAGTTTATTTCAGCTTACAGTAGCACATCACAGTCAATCATGTAAGGAAATCAGGGCAGGAATTCAAGGCAAGAAAGAGGTAGGAACTGAAGCAGAAGGGTATTTGCTCAGCCTGCTTTCTTGTAGCACCCAGGACCACTAGCCCAGGAGTGTATACAGGCACTGCCCTCAGTGAGCTGGGTCCTCCAACAGCAATCACCCACCAAAAAAGGCTCCATCAGCCTGCCCACAGGCCAGTGTGGTGGGGAACATTTTCTCCATTGAAGCTCCCTCTTCCACAATGACTAACTTGTGTCAAGATGACATAAAATAAGCCGGCACAGTTGGTCCCTTCTCAGCATCACTGTTTGACTAGATTTTTCCCTTTCTCATGTCCCTAAGGTGGCATAATATTAATTCCACAATATAAAACACTCCAACTTTGTTTTTGTTTCTGTTTGAGTCAGAGTCTCTTTATGTAGCCCTGGTTGGCCTTGAACTCACAGACATCTACCTACCTCTGCATTCTGAGTGTTGGGATTAAAGGTGTGCACCACCATGCCTGGTAAACATTCTAATTCTGAAAAGTTCCACAGTCCTTAAAAATTCAAACGCGTTACAAGTTCAGTCTCTTTAGATGATTATCCAAAATTTCTTTAAAAGTTCAAAGTCTGTCTGAAATATGCAAAGTATCTCTAAAATTCCAAAGTTTCTCTAAAATATCCAATAACTTCAGGCTCCTGTAAAACCAAAAACCAAGCTAAATACTTACTCTAAGAGGGGAGAAGCAGGGCACAGTCACATTCAAATAAAAGAAAACCGAAGTCCAACAGTGTAAAGTGATTGACATCTGGGACCCACTCACGATCCTCTGGCCTCCAAAGGCCAGCTGACCTGTGACACTTCTCTGGCTCTGCCGTCCACAGCATACACCGCTTGTCTCTTAAACTCTGACCAGCTCCACTCCACTGTCCTTTGCTGTCCTTGGCGGTCATCCTGTGATACTGGCATCTCCAAATGCTGGAGTCTCCCTGGCAACTGGGCTGCACTTTTTCTAATGGGCTTTCCTGGATTCTCATCAGGGACTGTGACCCTACCACACGATGCCAAACCTCAATTCTCCATGACCCCTTCGATCCTGGGGCTTTACTTCAACTGAGGCAAGTGCTGATGTGTGGATGGGTGGGTAGATGGATGCAGGTATTTATGGCCTCTCCTGGTCTCTCATGGTGCCAAGCCCCTTCATGCCTTCAAAGCTAGTACCTCTTGGGAGACTCTTACACATTATCAAGTTCAGCTACCAGCACAAAGTACAGCTTTGGCTCCCTCTGAACCACAACTTCTGTGGATTGACCTTGAGGAAACATTTCCCAGAAAATTCATCTTCAGTGATGCTGGTCTCTTAATCACAACTGATTCTTCAGCTCCAACTGACCAGTACCAATTGTCCTAGCAAAGAAAATGTTTTACTTTAGTGGTTCTTAATCCAAAATATCACATAAATGGCTTGATACAGCCTTTGTCTCCCTCTGAAACATCACAAGCCAGGCTTCCCTTGCCTGTATTGCTCTCAGTGTGCATTGCGTTCCAAGTTCCTGCAACTGAGCTCTGAGCACTCAATGACTTTCGCAGCCCAAAGTTCCAAACACCTCCACAATCCTTCCCAAAACAATATGGTCAGGTCTGTCAGAGCAATACCTGACTCCTGATACCAATTTCTGTCTTCCTTACAGTTTCTATGATTGTGATAAAACATAACCAAAAGCAGCTTGAGGAGCAAAGGATTTATTTCAGCTTAGAGTTCTGCATCATAGGTCATCATCGAAGGAAGTTGGGGCAGGAACCTGGATTCAGGAACTGAAGCAGAAGCAGAAGCCATGGAAGAAGGATTCTTACTGGTTCGCTTCCCAAGGCTTGCTCATCCTGACTTCTTATAATAGCCAGGATCACCAGCCCAGGGATGGCACAGCTCACAGTGATCTAGGTTAACATTAGTCATCAGCCAAGAAAACACCCCATAGACCAATCTGGTGGGGGTGTTTTCTCAATTGAATTTCCCTTTTCTCAAATGTCTCTAGCTTGTGTCAAGCTGACAAAATTAGCTAGCAAATGGATGGATGGGTGGATGGTTGGATGGATGGATGGATGGATGGATGGATGGATGGATGGATGGATGGATAAGTGGGTAGATGGATGCATGTAAGGGTAGATGCATAGATGGATGAAATAATACATGGTTGGATAGGTAAGTGAGACATAGATGGATGTGTGCGTGCAAGGATGAATGAATGGGTAGATAGGTGGGTGGATGGGTACATTAATGTGGTGATTGAGAAATTATGGGCAGGTGGGTGATTGGATGGATGGTTAATGTATGAATGGGTATGTGGATGAATAGACACATGGGTGGGTGGGTGGATGGATGGATGGATGAGTAGGTAGTTAAATGGATGGATGAATGAGTGGGTGGATGGATTTGTTGTGGGAGCATGCAGGAAGTCATCCCCATGTGGACCACTGTGAGCTATGAAGATAAATTAAGTCTAGGTACTTTGCCTGGGACATTCCCAGGTTTCTTGTTTGTTTTTGTCTGGTTGGTTTTTTGTTTTGTTTTGTTTTTCTTTTGTTTTTGAGATAGAGTCTCTCTCCATAGTGTGGGCTGTCCTAGAACTTGCTATGTATAGCAGAATGGCCTTGAATTCACAGAAACCTGCCAGCCTCTGCCTCTTGAGTACTGGGATTAAAGGTGTATGCCACCAGGACTGGCAGATTTAAGCACCGAAAGTTCCCCATCTCAGGAACTCGTCAGTTCTGGATAACCACCCCAGACCTCAAATAAAAGTGAAGAAACCAGAATTCTCAAGTAACTGATTTCTCTGGGACCCTCGCAAGAAGTGCCTGGAAATGATCTCACAGGAGATGAGGGCATATGAAAGGTAATGTAGCTCACATTTAGTTGGCAGGCGTGGTGTGTAGCATGAATCTTAAAGAGTCTTATTAATAAAACAAACACGGAGTCAAGTATGGGGTCAGTGCTAGAAGATCAGAGAAGCAGAACAAGCCACAGCCACCTCACCTTGCCAGTTCCTCAGCTGATCCTGTTTCCTCAGACTGGAAGCTTCTGAGTCCTCATCCAAATAGATCTCAGCTGAACTGCTGCTCAAGAGCCTAAAAGCTTAACCAGCCTTAGTTCCTGATCCTCACGCCTTATATACCTTTCTGCTTTCAGCCATCACTTCCTGGGATTAAAGGCGTGAGTCACCATGTCTGGCTGTTTTCAGTGTGGCTTTGAACTCACAGAGATCTAGGTGGATCTCTGCCTCTGGAATACTAGGATTAAAGGCATGTGCTACCACTGCCTAACCTCTATGTTTAATATTATGGCTGTTCTGTTCTCTGACCCCAGATAAGTTTATCAGAGTGCACGATATTTTGGGGAACACAACACCACCACAGCTGTGTGCTGGGACTCTTGCCTGTGCAGCTCCTCTGAGTCCTCACAAGACACCACAAAACAAGTTTCCCTTATCCATAGCAGAGTGCCTCGAGTCCAGTCTAGGTCAGGCAGGGACCTGGAATATGGAGGAGCAGATGGATGCATGAAGTAACTGCATAAAAGCCCACCTCCGTCTCTCCTGACATCTCTGTCCTCTGTGTGCTTGGACACTCCAAACTAGTTTCTGCCCCAGGACCTTTGTACATGCTGTCCCTTCCAGCAGTGTTCTTCCTCTGGATCTATCTGGTTCTGTCCTCCGCTAAGCAGTCCATATCAGAGCCCCCCCTCCACATCCTTCCCCCTCAAATATAGCCATTGGTATTCTTTAATATGACTCTGGATACTCCTTTTGAAGAAAGATGCCATTGTGTTATCTGTCTGGCTTCCCTTGGCATATAAGCTTCACAGGGACGGACCATTGCAACGTCTTGTTTATTGCTCTGTCCTGCCTGGAGGCATAGAGTAAGTGTTCTATTAAGTGATTATTTGAATGAACAAAGGGGTGAATGAATGATTTTGCAGGAAGCAGCAGGCCCATGTGACCTGCACTGGTCCCGGTTGGAAAGAGAAGGACCTGGCCCAACTCCCCTGAACCCTGAGGTTAATCACCCCAACACTAGCATCAGTCACACCTGCTTGTTGCTGCCTCCCCCCAACCCCAGCCCCAGCTTCTGTGTGGTATCCGGTGAAGGACATTTGAGTGATGTGGTCACTGACATTTCCTAAAAATTCAGCAGCTCCAGCTCCAGGTGCCCTGAGTGTGCACTGGCCCTAGATGAGCAGCTGGTACCACTAAGCTCAGGCAGATGAAAGGACAGGAGAGAGTGGTGGGCGGGGCCCAGCTCACGTGGCTGGGGTAGTATATGCCAACTTGACACAAGCCAGAGTCCTTTTGGAAGAAGGAACCTCCACTGAGAAAATGTCCCTATCAGACTGACCCGTGGGTATGCCTGTGGTGCATTTTCTTGAATCACAATTGATGTGAGAGAGCCCGGGCTGTTCACTGGGAGCAGTGCCACCCCTGAGCAGGCAGTCTCAGGTGGTGTAAGAAGCAGGCTGAGGAAATCATAGGGGAGCAAACCAATAAACAGAGTTCCTCCATGGCTTCTGCTTCAGTTCCTGCCTTGAGTTCCTGCCCTGACCTCCCTCAGTGTGTGTGTGTGTGTGTGTACATGTGCCTGCCTGCATGAGTGTGATCAGGATGTGTAAGCCAAATAAATCCTTTCCTCCCCAAGTGGCTTTTGGCCATGGTGTGTTATCACAGCCGTAGAAATCGGACTGTCACCCCTGCCTGTCAAGCAGAGCTAGACTCTTGCCACCATTGCCACTCAACCTCTTCATGGGGCAGAAGCAGAGGGGAAGTCCCGGTAGCCACTGCTGGGAACCCGGGTCCAGTGAGAGGAAGGACACCAAGGACAGCCAGAGGTCAGTAGTGAGGCATTGCGGGGGGAGGACTAGGTGATCCCCAGAGGGACTGAGGCAGATGGGAGCAGGAAGAGAAGGAGGGCGTGTGGTAGGTTCTTCAAGATGCCCTGCCCTGGTTCCAGGAGTGCCCAAGACTGTGGTAGCCTGTGAGACAGGCGCACGTAAAGTCACAGTCTTTTGACTCCCTCAGAGCTTAAACCCTCCCCAGGCTGGGTCTGAGTTCCCGGGTTCATAAAAGTTAGGTTTCCAGCAGCTGTAGCTGGAGGGGCTGTGGGAAAGACCCAGGAGGCAGGAGAGATTGACTGAGGGCAGCCTTGAGGAGGCGCGGCCTCCTGGAGAGAAGGCCCAGGGCCTCTAGAGATTGAAAACTGTTGGAAACCATCAGGGAAAGTGGGAACCTCAACCTCCCACAGCAATGAACAGAGTTCTGTGCCTGCAGCCAGGACTAGCCTAGAAGCCCACCCACCCACCCACCCACCCCATACCAGCTCCCAGCATGCCAGGCTGGACTCCTGATGGCGCAGTGGTTAGAAGCCACACACTTTGTGGTGAGTAGAAAACCAATGTGGCAGGGTTTGGACACTTGGAAAAGGAAACAGAAACTCAAACCCCAAGATGGTGTAAGCAATGGCCGCTGGCATGAGATAGGACTTAGGAAAGAGGCCGGCTCCCAGACATGGCCTGCATGCCAGGCTGAGGAGCAGGAACTTTGTTTTCTGACACAGGCGAGCTACTGAAGATTTCTGGAGAGAGAGAAGGACATCAGAGTTGGGTCCTGGATGAAGATCCCCCTGCTTACCTGACAAGCCAGGTTCTGGGGTTGTGCCTCAGGAGTGGGGGAGGGGAGGTCCTATATTCATACTAGGGGCCGGGGGGGGGGGGGGGGGGGGGGGGGTGGAGACAAAACCTGATTAGGAAAGGAACCTGGATCATGACATCAATGACTAGTGGTTCCGAGTCACCTTCTAGCTCCTGGCAGCTTGCACGACTGCCCTATCCTATCCTATGCGTGAATGAGTGTGTGTGTGTGTGTGTATACGTGCCTGCCTGCATGAGTGTGTGTCCTGCTCCAACCCCTATAAGGCGAAGGACAGAGCCTCTAGGGTATAAAGATAGGGAGTGAAAGTTGGGGAGCCTTCCCTAGGCTACACAGGCAGAGGTACTGGTTCTTGAGGTATGATGAGCCTCCCACGGAGCAAGCCCAGGAGTTGACTGACCAAGAGCCGGAGAGGGAGCCAGCCCCTGGCTAGGATAGTAATCTCCAGGAGCCGGCACTCCTGCACTGTATGGACATGGCCACCAGGGGGTGCCCTGTACACAGATCTGCTGCCCCTTTAAAAACATGCCCTCTGTTTCTAATGGAAGTCCCTTCTCAGGCCCAGAGAACCGAGAGCAGAGGGCAGGCTCTTGTCTACTGTATCCTGATCCTGAACCCTGGTCCAGCCTGATCTGGCATGAACTGAGAGGTCTCTCTCTTCTAGGGTAATGCAGACCAGGGCACTGGGGTGTTCTAAGTGTGAGGACACAGGGCCCACCAGGCATGGCCTATCTTGATACAGGAGTTTGTCTACCATGGCTCCTTGCTCCTAAAGTCAGGGATGCTCAGCTCAGACCCCCAATGCTTGATTTTCTCCTCCTTGGCAAAGGTGACTGGGTCCCACCCTTCCGTTCCCTTCCCTTGCTGGTGATGGCTGCCATGGAGACACTGTGTGTGTGGGTTGCAAAGGAACAAAAGCCCCTCCCAGCCCAGCTCAACCCTGGAAAACATGCTTTTAATCGCCTACTGGGCTCCTGTGTTGTTTGTCTATCAACTTGACACAAGCTAGTGCCATGTGGGAAGAGGGAACCTCAGTTGAGAAAATGCCTTCATCACACTGGACTGTGGTAAGCCTGTGGGGCATTTTCTTGATTAACGATAGATATGGGAAGGCCCAGCCCTCTGTGGGCTGTGCCTCCTGGAAGTGGGGCATGTGGTACTGGGTTGTATTTATAAAAGCTAGTTGAGCAAACCAGTAAGCCCTGCTCCTCATGGCCCAAGTTTTCAGTTATTTTCCTGCAAGTTCCTGCCCTGCTTAAGCTCCAGATCCAACTTCCCCCAAGAGATGGACTGCGACCCAGAAGCCAAACAATCCCTTTCCCCGTCCAGGTTGCTTTTTGTCATGGGTCTTTATCACAGTAATAGAAAGCAGATTAAGTGACTCCTCAGAGGAAAGAAATGGGTACACAGCCGGGTAGTGGTGGCGCACGCCTCTGATCCCTGCACGGGAGGCAGAGCCAGGCGGATCTCTGTGAGTTCCAGGACAGGAACCAAAGCTACACAGGGAAACCCTGTCTCGAGAGGAAGAGAGAGAGAGAGAGAGAGAGAGAGAGAGAGAGAGAGGGAGGGAGGGAGGGAGGGAGGGAGGAAGGAAGGAAGGAAGGAAGGAAGGAAGGAAGGAAGGAAGGAAGGAATAAGTACACAAGGCTAGACCTGAGCATTCTGGAGACACCCCTCCCCAACAGGTATCCACCACCTAGAAATGCTATCATCCAATGACTGGTTGTGTGGTCAAGACCTGAGTGTCCAAGTGCCTGGGCACCCACATGGCGCTCAGCTGCCTGTTCAAGATGGATTGCTCACAGCACCCAGAACATTTTTTGCTGGATTGTTCTTTGTTTTGTGTCCTGTGTCATTCAGCAGGGTCCTGTTCTCCTCTTACCACACACACCTGTAGGCCCGTCTGGGAGGCATGACACCCAAGTGTCTGGGTACTTGCTAATATCTTCCTTGGAGATGGAACTGGACTGTTGAAAGTCACCGGTCTAAGCTATAAAGCACAGTGCTTTTGGGGCTGGGAGACCCAGATCAACTGTGTATGCCCAATACATACCCTGGTGACCAGGCTGGTGCCAGGGCTTAGATATAGCCAACTTTCCAGTTGCATGCAGCACAGACATCCAAGAAAGCAAGTGACACCCCCTTGTACCTCTGGCATCCCATTGATGCCAACTCTGTTTGGCCACACCTACCTTCGAGGGAGGCTGGGAGCCAGAGCCTAGGTTCACCTGCTGGCTAGGACCAGCTGCACTAGGTGATCCAGGAAGGAACAACAAATTCTGGAGGTTAGCTGGTATAGTTGGATATATATATATATATTCTTTGGGACCCGCCACCCAGCTCCCAGCTCCCAAATAAATACACAGAGACGTATTCTTTCTTATGAATGGACAGCCTTACCTTGGCTTATTTCTAGCCAGCTTTTCCCTAATTATCTTGTTTCTCTTCTTCGATGTTTTGCTTCTGGGCTTTTACCTTTCTTATTCTGTATACCTTTGTTTTCTTCTTACTCCATGGCTGGTTGTGTGGCTGGTTGGCTGGCCCCTGGTGTCCTCCTCTCCTTCCTTTCTCACTCCTCCCTCTTCTTTCTTCCTATTTCTTCTCTCTGCCTGCCAGCCCCACCTATTTCTCTCCCCTGCCTAGCTATTGGCTATTCAGCTCTTTAGTAGACCAATCAGATGTTTTAGACAGGCAAAGTAACACAGCTTCACAGAGTTACACAAATGCAACACAAAAGAATGCAACCCATCTTTGCATCACGAAACAGATATTCCACGGTCTAAAAGAATGTAACACGTCTTTAACTACTGTTCCACAACAGTCTGGCAGCCTGCCTTCTCTCTTAGATGCTGTCCCCACCATGGCCCTGTGTCCTTCCATTGCTGACACCCTTCCCTGCCCTTTATCATGTTCCCATGATAAACACCTCAGAGTTCAAAATGGCCTCAAGAGAGTTCCTCCATCACACCTGCCTTCCAGGATGTTGGATGAAGTAAGGGCCAGAGAAGGTGTGTAGTTACTCTTGGTTGTCAACCGGACTGGATATGGAATGAACTGAGAGACGTGCCTTGAGGAAGCTCTGGGAGGGCACTTCCAGGGAGCATTAACTGAAGTAGAATACCCTCCCCCAAGAGTGGGCAGCCCCTGTGAAAGCAGCCCAACTATGAACAGGTTTGAGGGAAATGTAGTGCTGCCTGCCTGCCTCTGCTTCCTACTGATGAGTGCATCCACCCTGCTGCTGCTGCTGCTGCTGCTGCTGCTGCTGATGATGATGATGATGCCACCTTCCTTTGTTGCCATCAGAACCCAGCTTCTTTGGCCTTCCAGTGTTAACTGAAGACCAGAAGCTCTCAGAAAGTCCTCCAGCCTGTGGTTGTCAGCCACGAGGCTGTGGCTGAGGCATCCAGCCTCGTGGGTTCCCCATCCTCTCAGGTTGCAGATGGCCACTGATGGCCTACCCAGGCCCTGCTGTGTAAGCCCCTAATAAATCCCTTTAGTGAGGTGAATTCATTCTGTCCATGCTGTTCTCCTAGAGAGCCCCCAGTAAGCAGGAGGACAGCCTCTCTTCACCCCTAAATGTCCCTGACACTTCCACTTCTCGGTGACTAGAAGTTGGCCAAATGGCCACACCTAGCCATAAGCCTGTTTGGAATATGCCCCCGTCTAGCTGAGCATGATTAACCCAGTGGGAACTGGAGCTGTTACAGAGAAGGACGGGAGGCAGACATGTCCACTTCTTGTACCCTACAACTCTCCTTGAAGTCAAGGTCCTGGGTCTCAGGCAGCCTGTGGATGGCTGTTCTTAGACTTCCCTGCTGGGGACCTCTGAGTCCCCTGCTGAAGCACTGAGGGAGTAGAGTGACACCATCCTCCTCTGTCATCTCTGACTACTGGGGTCAGTGCTGTCAACATGGACCTTGTTGGGGGTGTGGGTGCAGCTCATGGTCCAATGCTAACACTTTTCTTTCTCCTTGACTCTGTTGACTCTCATGTGTGTTTCATGCCTCTTTGGTCAAGTGTGAGTGTGTGAGCATGTGTGTTTGTGTGTGTATGTGCATGTGTGTATATATGTGTGCGTGACTGTGTGGTGTATTGTGCATGTGTGTTTGTATGTGTGTAAGCGCATGTGTGTTTGTATGTGTGTGTGCATGTTTATATATGTGTGTGACTGTAGTGTGTGTGTGTGTGTGTTGCCTGCATGTATATCTGTGTACAATGTGTATGCAGTGTCCAGGGAGTCCAGAAGAGGGCATTGATCTCCAGAGACTGGAGTTACAGACACTTGGGAGCAGCCATATGGGAGCTGGAAATTGAATGCAGGTCCCCTGGAAGAGCAGCCAGTGTTCTTAACCACAAATCTCTCTCTCCAGCCATTAAAGTGAGTGATACATTTGTTGACCAGCTCCCTCTGACACAAGCAGCTATCTTAAGGGCCTTTCCTGTTGGATGTTTTCTAATCAGAACAAATGGATGCAGACTCCTTGAAGCCCACACTGTCCACCACGTCCCTGACTGGAGGAGGCTAGGGAAGTCTCTCTCAGAAGGGCCACCCTCCTCGTCAGTGGAGAGTATGAACAAGCTTCTAGCTTTTCAAGAGAGAGTACTTACTCATGTAGGCCAGGGGCCTCCAGCCTGTAAGAACCACATGAGGAGGAAGGGAGGGAGGGAAAAGAGCCCTGAGTTCCTTATAGGCCATGCTAGCTGTGGCCACAGAGAACCAGAGCCTTTGCCCTTTGGAGATGCTATAGAAACTGACAAAAGCCAGGGTAGTGTCCATCCCAAGGAGGTGCATGTGGGTAGGGACAGGGTAGTCTCTCCTTCACCTGAGCCCTGGAGAGCGAGTCAGGCAAGTTGATGGACAGAAGTCTTCCTGGGAGGGACGGGATAAAGGTGACCTTGGCCAGTACAGAGGACATGGATCTCAGCTTCACTCCAGTGTTGTTGAATGACGTCCACTGAGCAGCTTTGATCTTGTGACTTGCAAATGGGTAGCAAAGGCCCCACAGGGCCCCTGCACACTTCCCTAGGGCACCCAGCAGCCAAAACCTCTTACTTGGACCCATTCCTGTCCCTTCAAACCATGAAGACATCCCCCAGGGTCTTTTATTCTTTGTTTCTTGGCACATTGTCCAGAGCACCCTCCACAGAGCTGGAGGCGCCATCTCCCCGAGAACCCTACCAAAGCAGCCTTCCATGGTCTGCCCTTATCTCCACACCCCACTGCCCTCCTCCTGTCTCAGCCCTTCTGAAGCCCCAGGATGTGGTGATACTTTATTTGTATATTAATAAAGTTGCCTTGGGGTCAGAGCAAGCCATAGCAGAAGCTGGGCGGTGGTGGTGCAAGCCTTTAATCCCGGCACTTGGGAGGCAGAGCCAGGCAGGATCTCTGTGTGTTCAAGGATACAGCCAGCATGGCGACACACGCCTTTAATCTCAATACCAACCATAGAAGACCTGGAGGTCTGTACAGACAGGCAGTGACAAGGAGGTCATGTGGCTGGGTTTACAACCAATGAGAAGGCAGAACAGAAAGTCTATATAAGAGACAGGACATAGGAAGTAGCTCTCTTGCAGAGAGGAAAGACAAGAAGCAGTGAAGGGCAAGGTTTTCAGCTCTCAGCTATTGCTCTGACCTCTTGGTTTTAACTCTGCAATTGGCTCTGTGTTTCTTATTTAACAAGACGATTAGTTACATCTACACCAGGAAGCCTTGGGGATGGTGACCATCTATACAATACCTTGTTGGACTCTCACGTTGAGTCAGAGAGATACCTGCCTCCTGTGTATGTGAGAGAGAGACACAGCATGGCAAGGGAGTTGTGTACTTCCCACTGCTGGCCTCTAGTGGTGGTGATCGTAGTGGTGAGGATGATATTGGTGGTGGTGATGGAGATGGTAGAGGTGAGGGGGATTGTGAAGGTGAAGGCGGTTGTAATGGTTAATACTGATAAGCAACTTGACTGAGAAATGACTAGGTGTGATGATGTCGATTTGACTCAACCTAGAATCACTTGGAAGAGAGTCTCAATGTGGGATCATTTAGATCAGATTAACCGGTAGATGTGTCTGCAGAAGACTGCCCTGATTGTTAATTGATGTGGGACATCCAGCCCACTGTGGGCAGCACCATCCCTTAGGCAAGGAATCCGGCCCATGTTAAGTGTAGAGAGGAACCTGAGCATAAGGAATCACGCACACGTTCATTCTATCTGCTCTTATCTGTGAGTGCGATGTGACCAGCTGCTTCAAGTTCCTTCTCCCTGACTTCCCTGTAATGATGGACTGTGACCTGGAATTGTAATGCATTTCTCCTATAAGTTGGTTTTTGTCAGGATAATTTATCACAGCAGCAGAGATGAAACTGAAATGGTAAGGAGTGAGCAAAGCACATTTCTGGGTGTTTCCAGAGATGATTAATATGTGGAGTAGTGATTGAGGGGGAAATACCTACCCTGAATGTGGGCAGCACTATCCTATAGGCTAGGGGCCTAAATGGAATAAAAGTGGCAATGAGGAAGCCAATCAGTGCATCCTTCTTGGGTGAGTATGTTTCTTGTGGCTGCCATTGCCCATGATAGCAGACTCCAGCTTCTTCAGTCTTTCAATACAGACTCATACCATTGACTCCAGGGAACTTCCAGGTCTTCAGTCTCAGTCTGGGACTGTATCCTTGACCTACCTTGTTCTGAAGCTCCCAGCTTTTCCGGCTGAGCAGCTGCTGGGTTTTCTGGTTCTCCTGAATGCGGATGGCCATTGATGAACCATCACCCAGGCTCTTTCTTGAAAGTCAATCCAATAACTCTCCTTGATAGCCAATACATGCTCTACTGGTTCTGCTCTTTGAGAGAGGCTTGACTAATCACAGCGATGGTGATGACAGTAGTAGTCATGGTAACAGAGATGATGAATGATGGTGACAGTGGTGGTGATGTGTGATGATGTGTGTGATGTGATGATTTGTGATGGTGATGATGTGCGATGTGGTGATGTGTGATAGTGATATCTGATGATATATGATGACGGTGGTGGTGGTGATGATGTGTTATGGAGATAGTAATGATAGTTTTACTAGTCAGGTGATAAAACACCTGATATAAACAACTTAAAAGAGGAAGAAATATTTTTGCTCACACATTCAGAGGCTTTAGCCCTTGCTTGACTCTTTACACTCAGGCAGAATGTTTTGGCAATGGAAGCATGTGGCAGAGGATGTAAACATGAAGGGTCTCTTCTGTCTTAATATTACAGTTCAGAGATGCCATGACCAAAGTAACTCTTAGAAGAGAAAGCATTTAATTAGGAGCTTGCGTACAGTTTCAGAGGTTTAGTCCATTGGTGGGGAGCATGACAGCATAGATGCAGATGCCAGAGCAGTAGCTGAGAGCTACATCCTCAGAGAGAGAGAGAGAGAGAGAGAGAGAGAGAGAGAGAGAGCAAGCGTAAGCCTGGTATGGGCTTTTGAAGCCTCAAAGCCCACTGCCAATGGCACACTTCCTCAAACAAGACCACACCTTGTAGTCAGAAGGTTTTTCTGATCCTGCCCAGAGAAAACTTTCAACTACATTTGGCTACCCAACGTATTGGCTCGAGTTTCCACCTAAAACTTGAGGGAACTTAATAAAAGATTCTAAAACGGAGCTAAAAACAGCTTCCTGAATGTGTCTCTGAATGAGCTACACTATGGCAGGTTTGTAGCGTGTGAGATTGAGCTACAGCATGGCATCGAGGTACAGAGACACAGAGGTTTCTCCAAGCCATGCAGTGCACTGCATGGTGGATTTAGCTTTTGCTAGTACAGACCCCCCCCCCCCAAAAAAAAAGGTTTCTGGGCTACAGCTCCTTAATGGAGGCATAGACCCACTGCTTCTCATAGTTGGCAGTGAGCAAGGCTCCCAGAGCTAGCAGTAAACATACCAACACCATATTGGGAAGCTGGGGTGAGTCAAGTGAGCAGCCAAGACTGCCACTTTTTGTCCTAGCCATGCAGTTTAACAGTTTAAAATCTCTCCTGGTCAGAGAAGGATTATAGATTCACAACAAGACAGATTCAGATGGAATAAAACTCTAAACTGTTTACAGTGTTCTGCTTTTGTTTCCACAGAAGATGAGAACCTATGGATTGCTTCCAGCCAAGACCCTCTGAAAGGTCTCTGATGACATCATGGCCTAGATGATCCAACATCCAAAATCAACTTCAAAGCAACTGGCTCAGAGAACACAGCATCACAAACTACTCCAGTTAGGACTTGATCATAATCCTAAAATTTTCTTTGTGTCCTCATAAGACTACTAGTGCCCACAATCAGCAGGAAGTAGCCTAGAAAACTACGCCCACATTCCCAAAAACTGAATTATGGATATTTGCCTTTGTTAGAGATTGGTTACAAATTGTTATTGGTCATAGTCAATATCTTTCTAAAAGAAAAAAAAAGGGATATGATATAGATATGATAAGGTGAAAGGGTAGATTATTGAATCTACTTTTTTTAAAAAAGATTTTATTTATTTATTATGTACAAAGAAGAGGGTGCCAGATCTCATTACAGATGGTTGTGAGTCACCATGTGGGTGCTGGGAATAGAACTCAGGACCTCTGGAAGAGCAGCCAGTGCTCTTAACCTCTGAGCCATCCCTCCAGCCCCTTGAATCTACTTTTAAAGAGCAATAACTTGTTTAAAATTACTATAGATTTTAGTTTATTACAAATGTAAAGTTAATTGTTTTACTGTATGTATATTTCTACTCTTGTTTAAGGTATTATGTTTGTGCAGCTCATTTGAAATTATAATGTATAATTAAGAAACAGATTATTAGTCATCTATGATAAACAAACTTAGTCATGTTAGTTAAGTTTTTTAGGTATACATAGATATAGTTCAATTAGGTTTGTAATCTTCAAACACTTCAAAGACTTACAGAACATAGCATTTAAAATATTTTAAAAACTTAGACTTTTCTGGACAATGAGACATATCTGCTCCTGGCAGCACCAATTCCTTCAAGGAAGATGATGGGCATCAAAACACTCCATATGGAGTTTATCTCTTTCTTGACAAAAATAGCCATTTGGGAAGAAACTGTTCTTACATGGACTGATTGACAAAATGTTGTATCTACTGGACATGCAGGACCCATAGGAAGGTGACCACTGAACTTTGCAAGACAAGATGGTCCTTCAGGTTCCTGCTTTGCAGAGGAGACTGCCAGATACTCTATAGGACACACAGAGAAGCAACTAAAAAAACTCTATGCCTGTAGGCTGAATATGGATGCCCCAACATTGCAGAAGAATTTTTGGGTGATTGTCCAGACAGCCAGCTGTCTCTGTCATTCTACAATTTTGGAGGTTACTTACAGTGTACTTCCTGTTTACTTAGGTATTATTATATCCTTCTGGGGTCTCTGATGTAGTTGAAGACTATAACTATAGTTATAGTTGTAATTTTCCTTGGTTATGATAAAAGATAAATTAGATATGAAATTTTAGAGTCACAAATGTAGGGTAGATGATAGAATATTTTCTTTAATTTTGCCAAATACAAATAGAATAGATATTATAACTGTAATTCTTACTTGATAACTGTTCTATTACATGTAATTTTACTATGTTAAAGTTAAAACCTTCCTTTTTGACTAGACAGAAAAGGGGAAATTCTGTGGGATAATGCTCTTGTACACTGGTTTAATAAAATGCTGCCAGTAGCCAGGCAGGAAGTATAGGCGGGGCAAGCAGACAAGGAGAATACTGGGAAGAAGGGTGGTGTCAGAAGTCTCCAGTCAGACACAGAGGAAGCAAGATGACAAGGCAGAACTGAGAAAAGTCACCATGCCACGTAGATAAATATAGATAAGAATTATGGGTTAATTTAAGTGTAAGAGCTAGTCAGTAATAAGCCTGAGCTAATGGCCAAGCAGTGGTAAATAATATAAGCCTCTGTGTGTTTACTTGGGTCTGAGCGGCTGCAGGGCCAGGCGGGACCAAAGAAACCTTCCAACTACAACACCTCCTAATCCTTCTAATCCTTCCAAAGAATTCCACTCACTGGTGATTAAGCATTCAAATGTATGAGCCTGTGGGGGTCACTCTTATTCAAATCATCACAGGCTTGTAGTTGAAGAAGGGCTAAATCCATCCTGGCAAGAACTGGCATGACAGAAAGAACATGAGGAAGCTGGTCACATTCAGTCTAGGTCTGTGGCCCGTGAAATGGTGTCACACACATGCAAAGTGGGTCTTCTGCTCAGTAAAACCTTTCTGTAAATGCCTTTGTAAAGATACCCACAGGGTTGTTTCCTATGTGTGTTTAAATACCGTCAAGTGTTACGGTGATGGTGATGACAGATGGGTGATGGCAGTGGTGGTGATGATGTGGTGCTGGTGATAATGTTGGTGATGGGGAAGACACTGTTGGCAGCGGTGGTGCTTTAGAGAGTAAGATGGGTGACAGTGTCTTCTGTGGAGTCTGGTTTGCAAGCTGGATCTGTCCTCCGCACATCTGGGAAAGACCCATCACTTGGACCCATTTTCCATGGAAGTTATAGAGAGGGTCGGATGATTCAAGCAGCTCTAGCTCCTGGCCAGCTCCTACCCTGCGGCCCTCCAAATGTCCTTGACCTTCATGAATCTGCCCTCCAAATGTCCTTGACCTTCATGAATCTGCCGAGCTCTGGATTCCTTCTCTATGGCCTGACAACTCCCAATAGCTCCACCAGAGGGCACTCTGCAGCAGGGAACAGGCACACTGGGTCCTGGCCATGGAGCAGGCAGGCCATGGAGCTGGAGCCCATACTCCTGAGGCAGGGTAACCAGTGCAGATCCTGGACTCTCCAGGGTCTGGCTGTCACACAAAGGCTGTGTGACCATCAAAGCCTTTGCCTCTCTGTCGTGGTGCCTACCTGAGGGCTCTAGGGGACCACATTAGTGCTGGCAAGACCCAAGCAGGGACGTGATTTCAGGAACAGGGCTGGATCCCCATGAATACTGGTAGGGTGAGTATTTGAAGCTACAGTTCTTGGGGCCTGAGGGCTCTACAAGCTATGGCTTGTACCCCTGAGGTTCGGGGTGCTGGAATGGGAACAGCAGCAGCCAACCCAGCCCACAGGGAGCTACCTAGGGGCTGTGTAGAATGGTCATCCATGAATTTGTCTCCGGACATTCAACTCGCCCACGCCCTTTTGGCAGCCGTGAGCCCTGGTACTTAGGAGTCTGATCTGGCCCCTACAGTTACCTCTCCAGGACTCGGGTCTGGAATTGAGCTTGCTGGCCTCATAGTAGTGTTCCCTGTTGACCTTTCTCAGGGCCTTCCTGGGGTGGCCATTTCACAGTCTTGCAGCCACCGTGTGAGTGTTGTTCTCCCCCCCCCCCCCCTGCTAGCTTCTTTTCTTCCTCATGGCGTTTTATTATTGTTGTATCATTCACTATTGTTACTATAACAGCCTAGTATGTGGGAAGTGGTATCTCACTGTGCTTCCATTCTTTGTAAGGCCAGGCAAGTGGGGTGCATTCTTTCCTTGAAAGTTCATAGCCAGGGTTTGAGGCTAGACCTTACAGCCATCCTCACATCTAAGAGCCCAGGGCCAAAATAGCAGAGATGGATGGACCCCACTGGGCACGGCAGGCCCGCCAGGAGAGCCCAGAACATCCTGGAAGCTGCTGAAACCAACTTATTCAGCAATCTATCAACCCTCTGTGAGGACCTACTAAGTGCACTTATTCAGCAATCTATCTGTCTTCTGTGGGGACCTACTAAGTGCACAGGTTTTTGTTTTTGATTTTTGTCTGTTAGTTTTGTTTGTTTTTGTTTTTCGAGACAAGGTTTCTCTGTGTAGTTTTGGTGCCTGTCCTGGAACTCACTCTGTAGACCAGGCTGGCCTTGAACTTACAGAGATTCTCCTGCCTCTGCCTCCTGAGTGCTGGGATTAAAAATGTGTGCCACCACCGCCCGGCAGTACATGGGTTTTATGGTAAGACCTTCCTGGGCAGCTTCTGTCCTTCTAGGTGTTTCTGAAGGATGAAAAGACCAACAAATGAGCAAGCACCGTGAAATGTGCTATGTGGGCTCAGGAGGTGCCCATGCCAGGCAGGTGGGCAGGGACAGAGGAGGGGAGGGCCCAGTAGAAGGGACAGGAAGCCCTTGGACAAGAATGCCTGGGCAGAAGGGACTCAAGCAGGGAGGAGAATAATGTGGACCATAGTGAGGCCACTGGAGTAGACCAGGATGGGGCAATCTCAACAGACCTAGATAAAGTGCAGAGGGCATGACCGTGCAAGGGCCCTGTGGTAGGGAAGGCTTGCAGGGTCTGAGGCTATGGCTACCAAGAGAGAAGAAAGACAAAGCTAAGATTTCCGACCTCCTCTACTCCCTTCCATCTCCCAGGCACTGTGCCAGGGTTCAAGGCTGGAGGAATCAGTTTGAATCACCCTCGAGGTTCCTCCTACTGAAGTTCTAAATCACTGTGCCTGGGCAGTGGGTTCACTCGGGGACACAATGGCTCCTCTTCTGTGCTCTGTCTTCCTGTGTTGCTGGGGGATGGATGGTCCTGGCCCCGGGCCACCCGCCAGCACATTGTCTGCTTGTCTGGCCGGAAGCAGCTGCTGCCCAGGGCGGGTGGGGCCTGGGTGGACTGTGGACTGGGAGGCTGCAGGGCTGCAGAGGCAGCCTGAGCCCTGAGCCCTCCCCAGTCAGTCAGCCATGCATGGGGTCTGGGATGTGGAAGCTGGATGTGGGGAGAGGGGTGCTGGCCGCGGTCCTGTCTTTCCATCTATTCGCTTGCCCAGTCCCCTGAGCAACATCCCATCACCCAGCCTGACAGTAACCAATTGGAGGATTTGGGTCACTTCTCAGCCTGGGCACAGCACAGAAGACCAAAGGGAACAGCCAAGCCCTAATCTAAGGAGAAATGTCTCCATCCGAGAGGAACATGTCCAGCCACTGCATCCATGGGAATTTGGACCTATACCCTGGGGTGAGGATGCTAGGGTATAGATGTGCCGCCTGAGAACTTACAGGTCTCCTTCTTCCATGGCTCCCGCCATGAGTCATGTTCTTTCTGCCCCCATCTCTTCTCCTTCCCTCCCTCCCTCCCCCGCTCCCCATTCCATGCACCAAACTTCAAAGAACACTTTCTGTGTGGACAATTATAAAGAAAAATGGTGGGTCTCAGTTGGAAGAAACCGGCTGTATTCATCTGTCCACTCTGACCATCTGACCTCATAAGATAAAGTGCTGCCCCTGCCCCAGTGTGGTGTTTGGTCTGAAGGCACCTGTTCTAGCAGGGGTGCTCTAGGACCACAATTTGGTCACCATGCCTGTTAAAGGGCCAGGACACTCTGGGTCACACACTCATGATAATAGCGTCTATGGGTGTCCTTCTCTCCTGCCTCTCACCTGATCCCACAGGGCACCCACACACTAGTGTCCCCAGGCATGAAGTCCTGGCCATCCCTGCCTGACTCTCAGCATGCTGTTGTTCTGAGGGCCTGAGCCTTGTCTCATAAGTACTGGGCTAGGCACTGGCTCCTTACCTCCATATACAGCCATTATTTGGGGGCACAGACTCATTCTGGCTAGGGCCTTGTTTCTAGAATCTTCTGTTAATTTCCCTTCATATGTTGTCTGTCTCACTTTTCAAAGTATCATTTAGATTAAAAGCTGACTGGAGTTGGCTGTGGTGGCACATGCCTGGAATCCCAACATTTAGGATCCCAAAGCAGGAAGATCCAGCCTGAGCTACATAGTCAGGCACTACCTCAGAACTAAATCTTTTTTAAAGGCCTGGGGGTTTGCCTCAGTGGCTGAGTACTTGCTTGTAATGTACAAGGTCCTGGGTTTTTGGGGGGAAGACAGACCAGATTCTCTGCTTTGCCTCCACAAACACCTGGGACTCTGCAGCAAGGGTGGGTAGGGTACCAGTCTTGGGTACAGATGTCCATCCTCCATGTCAGGTGCACTCATGGCCATACCCACCTGGCAAAAAGGCCATTGGCTCTCTGAATGGTCTCCTGTGTAAGCACTGTGGACACCAGTGAGCCTAGCAGGCCCTCTGCCGTAACCCTTCACATTCCTCAACATCCCAGAACACAGGTCCACTCCCCTGTGAGAGGGGGCCACTGAACATGAGGGTCCAGGCCGCTAGAAAAGATGAAATAACCATCAATGAACAGGCTAAGCACAGCATGGTGGTATACATCTGTAATCTCCACACTAGGGCAATAGAGGCTGGATGACCCTGAGTTCAAGGTCATCCTCAATTATATAGCAAGTTTGAGGCTAGCCTGGGCTAAATCACACACACACACACACACACACACACACACACACACACACACACACACACCATCTAAACAAAACAAGAGTAAGGCTAGCCAAATCGGTGAGCTCTGGGTCCAGTGAGGGAATTTGTCTTAGAAAAGAAGGTGAAGAGGGAGAGAGGTGGACGCCCAACATTGACATCAACCTTAGCCTCTACGTACGTGTGCCCACACATGCATGTGCAGAACCACTCACACCAGAGACAGAGGCAGAGAGAGATTACAGAAATGACGCTGTCCCTGCCATACAAGGCCTGCAGGGAACAGGTCTTCGCCATGTAAATTTCCTCCATTCTCTCAGCCTCACAAGATGCTTTGGCTGCTGAGGACCCTGACTCCAAGATGAGTAGGCACAGGGGCTCTGAGCTTGGAGCTGAGTATTCCCCAGGCACACTTAATTGGCTTCTGGAAAAGGGTGGGATTCTACAGCATTACAGGAAAGGGGCATGGAAAAGGCAGAGGGACAGACAATCTGAGAGGGAGGAATCAGAGTTCCTTTGTCCAGGGAGGATTTGGAAGCAACAAAGATGCCACAGGGTGAGTATTTAAAACAGAAGTCTGGGGGGAAGAGGAAAGAATGCCGGCCACAGAGCTCACCAGTTTGAACCTTTGCAGCCAAGGCAAAGGGGGAGGTGGTAGCTTGTGGATTCCTATTTCATGAGGTTTTGATTCCAAAGCCTCCATCTGGGGGAAGGTGCCAGGGAGTTGGAGCATCACAAGGATGACATGGTCCCTTTGTGACAATTTATCTGGTTGTCAACCAGACTGGGTTAAGAAATCCTTAGTGGGGCTGCAGCAATGACTCAGGGGTTAAAAGCACTTGCTGAGGACCAGGGTTTGGTTCCCAGTACCCACACAGCAGCTCACAACCATCTGTAACTCCAGTTCCAGGAGACCCAACACCCTCTTCTAACCTCTCTACATATATACACATGTAAGCAAACACTCATTTTTTTTTTTTTTTTAAAGCTGGGAGACTGGCCTAAGACTTTGGATTACACCTGTGGATCTGTGGAGCCCTTTCAGAGGATTGACATTCAGGACAGTGATGCGGAGCAGAGGAATGCCCTACCTTGAACAGGGGTGACTCCTTCAAGCTCTGAAAGGGCTTAGGCGAGTGTGAGCTGATAAAGTCTCTTTCTGTCCTGAGGAGTTCACCTCCTCAGCTGCTGCCACCCTACTCCAGCTTCCTCAGCCCCTCCCTGTGTACTCCACATCAGCCGCTCTCCTGGGAGGGCCCAAGCTCTCAGCCTTGGGTTGAGTCTGCCCAGGTGTTCTGCTGCCGGAACTGAGTTCTCTGCCTCTCCAGAATGTAGAAGGCCACTATTGGACTACCCAGCCCCTCTAGTGTAAGCCAATCTAATAAACCTCTTTTTAAAATAGTTTATTAGCATATATCCATTATAATAAGAATGGGTTTCCTTTTGATGTCTTCATACATGTGCGTCATATATTTTGATGATACTCACCTCCTCTTATCCTCTCTGCTTCCATGCCTATGGGGCCTCTTTCTTGTCTCAGCTAGCATCCCTCTACTTACTTTCTTTGATGAAAGTCAATGGGTATCATTGGAATTGTTTACAGAAGCATATCTCACCAATGGCTACCCTGTATCAGGCTTTTTCTTTTAGGCCACCAACCAGAAATATTGTTAATTCTGAATGTTGGGCCTAGCTTAGGCTCATCCACAGCCACCTCCGCTCCCAGCCTTGCTATGGTCCAGGCTGCTGGCACATGAGGCCCTGAAAGCCTCACTCAGTGTGGCTGTCTCCGCCTACCCAGTGACCCTAACATTGCTGGAAAAGCCAATGCCTCAGGCCTCACCCACTGCCATTGATAAAAGATGCCACTCTGCCCCCACCCATCTCCTTGAGGTCCTTATTCCTTTCTCCCTTAGCAGAAGATAGCTCCATGCAGGCCAGGGACCAGGATGTTGGCAGCATTAAAGCCAAGGGCTCTGGGCTTTGCCTGGAGCATGGCACACAAGCTAGGCATCCAGTCTGCCCACTACACTCACTGAAGCTCAGAGCAACCACATCTCAGTAGTGGCCAAGATACCTGGCACCAGTCTGTACCATGGGGTCTGCTTCAGGAACTGTGCCTGCTGTGTAAGAGAGAACCCCTAAACAGACCCTTACAAGAGCCAGGGTTGTGTGTGTGTGTGTGTGTGTGTGTGTGTGTGTGTGTGTGTGTGTGTGTCTGTGTGTGGGCAGGGAGGGGGGATTACAGGCAAGTTCATATATGTCCAGGTGCATATGTATGTGTGTGTATGTAGAGGACAATGGTCAATCTTAGGTGTCGTTCCTTGGGAACTATTCACCTCACTTTTTGAGCATGGGTTCTCCTTAGCCTGGAGCTCTCCAAGTAGGCAAGGTTGGTTGGTCAGCAATCCCCAAGGAGCCTTCTGCCTCCACCTCTCTATTGCTGTCATTACAGGATCTGGTCACCACGCTGGCTTTTTATGGAGGCTCTAACATGTGCCAAGTACTTTACTGTGGTGGTATTGTGTTCCCCAAAATATTATGCACCCTAATAAACTCATCTGGGGTCAGAGACAGAACAGCCACTATATTTAACATAGAGGATAGGCAGTGGTAACACACACTTTAATCCTAGCATTCCAGGGGCAGAAATCCGTCCGTTCAAGGATACAGCCAAGCATGGTGACTCACGCCTTTAATCCCAGGAAGTGATAGCAGAAAGAGAAAGATATATAAGGCGAGAAGACCAGAAACTAGAAGCATTTGGCTGGTTAAGCTTTTAGGCTTTGGAGCAGCAGTTCAGCTGAGATCCATTCTGGATGAGGACTGAGAAGCTTCCAGTCTGAGGAACCAAGATCAGCTGAGGAACTGGTGAGGTGAGGTAGCTGTGGCTTGTTCTGCTTCTCTGACCTTCCAGCATTCACCCCAATAACTGGCCTCAGGTTTGATTTTATTAATAAGAACTATTTAAGATTCCTGCTACACTTTACCCTATGCCAGCAGCCACACTTTTAACACTTATGACTCTGCTATGGGTTGCAGTGAAAATCCCCGGTCTTTGGTCCTCCTGACTTGGGGCCTCAGCTGCAGATAGTCACGGCTGGAGTCTGGAGGTGTTCTTACTCAGGATTGGCAAGGTAATGGCCCCAAAGTGGCAACCACATATGAGCTGGATTCCCTCAGTACCAAGCCAAAAGCTCCTCCAGCCCAGCTCTGTACCCATATCACACCTCTGTGGCACCATGGAGCTGCCATAGTCCCTACCTGGGGGCAAGGGCTTAAACACAACCCTTGATGGTATATGACCGATGTCAAAAGAATCAGAGGATGAAGGGTGGATGGTGAAGTAGGTCCCCGCCTCAGTGGTGTTGTGCCCTCTGGCTTCTGTGATGAATAACCTTCATGCCTGGTCTCCCTGATGAGGACCATTTCGGTGGCCAGGCTGGCTTCTTCAGGGACCTGGCAACTGCCTCTGTGGGGTTTCCAGATCCATTTCACCCACCCAGGCATCTCCCAAAGGCTGACCTCGGCATCCCCAGACCTCTTTATATGGAATTTCACCTGGTCCTAGTCAGTGGGATGGGGTAGCTAGCTACTCAAGGTTCCCCTATTAGAGGCTGCTGTGCTTGGCCAATGCCTAACCCTCTCTGTCAGCACTCCAGCCTCCCCATCCCCCCACCCCAGGCCTCCAGTACTGTCTCACCTACAGCCCACTGGCTTGCCCACAATGACTTCTGTAGAAAGGGCTATCTGCTCAGGAGCAGTCACTGTGTGAGCAGGCTCTGTGAGGGCAGGAGTGCATGTGTTAACTCCAGAGAGACCAGGTCCTGGTTAGGAGGACGGCGCCAGCCCAACAGCTGAACAAACACTGTCGGTCTTGTTTCCCGGCACCCTGCAGTCTGGCTGCCCCACCAGACTGGAGGCCCCTCAAGGCCAAGGGCAGCCATGTCCCTCTGTGAAGATGACAATCCCCTCCCCCTCAACTTCCCAGTTGTGCTCCTGGGTCCCACAGCCAGACTCTGTACCTGGCACACAGCTGAGGGGCTAGCTGCCCTTATGGCCCATTCAGACCTAGCTTCAACTTTGTGGCCTTGAGACATTCTCCCTGTCCCTCAGTATTTCCAATTGTAGAATGAAATGATAGCACCCATTTTTGTCCTAAGAACAAATAGCAGTTGCCAGCAGTGAGGGACCAGGCTGATGGAGTCCCAGAAGTTTGATGAAGCCTTGGCCACTCCCATGCCCAAGAATGGACCATTTATTTGTACTTAAGAACAGTCAGGCTAGAGAGATGGCTCACCATTCGCTGCTCTCCCAGAGGAGCCAGGTTTACCTTGCAGCACCCAAATGGTGCCTCACAAATGCCTGTACTCCAATTCCAGAAGTTCCAACACCCTCTTCCGGCCTCCCCAGGCACCAGGCATGCATGTGGTGCACAGACATACATGCAGGCAAAATACTCACACACATAAAAATAAAATTAAAAGGACAACATTCAAAAATTTTATTTAAAAAGTAATAAATGGAAGTCAGGCGGTGGTGGTGCATGCCTGTAATCCCAGCACTCGGGAGGCAGAGGCAGGCGGATCTCTGTGAGTTCGAGGCCAGCCTGGTCTACAAAGCGAGTTTCAAGACAGCTAGGACTGTTACACAGAGAAACCCTGTCTCGAAAAACAAAAACAAAAACTAATAGTAATAAGTGGAGTTGGAGAAGTGGCTCACTACCTGAAGGGCTTGTTACTCTTGCAGAAGATTTAAGTTTGGTTCCCAGAACCACATAGTGGCTCACAACTTTTTATAACTCCAGTTCCAGGGGATCTGATGCCTTCTTCTGATCTCTGCAGGCACTAGGCATGAACATGGTGCATGTACATGCATGCATGCAAAACACTCGTGCACATACAATAAAATTTAAAAATCAGAAAAAAATAAAAAAAAGAATACTCCTCACTAACTGTGGAGGCCATATCTGTAATGCCAGTGCTTGGCAGGCTCCGCGGCAGGGGAATTTTGAGTCCCAGGCTGGCGTGGGCTACAGACTGAGACCTTGTGCTGATTAGTTTTGTCACTTTGACGCAAGCTGGAGTCATCTGGAAAGAAGGAATCTCAACTGAGGAATTGTCTCCATTGGGTTGGACTGTAGAGACGTCTGAGGCATTTTCTTGATTAATGATTGATGTGGGAGGGCCCAGCCCACTATGGGCAGTGCCATCCCCTAGGCAGGTGGTCCTGGTCTATATAAGAAAGCAGGCTGAGCGAGCCTTGGGGAGTAAGCCAGTTAGCAAGTGTTAACACCTCCACAGCTGGTGTTTCAGTTTCTGCCCTAAGCTCTTGCCCTGACTTCCCTCAATGATGAATTGTGATCTCTAAGATGAATCAAACTCTTGCATCCTGGAGTCATTTTTATTTTTATTTTTTAATTAATTAATTTATTTATTTTGTCAATGTTTTATCACAACAACAGAGATGCAAACTAGGAAAGACCCTGTCTCAAAACAAATAAACAAACAACTACCTCTCCACTGATGGCCAAGTGGAGATGCAGAGCCTGGGAAAGGAGCCTAGGGTAGGGGCAGGCAGAGTGTGGGAGACCCAGCAGCAAGGCATTGCCCGACTTGGTAGGAGGTGAATGAAAAAGACATTGAAGACAGGCAAAGGAAGTAAGTCTTCACTACCCTCTCCCTTCAGTTTGTAGAACACAGGGATGCCAGTTCTGTGTGCTCAAGGATCTGCACCACAAAGCCCTCCTCCCCTAAGGGGTCCCAGTCATCATCTTAGTTAGAATTATGAGGTGTAATTTAACCCCCAAACAATAACTTCTGCGCTTTGGGAATTGCATCTAGCATCTCAGGACCTCTGATAGCTAGGCAGCTCCTGTCCCGTTGGGTGCCTTGGGCTGGATTAGAGGATACAGGCCAGGGCATGGTAATACACACTCCACAGGCTGCCTAGAGCCCAGATCTATGTGCACCAGGCCCATGGGCCACAGAGATATGGTCCCTTTCAGCCACCAGCCCTCAGACTACTCAGTGCATCTCCTGCCTAATACAGCCCATGCCAGGGCTCTGGTATGCTCCAATGGAGTTTCCATCCATCTCCTATCCTCATTGATAATGCCATGAAGGTCTAGGTAGGGACTCTATCCCCAAAGCTCCTGGCGTGAGTCACTTCCTGTACCAGACTTCCCAGGAGGGCTGACATGTCCACCCCTCAGCTCAGTCAACTCCAAGAGCTTGTTCACCTTGACTCCTGGTCCTCAGCCGTAATGTCAGCCAGCATCAATGACAATGACTTCTAGGACTGCTAGTTCCCTGTATGTATTAATCCATTGTCTTCTAGGAAGTAAGGACTGTTGCAATGAAGGACAGAGACATCGAGACTGCTGTTCATTGATACACAGCTGAGATGGGCAGAGGCCTGGAGAGGGGTTGGACTAGAATCCCCACTATTGTGCCCCTTGCCCTGGTACACACTGGATAACCTACAAGCCACTGGACTAGCAGTCACAGAGGCCCTATTCCTTCTGCTGGTCCTACCATGCTGTCTTTCTACGTCAGAGCATCTCGGGGTCATAGCTTCCCCCAGAGACCCACCTCATGACATTCTCATCCCCCAAGTATCTCTTCCTTCAAAAGGTTGAGAAGAGGAAGTAACATAAAGATTCAGTGTCCTTCTGGGCCCTCAGATATAGGTTCTCTGGACCTGCAAATGGGAAGTTCTGGGTCTTCACAGCCTGGTCCTCTGTCTCATCTGTTAGGCCAGTATGGCAGGGCCTTTCCTCCCTGGCCTCCAGAGTCAGGGGCATGACAATGCCCCAGGCTGGTGGGGAAGGGTGTCTCAAACCTCCCTCTGAGGATTCAATGCCACAGACACTGGGCTGGTGAGATCTGTGTCTGGCTAGTCCTGGGCCTTGACAAGTCCTCTATCACAGCCTCAGTTTACCTTCTGGTGCAATTGATGCTTGGTGCCTGTGGATGATGATCTTTCTAGTTCTAGTGTGATGGCACTCTATGGGACCCTATTATTCCCTGAGCCAGGTGTCTTGGTAAGGGTCAGGGGTGGGAAAGAAGTTTGGCCACAGGGCCCAGGCTATGTCGGGAGTGTTGGGAGGCAAATGTCCCAGGGATGTAGAGAAAGAAATGGGGAGCACTCTGGAAAAGCACCTAACAGGTCTTAGTGAATTTTTTAATGTGTATGGGTGTTTTGTTTGCATGTGTATTTTTGTACTCTGTGTGTTCAGTGCCCACAGAGGCCAGAAGAGGGTGTCAGATCCCCTGGGACTGGAGTTACTGTAGTTGTGAGCCACCATGGGGGTGCTGGAAATGCTGGAAGAGAGGCTCTTAGCCACTGAGCTATCTCTCTCCAGCCCTCTGGCACATCCTAAAAACTGACCAGTCCTGCCAGGCAGTGGTGGTGCATGTCTTTAATCCCAGCACTCGGGAGGCAGAGGCAGGTGGATCTTTGTGACTTCGAGGCCAGCCTGGGCTACAGAGTGAGATCCAGAAAAGGCACAAAGCTACACAGAGACACCCCGTCTCGAAAAAACCAAACCAAACAAACAAAAAACTGACCAGTCCACCCCTAACCCTGATGATGATATTGGAGGCATTGTGCTGTGTCTCTAGGGGCCAGGCTAGGCTGGCTGACTTGGCTTGTAGCCTGTTTTAGATGTCTTCAGCACTGGCTGGGCCTCAGGGAAGCTGTCCTCCGTTCTGAAAGCCTGCTGCTGCATGATCAGGTGAAGGCCAGTGTGTGGCCAGCCGTCCCGTGCTGCTGTTGATAACTCAGGGGACACAGGTGCAGCACCACCCCAGCCTCATATCTGTCGCCAAACACTGGGAAGAACCAGTAAACTGCTCCTTCACATCACTGTCACTGTTAGGAATTAAAAGACATGAGCCCTGGCCTTCTCTGTCCAGCCCCCCAGCGCTGCCGCCTGAAGCTACCGAGGGCTGCTGACTGGTGAGTAAGCGCTGTTCTCTCTCTGTTGCTCCAGCGCTGCGTCATTTCCTGTAAGCCTGACCTGAAATGCACACTCCTCAGACATAGGTGTCAATGATATCCTCCTGTGTGGGGGGTATCACTCACAACCAGAGTTCCTGGAAACGGTACCCTAGCCCTATGGGTGCCCATCTTGTGGGTGCCCAAGGTCCTGTGGATGGCTGTGGTTCTCTGAGTGTCAGTGACCCCGTAGGTTCCCAGCCCTGTGAGTTCTTGTGGTTCTGTGGGTGTCTGTGGCTTGGTGGGTGTCTGTGGCCCTGTGCATTCTTGTGACCCTGTAGGTGTCTGGCCCTGTGTGGGGAGGATGATGGTGGTCATGTGGGTGTCTTGGGTGGATGACAGCCCTGTAGTGTCCAAAGCCCTTACTGAACTGCCATATAGCCTCATAGCCACTAGGGGGCAGAAGAGGGATCAGGCCAACCTTCCAAGGCGACCTGTCTTTCCTTGTAGAGCCAGGGCTTTGTGCAGGCAAAGGGGGAGGTGGGGGCTGGGAGTGAGCAAAGAAGGCTGAGCAAGGTCACTCCAGGCCAGCGGAGAAATCCTGGCTTGGATCCTGGTTCTGCTGCTACCTCCCACATGACTTCACCAGCCCGGCCCTCATCTGAACATGCAGAGAGCACTGGGCCTGTGCTCCAACGCGGAAATTAGCTTCCTGCCCAGAGAGGCTGCGCCCACACAGCTGCAGGTTTGGGCCGCCAGACCTGGGGAGCTCCAGAGTCCTGTTGAGGCCTCTCCTGCCTTCCTGTCTGCAGATGGGAAATTGAGACCCAGCCAGGGCAGGGGGGCTTGGATGACATTGTACAATAAATCCACATCGGGGACAGGACCAGCTGGGCCTGCAGACACTGGGCCTGCCTGCTTCACAGAGTCTTCTCCCAGCCTATATCCTAATCCCACACAGGTCCTGCAGGGCTGGGGAAGAAAGCTGTTCGCTAGCCCTGAAGGCCTCCCTGTGCCAGCCCCAGGTGCCAGGCACTGTGGCCAGCAGCCTCAGAAGTCAGAGGTCTCATATTGTTTTCCAGGCCTGAGGTGTAGGTGCTTCTGGGCTGTGTGGGTATCTGGGACCTCATCACTAATGCAGGGCCTGGCAGCCATGTAGCTCGAGTGGGTGAGGGAGCAAGCCTCCTCGGGACTTTCAGAAGATAGTCTATCTCTGCAGCTTTTCTCTCCCGCAGGATGAAGGGTGGATAGCCCAGCAGTTGTCCTCTGGGCCAGCATCCCCCAACTCCAACAGAGAGGACAACAGTCAGCCTTAAGTTGGGCCTGAGTTCCGGGAGAATGAAGTCTGGAAGATGGGAGCAGGTCCCCCCCCCCTACTACTCCCAGACCCAAGAGGGTGGGCCAGGAGACTTTCCTTGGACCCCAGAGAGTCAAGTGGGAGCAGCTGTGGACATTTACTGGGCTTAGAGTGTGGCACTCTCTCCCTCCAGACCTCGATTTCCCCATGTGTTCAACAGCTGCTGTGTATGCAGAGCAGAGGTTCTGAAGAGAACTGCAGGGCTGCAGGCTCAGCCCAGGAGAATCATGAGGCTGCAGGCTCAGCCCAGGAGAATTGTGGGGGCTGCAGGCTCAGCCCAGGAGAATTATGGGGGCTGCAGGCTCAGCCCAGGACTGAGATAGTCCCAGCTCAAGGATGGGAGGTAAATGAGGGTCTGGGATCTCGGGCCTGGTTTTCCTTTCAAGCCACAAAATAGAGCTTATTTTGTGCCTTGGGCAGGTCGCCCAGGCAAGGAGGCCATTGACTGCCATCCTCCAGTCTGCAAGCAGCGTTACCTCATCGGGAAGCCATTCCAGAAAGGAGCTACAGGGCCCCAGGAGCGGGAGTGAAGAGGGCTTTCCAAGAGACTCCTGGCCACCCAGGAGCCCAGCCAGGGTAGACAACATATCCCTGGTGCTTACCCAGGAACCGCTGTAGGGAGGTGACCAGGCTGGGTGGGACTGAGCAGGCAGGAGGGACTGCCCTTCCTGAAGCCAGCAGCTTCCAGGTAGGCACAGCAGATATTTAAAGAGCTGGAACCAAATGGATCAGACATGAGAGGAGCCAGGGACAAATGAAGGGCAGAGTTGCCCAGCCCTGACCCTCTCTAACCTATGTCCCCTCCTACAAAGTGCAGAAGCGTTAGGCACAGTGAGCATGTGACTGTACCCTGCTGCCTAATGATACACATCCGAAGCCCAGCCCTGCAGCCAGCCACAGGATCAGAACCGAGGAAGGAACTGCAGGGACAACTGGAGGGGGAGGAGGTTTAGAGGTGACCAGGAGAACCCCCTAGCCCCTGTCCCAGCAGCAGTACCAGAGAAAACTCTTGGAGCCTTGATTTTTCTCATCTGGAGAATGGGGCAAATAAGCTTCCTGCCCTAGTAGCTGAAAGACGCCTGAGAATACAGTTACTGGCAGACTGGTGCTTAAGAGGGTACAGAGGTAAGTCCTCCCCTGCCTGGGCCAGGGGGCTCCTCCTAAGATGAACACAAACTTCTGTCCTTGCCTCAGAGGGAGTAAAACTCTGTCCTCCAACCCCAGTTGACCACGGTGCTTCCTGCACACGCCGCCTTTCCACAAAGCCTGCCTGGAAAACATCCATACACCCTGCAAAAACTCTGGAAGAGATTGGTCCTGTCAGTGTTACCCTCAGAACCAATGAGGTGCAGGCAGGGGCATGATGTGGACACAAGTCCAAGGTCAGGCCCATCACACTTGTGGCTGTCCTGGTTACTTATTAGCAAATAATCTAGGGCATACTAGTGGGCAGGAGGTGTTGCTGGGGACAAGAATTGTATGTTTTTGTGCCTGAGGCTTCAGAGTGACCTTAATGAACGGTTGAACATTCCAGGAGGACAGGAGAAAATTAGAGGCTGGGGTGGAAGGGTGTTTTTGTTTGTTTGACTGAATGATTTTGTCTGCGTGTATATCTGTGCACTATGTGTGTGCAGTGCCTGTGGCGGCCAGAAGAGGGCATCAGAACCCCTGGGACTGGGTTATTACAGACTAATTGTGAGCTACCATGTAGGGGCTGGGAATTGAACCTGGGTCCTCTGGAGCAGCAACCAGTGCTCTTAACCATTGAGCCACCTCTCTGGCCCCTTGTGCAGCAGTTTTAATGCAGCTGTGGAGCCCTTGATGGACCCGTCAGCCTTCCTCCTGAGTACAGGAAGCCTAGTGAATTTGGAGCCCCAGAGCAGGGAAGGTCTGTCAGGGGATGGTCCAGGATGCGGCATCTGTGCTGGAGTCCTGAGTGGCCGTGCCCGCAGAAGTCGTGGGTGCTGAGGATGCCCGAGCTGACCCCGGGATCTGTGTGATCCCAGGGCACCTGAAACCCTTGGCTCTCTCTACACCCAACCCAACTAGTGAGGGGGTGTGACAGGGGTGAGGGTGGAATGGGACAAGGGCAGCTGGGGTAGGGCCAGTGCAGCAGGAGGTCTGAAGAGACTGGGAAAGCAACCGGGCAGAAAGTGGGGCTGGGCAGGACAGGTGGCCTGTGCTGTTTCCATGGCTCCCAGGCCTCTGCCTGCCCAGCTCAGCCTGGGAAAAACAAGCTGGGCACTGAGCAAACAGTGCCTGTGGCCGCTGGGACAAAGGCAGGGCTGTTTAGGTGCTCATGGCAGCCAAAGGGCCTCCTTGGCGGAACATCAGTTTAGACTGGGCCAGTCCGGGCTGAGCTGCCACGCCCTGTAATGGCCTGTCTCTTAACCTCTGGAGTGCAAGCTGGAGCTGTGGGCTGGAGGAGGGGAGAAGAAAGGGGCCAGGCAGGACCCTCCTTCTGCATTCTGGGGGTATCGCCATTGATCTGGCCTTTCAGGGCATAAAAGACAGTCATGTTATGTCCCTGGTGAGGAGCTAGCAGCCCTGTAGGAACATATGAGTTCCCCCCACCCCCAGGGGCATCTCACAGAGTGTGGGAAGTGCATTTTTCGCTGCCACTGGGGCAGATGCATCTTTGGCCCCAGGCCAACTGAGCTGGAAGAAAGCACCCTTTGCCCAGACAGCATTCCCAGCATCCCGTGGTGTTATACCCAGCTGCCCTTGGATAGACATTGTGCACTGGCTAGAGCTTCCCTTCTCCTGCCCTACTGGGATCCCCTCCCGTGAGAGAGCCCAACTTACATACATGTGGGCACTAGTGCCTCAGGGCCCAGCTTGTAGGAGGACGGGAGCAGGAAGGGGCTCATTGACGGAAGGGTCTCTGCAGCAGTCTGGTTTGTGGGTAACCAAAGCCTTCCTGGAGTTCAGAAAGACTGAGCCCATGTCATCTCTGGTTCCCTGCCGAGATGACACAAGAGAAGTTGGGTCTGGAAGATACACAAAGGTGTGGGGGCTGGCCTGGGCCTTTAGGAAAGGGGGTCTATATTTGAGGAGCTAAAAAGGGTGACCAGAACAAGGGGAAGGGGGTACCAGACAGCAACCCTCAGAACCCCCAAGCCCCATAGAAGGCACTTTCTGTCCCTTGCTTATGCCCCCACAGGTTCCAAGATTCAAGAGCTTCTGGTACCTTCCCCGCTCAGGGTTAGACTACCTAACAGGATAGCTGAGGCTGCAGCTGATGCAGCTATGGTGTGACCTCGTGACCCCAGCCCTAGTGTGACTGAGAAAGCCAATGATTTCCTGAGCAGGGAGATGGTCAGCAATTCTTGTGGGCAGTACCGGGGATGGGAACAGGATGAATGCTGTGTGGACACTGTGGAACTGACCCTCCAAAATGACCCTAGAGCTGTCCTCAGCCCAACAGAGTGGGCCCTGGTTTCATTCCTGTCACACCAGTCACCTGGTGGCCTGGTCCAGTGTCCATGGCCTGGTTCGAAGTCAGCTTCTACATCTGGAGACCCACCCTGCAGTGTCCACAGTCAGGGCTGTATGCTGGAAAAAAAGGCTTGTGGCTAGGTTGGGAGGCTTGCAGGCCTCTGCTGGGATTCTTCTCACTGCCTGACACCCCACTTACTCAGACCAGAATGCTGAGGGCCGCAATCGGCTCCCTTCACCCTGGCTTGCTAGAAGCTTCTCCATTTCCACACCCTCACCCCGACCTTGAGTCTGTGGTCACCTTGGTCCCTTCTATAACGCCCCTCTCTCTGCATCCTCTGCATTACCCATAAGCCCTTCTGCTCCACTTTGACACCTGGGCCTCCTCAATAGCCCTCACCAGAGCCTCACCAGATTCTGCCCGGCTCTCTCAACACTCCTCCCAGCTCAACCCACAAGGTTCAGCCCAGGGCTCTGCCCATCTCAGAGCCACACCTAGCTCAGGGTTCTGCCCAGTTCAGCCCTAGGTTCTGTCCAGCCATGACCCCGCCCAACCCAAAGCCCTGTCCAGTTGTCCCAGGGTACCGGGACAGTACCGGTACAGGTCAGTCTGGGGTTTCCCAGTTTAGGACTTACCTCTCCAGCTTCTCTGTTGCCTCTCAGGCTTTGGCTGGTAGATTTGTCGTCTTGCCTTCGCTGTTCCAGGGCAGGAGGTAGGTTGGGTCCCAGCACACGTGGAAGGAGCGTGCAGATGCAGGAATGAGTGGGCTGACACATGAATCACACTGGTGACAGTGGAGATGGTGGAAGGGGCCCTACCCAGGTCTTTCTATAGCTTGCTCTTAGCATTCCATAAGGGTGAACCCTGTGCTCTGAGGCCATAGCATCAGTTTAAAACGTCTTTGAGCTCTGGAGACACTTGAACCCCCTTGAGGTGGACCTGGGCAGGTAGTGCCCTGCAGGACTCTGCCTGTCTCCAGGAGGGTGCACCTGAGTCAGACCTGGCATGCTACGGTCCCTGCAAAGACCAGCAGCCACTGTGCTCGCTTGCGGTCAGGATGCAGCTCCACTGAGCCTTGTTGGAACTTGTCATGTAGGGAACTCAGGTGTCCTTCCAGATGCCTTCCCACGGCTGCCACTGCCCATCAGATTGTCACACGGATGAGTCATGGGGGTGGGGAGGATGTCCCTTGGCCTCCAGCAAGTCGCTGCGTGGCCTACCAGCCTCAAAGCAGCATCTCCCGCTTTTGCCACAAGCCCACGCCCATGCCCTCCCCTGCGCGTTCCCACCTGTTCCCGGGGATTACTGCCTTTCCTCCCTCCACCCTTTTCCAGCATCTGCTACCTCGCCCTTCCTTTCCTCTGCAGCCCGAGACTCCCTAGTAAGGGACACACCCCTGAGGTGGTGTTCCCCTCCAAACCTAGCCACTTCCCCATCCTGCCACCACCCAACAGCCCAGGACCCACCTAAACTGGTCATCCCCAACCTGCATTTCAGACCACTTCAATTTGGGATAGTTGCTGCCCTCCACATGATGGCTCCCGTCAAGGTCGGCAGCGAGCCCCCACCTGCTATAAGCAGCCTCAAATCCTTCTGTGTGCTCCTGCTTCAATCCTTGTTAGCTACTCAACCCTGCACTTGGAGATCACACAGTCCTTGGAGAACTTGCATTGTGATGCTCAGCCCTGCACAGCCTGAACCCCAAGTCTCCTGTAATGTGGGGAGAAGACTCGGGAGAGTCACAGAAGGCCTGGGCTCCCAGAACCCTGGTATTGGGAGATACCAAGAGTGCCTCATGCTGGCTCCATCAGACCTGGATCCACCAGGCCTCCTGGGGTTGCGGCTGTCACACATCTAGGACAGAGAATATGCCCCCCAACCCCACTCCAGTGTCCAACTCCCTGTCGTGAGGACTTCTTGGGGTTCTGAGGGACAGATACTCTAGACTAAGGGTTACCTGGTGATCTCACTTGGTGACAATGCTCAGTCTGACAACACCCAGGCCTCAGCCCCCATCACCCCGTCCTAGTCACAGCCAATCCCATGGAGCCTCCTCCAGTCCCCAAACCAGCCTAGACCAGAGTCTGAGCCAGGAGGGACCTGCTGAGAGTGAACTTGTGTAGTGCTGACTTCTGCTTCTCCCCTCTTCCAGAAGGCCCTTTCTTTTGTTTAGCAGCTGGGCTCATGTTTAATTGGTTTTTTTGTCTTTTCTTTTTATACTTCTATACTACATGCTGTGAATGCAAATTCGTACAGACACAGGGTGATTTTTTTTCTAGAGGTCAAATTGGAATTCTCATGCAAATAGAAAATAAATCCACCTAAGATTTTATTTCATTCACTGATCAATAAGGGAACCAAGAAGATGCTGGAACCAGTTCAGAGGGGCATTGGAAAGAAGGGTTGTGTATAGCGACTTTGATGTACATACACATAGAGCCCATTGCTTTCCTAGAGGGAGGAAAGGATTGCTGCCACAGAAGAGGATGGGGTTCTGACTCTGGGAAACACTCACTTGCTGCTCTGGCGCAGGAGGCTAGCTGCCTCGGTCTTCCAGAGCTCCACTTTCTGCAGAGCTGCGGGACTGCTTTGCCAATGGTGTAGAGTCAGAACACACCCATGGGACTGGAACATTTCCAGAGAGTCTGCGGGGCAGATGTCAGTGTCCACAAAGGGAGAGAGAGCCAAGCAAGGCTACTTCCAAGTCTGTGACATCTTTTCCTCCAGACGTTCACATCGCTGTCTTCCGTCACAAAGAGATTTCGGTGTCAATTGTGATCCTAGCTTAAGTTTTAGTCTTTGAAATTAGACTTTGTCCTAACTGTATTGGCAACTGGAGTTGTGTCTCTCATCAATTTCCTTCCCGTATCCTTTGAAAACATCTTACTGGCCAGCAGAGATGGTCATGCTTATTCAATCATGTAGCCCCTCCCTCCATCATCTTTTGATTCTGCTTATACCA
Source organism: Onychomys torridus (assembly GCF_903995425.1). Lineage (NCBI taxonomy): Eukaryota > Metazoa > Chordata > Mammalia > Rodentia > Cricetidae > Onychomys > Onychomys torridus. The sequence continues at coordinate 50,401,201 of NC_050458.1, forward strand.
TATATATATATATCACTGTTTCTTCTAATAAGCTTCCTTACTTAGCCAGGTATTTCTCAATCTTTTGTCAATATTACCTGTATATTTCCCTGGTATATTTATGGTATTCTGGAGCTTTATGCCACAGCGTCACTTCTTCCTAGTTCTCCATTCTGATTATTGGAACCACCTCTTCTAGTGACAGCCCAATGATTTTTTTTTTAAAGATTGCTTTAAATTTCACTTTATTATTTGGTGATACATCCTCTGTGACATGACTTTCTTTCTTAGTCTAGTGGTTATCAGGTTCATCTTCTGAGGCTGGAGGGCCAGCCATGGACAAGGTGGACACCAGCACCGCTTCTGTGGAACTTACCGTCTGTTCAGACTTTGTTGGCTCATCCCTTCAAACTTCAGTGAACAGTGAGCGCCAGCCGACATTGTGGACACCAAAGGGTAGGAAGTAAGCTTTGACCTGAGAAACCGTGTCCTTGTGTGAAAGGACTGTATGAGTTAATTTTCTATCACAGTGATAAAATGCCATGGCCAAGGCAACTTATAAAATAAAGCATTTAATCGGGCTTACAGTTTCAGAGGGTTGGAGTCCATGATGATGGAGCAAAGGCATGGTGGAAACCACAGCAGGAAGCAGAGGGCACATGGGGAATGACCTGAGTCTTTTGAAACCTCAAAACCCACCCTCAGTGACATACCTCCAACAAGGCCACACCTCCTAATCCTTCCCAAACAGTTCCACCCACTGAGAATCAAGTGTTCAAACATATGGGTCTATGGGGGCCATTCACACTCAAACTACTCTAGGACCAAGAGGGTTGCTTGGTCCAGGAATTGCTATTGGCTGGCTCCTCCCCTCCCGCCATCTCTACACTCTTAGGCTTTGTTGAATGTAAGGCCCTAGCTCTAGCTCAGGGCGATTCATTTACCAGGAGGTAGGTTACAGTGCACTCATCCGAGGCCCCAGCTGCAGCCGTGCAGAGGTGTCTCACACAATCAATTCTACTAGAGATGACAAGAGATGAGCTTTGAATTTAGATAGCCGTATGTGTCATGAAGAAAGCGCAGACTCTGATGTGGCAGGGGTGTCTGGTCCACACTGTCTCTTGATCATCCTGGCCTCTTGTTCTTGTGAAGCAAGAGGCAGAAAAACAAGTCAACACATAGGACATTGAGCCTGATTCTCAAGAAGAGCTGGGCTTGGGGGTCAGGGAAGAGTCAGACTCAGAACCAGGAACTCACGCCAGTGCCTCTTGGTGTTTTCAAGCCAGTGAGCAGCCAGTGGCCGTGACCGTGGCCAGCCAAAGTAAGGAGACAGAGAACTCAGAATCCCAGAGACAAAGGACTGGGGCCCCATTGCCCAGTCATCAGACATAGTCCTTACATGATAAAGGGGCAGGGCCCTGCAGCTCAACCATCAGATAGGATCCTCCTGAGATAAAGGGACAGGCCCCCACAGCCACTCCCACAGAGCAGCTGAGCTGCTCATCTAGAGTATGTGTGGAAAAAGAAGTGATTAGTGTCCATCACGGCCTCAGGTCTGGTGTCATCGTGATAACTGGAACTGCTGGTCACCACCTCCAAGGTGGCACAGTTGCTTCCCAAAGGCACAAGCAGATGACATTGGTGAAGGAATGGCCTGCAGTGGACAACTCACGTAGGCCTTTTCAATCCCAACCCAGCTAGAGGGTACACAGCCAGTCTCACAGTGACTTTGACTAGCTGAGGACCTGGGCATCTAGACTGTTCCTTCCTGGGTCTGTGGTGGCCATCTCCAGCATCCCGTCCTGGTGCCTCTCCAAAGACACTGCGATGCTGGTAGAATATGCACTGCACTTAGACTCACCCAGATGTCAACATCAGTGTATTCTTCGATCTCTCTTTACCTACTTTTTTGAGACAGCATCTCCTACTGAACCCTGCTGCTTACCTGTTTAGCTAAATTAACTGGATAGCAAATCACCGGTATCCCCCTGTGTCTACTACTTCAAGGCTGGGATTACAGGTGTGAACTACCACGCCCCACTGATATTTGTTTGTTTTGTGTGTGAATATATGTGTGTAGGTGTGTGCAGAGGTCAGATCCCCTGAAGCTGGAGTTCGAGTCAGCCGTGAGCTGCCAGACAGACATAGGTGTTGGGAAGCAGACTTGGATTCCCCGGAGAAGCATCTAAACTCTGGCCCATCTCTCCACCCCCATCCCCAGCTTTTTACATGGGTTCTAGGAATCTCTTTAGGTCCTGGTACTTGTATGGCAAACTCTTAGTTGACTGAGCCATTTATTCAACTCCTCAAGTTGTTTCTTGCTGCTATTTGGACAGAGAGATGAGAAAAATAATCAGTATAAAGGGTAATTCTCCTGCCTCAGGGACTGACCTAGTAAAGCATCCTTGAGTTGGTTTACCTTGAACTCTCATCCCTGACAGAAAGCCCAAAGGCCAATCTCTGTCTCAAGCTCTGCTTTCAAAGAAAGATGTCTAAGGTGTGTGCCATCCTAGGAAGAAATGACAGGAAATGACCCGGTGAATTTAGAAAACGATCATCAGTGTTGTGAAGGAATTATCTGGGCTCTGTATCTGTGCTATCCAGTGGGATAGCAATTAGTCAGCCACATAGGCAGACACAAGTGTGCTGGTGATTTACATTAAGGTGAAAGGAGAGTGGAGGGATGGCTCAGCAGGAAAGCCCTTCAAGCCTGATGATCTGAGATCGATCCCTGGAACCCGTGCCGACAGCTGGATGTCATGGCACACGTCTGTAATCCCAGCATTCCTGCGGTTAGCTGGGAAGCAGAGTCGGATTGTGAGCTGGAAGCTCCGGACGGAGCCAGCCAGCCCCGAGTGTAGCAGAGCAGTGGAACGATAAGAAAGACCCTGCCTCGGTCAACTCCCGAACATGGTCTTCTGACTTCTACACGTGCACTGTGGCCCACGAGTACACACACACCACCACCACCATTCTCAATCCCTGCTCCCTCCCTCTCCCTCTTTCTGTCACACACAAATCAACTTTGGTTAAAAATGAAATGGAATAAGATTAAAAGGCCGGGCGGTGGTGGCACACACCTTTAGTCCCAGCACTCGGGAGGCAGAGCCAGGCGGATCTCTGTGAGTTCGAGGCCAGCCTGGTCTACAGAGTGAGATCCAGGACAGGCACCAAAACTACACAGAGAAACCTTGTCTTGAAAAACCAAAAAGAAAGAAAGAAAGAAAGAAAGGAAGAAAGAAAGAAAGAAAGAAAGAAAGAAAGAAAGAAAGAAAGAAAGAAAAGAAAAGAAAAAAGAAAGAAAGAAAGGAAAGAAAGAAAAAAAGGAAGGAAGGAAGGAAGGAAGGAAGGAAGGAAGGAAGGAAGAAAGAAAAATAAATTACTTTCCCTGGTCACACATTTCATGGGCTCAGTAGTCATATGAGGTAATAATAGCTACTTTGGGGGCAGCAAAAAGAGCATTTGGGTCATTACAGAACACTCTTTTGGACAAGTCGCTCTAGACTGTTCAGACCAGTACCTGCTGCTTCATGCTAGACTGCAAGTACTAGAATCGTTCTGTGTCCAGTTTGACTCTCTGTCCCCTGCAAGCGGCACAGAAGGCAGACAGGAAGTACAGATGATAATAAGAAGGAAGGGACATGGGAGTCTGGCATCTGGCTGCATGTTAGGTGGCTGCTGGCATTTCCTGAGTACCTACTGCATACCTGGTGCCATCCCAGACCCTCACCCTGTGTTGTCTACTAATTCCTCACTACCCTATGGTTGTTGTCTGAGTCTACAGAGGAGTAATCCCAAGCTGGGGTGGAGGGGTAGGTGAGGCTGCATCCTGGGGCTAAGCACAGCCCTCTAGCTACAGCACTGGTTTCTTAGTATTTCCTAACAAGGGCAGAAGATTGCCTTGGGCACAGCTCTGTGTCCATGCTTCCTGCCCTCTCTCCTGGGTAGGAGAGGCTCTGAGACCTTGCTGTTGTTGCCACTGGGGCAGCTGAGCCAGAGACCCAGGCCTACAGTGCAGCTGCTAAGGGAGATACCATGCCACTGACTCCACACAGGCTCCACCCATGACGTCAGCATCACCACAGCCAGAGTGTCCTGTGAACTGGCCCAGGTGACATAACACCGCTCCTTTGCCTGAGATCTGCCGAGTTTCCCCCCTCACTCCAGGTACTCACAAGGAGCCAGGATGGAAAGATTGACTCTCCCGGAACCCGGAGTGTGGGATGGCTTTTCCATTGCTAATTTCTGAGGAATCCAGTGAAGTAGTGGAAAGACCTAGAAGGCGGGAGGCTAGGTTCTCGTGCTGGCCTGTCCTGGCTTCAGACCAACCCACCAGGGCCGTGGCTGCCACTTCCATCTGCTAAAAACTGGAGATTCCAATGCTGAGGGTCCATCCAGTTCTACCTTACGCAAAATCAAGAGTCACGAGACTAAGGCGTATTGGGGCAGCTGTCATGACAGTGTGGTCTTGGCTGGCTTAATAATGATTGTCTTTGGTGGCCACAAATTCCATCCCAGCATTTGTGTGGCAGAAGCATGCAGACCTCTGAGTTTCAGGCCAGTCTGGTCTACATAGAGATTCTCAGGCCAGCTGGAGCCAGGCAGTGAGACCCTCTGTGGTAGTCTGAATGAGGGTGATCCCAACAGGCTCATATGTTGGTCCCTAATTGGTGAAACTCTTTGGGAAGGATTAGAAGGTGTGGCCTTCTTGGAGGAGGTGTGTCACTGGACTTAAGATGTCAAAAGCCCCTTGCCGTTCCCAGGGTGTTCTGTGCCTGAGGATCGTGATTCTGAGATGTGAGCTCTCGGCTGTGCCTGCTGCCACTTGCTCACCTGTCATCATGGACTCTAGCCCTCGGAAGCCATAAGCCCCAAATAAACTCTGCTATAAGTTACCTTGGTCATGCTGTTTCATCACAGTCAAAGAAAAGTAGCCATATATACGAAAGAGAGAGAGAGAGAGAGAGAGAGAGAGAGAGAGAGAGAGAGAGGCTAATAGGGTTCTCAGACTTTCTACACACACCCCTACTCAATCCTGGGGGAAACTGAGGCCTGTTAAAGAACAGCTGCTAATCTCTTGCTCCTATCCTGGGCCCTGACCACAGCAGAGCAGAGCAAGGCTCCCCAGCATGTGTAAAAAGGGACACCAAGACCTCTTTACTCCAAGAGCAGCCTGGTAGCCCAGGGAACCTGCCCTCACACCATGTCTGTGCAAGATAGGTAGGCGGGGCTCACAGACCTTACCAGACAAGGACTCGGAGTCTCTGAAGGACAAGTGACAGGTCACAGTGACAGGCAGTTGCAGGATGAGCTGGGCTGAGGCTCGGTCTCACATCAGTGGAACATGCTGGAATCTCTTGACCAGGAATGTGTGCATGAGCATCAGGCGAGGCTTTCTCCAGTTAGTCAAGTGACTGCAACAGTCTGCCTGGAAACTGCTGTGGTGCTTATAGGGGACTTTGGTACAGCCTCCCGGTGCAGCTCTGCTGAAGTCTGTTCTCCGTGCAGAAGGACTAGGAGTTAACAAACTGTCACTTGTGTAATGGAGGCCCCACCAGGGCCCCCACCCCCACCCCCCATTACATGTAGGGCACAGCCCAACAGAACTTTAACCTGGGCTTCAAAACCAAGATTGTGAGTGCAAGGAGGAGGCCCTAAGGAGAAAATATGGACAGAACCCAAGCAAGAGCTCTCTGCAAGAGGTGGGTAGCGGTCTTTATTAAGTGTGTGCCCACATGTGTTCATGGTGTGTGGAGGTCAGAGAACAACTTCCAGGAGTCCACCCTGTGGGTCCCGGGGATCGAACTCAGGTCCCCAGGTTTGGAGGCCAGTGCCTTAACCAGCTGAGCCTTCTCTCCCGTCCCAATCTTTATCTTCTTATTGGTCATTGGAGGACTTAAAATACGATTCTTATTCAAGGAAAACGGGCAGAGCAGGAGCGAGACCTGGTCTCAAACTTTGGGATAAGCTCATGACCCCGCGCAAGACGCGCAGGGGAACAAGGCGCGCAGGGCTGAGCGGCCAACTGGGCGGAGAGTGGGCTTCAGTCCCGGCCCTGTGCCCACGCAGCCGGCTACGCGTACGCGGGCACAGCGCGGGCCGGCATCGGCATTCCCCGCAGCACTGCCCGAGCCGTTCCCAGCCCGCGGCGCCGCGCGGGGACAGCGGCGCATTGTTCCCCGGGACACCCCGGGAGGCGCAGCGCCCTCGGGGCTTGGCGCGGCCCCGCCGCGATTTGCATGCGCTCCAGTCACAAAGGTTCAAGGTCAGGAGCGCGGGGCGGCCAAGCCCCGCCTGGCCCAGGCGCTATTCTTCGCCCCGGCGGCGGGAACCCCTCGCCCGGCCGTCCCAGCGCGTGAATGGCCGAGCGCCGCCGCCGTCTGAGGCGCTTTGTGTCTCGGCCCGGCCAGCTGGGCTCGCGCGGGACGTGCCAGCTCGGCCGGCGGCGCCCCCGCGCCAGCGCCCCTCGCCCATGCTAATCAGCCTGGCAGCGCGTCTGGGCGGGCGGCCCGCCGCTGGGAGCCCCTTGCGTCTCCTGCCAGGCCCCTTCCCCCAGGATCCCCCTGCTGCCAGGAGCCCCCCGCACCCCTAGCTGCCAGATGCCCTCCACCGCACTCCTCCTCCACGCCTTGTGCCAGGAGACCTCTGGGCTGCCAGGAGTGCCCCGGCCCCGTGGGAAAGGCAGGCCCACGACGGGGGAGCGGCTGGCCAGGGAGCAGAGGGGGCCTGACATCACTCCCATGGGGCCTGGGACGAACCTCTGCCTTAGTTTCTGTTAAACCCTGAGGCAGCTTGCCCTCCAGTCTCCAGAGGCACTTCTGGATCTAGTCTGCCTCCCAACAGAGGACCCCCTGCCGGGAGGCCCAGAAACAAGGACACTAAAATCTAGGCCTGCTGTAGGTGGAGCTGTGTTGAGGTCCCACTGTGTTGAGCAAGTGTTTAGGGTTAGATAGTCCCAAATCCTCTTGGTCACCACCATAATCATATCTCCTGCTCTGGTCCCAGGGTGTTTCGACAATCCCCACTGTCCTGGGAATGCACCCCACTTCCTCCCTGGGGCAGGTTGATTCCCTGAGGCTCAACAGAACTCAGGACAGAATTACTGATTTCATTATTGGGTGGGTGGATGCCAGACGGGGCTGGTCATGCTGGATGGTAGCAGATGGGGACAGGCCACGACATTAGGTGTTTCTAATACTTGGAAAGAGACTGAGCCTTTCTGGGGGCAAGAGTGGGCCTCTTCCGGGTGGGTGCCTTTGGGTTCCCTTTTGCCCCGAGGAAGATGCCCACCTCTGAGCCTCTGGAGGTGCCAGGAAGCAAAAGCTCTCAGTGGATGGGTGGGTGGTACCCATCTGATGCTAGTGATCCCAGGTGTCTGCATCACCTGTCTGCATCCACGTGAAGCCTGTGGTTCCCGGCGGCACCACAGGCACAGGCTCTGTGGAGGAGACTTTTCTCATTCAAATCAGCACTGCCCTCTAGACGGGCTCCCTCATACCCACCCACCCTTTGCCAAGGGCTGGGATACTAGCTCTTTGAAGGTAGCAGCTCCCATCCTGTCCTCCCTCCTCCTAGACTATGGCTTTGCGGCCATGTTAAGGAATTTGGCTCTAAACTCAAGGACAACAGGGAGCCACCACAGACTGTAGACAGGAAGTAGTGACTCCACGGTGTGTTTGTGACAAGTGCCCCTCAGAGGTCTCTTCCTACCTGGTGCACAGGCTTCCGGGTCCCCAGGAGAGCAGATGAATCTCCCGACTGTCACCTTGCTCTACTATGCCCTCCTCCATGGCCATTCTCAGAGAATGACCCAGGTAGGAAGGCAGCAGAGGACATTGGTCTGTAAGAAGGTATGTGTGAGAACAAGAGGATCAAAGCCTGGATTCGTGTGACCTGACTGTCTGTACCAGATGTGAAGAGTGTGTGTGTGTGTGTGTGTGTGTGTGTGTGTGTGTGTGCCCCCTCCTCTCTCTCTCTCTCTCTCTCTCTCTCTCTCTCTCTCTGTGTGTGTGTGTGTGTATGTGTGTGTGCCCCCTCCTCTCTGTCTCTCTCTGTCTCTCTGTCTCTGTCTCTGTCTCTGTGTGTGTGTGTATGCCCCCTCCTCTCTGTCTCTCTCTGTCTCTCTGTCTCTGTCTCTGTCTCTCTGTCTCTCTCTGTGTGTATGCCCCCTCCTCTCTCTCTCTCTCTCTCTCTCTCTCTCTCTCTCTCTCTGTGTGTGTGTGTGTGTGTGTGTGTGTGTGTGTGTGTGTGTGTATCTGTATCCCACATGCTCATCATGAGCATGAAGCTCTCCCATCAGGAGCTGGTGGCCTTTGACTGTTGGAAATAAGTATTCTCAAGGAAACACATAAAGAAAAAAGTAACAGGACAAGACAATTTCTTTTTGTGGAAAGGGTGTGCCACAACCCAAACCAGGCTGACAAACACAACCTCAGAGGGTTAGGTGATAACTCAAAACGCTTGCCTTGGAAGCACAAACGCTCACAGAGCTGGGTGTTGACTGAGCCTGGTGGTACATGCTTTTCATCCTCCCAACACTCAGGCAGAGATGGGTGGGTCTGAGTTGGAGAACAGCTTGGTCTACCTAGCAAGTTCCAGGCAAGACTGGGCTACATAATGAGTAAGATCCTGTCTCAAACAAACGAAAACCCTGAGTGTGGGAGTGTCCACTGTCATCTTAGTGCTGAGGAATTGGAGACTAAGCAAATCCCTGAGGCCTGCTGGCCAGCCAGCCTAACCTAGTTGGAGAGTTCCAGGTCAGTGAGAGACCCTGCTCCCCTGCCCAAAAAAAGGCATGTGTAGGGGGATCCTGCCTGAAGACAGCTGACATATATGTACATAACACTCTCCATGGTATCCCAAATTTCAAGTTGTTTCTAAATGACTATGAATTTGATAGGGTTTTTTGTTGTTGTTGTTGTTTTGTTTTGTTTTTGAGACAGGGTTTTTCTCTGTGTAGCTTTGCGCCTTTCCTGGAACTCGCTTTGTAGACCAGGCTAGCCTCAAACTCACTGAGATCTGCCTGCCTCTGCCTCCCGAGTGCTAGGATTAAAGGTGTGTGGTACCACCGCCCGGCGACTATGCATTTGAAACTGGGAGGTCAGAACTGGTCTGTGAGCCATATTGCTGTAGTTGACTATCGTCAGTCACTTGCTTACGCAGACTGGTCCTAGACCACAGCAGGGCACCTACGGTTGGCCCTGTGCTGGGCACTGAGAACAGTCATTATTCCTAGGAAACTCACAGCCTGGTGGGACCCAATACAAAGACAGGCTGTGGCAAAGGCAAGAAGAGCCAGCGATGCTCCTGTGGCATCTCATGGCTGAGGGACCCATCTCCATCATCCTGGGAAGCTTCCTGGAGGACGTGGTGGCTGATAGAGCAACTAGCAAGAACAGCCTGAGTTACTATTGTTAGTCTCAGGAGGAGCTGGGATTCTGATCCCTAGGAAGGAAGAAACAGGGAGGAAAGGTCTGTGGTTCTCTAGCAGAGTCTCTGTGCTGAGGGGACTTGGTGCTGGGTATGGGAAATGGAGGTGGTGAAGAGGCCAGAGGGAGAAGCAAAGATCAGCCTGCTTGAGAATTCTGAACCAGAGGATCTTAGACAGACAGGGGCCACAAGATTTTTTGGTTTTTTGGTTTTTTTTTTGGGGGGGGTCCTTCAGTTTGGGGCTCAGAAGAGGCTGTATAGGGAGAGTGGGGGGTGTGCCCCGGCAGGGGTGGAAGAAAGCTGGCCACACTTTGTTCTTCAGGGTGCCCAGGGCCTTGTCCGTGGCCAGGTTGGACAGATATCACAAGTCAGGGCACATATGAACTGTCTCGGACTCCTTGGTGCTGTCATGATGAAGAAAAGTGTCTTCTGGCCACACTCACTCTTTTAGGGGTCTTGCTTACCAGCCAAGGTAGAGCCAAGACTTGCCTCTGCCGCCCTCCAAGTGAGAGTAAGAAGGTGGGCCTGGGAGTGCAGGAGAGCGTTGCCTAAGCCAGACCTGAGAACCAGCCCAGCCCTAACTTACAGTAATAGGGACAGGCAGTAACAGGCTCAGTAGCCTTGGGGGCAGCTAGGGCTGGAACCAAGTCCTTTGAAGCTCAGAGCCCCAATTCTCCCTGGCCTTCCGCCTTCACGATTGCTCAGCAAAGGTAAAGCTGAAGGGGTCTGTGGTGGACCACAGCCTCAGGCAGGACCAGTTTCCAACATGCTGTTCCTGTCCCCACACTTTCTCAGCTGACTGGAAGGCCAGCACTGAGGAGCCAGAGGAAGGAGAATCCCCACCTGGTTGAGGCCAGATTGGTCCCTACAGAGATTTCCAGGTCAACCAAGGCCGCACAGCAAGAACTTGTCTCAAAAACAAAATGGGGCTGGGCAGTGGTGGTACACGCCTTTAATCCCAACACTCGGATCTCTGTGAGTTCAAGGCCATCCTGGTCTACAGGGTGAGATCCAGGACAGGCACTAAAACTACACAGAGAAACTGTCTTGAAAACCAAAACCAAAACAAAACAAAAATTTGTAACAGTATTATTAGAGGCTGGCTAAATGGCTCACCAGGTAAAGGGGTAAAGGGGCTTGCCACACAAGCCTGACAACCTGAGCTCACATAAAAAGCCTGATGTGGTGGTGTGTGCCTGTTCTCAGCACTCCTACTGTGAGATGAGGGTCAGAAACAGGAGAACCAGCGGGAAGCACATGGGCCAACTTGCCCGGAGTATACCGTGCTGCAGAATTGAGGGGCCCTACCTCAACAAGGTGGAAGGAGGGACTCCTGGAAGTTGTTTTCTGACTTCCTCACAAATATTAATAAGCTTTTTTTTTAAAAAAAAAAAATGAACTGTTTCCACAGCATTAGGCACACTCGCTTTACCCGGAAGCCATCCTCCTCCATTCCCACACCTTCTCATTACCCCAAGCTGAAACTCTGATCTGTTCAGTAAGAACCCGGCACCTCCTCCAGCTTGGTAACCAGAGCCAGGTACCTCCCAGAGCCTGGTAACCCATTCTCCTCTCTGTGGACTTTCCTGTTGTAGCAGCTCATGACTGGATACTTTGTATTTGGCTTTCCTCACCTAGCCTGTTTCCAGAGTTCAATCCTGCTGTAGCTGATTGGAGGACTTCCTTCCTTTCTAAGCCTAGTAATGTCCCTTTGCAGGTACTTATCACAGCAAGCTTTACCCACTCACCCATCCATGACTTTGGGGGGATGTTTCTATTTCTCCCTTTCATCTTCTCCAAGCAGAAGCCACCGTCAGTCTGTCTGTCAATATTCCTGCTGTTTCATATATACTGACACACGGCGCCGAGAATGGCTGGGTCACATGGTGGCACCTATGTCATTTTCAACTCCTACTAGCAACATGAGCAGGTTGCTGGTTCTCCACATACTTGCCAACACTTCTTAAAATTTTCCACTTTTTCGAATTGTGTTCCATACATTTATATAATGAATTGTAGTCATTTTCACCTCAACATTTATTTTTAATGTCGGTACTTGGAACCTTAGCGTGAGGCGTTACTTTGCAAATTTGGTTTGGTTTTTTCCCCCTCTTGTTAATTGGCCACAATGAGCATTTTGTTGATTGTGTGGGTCTTAGACAGCTATGCAGCCTTTGGAAAAATTCAAGTCCTTTGCCCATAATTAAATTAGGTATTTCGTTGTTTTAGTCCTTTATATAACCTTGACGCTAGCTATCTATTTTGGGATATAAGTGACTTATCACTTGTTGAAACATTCATTACCTTCTAAATTTAAAAGGATGGAAACAAGAAGGCCTAGTATTTGTGTCTTTGATAAGTGCCACAGACGTGAGGGGAGAAAGAGATGAAATTGGCAAAGCCAAGGCCCAATAATGAGATGTGGGTTAAATAACACAGGGGGTCCCCATATGGGGCTGCATGTAGCCACAAATGGGGTTGCCATCGGACCTTCACAGCAGTACCAGCGGCAAAACGACAAAGGCAAGGCAGCACTTAAAATGTGTCCCCATTTTTGTTTTAAATACACATAGAACTAGCCGGTCGGTGGTTGCGCACGCCTTTAATCTCAGCACTCAGGAGGCAGAGCCAGGCGGATCTCTGTGAGTTCGAGGCCAGCCTGGGCTACCGAGTGAGTTCCATGAAAAGCGCAAAAGCTACACAGAGAAACCCTGCCTCGAAAAACCAATGCGTGTGTGCGTGTGTGTGTGTGTGTTTCCGAGACCGGGTTTCTCTGTGTAGCTTTGCGCCTTTCCTGGGACTCACTTGGTAGCCCAGGCAGGCCTCGAACTCACAGAGATCCACCTGGCTCTGCCTCCCCGGTGCTGGGATTAAAGGTGTGCGCCACCACCGCTTGGATTTTGTTTTGTTTTTAAAATACTCTCTTCAAGTTCCTAAAAAAATTATCAAGTTTTTACATTTGTGTTTGTTACCAGGATGCAACCCAAGGCTTCACATATGCCCGGAAAACACTCTGCCAACTGAACTACATCCCCAGAACAAGAACTAGGTATTTTTGAGGTATCCACAAGTGTTATCCCAGTCATGCAAGAATCTCTATGCCGTGTACACAACCTTGAAAAATCTCCCGAGGTGCTTGGCGTGGGGAGCTCAGAGTGGTTTCCCCTTTTCGTTACCAATGTTTACATACTCCAACTAACTGGTGGTTTGGTCTGGTTTCAGGGAGGAAGGGTAGGAAAGCTTTCAGAAGAAAAATCTAACTTAAATGAAAATCTGAGTCAAGTGAAATCCAGCCCTACAGTCAACAGTGCACAGCGCCACAGTGCACAGCGCCATGCGGGACCAGCCAGGATCCGGTCTTCTGCACGTGAGGAAGGAGCTGGGCCTGGACACGAAGCAAACTCATTCAGGATGCGCCCCGAGGCCCCGCCTCCCGCCCCGCCCCGCCCCGCCCCGCCCCGCCCGCACTCTGATACCCTGTACGCTCCACCAGGTCCCGCCCACACGCCTAGGCCCCGCCCCGTCCACGCAGACCTCGCCCCCGAGCCGCTGTTTTGCCCAGCCCGTGCTTTGCATTTAGAGGAGACCGATCCAGGGCCCGCCCGCTCTATGTCTCATTCCGCTCGCAACGCCCGCGACCCCGGAAATCGGAGACTGTGGCCCAATGGCTCCACCTCCAGCTGTGCAAAGGCCCCGCCTCCAGACAGGGCCCCGCCCCTCAGTTGAGAGCCGCAGCTGCCGGGCCTGCCGCACCCGGGACTTCATTTCCGGCGCAGGCCTCTTAGAAGTCACACCCCAAGGCTCCAGAGGCCCCGCCCTACGCCTCTCGCGAGTCTGCTTCCGGGGTGGGGCGAGAGGCTAACACGTTATGCCTAAGGGCTGTCCCCACTGTAGACGATCTTCATCCTTTTCCGTTCCCTCTGTGCCGTCCCGCCCCCCGTCCCCCCCCCCCCAGGTGTGAGCGTGTTGCCTTCTAGGCCCCTAGAGCAGGCAAGCCAGAACACTGTGATGCCACGGAGTTGTGCCACCCGGAGCCCGAGGCCCCTCCTAGTTTGCGCTGTAGCCTCCTTTTACAAGGAGCGTGGTGGTCCTGCTGGGCTCTGAGCCCAAGTCCGAGAAATGCAGAGCAGAGGCTAGCCCCGCAGTGTGGCCACCCCTTTCGGAGGTCTGCAGGCCCAGGGATGAGAGCAGCAGTTGGTTGACAGCCACTGGCCAGGCAGGCCCGCACGTACCCATGATGTGCTGTAACGGTGCTCCTCCAAGCAAAAGTGGCCCCCACACAGTCCCTCCACAGAGAGCTGGAGCCCTGCTTGGGTGTGAACCACACCCTGGTTTTGAATCTCTGCTTTAACCCGTTTTGTGCCACTGGAGCCTGTAAACGTAATTCCCTTCCTTGGTCACCGCTGGTCGTCAGCTCTGCCCTGTTCATCGCTATTTCATGGGTAGTCGGAAGACCTTCCTCAAGCACCCTGGAGGTGCCTGATGTCCCCACCCACCTATTCACCAAGATCATCAAATATAGATGCTCCTTAACGATGACTCATACCGACAACCCATTGCGGCTTGAAGAGACATCATCGGGTGCTCCTAATCTACTAAAGGTCCTGGCTTATCAACGCAGCACACTGGAGCATGTGGTTTCCCCTGGTGATGGCTGGCGTTGAGAAAGGGTGTTTCTATCGCGTTATCAACAGCAAGAGAAAGATCAAATTCAAAATCCCAAGTCCTGCTTCTGCTAACTCCTGTCCCTTCTGCACCACTGCAAGATCAACCCTGAAATGAACCATTGCTGGTCGTGCATCGTCTGCACACTGTCTCTCTTTGTACAGGATGGGAGTGGGTGGGTTGGGGAAGATGGTCTCTATGAAGCCTTTGAAGAAAGGACATGGAAAAGTAGGTGATTTCCAAACATCCAGTCTGTCGGATCAAGCTTGCCAAGGCCCTCTCACCGACAAAATGTGTATGAGAGATCACTCCTGTGTTCTCATTAGTGTTGAAGAAACCAGCCTTAGTGCATTGAGGATGTTTCTCTCATCTGTACTGCTCTCCCTGGGATATCCTGAGGCATCTTAGGGTCCCATGGTGTCTTTCCAGCTCTATGTACTGAATGTTGGCAGCAGTAGGTACCCAGGATGCCTGGCCATGTCTTGAGGTTTAGTATTTAAAAAAAAAAAAAAAAGGTTGGGAACTAGCCGGGCGGTAGTGGCGCATGTCTTTGATCCCAGCACTCGGGAGGCAGAGCCAGATGGATCTCTGTGAGTTGGAGGCCAGCCTGGTCTACAGAGCAAGATCCAGGACAGGCACCAAAACTACACAGAGAAACCCTGTCTCGAAAAAAAACAAAATGATAAAGGGGGTCTGGAGAGATGGCTTAGCGATTAAGAACACTTAACTGTTTTTCCAGAGGATTTGAATTCAGTTCCCAGCACCCAAATCCAGCTGCTTACCACTGCCTATAACTCCAGCTCCAGGGAATCTAACACCCTCTTCTGACCTTCACAGGTACCTGAATGCACATACACACATACAGTCCCATACACATATACATAATAATATAGCAAATTATTAAAAATAAAGATACAGAGAAGCTCTCTCAGACCTGCATCTAAGCTAATTAATTCTAATTTGGGAGAAAAACCCAAACTTGGTTCCAGTTTTAATTGTGAGTGCTTTATAATGCTGTCCAGGAATTTGCAGAGGAACCCAGGAGCCTCTAGAGTCTAGACACACCTGGACTTCTAGTGACCTCTTTGTCCCTGTCCTTGGCTGGGCTCTGCTAGCCCCACATTAGCTGTGATCATCTCTTTAGATAGAAACAGCCACCTCAGTGACTCATCATCCCTCAGGAAATTCCCAGAAGCCTCATCGATGGATTTTGGGGAGCCACTGAACATTTCTGGGCTGGGTCTACTGAATGGTTTTGCAGCAGCCAAGTCCAGGTCTCCTGTTCCGTGCCAGCCTGTGCTTAAACCGAAAAAGCCAAGCTTCCTCCTGGCTCCTGACTCTAAGGACTGACAGTATGGCCTAGGAGTCTAAACTGGTCACCAGTGATGTTGGTTAGGGTGAGTGCCTGATCGTTCACCCAAAATGCCAAGCTCGGTGGAGGAATCAAGCTGAGGCAGCCCGGTTAACACGAGGCTGCCTTTGTGGCCTGCACAGCTTGATGTTCATAGGATTTTGTCCTTGGAGGTAAAATTTTGGAGCATTTCTGAGCATCTGAGAGGAGGCATCTGTCTGTCCTACTGATGGTTGGATTGTGAGATTCTGAAGCTGGTTTCCTCCCAGTCCATCTTGACTCACTCCAAGGCTCTGGTTCAGCCATGCATCTCTCCAAACCTCAGTTTCCCCATCTCTGATACTCCAGGGAGGAAAGACACAGGCTGATCCCATACTTGTGGGTGACACAGCTCACTTATAAGCTTAAAATTATTCACAAAGTTCTGTTCACAGCAGCTCAAACAAACAAACAAACAAACAAATCGTTAGAAACAACCCAGTGGTTGTCAGTTGACAGATAAGCTTTGGTCAGCATTCCATGGAATATTATAGACTATAGCAGGAATCTTAAAAGTTCTTATTAATAAAAATCAAGCCCGAGGCTAGTTATTGGGGTGAATGCTGGAAGATCAGAGAAGCAGAACAAGCCACAGCTACCTCACATCTCCAGTTCCTCAGCTGATCCTGTTTCCTCAGACTGGAAGCATCTCAGGCCTCATCTAGAATGGATCTCGGCTGAACTGCTGCTCCAGAGCCTAACCAGCCAAATGCTTCTAGTTTCTGGTCCTCACACCTTATATATTTTTCTGTTTTCTACCATCACTTCCTGGGATTAAAGGCTTGGCTGTATCCTTGAACAGATGGATCTCTGCCTCTGGAATGCTAGGATTAAAGGTGTGAGTGCCACCATTTTCTAGCCTCTGTATCTAGTGGCTGTTCTGTTCTCTGACCCCAGATAAGTTTATTAGGGTGCACAATATTTTTCGAAACACAATACCACCATAACAGACTCATGAAAAGCAACAAGCTGTGGTAGACTGAGCAACAGAGGTAAGTGCAAGAGTTCCAGGCAACAGTTTGTACTCTGGTTCCTTTATATTAAGTTGGGGGAAAGTAAAAACACTACACAGTGACAGACTTCAGAGATGTGACTGTGGGGCCTGGGAGCTGTCACCTCCCTACGAGAGGCTCCAGGGAACATTAAGTATGTAAATACAGATATTTTCTTGGTGCAGTGGTGGTGATACAACACTACACCAGAACTCACAACCATGCAAAGCTGACTGTATTTGCTTTGTTATTTATTGAGACAGAGTCTCGTGTATTCCATACTGGCCTCCAACTTACTTTGTAGCTGATGATAACTTTGAACTCTGAATCCTCATGCCTGCATCTTCAAGGTGCTAGGAAAGCAGATTTGTGTTGCCACTGCTCCTGCTGTGTGTGGTACTGGGTGTTGAACCCAGGGCCTTGTGCGTGTTTAGCAAGCATTCCACTAACTTAGCCACACCCCCAGCCTAATAATGCTGATTTTAGAAGTTACTTACCTTTTATTTTTCACATACTATAGAGAATAACATTCAGTGTCGTAAATTTCTACATCATACTGAACAAGAGTTTAAAATAATCTATACTGTGATCTAACTACACGTAGACATATGTAACTTACCATGTAATCTAGTTTCATGCACACACACATATCTATGCTTACATGCACACACATGTACTGTTTGAAATATTCCAGGACTTTGAACAAAATGTACCCAGTTTTCTTTTTTATGCTTTTCTGTATTTCCAGATGTTCCTTAATGAGCACTTTTATATTTATAAACAAATTAAATGAAACCAGGCATATCTCCTATCTCTTTTTCCCCAACTACAGCAGGTCAGGGGACTGGAACGAGACTCGGAGAGCACCCAGTTCCAACAAAGGGCACTGCCCGGTGAGGTGGCTTGCAGGGATGGCTCTGGTCTGGAACACCCAACCATCTGCCCTTGGCTCTGTTTCTGTGCTGGTCACTCTGAAGACCTGTGTGCCTGCTTAGCTCTGCCAAGCTCTGTGGGCAAGGGGAGCCAGGAGAACCCTGTCCCTTGCAGACTTTTCTGATTGGAGGGCTGGCCTGGGGCTATTTGCATCTCTGTGGGTACAGCTGCCTTCTGCCCAGCATAGGGTCTGGGGTTCGGATCCCTGTGCACCCTTGTTGGTCACCCTGCTTCCTCAAGACCTAGTGGAAGTAGCACTAACATAGGTGGGCAGAGCCTGGGTCAGTCACTGAATGTAAACTCATCCACTTGTAACCCTGAAATCTTAGGGCTGTTGTTTGGGGGCAACCCAAGCTTTAAATGACAAGTAACTTGCCCAGAGAACCTTGGCCAGTAGTTAGTTGAGCTTAACCTCTTGCCTGGGCTTCCAGTTCTTATAATTTCAGTTCCCATGAGTCTCTGGACCCAGTAGCTGATGAAGGTGGTGTGGATTTAGGGCCTGGATTCTTTCTAGTTCTGTGGTTAGGCTTTGAAGTTGACTGTGATCATCTCTGGGAACAGGATTCTGCTTTCATCAGAAGCTGCTGGGGCCCAGTGTTCACTACCCTTCTCTCCTGCCTGCTGGTCTCACAAGGGTGTTAAGGGAGACACTCTGGTTCCTTTTCTCTCCCTGATTGATGGAGCAGATTCTGCAGCAGCCTGTGGGTATAAATAAGAGCCCGAGACTGTTAAAAATAATGTTTTAACCAAATCTCAAATGGGAACGCGGAGGCACAGAAGGTTAAGGACTCAGTGTGATGCAGAGCTTGTCAGCAGCAGCAAATGTCAGTGTCTAGTCCTGGAGAACAGCCCGCCACAGAGGCCAGGTTTATGGCTGGTGTGAAGGCAGCCCACAGTGTGGTCAGCTGGGTGTCCCTGCAAGGAGCAGGGAGGACATCGACACTGCTCAGAGTCTTCAGTGAGGTATCACCATGCTTGTGTGCTCTGTGTGTGTGTGTGCTGTGTGTGTGCGTGTGTGTGTGTGTGTGTGTGTGTGTGTGTGTGTGTGTGTGTCTGTCTGTCTGTCTGTCTCTGTCTCTCTCTGTGTCTCTCTGTCTCTCTCACTCCTTCCCTACTCTCCCCTACTCTATGTGTACTAGCTGGCCCACAAACTTCCCAGGATTCTCTGCTTCCTGTCTCCCCACAGGAGCAATGGGATTCCAAACACTTTTATCCTGACAGGTTTTTATGTTGGTTCTGGGGATTTGAATTCAGGTCCTCATACTCATATGGCAAACAAACCCACTGAGTTAGACTCTCATTGGTGTGTGTTTAAGTTAATTAATCCACTCATTAATCCTAAGTCTGTGTATGTGTATAGACACATTCATGTCACACCATTTGTGTGGAGGGCAGACAACAATCTACTGTCAAACCTGCTGGTTCCTAAGAATACCTGCAGGCCGGGAAGCTCTCCCCCTCCCTCGCCTCCACCCCCACCCCCGGTCTGAAGGAAGCAAAGCATCCACATAGGAAAGCCAGAAATGAGCCGGATGGCTTCGGACCCTACAGCCTCATCAAAGTCACAGTTTCTCCCTCTCTGATACACACATAATACATTGCCACTGAAATTTTGGTTTCTTTCCTCACCTATCCAGGATTTGAAATTATTTCTGTAGGCTGAATTCAGTAATAGAATCACCAATGATAAGACACTTATTTTTAATAAGGCATTGTTAACCTATGGCCACAGTCAGGTTTGGCTACTCAGTTCTCAGGGCCCAGAACAAGATGAAAACACAGCTCTGGGATCAAAAATGACTCAGATGCTCAGGCAGGTAACGGCTGACAAGCATGGGGTCCTTGTGTGCGCATGGCCCTGTGGGACCGAGCATGCCACACATCTACGAAGCCAGTCCTGGGTAAATACTGTGAGTTTTACTTTCATCTCTGTGGTCTCTCCCTGACACTACTTTTTTTTTTTTAAATAGGATTATCGGTGTGGACCGCCACTCTGGTCAGTGCTGGGATCGAACCCAGGGCTCCATGAATGCTGAAAAACACTTTACTGAGTACATTCACAGCCCTCTTCATTATTTCTTCTTTCCCCCCATTTCTATGTACCTCCCTTGTTTGTTTTTTAAAGAAGTTTATTTTAATTTTTTTTTTTTTGTGTGTGTGTATATATAGGTGTTTTGCCTGTGTGTATGTCTGTACCGTGTGTGTACAGTACCCATGGAGGCCAGAAGAGGGTGTTGGATCCCCTGGAGCTGGAGTTACAGATGTTTGTGAGTCCCTATGTGTGTGCTGGGAATCAAACCCAGGTCCTCTGCAAAAGCAGCAGCCCAGTGCTCTTAACTGCTAAGCCATCACTCCAGCCTCAACATCTTTATCTTTTTAAAAGACAGTTGTCTTGGCTGGCCTGGAATGTGATATGTAGACCAGGCTGGCCTCAAACTTAGAGATGCACCTGTTTCTGTCTCCTGCGTGCTGGATTAAATGGGACATCATGTCCAACTCTAAAGATTTATTTTTAAGTGTGTGTGTGTGTGTGTGTGTGTGTGTGTGTGTGTGTGTGCAGGTGCGTGATGAGGCCAGAAAAGAATGTCAGGTTCCCTGGAGCTGGAGTTAGAGGCAGTTGTGAGCAGCCTGATGTGATTGCTGGGAACCAAACATGGGTCCTCTCAAAGCGGTACATGCTTTTGACCCATTTATTTCTCCAGTCCCCTTTGATTTTGACGCAGTTTCTCACTATGCAGCCCAGACTGCCTCAAATTCACAATTTCTCTACTTTTGATTCTGAGTGCTGGAATTACAGGTGTGAACCCCACACCCAGCCCGTTGGGACAAACTGAAGCTCTGAAGACAAGGGATGCAGATGCAAAGGAGGCCATGCTCCAGGAAGACAACGTTTTGGATGCAATGAGAATACAAAGTGGGCTTTGCAGACACCGCTGTCCCTGTTGCGCTTGCTGAAGCCGTGGTCAGTCCCACGTGGCCCCTGATGGTGAGCCTTGGGCTGGTCTCCTTCAAGCTATTTGCTGACAAAATTCCAAAGGGAGCAGAAAACTTTGATGATCCGAGCACTGGAGAGACAGGATTTGAATATGAGTTTCCCCTTCCGTAGAATTATTCCAGGATTCAGGTGGCAGGGTAGCTACTTCATACTCTATAACATCCCATAATGGCACTGGCAGCCGGTCCATCTACAGGGAGAAATTTGAGGATGAGAACTTCATCCTGGAGCATTCAGGTCCTGGCATCTTGTCCAAGGCAAACAGAAATAGTTCCCAGTTCTTCATCTGCCCTGCCAGGACTGAGTGGCTGGATGGCAAACGTGGGCTCTGGAAAGGTGAAGGATATCATGGAAGCCATGGAGTGTTTTGGACCCAGGAACAGCCAAGACCAGCGCGAAGATCACCATTGCTTACTATGCACGGCTGTAATTTCTTCTGACATGCTGGCATCTTCCCCACCAGACCATTCCTTCAGTAGCTTAGGAGAGCGACTCTACCCCATCTGCCAGAAAATACTGGGTTCCACATTTTCCTCATTCCCCTCCAAGTCTAGCTGGATTGAATAAAAACTAAATTTAAAAAAAAAGGAAAGAAAACACCAAGCGGAGTTCCTGGTAAGGTCCACAGTGGAGAAAGCAGGCAGGCTCCTCCCCACCCCCCCACCCCCCCTAGAAAATGAGTGTGTGTTTTAGACTGAATTCTTTTGAAGGGACCACCTGCCTTGATGGAATTCCCACCTCTCTGCAGTGGAGTGGTTGAGATGACTGTCACAAGGGCTTGTGGATTTGCTGGTTACTTTGAAAACGCAGTGGGAAGTATATCATCCCACACTCTTAAGGTGGGGTCTCCAGTTCCCCTGGTAGGCAAATCCGCCCCCCTCCCCACCACCAGGAAGCCCGTGGGGGATGCTGGGAACATCCTTGGCAACCTGTGGAGGCCCAGAGTCTGTGGCTCTCAGAATGGGTGCCATGGCCTTCTTAGCTTCTGGCTCCACCCGTCTGTGTCCCTAGCCATGTCATAGAAGTTTCCAGGAAGGTGGACAGTGTCATCATGTGCTCCAACGGCTGAGCTCTTCTCGAGCCCCGTGTGGACGGATTCTAGACAGGACTGAAATGAAGATACTCACTCAGCAGAGAGGTGCCGATCTGTCGCCACCACCCACTTTTGTGGAAGAAAAGAACATATCCTTCCTATCCCATCCTCACCTACTTACTTCCAGACTGGAGTCTGGGCTCTCCTTGTTTCCCTCCTAGGAAAAAGACAAAACAAGTTCTAGGGCTTTCTAAGCTGCCCCTCTCCTTGTTACAGTCTGGGTTTTTTTGTTTTGTTTTGTTTTGTCCTCTCCTGTCTCCCGGGCCGGCCTGCTTTCTGTCTTTGTTGCCAAGCTCAGACGTCGCTCCTGAAACCCAGCCCAGCCTCCGCGAAGTCCGGAAACTTTGAGTTCAGCGGCTGTGCGCGAAGTTGGAGTGGCGAGGCCAGAGAGATGGGCATTAGCACCCGGAGCTGCCTGAGGACGTGACCCGGGCTACGGCAGAGCCTGCTCCTTAGGGACCTCGGACAGTCCCGGCGGTGGCCGTGAACTTGACTCCACGCTTCTCCCCGGCCCCCACCCCGCACCGCCCAGGGCTCGGATTGATCTGGTAAGTGCTCCGCCCTCTGCTCGGTCCAGGCCGGGTCTGAGGTGGTGGTAGCTGCTGAAGCTGGAGGGAATGTCAGGGGCACGCGTGGGGGTCGGCCGCCCTGGGGTGCAGTCTGAGCCCCAGCCGAGAGCCCAGCCTCGCACAAAGGAAGGCTGCAGAGTTAGGCCGGGAATGCTCCGGCTGAAACTGTTTCCTTCCTCAGCCAGAGCTGCAGCAGGGGGCTCTTAAAGGGGGGGGGGGGAAGAGTGTTTCTTGTTGCACATGGCCGGCCCCTTTTGGGGATGAAGGACGAGAAGGATGTGTTAGCCTTCCTAGATTGGGCTGCCCACAGGCAGCACACTCAACCAGGGCTTCACCCTGCTGCAGGAGTGGGGGTGGACAATGTTGCCTGAGGCCAGCCAGGCTGTAAGTGGGCATGGTCAGTGCCAGAGACACAAGGCAGCTGTGGACAGAGGGTCTGGGAGAGAGACAGAGTGGGACCCTGGAAGCCCTGGTTTCTGGGTTCAGATCCTAAGACCATTTGTGTACGCCACTTCTCAGCACCATCTCCCTTTACCTGAAATGAGTACTGGCCTAGAGAATAGCCTGAGTGTGTGTAATCCCCAAGAGGATGAACTCCCCTTCCCACAGGCAGTGGAAACCTCCAAGAGTTCTGCCCTGAGTCAACAAGAGTATAACCAGCCATTACAGGGACCACTGGCTAGCTCCTGCTGCCAATGTTGGTCAGGTCTCCAGCTGTCCTAGCGACCAGCCCTAACCTACATCTCTGTCCCTTGGGACCCCAGAAGTTGTAGGGACTTTGGAGGAGAAACCCAGGTATGAGCTAAAGGTCTGAGTCCTTGGGTCCCAACAGGCTACCTACCCTCAATACCCCAAACCCCCAGCAGGTTCTCAAACAAAGGTCTGGAGAGAAGAATGCCAGACTTCCATAAAATTGAAAGTATTATGGGACAAGGAAACAGGCCCCAGGCTCTTGAAAACTCCCAAGGTTGTGAGCCTCTTGTACACATCAAGTGAATGGGTTTATGTTAAAAGGCAGGCTTCCTAGTGCCTTGGGGACTCAGCCAGAGCCTTGGGGAGGTAGCCACCTGGATTGGAAGACAGATTTCTGTTTTCACTATACCTCATAGAGAAGGTGAGTGGCCCTTTAAAGGCGTATTTGACTGTATGAGATGATACTAAAGTTAAAAATCTCCCCCAAATCAAGATTCCCAGCACTGGAGGGATGGGTCAACAGTTTAGAATGCTTGCTGGCTGGGCATGGTGGCACACAGGGTTCAGGAGGCAGAGGCAAGTGAATCTCTGTGAGTTCAAGGCCAGCCTGATCTATAGTGAGTTCCAGGACAGCCAGGGCTATGTAGAGAGACCCTGCCTCAAAACACCAAAACAGTCCGGCAGTGGTGGCACATGCCTTGTGAGTTCGAGGCCAGCCTGGTCTACAGAATGAGATCCAGGACAGGCACCAAAACTACACAGAGAAACCCTGTCTCGAAAAGCAAAAAACAAACACCAAAATAAACAAACAAAAAGAGGGCTTGTTGCTCTTCCAGAGGAAGAGTGCCAGCTTTTGGTCCTTAGCATCCACTTCTGGTGGCTCGTAACCACCTATAATTCCAGCATGACCTCTTCTGGCCTCCACAGGCACATACCCACTTAAACACACACATGATTGTGCACACACACACACACGTGCGCATGCACACACACACACAAATACCCATAATTTAAAATTTAAAGTAACTATTTTTTCTAGTAAAGATTCCAGATCTGCCTTGGCCCCAGAGCTCTGCGTGGTCAGTTCCCGTGGCGGCCAAATGCCGCAAGGACGACAGGATGCAGGAAGCAGGTCTGTCTGAACTTGAACTCTGGTCATGTCCCAGGTAGTCAGAGGCAGGATGCTGAATGCTGGGACATTTGTGTCCTACTGAGGCAGGGTCAGCTCTGGGCACACAGCGTCTGCCTCTGCATCCTGACCTGCCTGCATCCTGACACGACCCCATCCTAGTGGAATGATGTCCCTTGCTTGAACCTTCGTGTCCTCACTGGTTACAGAGCATAACAAGAGTTCTGACTCAGGCGTCTCTCTGGGCGGGTCAAGAAGATATTTGCAGCATCTCATCAGCTCCTCAATAAGTCCCCTGCTAGCTCACAGTTGGTGGTCCAGAAGCCAGGCTCCTGCTTCTTCTCTCGGGTCATTTGTCTGAAGCAGCTTAGAAAGCCCTTTCCGACATCAAATGCCTTTCCCCTCACTTTTGGTGTTTCTTTTCACTGAGCCCCTCCCCGTGGCGACCTAGAGACAGGAAGAAGCTGCCCTGGGCAATGCCAGTGTCAAGATTAGGTTCTCTAAACCCACATCCCAACCAGAGGCTCTGTTTCCTGCACAGTGCCCAGGCCACGTGTAATCTGTTGAATCCCTGTAGAGAAGGCAGCTGTCTGCTTCTCTGTGGGTGCTGTTGCAGTTGCTGAAGCCTCTGGGCACCCTTCACAATTACTTGAGGGGCACCAAAGGGCAAGTAACAACTCTGTGCCTGGGGCATCTGGTTTTATTAGGGAGAGCACTCCTAAGAAGGTCCTGAGAACATAGACTCCTTTCCATCTCTAGAAAAAAAAAAACAGGGAATGCTTTTTGTTGTAATTATTTACAAACCTGAGCCCAATTTTTGTTTTTGTTTGTTTGTTTTTTTGTTTGTTTTTGTTTTTTGTTTTTGCCAGCATTCTATTTACTAATGCCAGGTCTGTGTTGGTGACCCTTACCTACTTCCTAACAAATATGTCTCTTCCCCGGGGATAGCATTTATATACTTCAGTTTTCTGGGGTTAGAATCCCAATTTTGGAAAATCTGGATGAAACGCGAGAAGGAGTCATTGAGCGGCAGAGCAGCAGATCTGGTAGCTGTATGTAGAGGCGGGACGTTGAGGTCCAGCCCTGTGGGGCCTTCGCGCTCTCCATCTCTGTAGGCCGTGCTGGCCTTGGGATGACGTGTGGCCGTCCTAGTTTAAGAGTGAATTACGAGTTTCACGATGGTGACAGCGGAGGATTGAACAGAATGTAGGGCCCTTCTGAACTCAGGTGCTTGCTGAACACTGGGCCTGTGTGGCCACAGGAGTCCTAAGCCGCTGAGCCAGGGCTGTACCTTGTTCCTGTTCATGCTGAGGCTTGGGAAGGCCATAGGCAGCCACACTGAAGGCTCACCATTCCTCTTCTTCAGTGCGTGCGTGCGTGCGTGCGTGTGTGTGTGTATGTGTGCGTGCGTGCGTGCGTGCGTATGTGTGTGTGTGTGTGTGTGTGTGTGTGTGTGTGTTGTGGGTATTCTGTAGTAAGCTTAGCTCTTCTGGATCCTCCCAAAAGAAGAAAACTATCTTTTAATTACCTTTGAATCCACACTGAGTGCACCCACTGGGAACAGCTCACCCACCTTCCACGACAACAAAACACATTCATGTCTTTGGGTCATGTCACACAGTAGTACCTCATGTATATCTCACTAAGAAACTGATCACAGCTCTTGGCCTATGTCAAATGACATAGGGCTACAAAGTGGTTGTCACGGCTAGCTAAGGGGAGATCCTTGGGTGGACTTCCTCAACCAGTCCCTCATCACTGGATTCTTCCCAAACTCCTTTGCTGTTAACCATAGCACAGAGTGCACACATGTGCATGTCCTGCTTCCCAAGGCTGTGAGCCCATTCAAGAGCCCTGGTCAGTCTGCTAAGGGAGCTCTTTTGCTTTGGGGAGCTTCTTAAGGCTATCTGAAATTTCACCTGGCCCAAGTGTCTCAGCCACCAGACTTTTGTGGGTGACATACTGATGCCATAGCCCTGGCATCTACAGTGGTCTTTTTATCCAAGTTGTCATGGGAATCCCATGCTGACCACAGACTGTTGCTCTTATGGTGGACAGACACGGGAATAATTACAGAGCTGACAGTGGCCCCCGTATCACTAAACTGTGGCGGGAACATGGGAGACCAATGTCGCAAAGTAGACTGCCTGGCCCCCTGGGCTTGTTGGATAGAGGTACAATGAAACAGCATGATGGCCGCTCATAGACAATGCTCGGTAAATGGCCAAGAGGAAGAGGAGGGGTGAAGGAAGAGGGAAGAAGGAGGAATTGAGTAGGTAGAAGAGGAAGGGAGGGAGGAAGTGGGGTGCAACAATCTCATCTCTGGCCGATGAGGGCCACCAGGGAGAGAAGGCTTTGCCAGGCATCCACCCACCTAACCAAAGGCTCCTAAGAACCTGAGCTACACCGACTGTGGGCATCACCAAGCCCAGCCCCACAGCACCGCTGCAGATGAGCTCCGACTGTGGAACGGCCACCCTGTCTGTCTGGGTCTTTGCAATCATGTTCTTCAGCCCCGGGGCCACTGACACTGTAGCCAGAACAAGGCAGATCCATTTTCTTTCTGGACAGAAGGTGAAAAAGCCAGTGGAGATCTCACTGGGCCAAAAGCAGGGTATCAGGGGTGGTTGTTCTGCAAGGGAGAGACAGGGGTTGGAGGGACATTTTTGGAGTGACTACTGTGTGTCACTCCTGCATGGCCCCAACCCCTGAGGGATGGAAAGAGTGGCCCCCTCAGTGAAGCCAGGGCTCTCCCTGTTTTTTGTTTGTTTGTTTTAACTTCTGATGGCTGCCTGCATTTTTTTTTTTCTCCTTGTCCTTCCTCTGACTTCAATGGCGGCGACTCTCTCTGCCTAAAAGGCTGGTGGGTAGTCCAGGCTAGCTTTCTGTTCCAGGTTCTTAACGTCATTGTACCTTCAGTCTACATTGTCTTGAAAGGTGACGACATATCTATAGTCTCTACGGACTGGGATCCAAGCATCTCAGGGCCATTATCCTGCCCAGCAAGGGTGGTTTTCTGGAGCACTAAGGGATGTCCCTCTCCTCCTCTTCCTCTTCTACCCCTCCTCTCCCTCCCTCTGGTCCTTCCCTTTTTCCCTGCTTTGAGTGTGCACTTATATATGATCAGGGAAGCCAGGGACATGGAACATGTCCCTAGTGTAGACACCCTCCCTCCCCACTCTTGATGGCCCACCTGCAGGAACACCAGCTCCAAGGCTTTTTTCCCCTGCACCTTCAGGAGGGATCTGGGGCAGGGGATGTGTATGAAGTTGCTAATGTGAATCAGGTTCCCCTTCATCCCTCCAGCCCCTGTGGGAGTTGAAGATAACCCCCTCAACACCCAGACGAGGAATACAGCCTCTCGGAAAGCAGCAGCTTGTCCACAGAGCAGCCTCATCTCCTGTAGAGGACCCCGATGTGGCTGGGACTGTCCCATGAGCAGGAGGATGAGGGCCACTGAATCCCAGCTGAGCCTGTCTTCTCTTGGATAGCTAAAAAGAAGCCAGAGTCACCTCTCATGGTAACACCCGAGAAACAGGCTCAGAGAGGTGGATTGTTTTCCCCAAAGACACAATCTCCTAGATTGCTCTTCCGCCCAGACCTTCATCTTCCCTTCCCTCCCTGCAGACCCCCGGTCCATGTGCAATCTCTAGCTGTAGGCTCTGGGGGATACATAGTCTAATAGGGGCTGGGTGGTCCCTCTTTGAGGATGCTTTGCTGCCAGTCTTTGAAGGATGCTTCTCTAACATGAATACCTTCTGGACAGGTGCCAGCCCATTGTACGGATTGGGGATTACAAACCAGGGTGTGGGATGGGGCTGCACTGAGTTCAAATCTAGTGTCCTTATTTTGAGGTGATTGATCTATACTTAGTTATACTTCTATACTTAATTAACCTGTCTGCAAATCAGGGATGGTAATAATGCCATAGACCCCAAAAGGACCCCCAGGAGGCCCTTGCTCAAGGACGATCTGTACACACTTAAGGGCAGTGGAATCCCATGGTCACAGGATTCAGGTTGACTTCTCAGCAAACTGACTGCTATGTTGGGCCCACCAGACTTGTTCCTGCTGGAGGCTTCTCTGGCTCCATCATTACTCATCACAAAAACAAATGACCCAAGACCTCAAGCAGGCTCCCTGCTCAGCCAGGAGCTGTACTATCATGTCTCAACCCCACAGGGGCAGATATGGGTGATAGAACCCTTCCCCTTTTACAGATGGGCAGACTGAGTTCAAGGAAGGCCAGATAACTTATTGCTGGCAAGGTCAGAGCTGACTCTTAATGATGGCTGGGTCCCAAAGCCAGGGCTGTGGGCTTCAGGAATACATAGTCCTTCCCTCTCTCACTTAGCCAACTAGACTTTTCCAGAAGGGCCACAGGCCTCCTGTCCCATTGACAGAACAGGCTGCCCGCTCTCATGGCCAGGCTATGGAGCAGCTTCTGGATTCAGGAGGGACTTGTGTGTGTTGGGGGGTTATGGACCTCAGAGCACCATTGTAGCTTGCATGTGAAGGTGGAGATATGTATGAAGAAGGCTTTCTCAGCCTGAAGTGTCCCACTGGGTGCTTTGGGCACAGCACATTTTTGTGTGAGCCATATTGGAACATAAAAGAACCTTTCTGGGCAGCATCTGGAGTCAGGTGGCCCTGGACAGGAAGGTGGCCAGTGTGAGCACTATCAGGGTCTCTTCAAACCATCTACAGCAGTGCCCACCCCCCGTGGGCCTGGCATGGGAGGAGTTAAGCCGCAGTGGGCACCTTGGCACGTAGTACTGGCCAGAATGTCCGGCTCCCCACCCCCACCGCTTTTCTTCCTTTTTGCCTTTTTCCTTCTTAATTAATCATACGCTGCTGCCCAATTTAAATATGGAAATACCCAGGCTGAGGCTTTGCAATTATTCATGAAGCCAGGCCCTGCTGTCCAGGCTCTTGGGCTGCGGGGAGCATCGTGGCTTCGCCTCCTTTCTGTGAAATTATGTGCACAAAGGCGGCTTCTTATCTGGGTGTGTGAACTAAATAAATAAATAAGGGCTTTTGTTTGTTTGCGGGCTCCTGCACATGACTGTTTTGACTAAACCACTCGTGTTGTCTGAGCCTTTATGGGACTCAGGAGACAGGGGGTGGGATGGGGGGGTGGCCAGGGCTGGAGGGGGGTGGTGGCCGCCGGGCACCTGGGGCTCACTCCCTCCCCTGGCACCAGCTTCACTCCAGCAACCCCCTACACACACTCCGCTGGAAAGTTCGCCCTGCCCGGGCTGGGCTCCCAGGCAGCCTGGCACAGTGCCAGGCTCGCCGCAGAGCGCGGGCAGCAGGGTGGGGCGAGCGGCAGAGGCGCGGAGGACGTGGCTGGGCGCCCTGGGCACGAGCAGGACCCGAGGCCGGGGGGCCAGGGGCCCAGAAGGTGAGGGCACTCCGAGTGGGAGCAGGGTGAGCCTTGGGGGTGGGCAGGCAGTGCAGCCTGGCCCGGAGCAGGCCTCGTGGGAAGAGGCTGGATGGCGGAAGAACCAGGCACAAAGCATGGCAGTACCAGGCCGCTAGCATGCACCGTTCGCCCAAGCCCGGGGCTGCAGCCTGGGATCCGGGGTCGGGTGGGGGCCGGGGGGGTGGGATGCGTGTGCATGAGGCCTCCTTAGGAGCAGCAGCCAAGGAGCTGAGCCTCCCGCAGCAGGGCCAGCCCAGGCAGCCCAGCGGAGGAAGGCCAAGCTAGGCAGGCGGGGCCTAGGGCTGTCAAGGAGAAAAACATCCCAAGCCCTGCAAATTGCTGCTCTCAGCTTTTCCCCCCTCCTCCTGCTGGGGGTGAAAAAAAAAAAGCAGTGCTTCCTCTGGAGGCGGATGCAAACGGATGCAGAATTTTAACCATCTCCTGCATCAACCGGGCCTTCCCCTGCAAAGTTTGCCCGGGCTAGGAAGGAGCACCATAGGAAAGGGGATGTTGGAGAGCCCACTTGCCTTTCCTGTGAGATACTAGCAAGCCAAGGCTTCCTCAGCACCCCTTCCAGAACCAGGGCCTGAAGCAGCTGCTGAGGGTGCCAGCTTGGGGCCATAGTGCCTGGTTCTTGCACAGTCCTGGTGCATCATGGGTGGTGGCAGGGTGCCAGTTATTGGTCCTGTTATTGCTGTGCCTGGTCTTTGCTCTTGGGGTTGAAGGTGTTGACCAGGCACTTTTGGCAACCCAGTGGAAACTTCATTGGAATCGGGGGTCTCAGTTCCTACTGACATGAACCCTCAGTGGGATCCTGAGTTTTTCTCCTAGCTGGTTTTTGTGTTTTAAAAATTTTCTAGAATGCTTTCTGGTGACTGGTAGGGGCCTCTTCCACTGTCTGGCTAGGGAGAAAGGGAATAAATTCTAGAGGACAGTGGTTAGAGCAAAGTGGTAGGTATAGTCCCAGAAGGGGAGTCTATGCCTGGCTGGCAACCTGTAAGGACTCCAACTGTAGGTATGGGAGCTTCCAGAATGGCTTGGTTCCCTGTGACAGAGAGCTGCCCCACCAAAGGCCCACAACATATTTTAATTTCGACTCCTTCTATAATTAGAAGAAATAATGAGTATGAAATAATGAACCTGTAATATTGAACCCAGCCAGTGTTATGTCCATCTCTGGTATGTCCATAACATAGAATTCTCAATATTTATGGAGGAGAGGCCTGGACAGGCAACAGTGATTGGATCAGGAAAAACTGAGGTGTCCTGGGCTGGTCTTGTTTTTCCCAGGTCTGAGGGTCTGATGTCTGGCTCTGGGGGTGCCATGGGAGCCATCTGGGCTTCTGTGAATCTGGCTTCTCTGATGGTTGGCAGGACAGGGTGACTCTGTCATGGAGAAGAGCCATGGCCTATTGGCTGTGTGTGCATGCATGTGCGTGTGCGTGTGCGTGTGCGTGTGCGTGTGTGTGTGTGTGTGTGTGTGTGCAGACACATTCCTGTTTACCCATGTGTGTTCCACAAAGGGTTCCCCAACCCCTGAAGGTAATAATCACAATCCTTAATACAGGAAAATACCAAGCTGAAGCAAGGGCCAGTGTGGCCATCTGTGCCTGGTTTTCTTGGATCCTAAGTGAGAAGTCGTTCTGAGCTGGAGAGCCCTTGTTTGTCTTCCTAAGAGAAAGTAGTCTTCAAGGCCTCCTTCTGGACCCCAGGCCCTCTTCTGGCCCAGTCCTATCTAGTAGAAACATAGTGTGAGCCCCAGTCACAGGCCTATCATCAATCCTCACGGGTCCTCACAGCCACAGTTTGAAAAGGCAAAAACAGAAGCAAGAGAAGCCACTCTGACGGTAAAAATCCATTTGCTCTAACATAGATCCCCAATAGTAATCTCAACAATGCAGACAGAATTAATAATGAGAGACGCCTTATGTTCCCGCCACCAAGTCCTCACACTCTAAACATATTTTATGCAAGGGTTCAAACTTGGATTCTTCTATCTCAAGGGCTTGGAGGCCAAGAGCATCGGCAGCCAGCCTGCTGTGCTGGGCAAGGCATGTTGAACTGGTTTCTGTGTCCAGCCTCAGAGCTGTGAGCTTTCTCTTGCCGGTGTCCCTTCCTGGCTAGGGGAGGGGACTCCTCTACTGGATTGTCAGGCCCCCAGCAACCCTGAGAATGGATAACGGGAGACTCGGGCTGCAGGTTTCCAGGGCAAAGGCGAACTGCTGGAAAGGTCTCTTCCACTCTGCTCCCAGACACCAGGGGACCACACAAAAGGCTGGCTTCAAGCTTACAATGGTGGGGCGGTTAGTCACTGTGCCAGGGCAGCAGGCAGGCAGACAGAGCCCCCTGTGTCTGTGCCTGTCAGGCTGGGCCCTACAGCTCCTGATCCCCTGCCTGTGTTCCACCCTATCCCTGTCTGCAGGCTTTGTTTGTACCCCACCCTGCTCCCCAAGTTAACCCTCTGCTACCCACTGCCTACCTGGCAGCCTCTGATAGCACATCCTTGCCAGGCTGTGGCTGCCACTGGCTACCTTGGCCAAATAACACTCCTTCTAGAAGCCGGGATCAGACCTGTAAGATTTCATTGGCCTCTCTGGGGAATGTCACTGTGCATACACTGTCACTGGATTTTCACATTAGAGGATGGCATGTGCAGGGCTCCTGATTCAAAAGATCCCAGCCGAGTTGGAAAGTAGGTATGGTCCAAGCATAAGGAAGGAGGGACGCCAGGGCTGTGGAAGACAAGGGAGTCACCCTGGAGTGGGTGTGTGTTTCAAAGTGAGTAGACTGATGTGAGTATTTTAATCCCGTGTGTAGATAAATGGATAAGATAAAATAAGTTCATTTTGACCTCGCCCTGTCTGGAGACTCCCTAAAGCACTTTTGTTGTTAGCCTCAGCATTGGCCAGTTGGCAGTTACAAGAGAAATCTCCCCTAGGCCTTGGTCCCAAAGCCTCGGATGGAATTGGCATTTTTCTGTGATTTGATAGTTAAATTGCATAAGGTGATCCTCCCCAAAAGGTATAAAGCACACTAATAGCCCCTTCCTGCCTTTTAATTTAAAAATCTTCCCGGCAGAGATTTTTGAATCCTGGCTTTTGTTTGCTAAATTAAAATGGCATGTGTTTTTGTTTTAGAAAGCAGGGTGTTTTTATGCTCAGTGTGAGGAGAGGAAGTAAAATAAGTCTTTTGAAAGTGTGCCCATCCATTCATAGCTTAAAAATTCCAAGTACCAGCTACCCTCCCACCACCACGTGGAGGAACTAGATGTGTGTGATTTGTGCAACTCACCTGTTGATTGTATTTTTGTAGTTATTTATCTTATAATCTAATCGCAACCGAGCACCAAGACTGTCTTGGGCATATAGCAAGGCCAGGGCTACGTGGTCTGTGAGAGGTTGGTGCCCCATAGGTCCTGGCCTGGGTCTGGGTCATCGGCTCCTGGGTCAGCACACATCCATGTGCTGCAGCTCAAACTGCCTTCAGACAGCCAGTGATAGAAGACATATGCTCTGCACACAGCATTTTGTTCTGATTTATTTTAGGCCAGTTAAGATGCTTTTAGCACGAAGAGTGGCGGATCTCACTCACATTCTGAGAACCATTGGATTTTTCAAGCTCAAGTACTTTTTTTTTTTTCAATCCAAATTTAGGAATTGCCTTTTAGAGTAGCAAACAGCACACGGCCACGCCTTTTAACCCACTTTTAAAGAAAGATATTTCAACTATCCTCATTGGATCTGGAGACCCATCCCTTCAGCTGGAGTCTAGAAACAGCCCACTGTTAATAACAAGTAAAAAACAAAGTAGATCACACAGAGGCTAGGGGTCCCAGGGTGGGAGCATCCTCAGACA
The DNA here is from genome assembly GCF_903995425.1 of Onychomys torridus. Classification (NCBI taxonomy): domain Eukaryota; kingdom Metazoa; phylum Chordata; class Mammalia; order Rodentia; family Cricetidae; genus Onychomys; species Onychomys torridus. The sequence goes on from NC_050458.1 coordinate 50,434,348, forward strand.
TGTGCTGAGCCCTGGTCCTGTGCACAGTTCTTCCTGCTAAAGCTGTAATGTTATCACGTGGGAGAATCCCCACCCAGCCTAGACACTGTTACGCTCCACAGGGCCACTAGCCAGCGTGACCCACAAGCTGGAGCATGCCCCTCAAGTGATGAAGGGACCCGTGCAAATACCATTACATTAAGGCGAACCTAGACGGTCTTTGTTCATTGTGGTTCTGCCTTAGCTTCGGGCACTCCTTCTGACAATGGGAAAACAGCAGACAGACAAACAGACGGGACCGGGAACACTAGGAAATACATTGGATCTCCAAGGAAAATGGCCTGGAAGCTGCTACAGGGATGCGGGAGAGGAAAGACTTCCTGAAGCCTTGGGGCTCTTCACATAAGGTGTAAGCTGGAGCCTGCTTACCGCTGCAGGACAGTAACACCACCAGCAGTAGCCCGCGTTGGCAGATCCTTACTTTCAGTTTCTATTTGAGAAGGTTTCTTTACGGGGTCCAACACTGGAGATATGTGAATCCCTCTCTGAAAACAAACATTTTTTGGGCAATGTGTGTTAATCGATGTTCATATTAAACTCTTACATAGGAGCAACCACACATTTCATTCTTCATATGAATTGTACTTTTTGATATAACATAGATGACAGACCCCCTGTGATCCTGAATGCATCATAGTCACATTGTAGATAATTTAGAAGACAGAGAAATGGAGGTTGCGGGGGAGATGGTTTGTGCTTTCCATGAGGAGACACGCTCTGCTCACATCTCCCCGGCCTTCCTTCTTGTTGACTCTTGCGGTATCTGTTTTCAGATAGTACCACGCTCCCTTTCTGCTCTGTTTTCCTGGTTTCTTTGCCCTTCTGTTCCAGAGGCAGTTTTTTTTTTTTTTTTTTCTCCTAGGTGAACCGAGCTGTCTCCTCCAACTGGCCAACTCAGGCCCTAGGTGTTCAGGGACAAGGCCGTGGGCTCCCTGGCACCAGCTTTCTCCCCTGTGGTTTTGGGAGCCCAGCTCTGGCAGCTGGACCACAGTCAGTACAGTTACATACAGCCGCACCACAAAGCCAAGGATTTAGGCTAGCTCTGGGTGCATGTGTGCCGAGGGGCCCAGAACCCTGCCACGAAGGTGGGGAAGAGCCGGTGAGGCTTTCCCTGGGGTGGCTGTCAACGGAGGGACCTGCAGTGTAGTGATATGGCAGACAGCGGTATTGGGGTTTGGATCCTGGGCAAAAGAAGACACTTGGGCCAAATGAAACAGGCCTCCTGTTAGATAGGCAGTGTTCATCAGAGCTGTCGAGTTGGTGTTTCCAAGATGTCCACTTTATGGCCTTGACCTAAGTTCACCAAGTGCTGGATGGCTAAGGGTGTCAAGGTGCTCACGAAATAGGAACATACCAGCACCGTTAGTGTAAGGATACAACCTCCAAATGCCACGTCACAACCTGGCAGGCACCTCAGCTGGTCCTACAAATAAGAAAGCAGTCCCACTGAACCAGGCCTCTAGAAGGGGAACCAACCAGACTGGATACACTGGGATTCAAAAGAAATTTCAGAATTGCTAATTTCCAAGTTCCTTGGCGAGGACTAGAGATTGCTTGCTTTCTTTTTTAATTTTAAAAAATATTTATTTTTTTATGTATATGAATGTGCACACCTGTATTCCTAGTGTTCTTGGGGGGTCAGAAGAAGGCATCAGATCTAGAACTGAAGTGAAGATGACTGTGAGCCCCCAGGTGGGTGCTGGGACTCAAACCTGAGTCCTCTGCACGGGCAGCTCATGCTCTGAACCACCGGACCACCACCTCTCTAGCCCTATAGAGATTTCCTAGTAGCTCACACTGCCCACAAACTTTACAGTAAGGGTCATGGGTTGCAGTATGAATTACAGGGGGAAAACAGCAGAAAGATAAAATTTGCAGTATAAAGGACACAGCAGTAAATGATCGCAGGACAAAATAGTGACATAGTGTATCACACTTAAAATGGTGTCAACAGAGTTTGTGGTAGCTTGGGGAAGTACAACATGTGATAGTTCCCTAACAGTAAGCACATATGTAAATCTTGTAATTGTGTGCATGTGCTCACTGAACGCTAGTGGAGGAGGAAGTACCCGGAATATTAGGACCTATACCCGGATTTTCTTTTTCTCTACATATTGTATTTAACTCTGCACATATTTTTTTTTTTTTAACTTTCTACTTAAATTGCCTATGTCTTAACATGTTTATATTTTATTCTGGTTGTTTAGACTTTAAACTTTTCCCTGCATTCCTTAAACACGTGGTATTTTCATAATCAGGTTGATTATTTTTAAAGGCTTAGGAATAGAAATACAGACAATTGACATGTTTTCCTTTAGTTGTTGGGAATAGATGGCAAGCAGCAGAAATATTCGTTAGGCCAACATATACCCTACGGTGAGTAAATATTATTTGTTCTTCTATAAAAGATGCTTACATTGATAAGTTATCAATCAAATACTTCATGGGGTCCCTAGTCAAACACAACTGCTTACATAACCAGAGTGTAAAAAAATCTAAATTAAAATTTTATGTGGACTTAAAGAGAAGTGATTAGGGTCCCCTAAAGTTTAGCATGTAGAAGAAAGGGACGTTTCTTCTTGAGCTCTTGGGATAGCGCTTCGCTGTGGCTCTGTTCTGTGTTTAAAGTCAATTTAAAGGTGCAGAAATTTCAGGGCAGTGGAGAAGTAAATAAATCTTGGCTTCATGATGTCAAATGATAAACGGTGGTCTTTGGGTAGTTTATAATCATCATCGTCGCCTTTAAAAACATATTTTAAGATTATGTTTACAAGAACTTATATATCTCAAAATTTTTCTTTCGCATGTAAGCCCGCTTCGATTCACATCTGGAGCACACGGCTGGTTTCAAGACAAGAGGCCTAAATTGGTTTGGTTTGGTTTGCCAGTAATGTTGCAGAGCTGATTTTTGTGATATGGAGGAAATTTGCCCATGTTTCTCACTAAGAAATTTCTTAGCCTTTAGGCAGGGTCTTCCTTTAAAAAGGGAAAAAAAAAAAAAAAAGCCAAGGTCGTGCAAGATGGAAAAACGGCAGAATTCTGTCATATGCCAAGCCAAGGAAGTATCAGTGTTCCTTGTGCGTTAAAGGCTTGGTGAGGCTCCCTGGCTCCCTGGAGTGACCCCTGAGCAGGAGGGGACACCAGGACTGCGGGCTCGCGACTCTGAGCTCAGAGGGTGCAGCCCCAGCCTCAGTTTACCCGGCTGCGCACAGCAAGCGAGCTGCAGCCAAGAAAAGGCCGGTGCCCCTGGGAGGTCCGGGCCGCGGGTCTGCGCCACCGCCAGGGCGCGACCCTCTAATCCGCTTTAGTCAATATAGAGTGCGCTCTGCTCGGCCGAGCAAACACGGGAACAAAGCAGCGGCCGGCGGCCCGCGACTCCTGACCCCGGGGTCGCGCCCTTTGTTCACCCTCAATGGGGCCGCCCGCCGCCTGGCCCGCGGCTAATTGGGGCGCGTGCGGCCTTCGCTGCCCATGCCCGTACTAGGCTGGCCTGGACCTGAACACCGACGGAGACCCCAACCTGGACATCCACCCTAGGCACAGACAGGCACCCAGCTCCGAGCACCCACGCAGACCCTGGAGCCCGTGCAAAGCGAAGATCAGACCAGGACCGTGGACACTGGACCCTGGGCTCAGACGGGGATCCAGCTCTGGACACTCCTGGACACTGACGCGGACCCCGACCTGGGCCCTGGACCGTATCCAGTGCAAAGATCAGATTTTGGACATTGACACAGACCGAGCCGGGACTGCGGACTCCATCCCCAACACCCACACAAACACTGGATTCAGACCCAGACCCAGACCAGAGCCACAGACTTGGACCTGGTTTCTGTGGGACAGACGCATGCCAGTCCGCTCCCCTGATACGTAGTCCCAGCATCCAAGCAGTCTCCAGCCTGACCGTAGGTTGCACACGGTGCTACCTCGGGATTCAATGCCACAGCTTGAGCCCAGGATCTAGGACCTGGTGCCTTGAGGGCTGGGCTCATGGCTCTGCGAGCCCCGGGGCTGCCTGCAGGAGGCGCGCCGGGCCAAATCCTCTCCACCCAAATGGGTGGGTGCTCCCGCATTCATTCAGCTTAAGGGTCCCAAGCAGTCCTGTGATCCGGTAGGACGTTGGTCCTTTTAAGTTTGTCACTTGCCTAGGTCATTAAGGATCTCAGATGGTTGGGTGCAGAGTCGCTTGTTATTTCTTCTCTGCTGCTTGGGAGTCTGTTCATGTTGTAGGACTCCGTCCAGAAGGGTGGACTCCTCAGACCCTTCTCCGCACAGCCTTTCTTTCCCCTCCAAATGACATCTCCAGGGGAGAGTAATGCCAGGTACACAGCGCTGGATGCCACGCACACAGCAGGCACTGAACTCGGCCCGATCACTCCATACTCTGTCGCCTTTGTTCTTGCCCCCATATTGGACAAGGCTATAATTTTTATCCCAAGAAGCTTTTAAAACTTAACTCCTCCTGTATTGAAAATGGGCTTTATCTATTTTTATAAAAGGCACTTTCTTGTAATTAGGTGCAGAAAGGAAACGAGCAAAGGACTCTTAGAAGCCTTTGCCTTTGAAGATGGCAGAGAGGCCCTTCAGCCCCTGGCCCTTCTGGGCAAGGTTCTCAGCTATTTCATTTTGTTCCTAGCTTTAAATATTGCCAGGCTTTGCCAGGAAGACTTTCAAGGTGTGGGGTTTGTTTCTGAACAACGTGTTGCTTGCAGGGTAGAAACTGCCTCCAGGAAGGCCTGGCACTTCGTAAGGATGGCTTTGGGACAGGGTCCTGCCATGACCAGGAGTGGAGGAGGTAGCGGCGTGGTAACTGTGTGCAATGCACTGCGGCTCGGAAGCACCGTCGTGTGGAGATGGCTCTTGCACCTGGCTCTCCATCAGTTGACTTGGCAAATTATTCTCTTTCTTTAGGTCTTCCCTCGGGCTTTAATTCCCCCGTGACCACAACATCAACCTAGTCCTTCTCTTTTCTGAGACGGTTAGCAATCTGCAGTAGATGGTTGCTGGGCGGGATGCTGAGGATCCTGAATGGCTTCCCAGGAAGGAGGGAACCTTAGGAACGAGTAATCTGTGACCTTGTTGGTCTGAGGAGACCTTCAGATTTTCCCAGGCATTTTCATCAGCTGCTCCACTTTTGATACTGAGACCACGGGGCAAGTGGCTGCTGGAGTCCCAGAGTGACTGTCAGCAGGCATGAGCTTGGGAACCACTCTGGCTAAGAAGGCTACAGTTTCAGTGTGCTGGCCCTCAGAAAATGAGGGCAGAGCCCTGGAGATGTGAACCTTCAGTTCAGGCTAGGTGGCTTTCTTATGAGGATCTGCACAGGTACAGTGGGGAGCATGTGTCTGTGACTTCATACCTCCAGTCTAGTTTTGAAGTGGTGCTCAGGACACACCTTTCAGGGGACAGTGCAAACCTCAGATGACCAAAACTGGTTTCAGGGATCAGAACGAGGAGGTTGCCCAAGCTGAACCAGCTTAAGGAAGTTCTGTCCTGAGATTTACAAGGAGCTCGGTTTACAAGGAGCTCGGTTTTTGTTTGTTTTGTTTTGTTTTGTTTTCGTTTTTCCTGGAGATTGCTTTTACCCGTGAAGTAAGCCTCTCTGGGAAGAAATGAATGGTGATGTTTTCCTTTTTTAAAAAGGGGGAGGGTTGGGGATTTAGCTCAGTGGTAGAGTGCTTGCCTAGCAAGCTCAAGGCCCTGGGTTCGATCCTCAGCTCCACAAAAAAAAAGGGGGTGGGGAGTGCCTGTGTGTGTACAGGGGTTGAAGGCCTGGGTCTGTGTGATATCCAGCCAAGTCACTATTCTCTGCCTGCTGGGAGAGGTGTGATCATTTGCATTGTCCCTCTCAGATTGGGAGGGTCACATGAGATGAGGTGGAAGCATGCTGTGTAAGTTGCAAGGCGTTTGCTGTATACATGTGGGGTTTCTCACATCTGCCCTCCCAAACCCCTCTACAATGAGGCAATCATTTATGATTAAAATGCTTAAGCAGCTCCTATAGTGCCTAAGGGGTATCAGTGCTGTCATGGACTTGAACCATAGCAAACCCCTCTGCGCTGGCCCTAATAAAGATGTGCACTGAACCTGGGACAGATCAAATCTCCACCTCTTCCTTTAAACATGATAACAAGATGGCCCCAATTTGGGAGACTGGAGTTGGTGGGCCTCTGGGTACCAGCTAGCCTATTTGTTTGTCTGGTCTGGCAGAGGGTGTTGTCTTCAACCTGAGCCTCAGCCTGAGCCCTTTGGCTCTACCAACATGGCCTTGGGGCGCTTAAAGCTGTCGGAGTGGCTGGGCCGGAAGCCCTTCTCCCATTCACAAAGCACGGCTTTTATTTCGAGGATAGCTCTACTACATCAGAGATCTGTCTGTTATCTAGGTCGCATTTTTCTGGCTTTTTGGGTGTTGGCACAGGTGTAATGAGAAAGAGTATATAGCTCAGGAGGCTTCAGATAGGGCCTACCCTGCACCTTGCTGAGGGCCCTCCTGATGGACTTCAGATTGGCCCTGTGGGCCACAGAGGGAACAGAACTGTTATTGCTATACACGCACATGCATATGTACTTGTGCACACTCCCCTACACACACACATACACACACACACACACACACACTCACACATACACCCAAGACGTTACCTTCATAAATCTAACACTTCATGTTCTCAGTATTAAAGTTTGAGGCACCAACAGGCTGTTCTCTCTTAGCCTGTCTGCCTTGGAGCAGTTTTATTTATACTTCTTCTTGTCACATCAAAGAACTCTGTGTTTCTTGTAGACTGTTTCTTGGGGCTGCGTGTTTTGGTTTTTGACTGCAGCCGGTTAATTTTTCTGAATCTGTGGCCCCAGGTGTACACCGACAGGCTTTTCCCAGCTCACGACGTTTCCCTGTGAACCTTGGGGTCCTGCCATAAATTCAGTGCTCAACAGAGGGCAATTTCCAAGTTGGAAACGTTGAGAGGGAGAGAAGGAGCCGGCAGTACCTGTGTCCACTGCCTCCCCGAGACAGAAAATATTCTGGGCAGAGTGCACTGGGGAGGCTGAACCTTGTTGCCGAATTTAGAATACCGAGTTGAAAAACTGGTTCATGGGTGAGGCATTCACAAAGGTGAAAATTCTTTTAATGCGAACTTCAGTCCTTGTCTGTACACGAGTGTAGCCGTGAAATGCTTGCTCGTGTTTCTGGTTATTTCAAAATACATTTCCAAAATCTGCATTTGCCATTAAAAATTATATATATATATATATATGTATATATATATATATATATATCACACACACACACACACACACACACAAAATCACACACACTTCTTGTCCAGTGGCCTACATGACCACTTTTGGTTAAAGAAAGCAAACTTCATATTCTTTTGAAAACAGGAATCTCGTCAAAAGTTGCTCTGTGAATAGGAAGGAGCAAAATGAAAGTACTGTTTTCGTTTATTTTTTCCTCCTTTGGAATCTTTCTTTTGCAAGAGTTTAATATTCTCATCCCTGGAGGCAGGAGACTTAGTTAAGGTATTTTCTCACTTCTTGAATGAAGGACATGTGTGAAGAATTGGATTTTTAACTCTGAAGTTAACATTGGATATAATGAGGAAAATGAAGCTGTAGAGTAAACCTCACTCTGTGAAATCATATTTGACTTTTAAAGTCATAACTGTGTTTCAATAAATAAAGCCAGTGGTCAAAAAATCCAAGCACCTTGTAATTAATTCCCTCCCCCCAAATTTCCACGATCAGTAGATAGCTAAGACCTGTCCTACCCTTAAAAAAAAAAAAAAAAAAACCCAAACCCTGTGAAGTCTTGAGTTTTAAAACAGTTCCTGCAATCACTTGCAATTTAACAATGAGCTGTTTGAGTTCTACATCAGCTTCAACCCCCTTTTACTTTAAAATCTTTACCCTGGAGGGCTTCTAGCCTGCCTCAACTGTATAACACAGAAGTGTTACTGAGGTCCTTTCAGCTGTGAGGAAGACCAATTTCCAACTGACTTTATTATCGTGTCAGCATTATTTTAAAATCTGGAGCACAGACATAAACGCTCAGTAGTTTCTGGAGCTGAGCCTCACACAGCTGAATTCTGCTTACATGTGCTGCAGAGAGAACGTGTGGTCAGCAGAGCAGTGGCGTTTGAGGACCTCTGTAAAGGATGACCAAGGTGCAAAGTGCTCCCCAGAAACCGAGCCGCCTCGGTGAAGAAGGAAGGCAGCCCTTTGGCCTTTGGTGGGAGGGAAATACTTTCCAAACTTTTGAATGCATTTTCGTGTTCTTGGAAGTTTGTACCACCTACCAGAATCTGTCAAATGACCAGTTCTAATACATCGTAAATCGCTGATAAAATGCTATGAGGAGCACAGTAAATCCTTTAGAAGGATGTTAGCCTCCTAGTTTATGATGGCTCCATTTTAGAAATTGTAGAATTGAGCAACTAAAATTAACTCAGCACCCACTTCCCCTTGAAAGGTAATTTTTATTTAAAATAATTTTTTTTTTAACTTGAGCTATGCCTTTTCTTATTCCACATATAAAAGCCAAGAACCTAGCCATGGCGTTAATCATCAGGGATAGTGCCTCTTTATCCTACTTCATAATTTTTAATTTTTGTTGCCACTACTTTGGGTTGAAAAAAATATCAATTAGAATTCATCATCTGAACCAAAGCAAAAATCTTCATGCGAGGATGCATATATTACATATAAAAACACATATATTTATGATCAAACACATTTACCACAGATTCCCAGTTGTTATCCTCCCCTTCTATTTGAGAGAGAATAAACACTTAAGGATGTTTTTGGGGTGGCTACACTCTTTGATGACAGTGCACGGTAACTGGAAAAGAGGATGGGTGAGCTTCCAAAGTGCATGAAAGATACTACGTCTTAGCTCCGAGAGGCTCTCTAAGCACAGCCGATTGTATGGATAGAGAGTTAAGCACCCACCAGCTATGGGAGCAGAGGGCTTCCTCACTGTCAGCTGCAGGCTCACTTAAGTGTGGCCTTTATATTAAAAAGAAAGAGGACTGGAAAGGGGATCAGCACGCTGCCCCGGTGGAGGTGGTGGTGGTGCTTGCCCTGCAGTGTACTGCATCTGCTTTTGTCCTCAAACAGGCTTATGCTGCAGCCAGCATTTCATTACTGTTGGTGAGAAACGAATGCCAAGTTTGACATAAAACGGAGGGAAGGGAAGCGACAGATTCTGAAAGTGGCTTCATTATGTCTGGAAGGAGAGAATCCTTTCTCTGGTTGTGAATCAGTGAGCTTCTTTCTCAGTCTCCTTCATAATCAATACATACGCATATCAATATATAAATATACACTCAAGGGACACAGGTGCTGATAGGTTTCGTGCATAAATAACCGAGTAAGAAGCCTTCCCAAGATAGAAGCCTAAGTTCGTATGATACAGGCGTAGTAAAATGGGCTCTCAAACCTGCACTCTACTTCAAGACAAAGACGAAAGAAAAAAAGAGAAAGGAATCCTAAGCCTGGTTTGCCTTTTCACAGAATACTCAAAGCTGGCTCGCAGCTCCTCTGAAGGGCACATTGTCAGCAATGATTGAAGTGCCATCTTACCCAGGAGCGGCTGCAAACACACACTGCCAGGGCTCCCGGGCCAGCTTTCCTAAACACCATTATTCTCGGACATGCGAGTTGTACGATCAGGACCTGAGTGAAAATCTGATTTCCCCCTCACACTCATCTTGTTTTAACTAGATTAAGTGCATCTGTTTACGAAGTCCTCATAATGCCCTGGGTACTGAAATTTTAACACCATGAAACGCGTCTTTGTGGAGAGAAGGGGACTGAAAGTGGAGCCCCACGGCTTTCTGAGACTGGACTGTGGGCCAGGGGCTGAGCAGAGAAAGCCAGGGCTTCAGAAAGGGCATGGCAGGAAGTTGCTGGCTGAATTCCCATCAAGCAGATCTTGGGAGAAATCAGGAAAAAATAACTATATAAGGCCAATATTATAAACATCCTGGTCCGGGGACAGGCTTCCTAAGACTTATTTTCAAACAGCTGACCCCAGGCATGGCCGTGGCCCAGAGGGATAGCCAAGGCTTTCTTACCACAAACTTGTCTAGCAAACGCTCATCAACAATTTAAAATTTTCAGATTCCCTTTTTGATCATTTGAGCATAGTTTACTTTTTTTTTTTTTACTTTGAATAATATAATTTGATAGCCAGTAGACAAAAAAATAAAAACAAAATACACACTCAACAAAACAACAACAACAAAAACCCAAAGCTAGCCAAACTGAATAATGCCCAATAGAATTACCTAAAGGCCATTATTTCCCCTAAATTAGGCAGAATTTGATTTCTGAATATGCAACCAAATTACACATAAATCCTTGCCAAGTACAGGGAGAATTTTTAAAAAAGTATGTGTTCTTGGATATTGCTCTGACTCACCCAATTTCTTGTGTTACCAAATAAAAATTGGGAAGGGGGAGAAGACATTAAATTAATTTATTACTATGTGAGGGTAGGGAAAAAAAGTCAGCTAATAAAAAGAAGGTTAGCAACTTGGAGTGATTACACAATGATTTCAGGTGAAAATTACAAAGGTAATATCCTGGCATTTAGTTGCCGTGCTCCATAATGATACACTTGTCAACTTTGTATTTGTTCCAGTGGGACAAAAACGTGGAAGTGGCATAATGGAAGATAATCTCTTTTTCTCTGTGGCTTTTTAAAAATTCAATGTTCTAATCCACCCATTTAATCACAAAACATATATCACATTACTTATAATATTTATAGTGTTTAGGAGTGTGATTAGAAATAGATTATAGTGTTGTGGTTGGATGCAGGGTTTTTTTTTTTTTTTTTTTTTTTCTCTCCCATGAGCATATCTCAAAGGTATGCAGCCATTTTAGAATTTGCACTTGAGAGCAGTTTTATGTGAATACCAGTTTGGTCGTTCCTGAGCTTGCTCATTATTTTGGAAAAACCAGATTCGGCATTTAGAAGGGCCTGGTGTTTAGGACACCAGGGTCTCTGTGGCCAGCCCAGTCCTAGAGTGCCTGTCCTTCTGGAGCCTCGAAACTTGCTAGACCACAAAATGTCTTCAGTGTTTTCTGAACCATACAGCAAGAAAAGACGAGGTGGTTCTCCTTGTCCAACCGCGGCTGCAGTCAGAGGCCCTCCTAGGGATCTATGTGGTGTGTTAGCGGCTGCTCAGCACAGGATCACCCTGCCCCACACTTCCTGATCAAGGCAGGGAACTTTGATAGGAAGGAGAATTATAAAGGACCGTACAGTGCCAGAAAAGAGAGGTTTCACCTGCCCCGTGGCTGGGACCCGGTATAGCCACACGGGTATAAAGCAGTAGGCCCCTGCCATTCTGGCCCTGGGAACCTATCCCTGGGAAGCTGGGGCCACAGTGCCCCTTCCCCAGGAAGAGTGAGACTCACTGTTTGTGGCTGTCTATCTTCAGTTACTGGCAGTTGTACAAAATGAAAGTTGATGAGGACAGGCCGTGTCCTGGATTTCTTTTCCTTTTCCCTAAACTATATGTTATGGGTTTGCCTGCACGGATGTGTTGTGGCCTTAGCAGTAGCCTAGGCCAGGGTCACGGTGGTCTACAGAACTTATAAAGCCAGTCACTGGTAGTTAAAGGCCCTGGCAGAACTGGCCAACTCAGGCTAGCTTTACCCAGTGTGTCCAGGACCTCCCTCGTGGCAGTCCAGTACAACGTGGAATGAAGTTCCCTGGGAAGCGGGACACACAGGGAACTTTTGAATTTACCAATGGCATTAAAAAATTATATTTTTTATTACAACGGCCAAGTTTCAATTGGTTGACAGAAATGGCGAGATATGACGTCAAAGGACACTGGTTAGAATGCCAAGGCCAATGGGAAGGGGGAGGAGGGAGACAGGCACAGAGACTGTGGGATGGGCCCTGGAGACCTTGTTCTCCCTGGCCCTGGTCGTCAACGGGCTATCATGCACCTCCAGAACCAGCCAGGTCCAAGTGGCTGTGATCCAGAGCATGTCTGGACAGGAGGAGGGAATCCAATCTAGGGACCCTGTGTTCACATGTGTCTCTGAGAGCCTGAGGCCCAGGCCGGCCTCTGTTTGGAAAACGCTTGGGCGCGCCAGTGAAGCGATCTGGAAGACGCTGCGGCCTCCTTGGCATTCTCACCAGTAACCAGGCCCTGCAGCCCAGCCGTCCCATTCCCCCTTTTAGGGGCCCGGTGTGGCCTAGAGCCAGCAGTGTGGCAGTCGGGCTGAGAGCAAAGCCATGGCCTTGAACTACCCCCGCAGCTCCTGTGCCCTAGTCCTGGTAGCAGGAAGTTGTTTCCAGCGGGAAAGGGGCGAGCCCAGAGCTGGGCACCGGCTCTGGGCACCATGCCTGCGCGAATCCCATGCCTCCCCAGGCATCTTGCGCGCCCCCTTTGCATGCTCAGTTCTGTGCATTACGCCCCATACCCACTCGCCAGGTTCAGTGTGCCCTCCCTGCCTCTCCCCGCTGGGCACCGCGCCCCTTGCTCCGTTGGACTGACGGGGTCGGCCATGCGCGCGCCCCTTCTTTCGGGAAGCCACTGCCACTGTCCGGCCCACCACGCTGTCTCAGTACCCAGTCTAGATCTCGGCGACCCTGGCGGCTGTCCTTAGCGTGCACTGGACTGCGGGCGGGCAGAGGGGACTGCTGTCCGCCGAGGGTCCCAGTCGGCTCCGAGAGCGCGCGCGCGCGCGCGCGTCCCGATGCTGCCCGCAATCATGGCAGCCGGCGCCTTGGAGCGCAGCCGCGGAGCGCGCCCCGGCAGCCTCCTTCGTGCCAAGGCGGAGCGGGCAGGGGACGCGCTCCTGTTCAGCCCTCCCCGCTGCGTTGGCCTCGGGGCTCTACGGGTGGGTCTCCGCCGAACGATGCCCACTGGGGTGGGTGTGCGAGGGCGACGGGCGGGGCCGCGGGGCGGGCGCGCGCAGGCGGGGAGCGCCCGGGGCGGCGTGCCCGCGGGGACGCGCACGCGGAGCTGCGGGGCCAGCAGCAGGGCCGGGGCGGCGAATCCGCAGCTCCCGCCGCCCGCCCAGCCCGAGCGCGCCCATCCGGGTGGGGGCTGTCCGGGAGGGGCGGCGCCCAGACGCACCGGCCCGCAGCGGGCACGGCGGCCTCGTTGGTATTCCAGGCGCGTTCGCAGCCCTGACCTCCGCGCGGAGCAGGGGTGCCCGGGTGCTCGGGCACGGCCGCCGCCGCCGCCCCCGGGCGGTCTCCCCAGGACGCGGGGCGCGCGGGCGCCTCGCTTCCCCCCGTCCCCTCCTCCCCGGTCCCCCGTGCCCCCTCCCCCGCCCCGATCCGGCGGCGAAGGGGTGGGCAGGGAAACGCGCTCTCTGGGACAGGTGCCAACTCCGAGACAAAAGACATAAAATAGGCGGCAACGGGGGAAGCGCGGCCAGCGCGCTCGGGCGGGGACCGCGGCGCGGCGGGGGCCGCATCCACGGTGCGGGCCGGGGAAAGTTTGGGAAGTCGGTGCTGCCGCTCTGCAGCGGCGGGGGACGCGCGGCCCAGGCCGCCCTCCGTGCCGCGCTCGTCCTCTCCGCGCCGCTGCTGAATAATTCATAGCGCGCCCGCCGGCCATTAGCATGCACCGGGCGCGCGGTGCGTCTGTGCCAAGCCGCCGCTGCATTCGGAGCCGGGGCAGCGCCAGACCAGTGGCCCGCACTGTCCCGATGCCCTCCGGCCTGCCCCCGTGGCCCGCACAGTGGCCTCGCGCGCACCCTGGCCCGCTGGGTCCCGAGCCCGCCCGACGGCCAGGCTCTCTCTGAGCGTCCGGGCCCGCTGCGCCCGCCTGGCCGCTCCGGGATGCACGTGAACTTGGAGAAAGTCACGGGGCACGCCGGCTGGGTCCTCCGCGGCAGGGCGTGGGCGCACGCGGGCCGGCACGCTTTCGCTTGCGTCCCGGACAAAGGTCTCCAGTGGCGCCAGCCGTGGACGTATGACTCGGTCCCGCTGGCCACTGTTTTGCGTGGTGGGTCGTTGGATGCAGGACTGCAGAAGCCGGGGGAGCAGGAGCGGTGGGTCCGGGGCACGGGGCCTCGCCGTGCGCTCGCCGGCGGCCGTTCCACCCTGCGAAGAGTTGCGGGAGCTGCTCCGCGCTGCCTTCGGCTGTTCCTGAGCGACCAGGAGCCCGACGCAAGTCACCACGGACTCCAGCCAGCGGCCGCGGGCACGCCAGCGCAGCGCTAGCCACGGCCAAGAGGTGGTCTGGCAGGGCGGCGGACCTGTGTGCCACGGACATGATCAAGGTTGGAGAGGTAAGAGCCTTTTTCACTTTAGCTTCTTGGCATTTAAATATTTAATGGACAGATTTCTAAGAGGGGTCCTTCTGCAGGGACTTCCTTTCACAGCCAGGGACGTATCCGAGGTAGGTTGCTCTTGAACCCGAAGCCAGCCAGCTTGCAAAGAACGCCAAGCTGTCCCCTATCCAGAAGTTGGGATTTGTGAAACACAGCTCCTGATCTCAGGTGTTGGGGGTCGCTAGCCATGTAGAAATTTTGTCGAGCATCTAAAATATTGTAGCAGGCGTCTTAAACAATAGAAAAGAGAAAATATCTTTTGGGGGGTGTTTGGAAATGTTATTTGGAAGCTAAAGTCCGTTATTGAAAATTCGTACTGTTTTATTACTAAGCCTTTACTGCTTTAAAAAAATATTATTTAATGCTGGATGGACATTTTCAGAGAGCTGGTTTAAGTGTAGCAGCCAAGATCTAGGGTGCAGTGGAAGGTCCTAGTGTGAATTTCTTGCTTATGGGGCAGCTAAATAAAGCAAAACAAAACAAACAAACAAACAAAAAACCCAGTTCATAACCTCTTGTAATAACTGGATCTATAGGTGCCTTAACACAGCCGAGCTAGCAGGCCTGAGGAGGTTTTTGGGAATCAAAAATAAGGGAGGAGGGGGGTGAAAGAATTTGCCTTTGACATAATTACAGGGTTTTTAGGTAACATTGAAATTACTTTCTTCAGAGTTGGATTTCAAAAGCCTAGGTGGTCTCTCCAAGGCCAGGCCAGCAGGACCTTCATTTTATTTGAGCACGTAGGTTCTGGCTCTCTGGGAAATAAAACTGTGTCTCTGTATGCATGTACCTAGCCTGGGTTAACACTAAACTACTATAGTTGTGCCGCAGGTGTGAATACACTGATCCTCTCTCCACATTTTAGATGTGGTTTGGATGGCCTTGTTGGGGCCATTCACCTCAAATCACACACAGTGGGGGCCATCTATCTCCATAACACCCCAGAGCTGTGAGCTGGCGCTTGAGGCCCTGTTTCCAGGAATGTGGATGAGGCCAGAGGAGTCCAGGCCTGCTTTATGCCTACCTCCCTGGGCTACTTGCTGTGGTTGATCCAGGGTAAGAGCCTCTAAGAGTAGGGAGTCTCTTTTAGCAGAGTCTGAACCAAACACGAACCTTGACCATCTTTCATTTATTTGTTTTTTTGTTTTGTTTTGTTTTGTTTTGTTTTGTTTTGTTTTTTTACTAGTCTGCTTTACGCTGCTCACCAACCCTGTTTTGAGTTTTTGTTTATTACTTAATCAGAAGCATTTAAGCAAACAGAAAACCCTGGGTGAGACATTTGGGAGCCATCTCAGCAGTAGAAGTGTGTCTGTGGAAGGTATGCTGCCCAGAGCTGCTTGGCTTAGCGTTGGCCATGATGAGATCCTTAGCAGAAGCTCACTCTCCTTGTTGGAAAAAAAAATGCTGGCAGTGTTTTTCCTTGTCCACAGAAGATCTATGGCACAGAGTTGGAAGGGTGGAGATGGTGTGGTGGTTACTTGAGGGTCTTCGTCATGCTTGGGACTACAGCAGACCCCCAAACAAGTGTATATCCTACTATTCCCCAGGCCATCGTGTGGAACCCAAGGCGAGCAAGAAAGACCAGAGCATCAGAGGAGGTGGTTCCGGGAACGTGAACCAAGGGCACTTATTTTGACAAGCATCAGGGTCCTATGTATTACCAGAGCATACCCTGGTCCCTGGGAAATAACAGGATTAAGCGTGTTTGTTTCCAGGGAGGCTATCCAGGACATCTTCTCATGCTCAAAAGGCTTGTTTTGGCAACGTTTATTTTTGGGGGGTGGTGGGATACATATACACAAAGGAGGAAACACATACTTGCCTATTTTGCTCCCTGTTGGATTTAATATAAGGAGCAGGTAAGTGAGCTCTGGTGAATGGATGGCTGTGTGGACTCTCTGGGGGCATGAGGCTCTGTTTCTGCTATTAAATGAAGGCTGAGCCCAGGATGGCCACACTAGAGCCTCACCATTCCTCAAAATGTCCTAGGCACAAGTGTGTGGTAACAAGGCAGCATGGTCCAGGCATTGTAGCAGTATGGCTAGCATCTGGCTGGTGGCCTCTGTGTAAACCTGTCTTTCTGCCTCTGTCTAGTCCCCAGCAGGACACATAACCTGCCCCGGCTCATCATAGACAAGGTCCTACTGGAAGGCAGGAGGAGAGGGCTGTGGAGGGCTTTGCCCATCCATGATGGGCACCCTGCCGGGTGGATACTCCTTTCTGTCCAGGAGGACCTCTATGGACCTTGAAAGAGGAACATTGCTCAGGGAAAGGCCAGGCCTTCTGGGCCAGGCGAGCGACATCTACAGCTTCCGTGCTTCGTTTTCATGTGCTTCGGTTGGATTTTCAGGGTTGTCTTCGCATGTGTGGAGTGAAGGGAGAATACTGACACGGAACTCAGGAGGCTGCAATGCCCAAGCTCGCATTAGGGTGTGGAGTTGGAGCATTCCAGGTTCTAATTTGTCCTTGTCTGCTGCTCACTATGTGTCCCAGGCAAGTCCTGTTGCCTCCCCAGGCCTGTACCCTGAGCGTTCCAAAGAGGAATAGAGATGCCCGTCTCGGAGGATGAGGACAACATTGTTATTATTATTATTTTCATAAGACATTATTGCTGGCATGTTGTCAGGGAGCATCCAGTGGCTGTTCTATAGTCATTATTGTAAATGAAATCACTATAGTTATTTATATATTTGTCATTTAATACCTTGTGCACTGAATGCTATGTTATATTCAGGTAGCAGACCCCACTTCTGGTTTATTCAGAAAGGTCACCAAGATGTTGACTCCCCAGCACCGTTGGGTTGGCTGGCGGGAACTTGCAAAGCCAGAACTTTCCATGTCCCAGGGGATTTTGTGTGAATGTAACTACTATATGCATTGTGGATTTTGTATTAGGTATGGGAGATGAGACAGAGGTTCCCTTGGGGACTCGAAATGTGCTACCCCTTCTCAAGGCGAAATGAGGTCTTCCTGGAAAATGACTTCAGGGTGCTGGTCCGGCTCTGAACTTTGTTCCCGATGGTGGTCCAGAATGGCCATGGCAACTTCCAGCATCCTTGCTAGAGATGCGAATTGGGACTTGATAGGAGAGTTTTGCCACTCTGACAAGTGACGGGGACATTTACCAAATAGCTGGTTTTGGAGAAATTTTCTCCTGGCTCTTTGTTCTGAAAGACGCAGCAAGATTTCTCTCTCTCTCTCTCTCTCTCTCTCTCTCTCTCTCTCTCTCAAAGCACCTTGTTGGAACAAAAAGAAACCTTAAGGGCACTAGCCAGACTTTCTGATGTTACAGGGATGATACCTGAGAAAAAGCAACAATTGTCTCCAAACAAAGACAATGGATCTTTTATAGGGGCTATTTATTTGAGGGCTGACCAATGTTCCACTGACTGGGACAGTCATTAGAGTTCAAGCATTTGAGTATTGTGGGCCAGGGCCCCATATTCAAGGGCAGAGGTTTACAGGGGGAAAATGAAAGTCCCCTGAGCTATGGTTCTGGGGAAGTTTCAACGCGTGTGCCCATCTTTCTTTGTGGGGTGCAGTTTAAACTTTGACTCATTTAGTTTTCTCCTTTTGTGATTTATTTTCAAAGGCCACAGGGGGTTCATCTGCAGTCTTTGGAAAGGTGACCAGGTTTTGGATTATGGGCCTGCTGAGGTTTCCCTTAGGCCAAGTCTGGTCAGCCTAGCAGGGTTTCAGAATGGAAGTGAATAAAATGGACTCGAAGAGGCAGAATCACTTCCCTGGGGCTTCATCAGACACTGTGGGCCCATATTTGTAGGTTTCCAATGTCACCTCCTCCTCCTCCTCCTCCTCACATCCTGTTCTCAGATGAACTTGGGAGTGGTCTGTAGGTTGGTGGGAGTCTTAACTGGAGTGGAGAAACCCACACTGGCCCTTCTTTATAATCTAGACTATCGAAAGTATTTTGTGACTCGTGATAAACAAACCCAGTGTGTGGAACCATGAAGATTGTCTTCTAAATTGTAGCCCCGAGGCCTCTACACCAAGGAGAGTATTCCCAGCCTACCCTCCAAGGACTGATCTGGCCCAAGCTATGCCTGGTGGTGGGCCACCTTCCTTAAAAGCAAGGCCAGTAGCTGAGGCTCACTTTGGGGATTCAGAGTAGCCTTGCTGTGGGATTATATAGAGTGCTAGAGAGGGCCAGCATTATGCAATTTTGGGAATCCCAAGGGGGGACCCTTAGTCACAGGACACCTGTTACTTCAAGTGACCCTTAGTCAACACACTTCTGCCAGGGCCAGTGCAGGAAGACAGACAAGGGACAGGCCCTGTCAGGGAACACCTACTCATTACTCAAAAGATTTTTTTTTAAACAATAATATTTGTCTTCTGAGTAAGGTTTTATTTTCAAAAATTGCTTTTGTTGGTTTTGTTTATTTTGAATGCTGGAAGTTCATAGCACCCCACTTTTTATAACAGTCTGTTCCTCCACATGCCAAGCCAAGAAACTTTTAGGGATGTCCAGACGTCCTTTAAGGCTGAAATGATGGGGAAGAATGAAATCTTGTGTCCTGAGCAGAAAACAAAACAAAACCCCTCTAAAAACACGGGTTCTATTCACTTGCTGGAGGAAAGCGGGCACAAAATGTAGTGTAGTCTTGGCATTGGATTTTGGCATCTTCTGGTTGGGAGTCTGGAAATCTTCTTATGATGCAGATGTGTGTGCACAGGTATCTGGAATTGACTGTCCAGGCAGTGGTGGGGAGGGTGTGAGCTGTGACGTCCATCAGGCTTGGGGAGAGTTGAGGGTTAGGACTTGCCATTGTGGTGGTAAAATGTACACACGAGGCATATAGCCTCATGGGATATATTTTGAGGCTGGGTAAGTTTCCCCTTCAGATTAAAGAGGAATGCTGTCTAGGTGCTCTGGCTGTCTGATACCAGGCTGGCTTTTTCTGTGAACCGCTATTCTTTACTATTGGGATTTCTGGCCAGAGTAGCACTCAGCAGAAATATCTTAAATTTAGAATTTCCTTTGATATATTAAAGAAAGGTATTTACATCCAAATCAGGCTTTTATAATTACATCTTAAATTATTATAAACCATACCAGCCCTGCAACCTCCTTTCCCCATACCTTTGGGCAATAAGAAAAACCGTGGCCAATCCTACCCTGGATTACACAGTGTTCGGACCTAACAGGACTGGTTCCGACCTGGTGGGACTCATGAGCATGCCACAGTCCATGCATGCCAACTGCTGAGCCTTCCCACCTAGAGAAATACTTGTTGGTGGGGCCTATGGCATGCGGTTACATCCGGTAAGGACCCACTGACCTCCATGGTGCTCTACTATCTCAAAGCCTCAATGGCCTGCTGTAGCTGTGGTGAGGCTTCTGTCTCCTGGATGGTGAGCTGAGCACAGCAGTAGTCATTTCTGATTGTGGTGACACTGGGTGTCTGGGGAGGGGGGTACCGCCTCTTATGGCCATGTGATCCAGGTTCTGCCTCTTTCCCCCCAAATAGCTACTGGTTGGGGCTTCAGTGGCTTCTCTGCGTTGTAGACTGGCAGAACAGGTCCCCTTTCACACGGCATAGGGACCCTTCTCCTCCCAGGGCCAGGCTCTTGGCAGCCATGCCAAGCCATTGCTGGCATGGATTCCCAGCATTCTTGGTCGAGCGCATGGCATCGGAATGCTACCTGCTTTGTCTCTGGCGTCAGCTGGCAAGCAGTCACGTGGCCGTATGCGTGAGGCCAGAGCTAGAGACCAGAGACTCCTTCCTGGCAGCTTCCTCCTAGCTCACTCTGCCTATCCTCTTCTTGGCCTTCAGCATGACTGTCTGAGCAGCCAGAAAGCAATATAAAACAAGCAGGCAGCCCAGGGGAGGCCAGATCTACATGGTCTGCCTGACCACCCGTTACCTGAATCATCATGGACAGAAAGGCCCTTAACATGTCCCACATGGTGAGGAGTTTGGCCCATGGGCAGTGGTCCCTCTACCATCCTCAGTGGCCGAGCTGGCTCTGGGGTACCTAGTTGTCTGAGGAGGGGTGGCAGATCCCGCTCGTGAGCCCCTTCCCACCTCCAGACTTACTGCGTTTCTATATGAGTACCTCTGATGTCATATAAAGGACCCAAAGTGACATGGGGCTGAGAGAATGGCCAAGCAGATCTAGCTGGGGCAGACACCTGTAGTATAGGGTTGCGGAGTCTGATAAATTTCAGCAAAGTCTGCCCCTATCAGGCAGGCCCTTAGCCCTTCGGGCTGTTTCAGAGGATTGTTTCATAGGATTGTGTCCCCAAGGACACAAGTGACAAGGAGTGGCTTTAGTTCCACTGAGGGATCTGAGAGGACACCCTGGCACACCACCCTGGCACTCCTTCTCCTCGATCTTGGCTGCTTGGTCCCTCTGGGATCCTCCTGGCTCTCCCAGGCATTGGGTACTGAGCACAGTGCTCAGTACCAGGTATGCTTTATGCATCCCCTTAGCTAGGAGACATAACCCTCCCTTGTTAACATAGGTGAGAAAACGGAGACTGGGAACAGTTTTGTGGATGCTTATCTAAATTCAAACCCACAGCCCAGACTCCTGGCTGAGGCAGCTCTAGCCTCCATGATTAGGATGGGTCACTCTAAGAACCCTGGTCAGGGGACAGCTGGAATTGGGAGCCCTGGCTCTCCCAAAGGAGAACAGCCGAGTGCCAGCCACCTCCTGCTACTCTGTAGAACCCCGCATAGGAACAATGCGGCCTCTATCTGGAGCAGTTTGGGCAGCCTGGACTCCAGGCCCCTCCGAACGGCTTGGCTTGCCAGGCAGTCGCAACATGGCGCCAGGGCCACCCTGCCCATCTACAGGGCTGGCTGTCGCCTGGGCAGGGGCTGGGCCGGTGTTGCAGGCGTCCTCAGGCTAGCTGCTGAGTGGCCAGGCACTGTGGTATCCTCCCTCCTCTCCCTGTCGTCCAGCCCCCGCCTTTTTTTTTTTTTTTTTTTTTTTTTTTTTGGTGGTGGGTTTGGGGGCCCGGCCCACCCGCCTCTGCCACGTCTGCCATCCTCCAGGCACCCACGAGCATCTTTCGAAAATTCCCGGTGGGCGGGGCCGAGCTGTAGCGGCCGCCTCTGCCCCCCCCTCCCTAGGAGCCAGTGCCAGATGAGAGAGCAGGAGACAAAAGTAACATTTTCCACGTCCTCCTAGGCTGGCAGCGGGGCCTTCCCCCAGCGCCACTTGCCCCTGGCAGTCCTAACCCTGGGTGCCAGAGTAGCCAAGGCCCAGGCCAGGACCTACAGACTGATGGATGCCAGAGCCCAGGAGGCCCAAGGGCCTGTCCGGCAGAGACTGGCACCTGGGGACAGCCTTTTGGCTGGCGGGAGCCCTCTTACCCAGCCAGGGCAGGGGACATCGTTCTCACTTCCTGGCTTTTGAGAAAGTGACCCTGTCCTTCAGTTCCTTGGTAAGTGACCTTCTCCCCTTCTCCTGCTGGGGGACGAGCAGAGGGCCCTGCCATCTTGTGCTCCGTGCCCATTACGTCTCCTTCCCTCTAATTGGCTTAACCCAAACCCCAAATTCTATTTCAGAGGAGCCCCCCCCCCCCCTTAAGTCTTGAGTGAAGCAGGCACTGCCAAAAAGCTGCAGGGAAGAGACAGAAACCAAGCCGTTTATTTTTAAGATCCAAAGCTATGGCTTTCAAAATGAGAATGAAAACACACGTTCGGTAATTCACAGTGGCTGCGTGTTCGGTTAGGAGCGGATTGAGGGCTGGAGGAGGCATCAGTCGGCAAGCCATCCTTCCTTTCCTGTGTGGCTTTGTTGTTGGAGGGGGTCTTATTATTTCATTACCATTTTTTTTTTTTTTTTAAACTTTGGCAGTACCAGGAATAGCAGAGAGGGGAAAAATCCAGAACCGTCGTAGGGTCCTCCAGCAAAGGCGAAGGCAGGGCCGGCAGCACGCAGGAGGGAGGGCTTTCGTGTTCAGAAACAGAGGTTCCTTTATTCTGTCCCGCATCCCTGATACCACCATTTCCACAGTTTAGGGATTTAGTTCTCTCTGCCTTTCGTTTCATTTTATTTATTTATTTATTTATTTTTAAAAAATAAGAAAGCTTTTCTTGGCTGTCAGCTCAGTGTGGGGAAAATCTGCGGTTTTACACTCTGCTTTTTAAGCACTTGTTTTTAAGGGCTTTTTTTTTTTTTTTTGTTTTTTTGTTTTAATTTTGAGGAGATAATCTGCATCACCGTAATGTGCCCAGCTTGTAACCACCTTGCCAGGGTGGGCGAGAAGTGCCTATGGGCACCAGTCACCAGGCAGACCTTTGAAGAGAACGCCAAGTGGTTCCCAGGCCTGTCTAGACCCTGTCCCATACTGGTTCCTCACCAGCATAGTTGTGCCAGGCCACACAGAGCCTAAACTTTGGCCGATGGGAGCCCCTGAAGACCTTTGTGTAACCCACCATGCCAATGCTGCCCGAGAGCTGAGTTAGTGGCTGTCTGAGTTTAGTCCCAGGCCCCGTCCTTTATAAAAAAAAAAAAAAAAAGGGTGACATTTGCAGAGCTCAGCTGCCTGCTCACTTCCACCCCTCTGGCATGCTGACAAGAGCGCCCCCGACCACAGCCCAGTTCTCTATGTCTGAGGGTAGCTGGGGTCTTGATTTATGGGAACTGGAAAATCCTACACAGAAAGTTCCACTGCACAGGAAGAGGAAAATTCCCAAGTACAGACATCTTTGTCTCCCTAGTGCAGAGGCACATGGACTCTATGTGTCCAGGGACACGGCTACAGCAGCCGCCTGGTGCACACTCCACCAAATCTGAAAACGGAGCCCAGCCCGGCTGCTTTTGTTCTTAGGCTAGGCAGCAGTCGATACTGAAGGGTTTGGGGCTGCGGAGACAGGCATGTATAGCTGAGATAATTAAAACATTTTCACGATTATGACAGCCACATTCTGCTGCTGCAAGCTGGAGGAGTCATTCCACCCAAATATTTAGCAAGCATCGGAT
This sequence comes from Onychomys torridus, assembly GCF_903995425.1. Lineage (NCBI taxonomy): Eukaryota > Metazoa > Chordata > Mammalia > Rodentia > Cricetidae > Onychomys > Onychomys torridus. Next base: position 50,457,658 of record NC_050458.1, read on the forward strand.
AAAACACCAGTGGCAAAATAAAAGTAATAGGGGGAAAAAAAAAACCAGTGTAATATATTTCAAAGGCAAAAGCATGGCAAAGAGGGGATTAGGCAAGGGAGAAAAGGGAAATGAGCAGCTTGAAAGAGTCTGCATTTTAATAGCTGCCCACTCCTCACCTGTTATCTTTAATAGTCAATGTAGGTGAATATAGCTCCGATTTTAAGTTCTGGATGTATGTGTAGTAGCATTTCTTAAGCATTGATTCACCTTTTTGGACAAGATGAGGGAAAGTAGCAGAAAAAAAACTCATATAAATATCTTCGCTGTTAAATTAGTACCTTCCACTCTGAGTAAATTTACCCGTTGCTTTTAGTGTATGTCTGTCATGCTGTCCTTATGAGCCTGGGAAAAAGATGAGTATCCACTTGCCACCTGAAGTTTCAAATTCCACTAGAATCAGACTTCCTGTTCCCCAAATGTAAAAATGTCATACTCTGTTTAAAAAAAAAAATGGGCAAAAAAAAAAAAAAAATCTCAGCTCTTTCCATGGCACCCATTGCTTTTTGACAGTATTTAAAAAAAAAAAAAAAGAAAGAAAGAAAGTACCACGCAAAGCACTTTCCACATCATTGCTTCTATATAAATTCCACTATAGACAGAAATTATACATTCTCGAGGCACAGATGGGCTGGTCTGTCATTACCACTGCCTGGTACTTGTTGGAACACACGGCATATTTTAATTGTGGAGTCAACAATTTCGAAGAACTGAGGTCAAAATAAACAAGCTGCGTTTGTGTCGAGAAGCAAACTTGTTCCATGATCTTCTGGAAGGGCTGATGGAGTACCACCGCTTAAATTTTTGCTCTCTGTATACACATGTATGTGTGCCGTGTGTGTGTGTGTGTGTGTGTGTGTGTGTGTGTGTGTGTGTAGGTGTGTAGGCATGTGCATACCATGGCGCATGTGGAGGTCAGAACACAACTTGCAGATGTCCATCGCGGCTTCCAAGAATTGAATTCAGATTGTCAGGCTTGGCCAGCAGTACCATTATCTCCAGAGCCAGCTCTTCGTTTCTGTCCGCATCTTTTGAGATTCCAAATGCCCTGTGCCAAAGGTCCTTCCGTGTTTTAATTAATTACCAATTTTTATCTCATTTTGCTACGTGAACACTGTAGCACCTACCCTTAAATTCCAACTTGTGGAGCATGGAATTATTAATATATCTTATTAACTATAAGGAGATTCAGCCTTTGGCTATTCTGGGTCACTGTGCATGTAATTATTTTGATACCTGCATTAAAAAAAAACCCAAATAATAAATATTTCAGTGGTTGAAAAGTACATTTAAGTCCAAACTTGAAAAAAATTCAGTGGGTCAATTGCATAAAGTATGTATAAATTACAAAAAATAAAAAGTCTCAGCAAGATAAGGAAATGCAGAATTTATTGGGCTGTATCACCACACTAGAGGCCAGAGCACCTTTATAGCCACAATAATTTGCAGACGATGATAACTGCTTATTTTGGGAATTGTGTACATGTGATGATGTAATCAGCTCCAAGCTGCACTTCGCTCCTTCCCCATGTGTTAAGCACGGACTTCTGTACTTCTGGAGTTGGATGCGGTGTTTCCTGCCTGTAAAGAGCATCTGAGGCTCCTGCACTGGGAGAGAGGAAGGGAAGGGCCTAGCTACACGCACACGTGTACACACACACACACACACACACACACACACATATCCCCATCCCCGGGAGCTCCAGCCCCTGCATCCATTTGTTAACAGAAGTACTTTGTTGTGGCTTGTTTATTTGAAGGCTTGTACCTGTTGGTGGAGATGTCAGAGAAGAACAGTGGCAATGGAACACTGGTGAAATCCTCCCCAGCTGGCTAGGAGTGGTGAGTCCTGAGTGTCTAACCTCTTCATGCTTTTCCCGTGGGTCTGTCCATCTGTCAGCTGCTGCCTCGGAGTCAGGGGAACGTGTGTCCCTGGACTCAGCACTGTGAGGGCGAGGAAAGCGAGAGGGTGGCAACAGTGTTGGGTCAAACACGGGCATGGCCTCAGTACTGTCTGGGTACAGTGGCTCTTCACTCTGGGAAGAGCACATACTCAGGGAGGGAGACAAGTTGGCCTGGCTTTGTATCCTGACTATAAGTCATTTTACTTTCTGAGCCTCTATTTCCTTGTCTATATAACAGGAACAGGAAGCAGAGGCCTAGCCAGCACCAGAAATCTTAGTTAATGGAGCATGCCCTGAACCAGTACTTTGGAGCCTCAAAACATTGCCAAAGCAGGGACTCCCCTCTCCTTTCCACCCAGAGAGGGGGGGAAATCAGAGAGATTCAGCCAGCTGAGCAGTTAGTCAAGAATCAGGCCCCACTGGGCCCAAAGTCCCTACCGGTCAGCTATTGTTTTTCACTGGTGTGTGCCCCGTACATGTTCAAGTCAGAACATGGATGTGCAATGAGGTCTTTGCAGAGAAAGAAACGTGCACACCTTGTGTGTGTGACAGGCACACACATTACATGGGTGTCTGTATTTTCCCAGTGGCTAGCATTCAGACCTGGCCCAGGTACTCGTAATAGATGGACATTTTCCACCAAGGTGGGCAGTGTCTTTTAGATACTGTCTCCTCTTCTTCAAGTCGACCCTGGAGCCCTTTGTACACAATAACAGCAGGAGACAGCCCGGCACTGTCCCTAGGGACCTGAGAGGAGACCCCGTCCCTAGGCTGGGGGAAGTTGAGGTAGAGAGGAGTGGGGTACAGTCAGTCCCAGGGCAGAGGTAGTCAGAGGTAGTCATCAGGCCCAGGCAAGACCCAGGCTGCCTTCTCCTATGTGGATGGACAGTTCCAGGCGCCGGCCATTTGCAGACCTGGAGGAATGAGAGTGAGCCTCTGGGCCCAGCAGAGGAAATGGCGGCCCAGAGCGGAGAATCTAGGAAGGCGGGCCTGAGGGCGAGGGCGGGGAGCTGCCCGGAAGTCCTGCTACTCCTGCTGGTCAGCTGCTAGGGGCCTTCTTCCAAGGAGCCACCCACAGGGCTGGGCCTTCCCAGGCAGGTCTGTGTATGCCTACATGCGTGCTGGGCTCAGGAGAGGCTTGCCCACCAGGCACACTGTACAACTGCAGGGTTGGATGAGATGGGACAGAAGCCCGGTGCACCTTCTACAGGCCTTGGAGCTTGATTTTTAAAAAGAGGGTTACAGCACCAATCTCAGACCCCGGAGGAAGCTCGTGTGAATTCTTTGCTGGGAAGCGCATGAGTTGTTGTCTTTATTAACCTCACTGTGTCCTCCTAAGAAGATCCAGGAAGCCTGAATTTTTAAGTGAGGTACTTATTCACGTCAGCCTCAAGGTCCCCCTCTCTAAACAAGAGGACATCGACAACACGGGTTCTTGTAAAATTAAATCTCTGTGACATGATGGGGCACTGGGCCAGATGCGGGGTTGTTGATGGGTAGCAATTGTGGGTGGACCATGGAAAAGAGTCCTTGGCACTGGGCTTTTTGAGTCTAGGCTTCTGAACTCTGAGTTTGGGTAGGGGATGCAGGCTGGAGCTGGGGTGCTCAGGAGGTAGCCTGGCCACACTAGTTATGTGTGGGAACCTCTGGCCCAGTTTCCTGGGCGCCCAGCCCTGCCTGGGATTCCTGGGGTGGGTGTGCCTAGGCTTCTGGCTCAGGCGAGGGTGAAGGGATCTTGGGATCCTGCCTACTCTCGCCTTGCCAGGGCTCATGGATGAACCTTACCTGGCCCTAGACTTTCAAAGTCCCTGTTAGTAGCCTGTCCCATCTGCCAGGAGCTAGCACATATGACCTTCTAATAGACCCCTTCAGAGTCCAACATGGCTGCTACCAGAGGTCTTAGTGTCAGGGAGACCCACTCCATCCAGCCCGGGCCTTTTCTGTAAACATAGAGGGAGTCTCCCAATGCTAGTACACTGGGAGACTTGGCACCTGAGGGCTGGGGCATGGGGCTCTCAGGCGTGCATCCAGAGTCCTCTAGCACCCTGGGTAAGCTCTGCCCCTGAGATGTGATCACTCTTGAACAGATGACCCTCTGGGCCATCCAGCTGAGGGGCCAATGCCAGGCACCTGAAAGTGGGCAGTCCCAAGGCCAAGCATGCAACTAAGACCCCAGCTAGGTGCCAGGGTAGCAAAGGCATGTTTACGATAGTCAGTGTCCAGCTGCCAAGGGAGGGGATAAGACCAGGTGGGCAGACCCAGGCAGAGACCTCCACAGCTGAAAGCCCCTGCCTTGGCCCAGGTGAGAGTGTGGCTACAGTTGGCTCTGCCCAGAGAGCACCAGTGCCGGGTAGATGTCACAAACATGTCTTACTCTGTGAAACTAGGAGAACTGATTGTGCAGAGCACCTACCAAGTGCTAGGCCCAGGCTGGGACTTCTCATGCATTAAAAAAAAAAAAAAAAAAAAAAAAAAACAAACCCCAAAAACCATGTCCATTTTAAAAACAAAACAAAACAAACAAACAAACAAAAAACCAAAACAGTGTCTGTTTTAAACTTGTATCTATCCAATTCGATTTCATGTCAGCATCTGACCAGAGCCCATGCTGAACTAGTTAGAATGCAGAATAAACAGAACACGGTTCCTGCCTCAGTGGAACAAGTCCTAGTCTAAGGAGAGGTGGATGTCAGCTTTTCTATACAAGAAAATATAGGTGCAGAGAGGCTGGGGAACTTTCCCACAGTCACACAGCTTGGGTACCAGAACCCTAACCGAGATCTTCCCCATGGCTGAGCTGAACAACCTGGCATTGGACCCCTGTTTATTTTCTGCCTGTTGGAGGCTGACCTTGGCTGGTTCTCCTCAGACACCCGACACCAGTAAGGATCTTTCCTTTGGCCTGGTGTACTGCTGCAGAAAGAAGTTGTCCTGGCCATGTAGGTTTGAGGGTGCTGCAGACCTCTCCCTGACAGAACTATCTTTACCCCTACACTGGAGTCTGCAAGTCTGAAAGGGTCTACGACATTGTAGTAGTAACCATAGTTCATGGTCTCCATACCTTCATGGTCTGAGCTGCTGTTGTTCCTCATGGCCCTAAGGCAGGGAGCTGCTTGGGACTGTGGGCCTAGATGCTGTGTCCCAGGTCATGGTGGGCTCGTAAAAGGCCAGTTCTTTATGGTGACTAGGGACTGTGTCCACATAGGGAGCAAGGAAAGCCTTCTAAGAATCCCAGCCAGCCATCAGTTGGTATGACCCATGCTGGGGATTTGAGTCCCCAATCCCACAGAATCTCTTGCATATCAGACTAGTACTGAGCTCCCTCAGTGGTCCCTTCAGGGCCACATTGCACAGGTTTTAGGCCCTGTAGCACACCAGGCCAAGTGTGCCTGTGGGAGGAGACCCACCAGCACCATCTAGAGTACAATAGAGGGGACAGTGTGGTCTCTAGGGGTCTTGCCCTCTCCCTCCCCACCCCCCACCCCCGTTCTACAATTACCAGCAGGCCTGAGGCTCACAGAGCACCAACATGGTTGGCATGGCAAATGCAGATATCATCAGGAGGGCCACGATCTCACTAAGATGCCATGGGCCCAGTCCCTTCTGAGGAGGCTCAGGTTATGGGCTTGGAGCACCCGAGGAATCCAGGAGACTTCCTGGAGGTGGTGGACCCACAAGCCCCAGTCTTTTCCCTAAAGCTGACCGTCAGGGCTATGGCTGCAGGGCCCCGCGCCCAGCCTTACTCCTGCCACGTCCCAGGGCTCCCTGCCAGGCGCCACCCCACCCCCCCCCAGCCCTGTACAGGCCACATCTGCTGCAGCAGCCACGCCAGAGCTCCACCTCCTATCCTGTCCCCATGGAAACCAAGGGGGGGGGGGTTAGCCACTGACTGGTTTCCATTAGAGCAGCCTGCTTTTCTGGAGCCCTGCCCCTGAGCTTCAAGGCCTCCCCAGAGACTTCTTCCTGCATTTGTTGAGCACCACTCAGTCTGTGCCAGGGAGCCCAAGGGTCCCAGCCTTGCCCACGCTGGCCGGCTTACATCGGGGGAGTATCAGGTGGGTCCAGGGCCCTGCCGGACGCTGGGGATGCTTTGGGTCTTGGCAAGTTACAGTATCCATACTTGGTCCTTCCTCACTGAAGACTGTCACTACAGAGATTTTATGGCCCAGAGAACCTGTGTGCCTGAGTCAGTCTTGCCCGGATTCCAGAACTCCCACCCAGCCACAGAACCTACGGGATCTCGGACCCTTTTCCTGTCTCCGGGCCTTGGTTTACCCATCCGCAACATGAGAGAGAGGGTCAACAGCTTTACCTGAGGCCCTTGTAGATGTACTTAAAAAGCAAGGAAAGGGGAGAGGGAGGGGAGAGAAAGAAAAGAGAAAGAAAAGGGATCCACGCCGGCGCTGGCTCCTCTAGGTTCTCAGGCCCGGGTTTTGTTTGCTTTCAGAAAGGGTTTTTAAGGCAGCTTGGTCACGGAATGTCACAGGGACGGTGGCTGGAGAGGCCACAATCCAGCTGGAACCCTCAGCATCTGTTTGGCACCCAGTGACCTGGCTATGAATGCAGCGAAAGGAGGCTTCGGTCCTGCCAGAGGGTTCTGCAAACGACCGGAGAGGTTTCCAGAGATCAGAAACGTAGGCTGAAAATGAGATCCAGCTTTTAAAAACTCAGTGGGTTCATCCCTAGGAAGGTGGGGAGGCCTGCGAAAGGCTTAGCTTTGTAAAGCTCACCCAAGGGCCGTCCGTGTGTGTGTCTGTGGTAGCTCAGCCTGGCCGGCTTTTATCCTGGTGGCATGGTAGCATGCCACCCTCCTTCATGGCATTGGGAAACTGCATTAGAGAGTGTGGGTGTCGTTATTGGCAGGGGCCCTGGGGGGCTGTGGGGGCAGCCTCCACATGGGAAGATTGGCTCCTGGCTGCTTGTGAGGGACCGTCTCAGGTGCTGGTACTACAGAGGCTACTGAGTCGTACCCGCGTTGGTCCAACACTAGGACCAGAGCTGCTGCCGTCAATCAAGGCCATCTAAGCCATCCACGCCACTGGCATTTCCTTCTGTGCCTCAGTGTCTTCATCTACAAAACGGACAATGACTCAGACTCAGTGTGAGAGCTAGATGGGAGGAGGGGTCAGGGCTGGATTAATGGCTGCAGGCAGCATCTAAATGGTATCAGTGCAGGGTCCTTAAGATGAACGAAAGGAACCACATGTTCCAGTTGCTACTGCCCATGTGCTCAGGCACCCTCTCTTGATACTGTCTCTGTTTCATTCCCCATTCAGGTGCCAGCCCAGCCTCACACCCCTAGGCCACCTGGGGTTACCGGCCCATCCCTGTGTCAGGGAAAGTAGCCCATGAGGATGCTGTCTCTCTGCCTCCAAGGGTGGGTGTGATGGCATTTTCAGTCTTCCTGGGCAGGGAGGAAACTTTGATGGGAACGGTGGCCTCTGGTGGCGACCGTCCAGCCTGCAAACATAACAACCTGATAGCTGTGGGTCTAAAGAGCTGGAGCAAGCAGCATGTTGGGCCTGGCCTGGACTGATTTAGACATCCAGGAGACTAGGAAAGCGTAGGAAATGAAGGAAATTTCCCCAGGGAAGGGAGAGACAAGATAGAAGAGCTTAAGTGCCCAGATAATTACGAAGCATGACCCAATGATTTACCGCCAGGCGGGCTGGCTCCTCTGACGGCCTCCACTGCCCGTCCTTCTGGGCCCCCCATGCCCTAGAGACCAGCCATGGGGAAGGCAGCGAGGCAATGGGCACTGCCCCACGCCCAGCCTCCACATTTTCTCCTGGAGTTGCACTCCACATAGGCTTTTGCAGGAGGCACCGTGAAGGGGACCAAGCTTCACTCTGTGCGGGCTCAGACATCTGGTATCCGGGTGGCCTCAGAGAACTCCGACCTGACCCAGCCCCTTTCTATAGACCGAGGAAAAGGGCTGTAAGATCAGGCCCTCACAGACAATACCCTAGCCTGTACCTCTGTTCACAGTTGCAGGGACCTTAGTGGACAGCTAAAAAGCAAGACCACTGCCAGTCCCTCCCACCTGAAAGAGGGCTCCCATCTGTTCTGACTTGAAGGCTAGACTCCTTAGTGGAACGTTTATTGTTGTGGTTTGTTTTGAGACAGGGTCTCGAACTTGCTGTGTAGACCAGATGGGCCTTGCACTCACAGAGATCCACCTGCTTCTGCTCCTGGAGTCCTGGGATTAAAGGCGTGCACCACCATGCTTGGGATCTCTTGACAAGCCTTGTGTCTCCACAACCCTTTTTCATTTTATTAGATGCCGCCTCGCCCTCTGCTCACCATCTATACTGTGGACTTGCAGACCTCGTGGTTCTTTACCCCCGTGTCTACACTGGCAGCTCCTTGGGCAGGATGGCACTAACCACTCATGGCCTTATAGCCTGGCTCGGGTGCAAAGGAACTGAAAGGAAGGTCCCCATGCCTCCACATGCAGCACCTGATTGGGGCTTCTCCCAGGGACTCTCTCCAGTATCATGAAACACAGTGCCCTCTAGGGTTGATCCATGCCTACGGAACTACAGCTCCGTAAAGGTGGTGTTCTAATACTCAGACCGGACTGAGTGTTCCTGCAGAAAGGATGGTCCCACTGCAGCTACCTTGTTCCTCATCTTCCCATTTGTCGTTTACCTCCTGGGGTCTGTGATCAACATGCACAGTATGTCTTTGTCCAGTGAAGTGAGCGTGCTGTAGCCTGGTTATAGCCATATACCAAGTATGCACACAAGCTCATTGTGGGCGAGTGGGCGAGAGCTGTGTATCCAGGGGCCCATTCCTCATCAGCCTTGGGCCACATTTGCCTCACTTTAGCTCTGATACTGGCGGGTAACTGGAAGGTTCTAGTGTCCAGATTTGAGGCAGCTGCCTTGAAAGCATTCCTGGGTTTCAGCCTGGGACCCTGCTTCTGAAGTCTCCCTAGAGATCAGGAGGACTGACCCACAAAGCTGCAGGTGTCTGTTGTGTAGATAAGACACTAGGAGCAACCACCCACTTCCCCAGGCCAGATGCTATGTATTGTCACCAGGTGGGCACTCATGCAGTACCCAGCACAGCACAGCACAGCACAGCCCAGCCCAGCCCACCAGATTCCTGGCACATGGGAACCACTATGGGGGCAGGTGGACACACACACACATACACACACACACACACACACACACACACACACACACACCAGAAGCTGAGTTGTATGCCAGGCTGGACATGGCCTGTGCTTTCTTTTCCCTTTAGGTCCTAGATTCTGGTTCATGAATGCTGTTCCTTTTGCACTGGAAAAAAATATATTGATGTGACAGAATTAACCATCTGTCCAGAGAGAAACTGACCCTGCCTAAGTTACCACTGCATGTACCAAAATGTGTGTGATGTGAAGGCAGTTAGCACCATCCGCCAGCATGCACGAGGCTCTTAACAGAAGCAGACACCATAGGGGCTGTAGAGGCCAGTATCCCCCTTGTCCAGAGAGCTAATGACCACAGCAATGGTACCACTTTAGGGCAGGACCCTTGTGTGCTAGAATGTTCTGAGTCTCTCATCTGAAGACATCTGAAAAGAAGCCAGGACTGGTTTCCCCTGGAACCGAGGCCTGTTAGGTTGGCGTCACAAGCTCTGGCATCATTTGGGAAACTTACCTAAGTATTTCAGGTGGGAGTGCAGATGGCCTTGTGTCTGGCAGTGGCTTGATTTTTAGAATCCACTGGACATGAGTGGGAGCTGGCAGTTGCTAGTGGGAGACTTCACTGAGAGTGCCTGGTAGATGGATAGGAAGCTCACACCTTGCTTGCTCGCTCACCTACGAAATCTGTGTATATAGTAGGTATAAGTAGCTGCTCTCAGATACGAAAGTGTAGCTCAGAAAACAGGTTCCTGGAGGCCATGCAGCCTGGGAGATTCTGCTTGGCTTCTTGGCTTTGGATAGAGCTGAACCTCTCCCAGAGACAACCGTTCTGCCAACCTAGATGGCTATTATGGCCCCACTGGACCCTGCAGATACACCTGATTGAATGTTGTGAATCCAGATAGAAATGAGGCTGGGATAGGGCTGGGCCGGGCCTCCAGAACCTTCTGCCTCGTGTTTGGTCTGACAAATTCACCACTACCTTGATGGGCCATGAACCATGAAAATGGTCTAAGGTGGCCCTGTCACACCAGTAACTATACCACAGAGCATAAGCTGTAAGGGGCAGAGGGCCAGCTTTGGGAGGCTCACCAGCCTGAGAGGGAGCAGTGGTCCCTCTGTGGTTTATTCAGAGGCTCTTTTGGCAGATAATGCAATATGTCACCCTTTGATCCCAGTGGGGTCCCCCTCTCCGGGTCCCTGGAGATAGATCACTCGGCTTTGCTATTTCATTGTTTCCATGGGCAGAGTGGGTAAAAAAAAAAAAAAAAAACAACAGGGCCAATGTCCGAAGTTAAAGGGAACTCAGCAAAGCCCTCCACAGCTGGGCAGCCCCTGGAGCAGAGCCTGCCAGCTACATGCAGCCAGGCGCAGTCCCGTGTTACTAAGGGTGGAACTGGGGCCACTCTTGGGCTGTAGGCAGGAGCTCTGTACAGTCAGCATGGGAATTGTATGACTCCCTGTGTCCAGAGTGGGCCCGAGGTGACTTGTGTAGCCTCGGCCACCGACCCCATAGGGCCATCTATGTTCAGCCCCACCAAGGGTCTACTGAGATGTTTCCCATGGCTGAACTTCTTCATCCTGTGTCAGCTGGCCTTGTACCTGTGACCTTTTTTAGTTAGAGACATGAAGTTGTGCTGTTTAGAAAGCAGGAGGGCTCTTCTGACTCTGTGGGCACCCTGCCATCTTGCTTGTGGAACTCCCCCTCTTTGAGCCCGAGCAAGTGCAAGTATTCCTGGTTTCAATGCCACTAAGGTTCTTTTCCTAGGGAGGCCTTGGAGCCCAAGAGTTGGGTCCTGCCCATGTCCTCCTGGTGAGGTTAACATACAGGATTGCCTATCCAAGCTGCAGTATCAGTGAGCAACGGACAGCTGTTCTGAGATAATGAAATTGTAATCTGTACACCATGGGCTGAGAAGTAGAGGGGTTTTACTTTCGGTCCAGGCTAAAAGAAGAGACGGTAGCGGTCAAGCTGTCAGGGAAGGATTGGAATAGCCACAGGACATTCCCTTCTCAAGAGGTAGGGTCAGAGGCTTGGACTTAGCAGCCCTGTCCCCTGACTCTCCTCTGCCGTCTTGCCCACTAGCTTCTCTGGGACCTTCATAGCCCTGTGTGGATGAAGACCAGCATGAAGTTCTTGTGGGCTCTCAGTTCCACCTGCAGATACTAGCGGCCTCTGGAGATGGAGGGGGACAAGCAGTTCCCAGTGGGCCTCAGGGTCTTGCACATCAGTAAGGAGCTCCCAGCAAGTCCCTCTAGTCTCCAGGTCCTCGAGAGTTCATTGAGAAACCACTCTCTGCAGATAGTGCTGTAAGCAGGGTGATGTGACAATCCTCACTGCTTTTGGCTGGTCCATGGGAGAGTAGCCTCTGGTCCCACGGTGACAAATTCTGGAGAAGGCCACAATCTGAAGAGGATACCTCGAGCCTTCTTACAACCCAGAGCTCATGGAAGTATGAATGCCTGAACCCATGGTGGGCTCAGGAGGGCCGGAAAGAAGCAGGCAATTCTGCCCCAAACACCCAAGAGACATAGGAGGAGGGGAGATTTCAGGAATCATTCGGACCAGGTCTGACCCCTGGTCTTGGTGTCCATTTATCAGTCCTGGCCTGTCCCCCTTCCTGGCTCTTAAAGACTACTGAAGTTACTTCTTGGTAATGCCCCCAAGTCCTGTTTTGTACCTCATAAACCCCAGATACCAAGTGTCATTCCCAGAGTAAGGCAAAAGATGGGACACTTGTGGACTCCAGGCCCAGGGATATATGCTAGTCCACATCATCCTTGTCTCAAAGATCTCAAGTCTACAGGGGAAGTACAGGCAGTGAAGCAGAGGGACTCTCGGGGCCTGGTGCTGTATGATAGTGTCGGCAGGGGTGGTCTATGATGGTAGGAGAACATTCTGGCCATGGGGAATTGTAGCTGCCACATCGGGGCTGGGGCGAAGGGGAGATCTTAGCCAGGCACTGGCAGCTGAGCCCCATGAGCCCTTCCTCTGTAGTCACTCTAGGGTAGGATTAGGTCTTCTCTGTGATTTGGCTGCCTGGGAGCCATGGCAGGGAGTTGGTTTGGAATGTGGTTCCTGGCCGGCTGGAACTGGTTAAAGCCAAGCATGACTTTCTGTGTCGTTCTCTGTCTCTTGTGACCTGAAACTCCAGGCCAAGGCCACAGTGAATGGTGTGTGGGTCTTCTTATCTGGAGATGGCTGTGGGAGGGACCAAGGAAGAGAAGGCCACACTACCTCTGACCCTTCTCTTTGTCTAAGACCCATGGCCTGCCAAGCTGACACCTATGTTTTGATTTCCTTATGTCTTGCAGAACGTGGCTGCTCCAGAAAGCCTCCTAGGAAAGTGAAAGCCTGTCATGTGTATCAGAAGACCCAGTGGGACCTCAAACACAGGTAGCCATCTGCCCCACTTGGGCAGAGTTCTCACTCCATTAGAAACAGTCCTGGATATGATAGTGGACTGGCCGACAAGAATCCACATTTGCTTTTTCAGAGAAGACGGGACTAGTCCTCTCCTCAGAGGCTTTACCTGGTGCCAGGCCTGCCCTGCCCCCAGCCCATCAGGGGCTCAGCCTGGCCTCCAACCAGTGAGAAAGATCCTTGCCCAGGACAGGACAGGGGACAGTGCCAAGGATTCCAGGCCCCTGCCTCAGCCCTGCCTTCTGCCCTGCAGGCCACGATGACCTGACTTGTCCTCTTGAAGCAGATGGAATCCGGCAGGGACAGATTGCCTGTGGTGGAGGGCAGAATTAGCTCCGAGACAGCCTCTTGGAGCCCAGTGACACAGTAGGCACACCCGGCCCTATCCTCCAACCCCCTTGCTGCATGTTGTCATCCAGACGGGCTCCATCAGTGTTTAAGCCTCAGTGTACTGGTCCACAAAATGGGCAGGGATACCCGCTGGTGGAGATCCAGGGCTGTAAGTGACCCCCTGAATACCTGTAGCTCAGAGGAAAGACCCGGGGAGCTATACAGTCTTTGGAAACTGCAGGTTCCCTGAGGTGGCAGACTGTGTTAATTTGCTGGATCCAGAGTGTGGCCCCCTGTCCCAGTTCTCTCTAGCCTCCCCTAAGCCAGCCCCAGCAGGCTCAACATCTGCTCTCTGTTACTCAGAGCCATCCAGTTGGAGTCTGTGCATGCTGGTGGTACTCAGGAGGGTAGGTTGAGAAATTGTGTCTGTCAGTGTCCAGTGGGTGAAGCTGTGATGGCTTCTCTCATGACAGGGTGTGCAAGAGGCCTTGTCACTTGGGATGACCTAGCCACTTGGAGACCTGGACCTGCTATACATCACTTAGGTAGGGCACAGCACCCACTCTACCCTTGGCAGGCTCTGTATGCCACCCACCAGAGGTTCAGTGGCAGCAGTTTGGCCAGAACTCTGAGGTTCTCTGGAATGTCATCAACTCCAGGCACGGCTTCTGTGTGTGGCTCATCCTTGCAGCCTCTGGGTCCTTGGTGACTAGGTCCTTGTAGGAGGGGCAGGTTCAGGACTTTATGAGATTTGAGCCCCAACATTTGGCCATGAGGCCACATGGATAAAATAATCTCCTGGCCTTGAGCTACCCTGAGTTCCAGATGGCTCCTAAGCTGTGCCAAGGCCTTTTGGGGGGCCCTTTCGGGTTGGTGTTCGTAGGAAACTATATAAATGCAAAAAGGGTACTCATGGATGTACCCCAACACCCAACTAGTATCTCTTTGCTTCTAGGCTTCAGCCTCTTCTTGACGGTTTCCCCAGGTGACTCTTGAAGCTCAAGGACCATGTCCAACCCAGGTCAGTGCAGTGTTTTGGTTGTTTATGGAACTCAGGGTCACCTACCCCAACTCTCATGGATGATACTGCTGTGGGTCCATGCAGCCATGCAGACCTGGAGGTCTGCATATGCTGCGTCTTGGCTGGGCAGTCTCAACTCCTGCCTGCCTCTTTCTGGGACTCTAGGATGTCTGGATATATCCAGGGGTACCCAGGACACTAGACTGGGCCATCTTTCTGCCCAACTATCAAGAGGGAGATAGGAGAACAATGAGATGACCCCAGGACATGTGAACTACCTACAGCATCACTCAGGGCTCAGTGGTAAAGGTCCTTGCTTCCTCTGCCACCAATACCTTGCAGTTAGTTATAACTGGGAACCTGTGCACTTTGGGTCTCTTGTGCTCAGAGGTGGCAGCCAGCCTGGAAGCTGTGCTCACACTTGACCCCGCCAGCAAGGAGCCAGATACCAAGTACAGCTTTGGACCCACCTAGATGAATCTAGATCCAAGGCATTGGTGTGGCCATGGTCAGAGGCAGTTTCATCTCTCAGGGTGCCCCACGCCATCTTGTATAAGCCCAAACAACCTGTATTTGGGACCCCTCTGCTGTCTGTGCATTGGTGTGTATGGGCTGACACACACACTACCATGGTCTCTGTGTCTGCACCTGGGGTCGGGGATGCTGGCCAATGCCTGGGAGTAGGGCAAATAGACCTCCAGGCCTCTGTAGATGGGACAGGGCAGAGCGGGAAAGCACAGGCAGAGAAGGAAGAGTGAGCAGAACACCTGGATATACCTCAGGAGAGCAGCTGGCCCAGGAACCCCGGGAGACCTAGGAGCTCTTGGCCAAGGGGCTCTGATTCACAGATCCTGGGCTTTCCTAGGTACCCACCCTCAGCCAGACCTGCCTGTGATACCCCATCTCGCTACAGGCAGCCTCCAGTACACACAATCCCCCAGTGTCTCACGGACATAGATGGGGTGCACCTTTTACAAGGGCTCAGTCCCGGAATGTGCCCCCAAGTCTTTGAGTCCCGAGTGCTAATGTATGTGGGAGACTGTGGGTTTAAAGATTGGAGTCTCAGAGAGGTCCTAGGCCAAGACATATGAGGAAGAGTCCAGAAGAGAAAAGGCTGGGCTGGGCTGGGGAGATTGGCCAGTCCTGGTCCATGACCCAGCCCCGACTTAGCACCAGGCACACAAGATGCACTGGATGTATGCAGTAGGTGCTTACTCAGTGCGAGTGTTAGTGAGGGTTAATTTCAGAGACCCGCCCCCCCCCCATACACAATATGGGGCTTACTATCCCATCCTCCTTTCCAGGGGTCTCTACGGGTAGAGAGAGCTGGCCTCACCTCACCCGTGGCCTGGGGACACTGGGCCATGAGGTCTTTGAGACACCTGCTTAGACTAGGGGGCTATGGCAAGTCTGGGGCTCTAGGGTTCAGTTGGCAAGGTTGGAATCGAACCAGGCTGGATCTGGGCCTGGGAGGTCTGAGCACAGGCAAGCCCCTGGCCTTGTGCTCTCTCCATACTTGTTTAGCCAGCCATGATCCCCACCGTGCTTATAGTGTTAGCCCTGGCAAGTAGCCAAGCACAGCCAACCGCCGGCCTAGCAAGTGGTGGCCACATGGCCTTGTTCAGTCTCTGAGGAAACTGAGGCTTGGGGGCAGTGGGCTGGACAGCCAAGGTAGACTCTAGCACACTAGAAGTCATAGATGGGGCTTCCAGATTCCCAAGGTCTGGCACTCCCAGCCTAGAGACCAGCTGCCCCCAGGGTCCTCTGGAGGGTGAGAAAGGACACAGATTCATGTACTAGCCGGATACTGTTGTGGTTTTTTTAAAAAAATAAGGTCTCTAGCCTAGACTTGAACTCTCGACCCTCTGCCTTCGCCTCTGGAGTGCTTGGATTATAGGTGTGAGTCGCTACTGCCCGTTTGTATAGTGCTGGGGCGTTAAACCTAGGATTTGAGGCTTGCTGGGCAGGCACTCCACTGTCTGAGCTCCAGGTCTAGATCTCGTAAAAAATTTAAAAGGATTTTTTTAGCCAGGGAAAGGTAGCACACGCTTTTAATCCCAGCACTCGAAAGACAGAACACGTGGATCTCTGTAAGTTCGAGGTCGCCCTGGTCTACAAAGTGAGATCCAGGACAGCCGAGGCTACACAGAGAAACCCTGTCTCGGAAAAAAAAAAAAAAAAGGATTTTTAAAAAATCAGTGTGTATCAGCGTTTTGCCTCCATAAGTGTCTGTGTGCCTGGTGCCCGTGGAGCCTAGAGGAGGGCACTGGGTCTCCTGGAGCTGGAGTTCCAGATGGTTGGGAACCACCACGTGATGCTAGGAATCGAACCGGAGACCTCTGGAAGAGCAAAGAGTGTGTTTAACTGCCCAGCCATTGCTCCAGCGCCAGGATACTCTTTATGCAGTCTTACAAATACCATGCATTTGCTCCTTGGCCCCAGCGCAGTCGCTGACCCACACGGACCCAGCCTTGGTCTAGCACCAGCTCTGTCTCCATGTGGCGCTCCAGCCTCCAGCTCCCAAGGACCCCCCCGCCAGCCAGGCTGAGTGAGAATGATTCCGGAGAAATGTTCCTGGGAAGCTAAAGGCCCCGGGGAAGGCACCATTGGCCGCCTGTGATGTGGAGCTTGCTGGAGCTCTCTCGGAGCAGCTCTGGTCCCTCGGAACAACTCTGTGACCCCCTCACATCATCACTGAATTTTGTATTCCCTCGTTCCTAAAACATGGGAGGATGAAAACTCCCGTGCTGCTCTGTGACTGGGGATGGGGGTGAGGATGGAGAGCAAAATCCCAACGTTTCTGGGCTCCACCCTCCAGCCAAGGACCACGCTGTCACAGGGACAAAGTGAACCCTCATTGTGAGCGACTTGCCAGTGCCTGGCACATTGAAGGTACAAAATGCTCACACTTGCTGGGCCTTGAGGCAAAGGCCTGTGATCCTAGTTACTTGGGAAGATGTTGAGGCCAGCCTGAGCTATAGAGAGGGGGTCCAAGGCCAGCCTGGGAAAACCTAGCAAAGCCCTCAAAATAAGATTTTTGAAGGGTTAGAGATGTCACGTAGTGGGAGAGGCCTGGGTCCAGTCCCCAGTACCACCAACCCCCACCCCCCTCAAATTGTGTTCATACCTACGGGTCCTTAGTGTGTACCCAGCACTGACTCATGAGTTTACAGCCCTCTTGAGTGGATGGGGGCTTGAAGCCAGAGCCCTGTGGCTTCCCACTGAGGAGAGGCCCTTAGTGCTTAAAAAAAAAAAAAAAAAAGCCGCTGTGCTATTAATGCTACAGAGTTCTCAGGATTGCTATGGTTGTAAAAGTGATGAGTGGTGGTACTGCCCTCGCCATGTCCCCCTGGCGGTTTTCACCCTGCAAAGATGATGCGGACTCCTCTCAGTTCCACGCCTGTTCTGGTTTGTTTTTGTCTTGTCACAGGCCCCGCCCTGGATTCATGTCCACTGAGCCCCTGGCTGTGTGAATTGTATCTCTTATGACCCACCAGCCTGCAAGGTGGCTTCTATGACTAGTGTCCCTGCCCCCTGGGCCTCAGACTAGCTACCCATCAAGTGGGATTGTACGCCACACAGATTTTTTTTGCTCTGCGTAGGTCAGAAGGAGACAGCCTGAGTGGGACCAGTACCCCCTCGAGCCGTCCTCTCCGCCTCTGGTTTATAACTGGGTTCTGAATAAAACAGAGATGAGGATGGTGAGGGCACGCAAAGGAGCCCCCACAACACCTGGATCCACTCCTCTGTGGGGCTCTGTGGCTGGTCACTGAGTGCCTACTGCCCTCTGCCTAGAGAGGCTTGGAGACCAGCCGTGGTGGCGGGGGCAGTGGGACCCCTGGCCACAGGCCAGAAAGGGGGATGTGAGTAGATGTGGGTCGCTTGTTTAAGAAGCAGCTGGAACAAGACGAGAAAGCAAGGGCTGTCCCTAGCTGGATCCATAGAAAGTGGGGATTAGGGCGTGGCCATATGCTCCTGAAGGAAGTCCCCCTGGCATTCTGTGGATGGCCACTTGGGCAACTGACCCCTTGACCTGTTGGACCCAGATAGGAAGGAGTTATCTAGTTCTTGGAGCACAGGATGGCACTTGAGCCCCCTGGCTTGGGGCCTCCCCAACCTGGGCGGATAGGGACATGTCCTGCAGAGACCCTAGGGCAGAGAATTGTAACCCAGAAGAGCTCAGGCCCGGGAAGCCTCTCAGCTCGTGGGACCAACTGTCACCATAAAGTGGGAGAACCTCAGTGCTCTTTGATGGGCACACCATGGGTCACCTGGAGCCCCTTGAAGGGAAGTACGGAAGTCTCTGGAAGCCCTGAGTATGCTTGGAGCTTGGGTGGGAGGAAGGCTCTGGAAGGAGCATTGTTTCATGAGGTGATTGTTCCTCCTCCCTGCCAGGCATCCACTGGTCCCACCCTCTGGCTTTCACGGCCTTTGTCTTCCAAGGGTGCCGCAAAATGGCCGACACAGCCCTCCGCCATTTTGTAGCTGAAACAAGCAGTAGCCTTGGAGAGGAGGAGACCCCTGCTTCCTGCCTGCCCTGAGTGGCCTGGACGGAGCCCAGGACCAGCCCCCACCCTGCTTGGCTTTGGCCATGGCCGCCCCGGGCTTGGCACAGCCAGCCAGCTGCTTGGCAAGGCAGCCTGGGAGTCCTGGCCTCTTACCCAGCTCCACTGATTCCTTGCTACCCACCAGGCAAACAGAGAAAGAGACTGCACATCAGAATCCGGAAAACCCGCCACTAACACTGTACTTTTAGAGGGAGTCCTTGGCAGGGGTGGGGCCAGCGTGGGTGGTTCTAGAAATGATGTCTGCACCGTGGTACCGGGTTCCTGAGTGGAGCCATCAACAAGCATAGGTTTGAGTTAGGTCCCCCAGAGAGGAAAGCCCCCTGCCTCCAAATGCCCTTCATATCCCTGACCTGCCCAGGAACCTTGGGACTCCCTGGCTGAGCATGGTATAGAATGCCAGGGTTTCACAATGGCCAGACCATCTCCTGGCCTGGGTCGCCTATGATGTTAAGTAATCCAGGTGCTTGCTAGAGGAGGCTGCTTTGCTCCAAGACCAAGGCCACCCACCAGACCGCCGAGGCTCTGAGGTACATGAAGCTTTTCCCCCGATCAACACTGTTCCTGTGTCTTCCCAGAGATCAGAAGCAGCACATCCCAGAGTAATTCAGGCCCACGGCACCCCCAGCAGCCCTGGGTCATCATTATGCTGACAGTACATTCCAGCTTTCCAAGGTAGAACAAACAGGGCAAGCTCTGGGAGCTGAGAGTGTCCAGACAGCCCCGCCACCTCTGTGATGGGGGTCCATAAAAGAAGCTAGAAGGTAGTTTCCCAAGAAGTAGGGAAAAGGGTGTGGGATAAAAATGCCTTTGGATCTTCCTGGGCAACGTGGGGGTTGCTCCATGGCCCTGTCTGGCCCTGTGCTCTCTGCCAGGATAGCAAGAAGCTGTGTGTAGACAGCAGACCTTGCTGTCTCATCTAGGAAGCTAACTGGATGCGGGTCGGCCCCAGACTTCTTTCCCACAGTTCCCAGGAAGAACATTCTGTCACTCTGATGTGAGGCTTGCTCAGGCCATCCCCTTGTTCAAGGGAGATCTGGCAGAATGTCCAAAGCTCACCTGCCCAGACCAGTGCCTTCCCATGTGCCAGGCCACAATAGAATCTCCTGGGGTCCTGGGGTGTAGGCTTCCTAGAACAGGAAAGATTTCCCAAGGGAGGCCAGGCTCAGAGGGAGTTGGTAGAGGGGTGCCATCAGAGAGCAGGCAGAGTACATGCTCCACGATGTGGTACCTGTCATCAGTTCCCACAAATCTTCCTATGACCCGGACAGTGCTTGAGCGGAGAATGCCTGCTGGTCAAAACTGGTGACCTGTAGCCAAAATGTCCAGCCCCAGGCTGAGTCCAGGGAGCAGGAGGCCCCACACGATATCCTTTCCCCCAGTGTACAGCAGGCCATCTGTGCTTTGCCTTAGGCATAAGCCAGTCCTTATGACTCTGGCTACTGTCCATACCAGAGAGCTGTCTCACTGGTTCTCCAGAAAAGGTACAGAGCCAGCTGACCTTTGCCTCGGACCCTGTTTCTAGACGGAGAGAGCTAGGCTCAGATCTGGGCCTCCCCAGCCAGCTCTAAACCCTGAGTCTCCTCTTGTCTCTCGTCAGTTTTCCTGTGAATCACAGTGTTCATCACCTCTGTTCTAGGGGTGGGTGTGCCACCAGGGTACCACAGGTCTCAAGTCTACCCAAAGCCCAATGCAGGTCCAGCTCCATCTTGGGATCAGCATGAGGTGTGTAGGGCTGGAGAGAGTCAGGCCCAAGGCATTTAGATGCTTGGAAGTCCAGGTTTGAACTTGTATCCCTGCGGTACACTTTTGGAAGAGGGTATTCAAGCCTGTGGGGTGCTTCCCCATACACCCGCCAGAGCAGTCCAAACCTGGGTCGTCTTCGCTCAAATATGACCTTGTAATGTCCCAGGGGCATTTGCATTAGTTGTTTCTCTAAACTTCACACAAAAGCGTTACTTGTCTTGGTGACTGAGATTTTGGTCACCCCCAACGTGCCTGTCTTAGCCAGACCCAAGATGGTCCTCAGTGGGCATGGCCTGCCTCTGGGCACACTGACCCAGGCCTAGTCAGTGAGCATTCATCTTGTTAACTTTATGGGCCGTGTTCACAAGGAGACCCGCCCTCTGCCCAGCCGGATGCCACCCTCCCATCGTTCCCAGACTCACTGTTGGCACGGCCTGTTGAGCAGAGACACTGGTCGCTTTATGGGAGAAACCTAATCAGAGAGGCCAGGATGGGGGGCAGGGGCTGCCATGAAGGGGGGGGGGTCTGGCTCTTGGTGGCCCTAAGCCAAGCCTGAGGTGACTTCAGGGTGACACCGTCTGTCTGCCTTTCTCTCTCCAGACATCCGCCTGCCCTGAAAGGGCCACCTGCCTGCCTAGGTCTTCAGCGCACCTGTCCTGGCCAGCCTGGCCCCTCCTCCAGGCACCCTGCCCGTGGGCAGACACTGCCGGACCGGGGCAAAGCTGAGAGCTGGCAGCTGGCAGATGGCAGGGTGTCTGCTGACTGCTCACTCCCTGGTGACCTGTTCAGGATCGCCATTCATGTGCACTGCCCGCCCTGTCACTGGCCCTCCCCCAGCCTCGCCCCACTGGGTCCCTCTGGTTTGTTTCAGGACACTTTCCCTGTTACCCCTTGAGAAAGGAGGCATTTATGTGGGTCCCAACCCCCCAGGGCTGAGGCCAGGGGTCAAGGCCTAGCTGTTGTACAGGTAAGCCTGGCACATCTAAACACTCCACAAGTATAGAACTGGACCTTTTCCTCACTCACTCACAAATGGCTCTGGAGTCCAGACCAAGAAAGGGCGACCCTTCCTGAAGTCTTGTGGAAGCAGTGTAAGCCCCCTGTGTAGGGCAGAGCTGCCTAAGAACTGAGGAGACCATGGTAACCATGCCTGCCATCAGAGTATGGAAAGACACCTGGGAGAAATGGATCCAAGACAGGCACCTGTGGGTCAGCCTCACTAGACTGGAGCCCTGGGCAGAGTGAGGCCCCCTGGAGAGCAGGGGCCTTGTGGAAAGAAACAGGAAGAACAGGTCAGTGGTTCCTGGCAGAGGGACAGACCAGGGCAAAAGGCAGGAGGTGGGGAGGGCCTGGGAGATGGCCAAGGAGGGCAGAGGAGGCTTGCCCAGGGCATTTTGCTGCTTTGTGGGTTGGGGGCGGGGCTGATGGACCCAGTGGAAAGGATCAGAGAAAGACTGCCTGTGTGATGGATAGCTTGGCTGTCTTGGGGGTGCAGGCAAGGCTGGTTAGTCAGGGAGAGGGCTTTCCCCCCCTTGTGTCCTCACCAGACCCTCAGTAGCCAATGGCCTCATCTTCCTTTCCTTGAGCTGTGTGGGAATAACAAGGCTTGTAACAAACCACCCTGGCTTGATGGACAGAACCGGGCAGATCCCAAGCAAGGCTTGTCTCTCTATTCCGCACCCTAGGCTCTGCTCCAGAGCCCTGCGGCCGGCCAAGCTGCTTCTCACTGCCACCATGTCCCTGCTTGGCCCTCCATCTTCCTGCTGGCTCTGCCATGATGCCTTGGCCAGAGTGGGTCCAAAGGAGGTAAGATAGTGACTTGATCCATGGAGCAAGCCTGTGTGGTCCAGTGAGCCCTTCACTGGGTCTCTGCTCTCGGGGGAGAGAGGCATTGCTTGCCCTATGTCCTAGGGAAGCCGCATCTCAATTACAACCTCGGAAAGGTTACCTCTCCTTCCCAGGGTCCAGTTAACTACCACAGTGTCCATGAGGGTGAGTATGAGCCTGTCCCCTCATGGTGCTTTCTCCCTCCCTCCCAGGAAGGCCACTGGCCACCCACATAGACATACTCGGCCACCACGGATGAAGTTTGAGTCATAGTCTCTGACTAGCATGTCCAGTGCACAGGGCTGGTTTTAGAAGCCTTTCCATCCAAGGCTTTGCATGCAGAGTGTCACCAGGCAGCAGACAGGACTGGATGAAAATGTCATTGTGCTGTGGGCTATCAGGGTGCAGCCAGGGCGGGCATCCGGGGGCCAGGCTTTCCCCCTTCAGAGGCTGATGATCATTGCTTTTGTTTCTAAACCCAGGCAGGTCAGGAAGTGGTACCAAGCAGGAGCTTCTGCGTGCAGCTGACTCCCCTGTGGTGAGTGGGACCCCACTGTCCTTCCTTGGAAAGCGGGGGGGGGCACAGGAGGCCCCAGAGTGAGAAAGGATAGGGTCAGAACCACATCGCTGCCACTACTACAGCACCTCAGCTTAGATGCCTTTGTTTGGAGGCCTGTACTCCCCCCACCCCCAGCCCCCAGGACTGTGCCTCCCACCAGCAGACTGCCCTAAGGTGATTCATCTCATCTACCCATAATGCACTGTGATATGATGCCCTTTGACCCCCTATCAGCCTACCCAGGCTGGACATGGTTTAACAGAACTGCAGTCTCCATTCATTACTGGCTCTGAGGGGAAGAAGAGCAGCCTCCCTTACCCTGAAGATACACTGTCTGCAGGCCCACACCCCTCAGGTCACCCAGCCTTGAGAGCGTTCTGGGGACTTCAAAGGCAGATCTTTTCTCTCTGTCCCCCACCACCGCCATCACGCAGTCTTCTAGTGTGATGCTAATACCCCCCCCCCCATGCCACCCAGCATTGGTGAGGAGTAAGAAGAAAGGCCAGACGAGGGGAACAGAATCACTTCTGTTCTCAGGTTGGGCTGAGGCACAGGGTGGGGTGGGGGTGGTCATGGTCACGAAGGGATCGGGATGCTTGTCCCCCCATTATTTCTCTCCCACAGCTTGGGCTCTGCACGGCTTGGGTTACAGTGAAAGCCCAAAAGCTCGGGGAGGGTAGGCAGGGACAGGTGCAGGACAGGCCCTTTGGGGGCTGTCACAATGGCACACCAGCCGCCTGCTGATTGCCAACTTGACTGGCCAAGGAGCTGCTGAGAATCCCCAAGGGCCAGCTAAAGGGACCCCACGGATATGCAAGGTGTGCGTAGGATCCCCCAGTGAAGAGACGGCCAAGACCTTCCAGGGAGTCCTGCTCACCATCCTGTGTCCTGCCGGCTAGGGGCAGAACCTCAAGTGTTGAGAGGCCCCTGTCAAGGTGTGCCTTCTTCAAGGTGCTTCTGAGGGGCTCAGATGGGGATGGCCAAAGTGGCCTTTAGTCATTCTCCCACATCCAGGTGCCACCTGGGAACTGACGGCTAACTGAGGCCAGGCAGTGACACTCCTCCACCTTCCCACCCGGTCCATTCAGCATAGATGGGAACATGAGGCGGGTGCCTGAACCACACTCTCTTCCCATAGGCCTCCCTTGCCTTGCTGGCTTTGCTTGGCCCATCCTTGGGGATATTCGACCTGTCTGTTAGTGAAAGGGTCCAGGCTCGCGGCAGGAGATGGCACACCCGTGGCTCACATGGATGCCTTTCTGGGGCTGGACAGTGCCTGCCCGCCGAGGGCCGGGCCACACTAACACTCTGGGGCCTTGTCCCCAAGACACTCTGTCTCCTAGACTCCAGATCTGGGTACACAGTGTGGACTTGAACCTCATGGCTCCATTTTGAGCCAGGGTCCTCGGACGTGCTCCTGTGACCCTTGCCAGGGAGGGAGGGACGTGTGGCATCAAGCAAAGAGCAAAAGCTGCCAGGCTTCCTGGAACCAGGAACCAAGCACAGAGCTTCCCTCTGCATTGCCGGGCAAACCCGTCTGAGGCCCGTAAGCAGAGCCACCTGGGACTAGAAACTGGGCCTTCAGAGCCTCAGTTTCTTCAGTGCCCCCACCTCACAGCTGGAGGATTAGATGACTCTGCCCAGCCTAGTTCCTGCCTAGGTAAACTGTGGAAGGAGGCCTGTAGTGGAGTCTCCAAGTCTGTGTTGTTACCGGAGAGCAGAGAGCTCCAGAACCATCTTACAAGGTGGGAAGAATGTTCCAGGACACTGTTACTGCTCAGCTGGGGAGGCTGGAAGCCTTGGTTATAAGATGGCCTTAAACACACAGGCTCAAGGTTCCCCCAGCAAGCTCGTGGCTGTGAGCAGTGTGTACAGGCTGATTGTTGCCCCAGAGTGGATCTTGCCTGTCCCACTGCACAGTTGAGCAGTACGATCCACACCAGGCTGCCTGGCCTTACCAGGGCATCTTCCCTGCTGGGCTCTGTCCAAGGCTCTGGGAGCCCCAAACTCAGAGCCAAGCACGGAGCCCCTGCTGGCTTCAGGAAGTGCTAGTCGCCAAGGACAGACTGGCCATCAGTGTCCAGCCAGGGTCTGCACTTCCGCCCAGCTGGCCGCCACAGGGAGCTAGGCTGCCTCCCACAAGGGAAAAAAAATGGTTTTGAGCGTTCTGCAGCAAGGTCACTTGAGGCCACCCTGAGCGGGGAGGCAGGGACAGACCCAGAGCCCTCCAGGAGGGGCTCTTCCTGTGTAAGAGGAGGAGAGGGTACATGCCCAAGGCCTCTTCCTAGCTGGAGTTCTGGTGCCTTCCAACTCTGTACTACAGCTGAGTGTACAGAGGCTGGGTCTCAGCCAGGTGGACACTGGAAGCCCCCTGGACCTGGCTGGCCTTTGACAAGTGACCCCTCTTCTCCTGCTGTGGCCATTCCTACCTAGTAACTGGTCAACTTTTCCTCTCTCCTTCCCTACCCCGCCTCCTCACTTCCTTCATTCTCTCTGCTTGGTGATTTTGTGTAAGTGTCCTGGCTTACTTTGTGGGGAAAATCCCAGTCTGCCGCTGGCTGATACCCTTAGCAACAAGCTGGCCATGTTGGGCCCCTCACCATATTCCCAGCTCTCCTTCTTCCTCCAGGAGGCATCTCAAGAAGCCGTAACATCCAGCTCTACACCAAGACTGACTGACGGCCTTTGGGGTGAGGTAGTAGGTTGTATGGTTTTGGGCTCTGCCCCGCTCTGCGGTAACTATACAATCTACTGTCTTTCCTGAAGTGGCCGCAATATCTGCAGTGGACACGCCAGCCCTGGCTTGGGAGACTGAGGGAGGTACAGGGGTGGTAGCTGCCATGCACAAAGAAAGTCCAACAGGGACCTTGGACAATCCCTTGACCTCTGGTCTGTTACTCATCTGCAAGGGTTGGGGCGTGGGGGTGAAAGCAGGCATGTAGCACCTCCTCTCCCTTGACCACACCGAAGGGCTTTCCTTCCCCTGACCTCATCATATTAGGCCTGGGCTCACAGCCCTCCCTGAGGAAAGGGTCTGGGCTGGACCTTCACCTCTGTTCCAGAGTTGCTACACACTCCACACTTGGCATATGCCCAGTCTTTCCAGCTCAGGGTCAGGTCTCCGAGACATAGAGACAGGGCATCTTTTCCATGAAGGAAATGAGAGGGGGGTTCTTAGCATGGCTGGGTACCCTGTGAGCACAATGATGTAACTGGACTGGATAGGCCCCTGCCCCTGGAGTGATGGGTTCAGACACTGGAGGCCTCCCTCATCTGTCTGGTGGGTACAGGTCTTTCTGAGCCACTGTCTTCACCACCACCCCCCGCCCTGTGCCAGCTGTGCCCTACAGCTCTGGTGGCCTGTGGCCAGGGTGGGTGGGGAGGAGCTGGGCCTCCTCCAGAACATGGACCCCACAGGGTGAGGTAGTAGGTTGTGTGGTTTCAGGGCAGTGATGTTGCCCCTTAGAAGATAACTATACAACCTACTGCCTTCCCTGAGGAGCCCAGGGACACATCCGCATGGAGGCCCCTGCTCAGCAAGACACATGGAGAGCCTGTGCCACCGATTGGGTGGGGGCTGGGTAAAAATAAAGGCTGTTGTGACATGAATTTACACCTGGTCCTTGGTCATTGTGGACATACGGCGACTGGGGGCAGAGGGCATGAAATATGGCGACCACAGCGTTGGGACAAAGCACTGCCAGAGCCGCTCAGGGGAGCGACTGTTCCCTATCTCTCACATTGCATTTGCCCCTCTGGGACCCGAGCCCTGGAGAGGGCATTTGGCCTCTCTCTACACCAGTGGAGCGACAGATCCTGTGACTCCACGTCAGTGTTCACAGCACACCCCAGGCTGGCTCCCAGGGTCCCTCAGCCCATGGTCCCGACCAGATCCAAGAAATTCCTGTCCTGTCCTGCCTCCCTCCCTTGGGACAGTATTGGGGTGACCCTGAATGTAACTTTCCATCCTTAGGCCAAATGTCATTTACCTTCTACCAGGGACCCTAAGCCTTCATTCAGGCAGCTGTTGGGGGAGGGGACAGCCCTCAGCTAGGGTTAGCTTAGGAATGTGGAGTCCTGTTCTTTTCTTACCTGACCAGATGCCAAGGGCCCTTTCGCTTGTGGGTGTTGGCATGGCTGGGTCGATTCCTTGGCCCTGGTGTCCTGGCCTTCTCCCCATATTGAATGCTCTTAGTCTCAGTTCCCATCCTGGGTCCCAACCCGCCTCAGCTCTGAGCACCCACACACCTGCCTGGGCATGCCTAGGCAGACCAGCAACCTTAGTGCCCATCCACATCCATCCTCGGCTACCAGGCCTCTCAAACACAGCCTACCACTCCTGAAGATCTAACGCTGTGCTAGGCCCCGGGCTGAGAGTACCCAGAGGAGTCTACGCAACAGGGAGGACTTCCCAAATTAGGGGCTATCTGAGCTGGGGTTTGATGGCTATGTGGGAGTTGGCAGCTAGACACTC
Organism: Onychomys torridus; assembly: GCF_903995425.1. Classification (NCBI taxonomy): domain Eukaryota; kingdom Metazoa; phylum Chordata; class Mammalia; order Rodentia; family Cricetidae; genus Onychomys; species Onychomys torridus. The sequence goes on from NC_050458.1 coordinate 50,484,685, forward strand.
AGGTATTCAGTGGAGTGTCCTGTCTCTTCCTTGCCATCTTTTTGGCCATGGTGGATGATAAACTGTCACCTTTTTGCCTTTCTTCATCCTGTGGTTGGTTAGTCAGTCACATCTGTCAGCTCTTGTCCTCTGGAATGTCATTTCTGTCCATCCACCATTGCCAGGCCTCAGGACCTAGAGGGGAGTCCTTCCTGCCCTTCCCTGAGCACAGCCATGTCCAATATCTTCACCATCCCTTGACCACCCCCCATATTCCTGCTCAGCTCGGCACTCCACCCCTTTATCCTCACACAGACCCAACCTCTGGTTACCACAGCCAGCTGTGTCTGTGAGCAGACTGACATGTGGGCAAGTCACGTCCACCTCCTGACTCCTACACTGCAGTGGGAGATGGCCTGTGCCCTGCAGAGCTCAAGACCTCGGCACGGATGAGGACACACAGCGGCCACCTGTGGAAGCAGCCGGGGGGGAGGGGGGAAGGTTGGGGGAGCACATCTGAGAGCCCCCCCCCCAGGAGCTCTGCAGTCAGGGTAGTTTCCTGGGAGATGACATCTGCCCTGTCCCATGTCCCCTCTACATTCTATTGGTTCTTCTCTGTCAACTGGCTGTCACTAGAGATAGGGGTGTATGTGGGGGTCCGGGTGGCTACCCAGCACTCTGTAGAGTGGAAGATCTAGGGGCTTCGACCCAGGGAGACCCTGTACTCCCCCACATCCACATCCTATTGAGGGAGCAAAACAGTCCCACTTGAGAGGGTGGAATTGGTATTCCAGAACACCCCAGATGACAGGGTCTCAGGGAGAGTGCACAGGAAGGGTCTTGGTCCCTGGCTGGACACCTGATGCCACCTGCCGGCCAATCTAAGAAGTGGATCCTGGGGTGGCTCTTGTACCAGGGTATGATGAAGGGAGGAGAGGGGGGCTGCTGTTCAAGGTCCGAGAGGATTGAGCAGTCTGGAAGTCCTAGGATACACCCATCCAGGCAAGCTGGCACTATAATCAGAACGTACATAAGAGACCTTGACGACAAGCTGGTTCAAGACCAGGAAGGAGAGCAGATTGGAACTCTGGTGGCCTCAATGCAAGGAAGCCAGGCAGCATGGAGAAGTGTAGCTGAGTCACGCGAGAACAAGACCTTCACATCCTTGCTCCTCTTGGGATGACTCACCAGAGATGGGGAGGGAGGTAGGGGTCACCTGGGTGTGACAGGTGTAGCAGTGACAGAGGAGCCATCAGTCCTGGGGGGCTCAGGAGTCCCAGAGCCACAGGCTAGGGCCTTGTGAGACCCACAAGGCTGTTAGTGCTCCCCAAAAAGTTCTTAAAAAATGAACAAGAAATATCGGATATAGAATAAATAATGTTGCCTATAGTATCGTGATTCAGGAGATACTACATAGCAGAATGAATATAAGCCTCCATTCACCATTTTACAAAAGAAAGACCCAGCATGGGGCCATCTGGGGTTATACATCTGTCTACACCACTCCTGACAGGCATGTATGGGGGGACTCTTTGTGTGTGTGTGCGCGCGCGCGCTATAGGAAGGTCAGGTGCTTAGGCCCCGGGGGATAGTTGTGGGGTCTGTTCTGGAAAGGGAGTCCTGTTCGGGTCTCTGCCATCCACCCTTTCTGAGCAGCCAGAGAGAGGCGCTGATCCACCTCCTCCGCTGGGTGGTGTGCTTCCCAGCAGCGACACCGTGTGGCCGTGGGAGACTATGGCAGCTGTGAACTGAGATCAAGCTCCGCCCACCCTCAGCTCCATTGAGGTGGTGATATGGGGGCGGGAATGGCGGTGGGGATGCTGTTCTGGGCTGTGCTGACACTGGCTGGGTTCAAAGATAATTCAGGGAAGGTCTGCATGGAGATGGAGCAGTTCCTGATGTCCCCGAGCATGCTTTACCTGGTACCTTGTTCCACCTGTCTCGACTCAGCTCTCAGCTCCTTGTATGATACAGCTATGTTTTGGGCTGCCCGGGAGTCCTTCTGAGTCACAGGGGAGAGCAGTGAGCCCAGGGCACAGCTTGGCAGCACCCTGGTCAGGTCTGGTTTGCTCCCTATGAGTCAGTAGCACTATTCAAACACGCTTCCAGTGGGCATCACAGATCCTCCCTAAAAGGGAAGGGGGCCATCCTAAGACTAGGGTGATGTCGGGGAGGAGATGCCTGAGTCTTTTGAGACCTGAAGATGGGGTGGCCTAGGCAAGGGAGGAGGCTGAGGGGAGGCCCCAGCTTGGGAGGTAGCTCTTATGGCTGGGCCTTGGGTGTTGGCACATGCACGTGTGCTCATGACCCTCTGGCAGATGCATACCTGTCCTGTGACCTTCGGTGGGCATGTGTCTCTGGTGTCACCTGCTGAGATGCACTGTGGCACTGGAGAAGTCCCTATGCCAGCTGGTGAATGCAGTGGAGGAGTGGAAACAGCTAAACTGTACAAACTGCCGGAGAACTGGGATAGGCCAGGAAGCAGAGTGTCTTTGGGTCTGGCTTGCTCATGGGCCCAAACCTCAGTACAAAGGCAGGTGGGACTGCCAGTCACCCCATGCTCCCCCTCACTTGTTGCATCCGGATGCCCAAGTTCATTATGCACACCCTTGCTAGCACCAGCCTCTTCCTGCCCAACCAGGATCCGGCCTAGAACCCCAACTGTCTGTGGTCCAAAGCGGGAAGCCAGGTTGCTCTATTCTGTAGGGGTGGCTCCCTGGGGGTGGGGGTGGGAGGCACAGGGTACTGGTGTAAACACAGGGGTGCTGGTGGCACACCTCAGGATGTCTCGTTCCAGTCTCTAACACAAGCCCTAGAGGCTGTCTTCCCGAGCCAGCTTCATAGACACGGAGACCGAGGAACAGAGAGATGGAGCGACTTTCTCAAGACTGCACAGGCGGCTAAGTAGAGTGGTTGTAGGAGACCATGACTATCCACCCGTGACTTTAGCTGTCCTGCCTTCCCAGCCCCTGGGGGCTGTGAAAGGGGCGGGCAGGGGGAGGGACTAAGGATTCTGCACAGAGTCCTTTCTGTTCTGCCCACAGCTGCCCTCGTTGGCAAGAGGACCGTGGCCAGTGCTCACCAGTCTGGCTTCCCAAGAAAGAAGCAACTGCCCTGGGTTTGAACTGGGATGAGGAGGTGGCCTGTCTTGGAGGCTCTGGCACCCCAGCCCTCTGACCCTCCGCATCAGACAAGCCTCTAGCATGACCACGTTGGTGGTGTGCCATAACCTGTCAGCGTGAGGGGAGGCACTGCCTTCTTGTGGTCTCTGGAAGTTGAAGGGAAGTATACCCTGCCTTCCCCTTGTTCTCTCCTCTCCCTCCCCTCCTCTCCCTCCCCTCCTCTCCCTCCCCGTCCTCTCCTCTCCTCCTCTCTCCCCTCTCCTCTCCTCTTCTCCTCTGCCCTCTCCTCCCATCCTCCCATCCTCCCCTCCTTCCCTCTCCTTCCTTCCCTTCCTACCAACCCCTCTCCTTCCCTCCTCCCCCCTCCTCTCCTCCCCTCCACATTTCTACCCTCACCCTGGGCATCCTGTCTCTTGGTTCTGTCTTCTGCTCATTCCCTGGGGCAGCTCGGCCCGAGTTCAGTGTCACAGCAAGAACTGGGCCTTCTAAGGAGACACTGCTTTCTTCTGTGTGTGATAAACCACAGCTGAGCAGGACTGTGGGGTATGAAGATGTTGGAGGTTGGGGAGGGGGAGACTGGGGAATGTGTGAGGCCCTGAAACCTGGGAAGGGCCCTCACAGGAGGAAGGAATGAGGTCATGTGGGTTTGAAGACAGGAACAGCCCCAGAGGCCCCAGGAAGAGGACATTGGAGAGTACTGGGTGGAGGCCAGGCTGGTGTGGGGAGGAGACCCCAAGGGAGGCGCCCAGCGAATGTGGAGGAACCTTTGAGGAATCAGATGAAGTTGACAGAGCCCCTGTCCCATGGACTGGATATACTCTGAGCCTATGGTATTGGCAAAGTCCTCTAACTTAGGAACCCAAACGGTCCCGTGGGAGTATCAGAAAAGCAGGTATGGAAGGAGTCTGAAGAAGGAGGGTTCTGCTCAGAGCAGCCCCTTGGGAGGTGGGCTACAAGGGGTCCGCTGCCTAGGGTGAGGCCAGAGATGTGATGGTAAAGCAGTCGTGGTCATCCTGCTAGCAGCTCAGGAGTGGGGGAGCATTCCAAGGCATGGACATTGTTCATGATGCCATCTGTGTTCATGCCGAACTTGTGGGTATTATCTTGTCCTGTCTCATTGAGGTCTCAGGAAAGCCTTGCCTGAGACTGCTAGGGTTTTAGGTGGACACACAGGCTAGCCTATTGTCCAGCCACACCCAGCTGCCTTGACACCTCCTCTTTCTCAGTCCTCCTATGCCCACTGTACCCCTGGTATGTGCTCCCCTCCAATAGTCCCCTAGAGCTCCAGGGTCTCTCACACCTGTCCCACTGCTTGGCATTCAGAGTGTATTATTAAGTAAATGAGTGACCATTTTTGTCAACTTGATACAAAATAGTCACCTGGGAAGAAGGAACCTCAACTGAGAAAATGCCTGTGGGCAAACATGTGGGGGCATTTCCTTGGTTAGTGATGATAGGAGAAGACCCAGCCTGCGGAGGGTAGTGCCACCCGTTGGACAGTTGGGCCTGGGTTGTGTAAGAAGACAGGCTGAAGAAGCCATGGAAAGCAAACTAGTAGAGTGTCTTCCATGGTCTCAGCTTCAGTTCCTCCTTCCAGATTCCTGCCTTGAGCTCCTGCCCTGGCTTCTCCTAATGATGGACTCTAACCTGTTAAGATAAAAACAAGCTTTATCCATAGTTGTTTGTTTGTTTTATGTTTTGTTTTGTTTTGTCTTACTCTTACCTCTTTGAGGGCCTACCACCCAGCTCCCAAATAATCCTATGGAAACTTGTTCTTTCTTATGCATGCCCAGCCTTAGCTTGGTTTATTTCTAGCCAGCTTTTCTTAACTTATCCCATCTGCTTTTTGCCTCTGGGCTTTTATCTTTCTCTGTTCCATATACCTTTCTTCCCTCCTTACTCCATAGCTGGCAGTGTAGCTGACCCCTGGGGACCTCCCCCTTGTTCTTTGCTCTCTTCCCCAGATTTCTCGTATTTATTCTCTTTGCCCATCAGCCCTGTCTGTCCCTCTCTCCTGCCTAGCTATTGGCCATTCAGCTCTTTATTAGAGCAGTCGGGTGTTTTAGGCAGGCAAAGTAACAGAGCTTCACAGAGTTAAACAAATGCAACATAAAAGAACGCAACACATCTTTGCATCATTAAACATATTCCACAGCATAAACGAATGTAACACGTCTTCAACTAATATTCCACAACATTTATCCTCTTCAAGTGAGCTGTGGTTGGTGTTTGCAGCAAGAAACCCAACTAGAGCAGCATGTAAATTAAAGGGAATGTGCCAGGGGTCAAATGAGGCCAGAGCCATGGGAGAACACGGGAGAGGCTGCTGCATGTTAGTGGGAACCTGGGACAGGATGAGGAGGTGACTGCTGCCTCCTGTAATGGCCTGTGGCGTGCTCTTGTATTGTGAGGACTCCTGGTGGTGCAGGGGAGTAGAAAGGCCTTCCTAAGGTCCACAGCTCTGCCCCCGTGTCCTCTCTTGAAGTCATGCAGTGGTGACTCACTGGAGGCTCTGACAAGGTCTGTAAAGGAGGAAGCGGGCCCACATGGTTGGGTTCCCTCATGTTAGTGGCTGTCCCACAGAGCAGGAGCCATGTCAGGGGCTTGAGTCAACACAAGTCTCAAGCGCGCAGAAAGTCTTGGGAGGTGGTAGCCATTGGGCCTCAGACCAAAGTAGACCCACGCAAAGCATGGCAGAGTGGCCCGCCAGTGAGAAGCTGGATGTGATCAGTAGGGCCACAGCCCTCACCCTTCCCACCCTCCTTGGCCATCCAGGGAGAATCTCAAGCTGCCTGGCCCTACATGGCAACCTCTCCTGTAGGAATCCAGTCTCGGGCAAGCTCAGGAGTAGCAGAGGGAAGAGCATCTGGATGCATGTACACCTGGGCCCACAGAACACTGGGATGGGCTCAGAGCCAGGGGGGCACTAAGTGTCCTAAGTTAGGCCCCAAGGCCGGAACGAGACAGGAACTCCAGAGACAGAAGGTGAGGTATGGTCCTAGACACTTCCAGTTTCAGGCAAGGTCCTTGACCATCAGTGCTGCCCTATTTCCCTGTACATGAGACTTTGAGGGTGCAGAGCCTGGCTACTGAGTATGAGGCCCAGGTGTGGCCCATCTGCCCCTGGTCCTGGCTACCTTTGCTAAGGATGCTGGGAATAGTGTGTTTCTCAGCTACAGTTTGGTCCGGAATGGGAGCCAAGACTATGTGGGCCAGAGATGGGGGTCTGCAGCCCTTGTATGGTTGGGCCAGTGGTCCTTTTATCCTCAAGCCACTTTTGCCTGGTCGCCCAGCCAAGCTGGAGGGACATCATGAGCTTAGGGAGTTCGGAAAGCTCCCAGCCCTTCTAACGGCTTCAGTCTCCCTACATGGACAACCAGGAGACGTGGAGTTGTTCTCTATTGCTGTGATCAACACCATGACCAAAAGCATGGCGAGGGAGAGGGTTTCTTTTATCTTTTTGCTTCCAGGTAACGGTCCATCACATAGGGAGGAACCTGGAGGCAGGAAATAAAGCAGAGATCATGTATGACTTGCTCAGCCCACTTTGCTTATACAACCCAGAACCACCTGCCCCGAGGTGGCATTATTCATAGTGAGCCGGGCCCTCCAACACTAATTACTAATCAAGAAAATGCCCTGCAGACTTGGGTACAGGCCAGCCTGATGGAGGCATTTTCTCAATCCAAGTTCCCTCTTGCCAGATGAATAGAATCTGCAGCTCCCGTTTGGCAGTTTCTAGCCTGTCCACCAGGTGGCGCCCTGCACTGGCAAATATACCCATAGTGAAAGTGTGGGAGGAGACCTAATGGGTCTTGTAAGGTCTCCAGGTGTGGCAGCCTCTGACAAGAGTATGGAGATGGAGGCTTGGGCAGAATAGCCTCAGTGCCAGCTTGGCCTGAGGGAAAACCTCAGTCTCCAACCCACATGGACCCCTGCCTCCAAATCTCTTTTGTAGGTTCCCAGGACTCCGACCCCACGTCCACCTGTGCTCTGCCTCTCTGAATCTCAGTTTCCCCGCCTGTAAATAGATATCCCGACTCCTCCCTGGTTCAATAAGACTGGCCATCGCTCCAAAGAAAGCCTGCCTGTCCCCTCCAGCCAGCACCATTTCCTCCCCTACTCTCCCGTGTCCTGCAAAGTGGAGGGCGCTGCTGCCAGGGTTAGGCTGTCTACAGGTCATGTGGCCCGAGGTCACACTCAACAGGAGGTGATACAGTAAGGGAAGGGAGGACCCTGTTGACTACTGGTCCCAATAGTGCAATAGTTCTCAACCTGTAGTTTGCGTGCCCCACCCCCCGAAGATTGAACAATCTTTCATGGGGGGGGGTCACCTAAGACCATCTGAAAACACAGGTATTTACATTATGATTCATAACAGTAGCAGAATTACAGTTATAAAGTAGCAATGGAATAATTTTATGGTTGGGGATCACCACAACATGAGGGACTGTATTAAAGGGTCGCAGCATTGGGAAGGTCAAGAGTCACTGCGGTAATGGGTGGGAGTTGGTCCTAGCACAGACTTAGAGGCCAACTCTCATCTGCTTCCCCCAGATCAGGCCATCAAGCCAGAGAAGCCAACGCCACTTTCAGAGTCACACAGAGGCGTTCCTTCAACGATCTCTGATCTTGAGCCTGATTGTGGAAGTTGTAGCTGTCAAAGTGACTGGTCACCCTGGGTAACCCCAGATCTGTCATCGTGAGAGCCTCAGGGGTACTGATCCCCAGGAGCGTCACCAGGCCCCAACGCAGGTTCCAAAGTGATGGACCCACAGGGATGTTGTAGTAGGGAGGGGAGTCAATTCAGGGTCAGCCATGTGACCCAGACAGGAGGTCCCGGCACCTTACGCAACCTGGCTGTCCCATGTCCCACTGAGGAGCTGGTGGCCAGCAGGTAAATTCTCCCCATAGGCATGGGCAAAGGCAGCTGCTGGCCCAGCACTGAAGGAACCTGGTGGGTACAGGCAAGACCCTTGTGGCTGGGGTTAATTTTAGACAGGGTGCCTTGTCCAGGGGTGATGGGCAGTGCCATTTACTGTTCTGAAGGAGGCAGGGTCTGATGCCCAGGGAGACAGCTAGGGCTGGAGAGAGTAACAACATTGTGTGTCCCCACCCCCTTCCTGGCTGTGGATTTATGCCTCAACTCAATCTCCCACTCCTGGGGCCAGCGGGACCTCCTCTCTCCAGCCTTCCCAGCCACCAGGGGCTGCTTGCCTCTAAGGGCACGAGTGTTCAGCCTCAGCTCACACCAGGCCCTTCTCTGGCCAGCTTTACCTGGCCCTCCACCCCCAGCATTTGTGAGCACTAACCACCTGCCTGTTGGGGAGCTCTTGGGAATGGCATCTGTTTCCACATCCTGGTGGTAACTCTCTTCCAGCTTAAAGGTGAAAACCCTGGGGTGCTGAGGGGTGTGGGTAAGACCTTCTCAAGTTCTAGAGGCTAGAAAACTCCCATCAAAAGCACTTGTGACCTCATGTTACATAAACCCTGACTTTGTCGCCACCTGCCCTGGGTGACTTCTCATCTCCAGGGAGCTTTTCTGGACTCCATCTCTCCTCTCTGCCCCAGCTCTTATACCCAGATGTCCACAAGCCCTGGCACCTAGGATGCTTGTGGGTTACTGGGACAGAGGGGAGCCAGTCACCGACAGGCGACGTATCTGTAACCCACAGGGCGAGGGTGCAGCCATATGCCCTCGCCACCACCCCAGAAGAAAGGTGATGGTAGCCCCTACCCAGGGAGGCCAGAACCTGGCACCGAGAGCCCCTAACTGCTCCAGATATCCCCTCCTCCACCTTCTGAGTGGATCCAGTGTTGTCATGTGCCATGCAGTCTCAGAGGAGGCCTGTTTGGACAGTGAGACCCACAAGGACATAGGTGGCAAAGGCCAAGGAGAGACCCAGGCTGTGGGGGAGGTGCCTGCGGTAGGGGCTGGCTGCCACTCTTCCTTTATGCTCCCCCCAACTCCACCCCCCCACCCCCCCACCCCCCCCCCCACTCCACCCCCCACCCCCCCACCCCCCCCCACCTGCTTCTGTGCTCCAGCCCCCACTTAGCATAGAGTTGACACTAAGTGAACTTGGGAAGCAAGGTACATCTTAGTCTGGGCTCTAAGGGATGAATAAGAGTTCGTGGAGGAGAGAGGCGTGTCTTGTGCAAAGGGCACAGGAAGAAGAAGAAGAAGGTCTGAGTGAGGGTAGGAATTCTGTTTGAGTAGGTAACAAGGACACATAGGATGGGTAGAGGGATTGAGGCTGCTCTATCAGGAAGGGGAAACGGATCCTGGTCTGTCCATACCCCGTCCCTGCTCCAACTTCAGTAGTCTGCTCCTGTCTCCCTCAGCCTCTGTAACACTTCCCATCCCCTTCCCACTTCTCCTCCCCTCAGCCAGCCGGACAGCGCTTATTAGACAGAAAAGGATACCGAGGCCCGGCAAGATGCCAAAGTGATGCAGCCAACTCCCAACTCCCACCCCAGGCAAACCTGGGACGGGTCAGGTGGGAATTCCCCCCTTCTCTGCCCTGAGGCCAACGTTGAGATGGAGACCAGGGGTCCTTACACTGAATACTTGCACAGTCAGGGCTGCCGTTGCATGGGTAAGGTCCATCCCACCCACCCCCAGCCCAGCAGCCCCACTCATCTCCTAACAGGGTCCTTTGTAAGGAGAAACCGGCCACTCTGTCCACGGCACTTCTGTCACTGCTTCTGTGAGGGGCCCTGCTGAGTTACCACCCCACCCCACCTTCATCCCTCCGAGCCTTGGCCACATCTGGCCACTGGCATTGTCCAGTACCCCTGTTGTGGGATATTGGTACACTGTGTGAAAATGTATTGCTGTGATTGGTGTAATAAAAAGCTGAACGGCCAATGACTAGGCAGGAGGTATAGGCGGGACTTCTGGGCAGAGAGAGAACTCTGGGAAGAAGAAGAAGGCAGAGTCACCAGCCAGATGTGGAAAGAAGCAGCATGGGCAGTATGGAGAGATAGAACACAGATTAAAATAAGTGGGTTAATTTAAGTTATAAGAGCTACGGCTGAGCTTTCATAATTACTAATAAGTCCCTGTGTTGTAATTTATGAGCTGGTGGCCCAAAGAAAAATCCAACTATATTCCCCAGAGCGTCCCGTGCCTCCATGACCTAGCCCTGTCACCCTTCCTCAGGGTGCTCTGGCCCTAGTCACCAAGCTTCCCTTCCTCCCCACACCCTGCACCTCCCTCCAACTGACCCCTCCCTCCACCTGTCCCTCTTCTTGTTTGGAGCCTGAGCACTTGGCCATTTCCCCACCATCACCCACCCTAGTAGGATGCAATCCGTTCCCTCTGGCCTCTGGCCTCCATCCTTCTCCCTAACAGACCTGGGCAGCTTCTCGAGAACAGGCCATTGGAACTTAGATGTGCATAGGACTGGGCTCAAGACAGGCATTAGTAGCAGGACACCCAACTGCCCAGCTTTCTAGTAATGACCTGCTATTTTATGTGCCCACCAAGGACCGCTCAGGAGTACCCTTACCCATCCCTACCACTCTGGTCAGGCAGAGATACTGACCATGGCCTTGGGTGGCTGTGCTCTGTGGGCAGCTCCCCTTGAAGCCCCCACTGGCTTCCCTGGTGGCAAGCTCAAGTGGATGTGTAACAGGAATCTTACAAGTTCTTATTAATAAAATCAAACCTGAGGCCAGTTATTGGGGTGGATGCTGGAAGATCAGAGAAGTAGAACAAGCCACAGCTTCCTCACATCGCCAGTTCCTCAGCTGGTCCTGTTTCCTCAGACTGCAAGCTTCTGTGTCCTCATCCCAATGGCTCTCAGCTGAACTGCTGCTCCAAAGCCTGAATGCTTATCCAGCCAAATGCTTAACCAGCCAAATGCTTCGTTTCTGGTCTTCACGCCTTATATATCTTTCTACTTTCTGCCATCATTCCCTGAGATTAAAGGCGTGAGTCACCGTGCCTGGCTGTATCCTTGAACAGAGATCCCGATAAATCTCTGCCTCTGGAATGCTAGGATTAAAGGCATGTTCTACCACTGCCTATCCTCCTGTTCAATATTGTGGCCGTCCTGTTCTCTGACCCCAGATAAGTTTATTAGCCTGAACAATATTTTGGGGAACACAATACCACCACATCAGTGTGATGGGACAGGGAACATACACAGGTTCTCAGTGGCCAGCTTCTTGCTGTGTTCAGTTAGGGCTACACACTTATGGAGATTCAGGACTACAGACTGAGGGGAGGAACCTTCCCCTGTCCCCTGTCCCCCTTCTTCTTCTTCTTCTTCTTTTTTTTTTTTTTTTTGAGACAGGGTTTCTCTGTGTAGCTTTGAGCCTTTCCTGGAACTCACTTTGGAGACCAGGCTGGCCTTGAACTCACAAAGATCCGCCTGCCTCTGCCTCCCAAGTGCTGGGATTAAAGGTGTGCACCACCACCGCCCAGTCCTCTGGCCCCCTTCTAATGAGGGCCAGTGTCAGGCCATTGCAGAAGTGCCCTGCCATAAATCCACACACAGGTGTCATACCTCCCAAGAGCCTCTGCGCCCAGAGCAGGCTGTGAGACGTGGGTGAACAGCTCTTGAGGCTATGAGACCAGTAGGCCATTCAAGCTGGGACATGTACACACACACACACACACACACACACACACACACACACACACACACTCAGAGATGCTGACTGCAGTGAGCAGCTAAATACTGCAGAGATGCCAAAGCTCAGCAGAGCTTGTCACCTTGTCTCCAAGTCCCCTCCTCTAGAACTGACTCTAGTTTCCAGTCTCTAGAGCACATCAAGGACTTTGTTACCCTAGCAGGAGTCAGCCTGTTCTGGCATCTGATGGCGTCCTTAGAATATGGCTGAGGCCAGGGCCTGGTGCAGTGCTTGACCTGGGAGTAGTTTGGTGGACACAATACTGACTGTGGAGAGGGTCTGGTGGAACAGGCCCAGGGAGTGATATGCCTGGTATAGGCAGGAGCTGACTGGGCTGTACAGGGACTCCCCCCCACCCCCCACCCCTGGAATCCTTCATTTACAAGCTATGGCTTGGCCAAGGGCTCTTGGGAGCATTTGGCAGTGTCCTCTGCTGGGGTCAGGGGTGAAGGTCAGGACAGAACCTTCTGCTGATGTCAAGGATGAGGATCAGGGCAGGGTCCACAAGTGGATCTGAGGACTGGGACAGGGAGCTACGTTTAATATGGACTCCCAGCTCATTGTCAGCACCCACATTTGCTGTGTCAGTCCTGACCCCAGGTCCCAGTAGATAGTAAGATTGCATGTCCTCATGCTGGCCTTTTGGTCATCAGGTCACCTATCGGACTGTGTACAGGGGTCTAGTGTTCTCTGATGCCTTCCAGTCAGATTCAGCTGAAATGGCCATTAATACTGTCTGTGTGCCCTGCCTGGTGGGCAGTGTGATGCCACCAGCCATCTATCTGCTGTACCTGGGAGGGTGCTCTTGGCGTATGGAAGCCCTAGGAGTGGAAAGCCACTGTGGGCTACACAGCCATGGGTACAATCACCCTGGCTGGATACTGGCCCTCTGCCTTGCAGCACTGGCTAGCTCTTCCCTTTGGTGGTCTGGGGATACTGGGGGTAAGCAATGACAAGGAATGTGAGGTGATAAGCATGGGTGTCCTGGGAGCCACTAGGTGGAAGGGCCTTGTGGTGGTTTGAAAGAAAATGCCCCCCAAAGGAAGTGGCACTATTAGGAGGTGTGGCCTTGTTGGAGGAAACATGTCACTGTAGGAATGGGCTTTGAGGTCTCCTATGCTCAAGCCATGCCCAGTGTTACAGTTCATTTCCTGCTGCCTGTGGATCAAGATGTAGAACTCTCAGCTCCTTCTCCAGCACCGTGTCTGCCTGCATGCTGCTATGTTCCACTGTGATGATAATGGACTGAACCTCTGAAACTGTAAGCCAGCCCCAATTAAATGCTTTCCTTTATAAGAGTTGCTATGGTCATGGTGTCTCTTTACAGCAATAGAAACCCTAAGACAGGCCTCCTCCCTCAGTGTCTGTGTGTGTACTTTGTGGTTTTATGTGTCAACTTGACACAAGACAGAGTCATCAGGGGAAGGAGCCTCAGCTAAGGAAATGCCTCCATGAAATCAGCTGTAAGGCATTTTCTTACTTAGTGATCAATGAGGGAGGGCCTAGCCCATAGTGGGTGGTACCATCGCTAAGCAGATGGTCCTGGGTTCTATAAGAGAGCAGGCTGAGCAAGGTATGAGAAGCAAGGCAGTAAGCAGCACCCTTCCTCTGCATCAGCTTCTGCCTCCAGGATCCTGTCCTGCTTGAGTTCCTGTCCTGACTTCCTTCTGTGATGAACAGCAGTACTGAAGTGTAAGCCAAATAAACTCTTTCCTCTCCAGCTTGCTTTTTGGTCATGGTGTTTCATTGCAGCAGTAGAAACCTTAACACAGTGTGACATACCATGGCCAGGCATCCAAGATGGCGGTCAGGTCTTCAGCTCCCAGGTTGAGCTCTTTTCTCTGTGGTACTCAGGACAGGGATGAACGGGCAATGATTTCCTCCCATCCTTGAGTAAGACAGTTACAGGATATATCAACCCTGGGCCCAGAATCTAGTGGGATCTGGAATTATAGAGAGGTGACCTGGGGCTTCTGGTAAGCCTGCTGACACTGTCAGCTCTTAAGGGGGCATGACTTGGGATAAGTGGCCATCCTGTTGTGGGCACCCCCTGTCTTTGCTCTTTCTAGTGGAATGGGCCTTACAGATCTGCTTGGGAGCTAGCCAAGGTGTCTGATTGCCTGGTCTTTGGGAAGGCATGATTCGCACTTAGCAGTCTGTTTAGGCTTCCTGCCCCAAAGGCAGTATGGCCACATGAGTCCATATCACATGAACCCCAATGCCAAAGAGGGTCCTTGGGGGTTCTGGGGCCTCTGTGAGCACCAGTTTGGCTTCTGCCTCCCTCCCTCTCCTTATGGTTGGACCTCTGCTAATATGTTCACCCCAGATCTCTGTCCTCATCCTTATTCCAGGGCAAAGATCCCATGAGTCACTCAAGGCCAAGACCCTGGCCCAGCTTGGACATCTCTGTACCTCTGTTTACCTGTGCCCTTTCTACCCCTCTCCTGGTTCTGCCCCATATCAGCCAGGTCACAGGAATAGTTCAATCCCTAACCTGGCTCGTTGACCTCTGGGCCTCTGAATTTTATCTTCAGAACAGAGAACATTTTACCATGCCAGAGGACCAGCATGGAGATTAAAGATGTTTGTTCTCACCAATCCTGAACACGGGGCACTCTCTATCTCTGCTCTCATCTGACTTGAGAGAGTCACGGCCCTCCTGGCCTTTGCTAGATATGACCCTTGCCTGAGATGGAGGACCACCTGTCAGTCCCAGGACTCTAAACCTGCCCCCTACAACCTTCATCTCAAATATCTAAAACCCAAGTCCTCCTAGCCACACCCTGTTCAGTGCTCCCTCTCTCCTTGCCTCCTCCCCACCCCACTTCCTCCCTCTCATAGCTGCCTGCTGGCTTTGTGGATGCTGTGAACGTCTGCAGAGTGGTCCATATGGTAGAAGCCTCCTCCATGGACCCTGGCCTGGCTCCACACTCTGCCCTGGACCTGAAGTCCTTGGTTTCTGCTTCAGTTGTCTCTGCCCCATAATTCTTCTCTATCGCCATCCCTGTCGCCTGGAGAGCAGCTGGCCTCCTACCTGGGAGGGACCCTGGGGCGGTGACTGTAGGTATGCCAGTTGTAGAGGCCCCCTGCATCTCCACCCAGGACAAACCCAGCTCTGAGCGGTCCTGGTGCCAGCCCTCTCTGAAGTCAGTCCTCTTATCTTCGTTCATGATGTAAGAGGAACCCTTCCAGAATCTAAGACATGGCTTCTGGAGAGATGGAATCTGTGGCTCCAGTCTGTATGAACTATACTCCTCCTCCCAAACACGGGGCAGGTAGGATGAGCCATGTCTGGAGCACAGGACTCTGGGAGAAACCCTCAGCAGAGGGGGATACCATCCAGGGGCAGAAAAGAATGGGGTACACAGTGCCCCTGAGTGCAGCAATCTTATCCCCTACAAGTCACTGGACCATCTTAGACAGCAGTGATGAGATGAAGCATTCTAGGTGTCAGCTTCAGAGGGAAGTGTGCCAGAGGAAATGCTGGTTCCTAGGGATGGAAGGCCCTAGGGAAGAACGCAGGGAGGGTGGGGGCAAGAGAGCAGAGTCCAGGAACACCAGCGTGGAGCCTGGAGTTAGGAGGGCTGGAGGTCCTGGTGTGGGGTAGGGGGAGGTTAAGATTGTTCTCAGCAGCCCAGAGGCGGTGGTGCACACTTTTAATCCCAGCACTCGGGAGGCAGAGACAGGCAGATCTCTTGAGTTCGAGGCCAGCCTGGTCTACAGAGTGAGTTCCAGGACAGCTGGGGCTACACAGAAAAACCTTGCCTCCAAAAAAGAAAAAAAAAAGATAGTTCCAAAACACACACATGGGCCAAATGCAGGACAAACTAGACACCCCTGGGGTGCTCTGTTCAGACGGCTATCCATACTGCCTGCCCCACTTCCTGAAGCTAAGTCTAAATTCCCAGGCTCAAATCAGGAAAGAAAGAAATAAATTCTTTGTAGCCCTTTCCCATACGCTATTACAATTCTATCTTTGTTCCTCTAATGAAGCAAATGCCGGAGAAACGGACGGCCCTTCAGTGGAGCCTTAAATAGAAAGTCCAGGGCAGGCTGTACCCCCACTATTACAGGGGGACCAGTTGAAAGGGGGGGCAACTACAAGGGCATCTCAGCTGAGTGACCTTCAATCAGAAGATGCTACTTGCTGTGGAGCGGGAGAAATTGGGAAACAGGCAATGGAGAAGGTCAATACCAAAGCTGCCGTCAACATCATCCAAAGAAGCAGCATGCCCCTACCTACCGACCTTGAATTTATGAGTTCAAGGTCTCAAGGCCTTCCTGGCTGTGGGTCATGAGACTAAGTTGAGGACACTCGCTGTTCTCAGTTGTCTGTCTCCTTTACTCCTAATTACTCAAGACAGCAAACAGCAAGCTTAAGTGTGCGCCCACATCCAAACACAAGCTCACACAGATGCACCCACCCGGATAAGAGCACGCTGACAAAGCTGCACATGTCCATAAAAGCACAAATGCATACTCACACATACATGTACAAGCAAAGTCTTTTCTATCTGGAACAGCACCTCTGCCCATGTGTGTGGTTATTCCATGCCCCTGGTGACTTGAGGAAAACAACCCACTGATTTGGTAGGACGTCTGTCATAAGACCCAAGCTACCCACTCCCTAGCAGGAGAGCCACAGGAATTTGTGTCTTTTCCATGTGTCCCAATCCGGGGGCAGTGTGGGGTCCCATCCCTGGAGAAGTGTGGAGTCAACCGAATACTCTCAAAGTTATTATTTTCCTTTTGTGCTTGCCTTGTTACATTTCATAACTACGCATCCTTGTGTCCTCCTGAGGAGAGACTTTGAGACCATAAACACTGGGTTAAAATTTCACCTACTTATTCTAGCATTATTGCTGATTTTTTTTTGCCCGATTCCATTATCATAATGGTTAAATGATTTTTTTCATTCCATTTTATTATTTTTTTTATTATTAATCTCAGAAGAAATACTAATTTCCAAGGTGTTTCCAATCTAGTGAGAAAGATAGCTAGGATGCAGACAATACAGTACAGTGGTTAACAGTGGATGGCATGGGAATGGAGGCAGGACACAGGGAGGCCTTCCTGGAGGAGCTGGTACCTGAATTAAGACTTCAAAGCAGAAGCAGAAGTGAGCAGCAGACAATGCCCCAACAGAAGGAAAAACAGGGAGCAGCACAACCTGAGTCCAATGACAGGAGAGAGGTGAGATGTGGCGGGTGCTAATTCCTGGTGCTGGCTTGCACAGCGAAAGGGTGTGGACAGAGAGGGGGCTATGCAGCTGGTCAGAGAATCAGTCAGGTGGGACATGAGCAGACAGGGTCACAAGGTGGAGGGAGAGTCTCCACGCTTGCCCTTCCTCACTCTGCCCTCCCAAAGCCCCTCTAAGGGCCTGAAAACCAAGTTCCGCTTTAATCCCAGCACTCAGGATGCAGAGGCAAGCAATGCTCTGTGAGTTCAAGGCCAGCTTGGTCTACAGAGTGAGTTCCAGGACAGCCAGGGCTACACAGAGAAACTTTATCTCGAAGAAAAAAAAAAAAAAACCAATAACAACAAGAAAACCAAACCAAACCAAAGCAAAAACCAGATTCCAAAGAGGTGAGGCCAAAGTCATCCTGAGGAGCAAGCGTGGATTAGTGCTCAGACTCAGAACATTGGGTTTTGGAGAGAGAGAGAGAGAGAGAGAGAGAGAGAGAGAGAGAGAGAGAGAGAGAGAGAGAGAGAGAGAGAGAGAGAGAGAGAGCGCCTTCCTTCCGTGGAGGAGCCTTCCTCCTGGAGCCTGCACCTCCCCCAGACCCAGAGAATACTCCATGGGACCCACCCACCCAGTTTAGAGCATTCTTGGTGACCTTGGGGCCTGCCAGCTCTATCCTAGCCAACATGTTGGGCTTCCTCCCAAAAGAGGCAAGGGTGACCAGGCAGAGAGGTGAAGCTCTGGCCTTTACTTCCCTCAGCTTGAGGACTGAGCATCCCCGTCCTGGACTGAGGAGCCATGCATGCATGCATGGGAGTCAGGCTCTGGGTCTGCTATTTTGAGAATTTGCTGGGGGCAAGCTCCCCTGGCTTTCTTTCCTGCTCCTAGCAAGATGTGTCCCTGTTCATTTACAGACCAAAGCCACAGCATGGGACAGTGGCAAGGCTCAGAGAGGGGCAGGGATACCAGCTGTTCACCAGGTAGAAACACAGATCATTCCTGCCCCAGGATGGACTTAGGTGGTGACCTTCAGAGGGCCTCCTCTGGCCTTGCTGGATTCACTGAAAGGAATCAAGTCCCCAGGGCCATGGGTTTGGGGCTAATTCTTGGCCTGGACTAGTCCTGAATGCATTTCCAAAGCACAGAGCACGAGACACCCAACGGAATTCACTATGAGGCTCAGTCTGGAAGGTCACGTGGTTGCCTCCCCGACCCCCCCAGTCAGGACACACCTCCCTGGCACTCTCCTTCTGGGGCCTGTCACAATCACACCTCCAGATACTATGCAGGATCCCAGGCTGGCAGGGGCGTTCCTGTCGGGCTAACTTAGCCTCTCATCTTACAGCTAGCAATGGGCTGCCAGGAGGCCAAGGTCACAGAGCCCAGAAGGGAGCATGGAGAACAGTGGAATAAATGAGGACATGTGAGCAGGGCCTCTCCATGCATCTGGGTCAAATCTGAACTTCCTATCAGCCTCCCTGCCTCAATGGAAGCAGGCAGAGGAGCAGCTGCAGGAGGCCCCCTCAAGATGATCAGTACCTTGAGGTATCATCAGTTTCCTCTCTAAGCAGTGAAGCTGGAGAGTTAGCTCTGGGCTGTTTGACTCTCTTTCCTCTGGATTAGTGACATCCTTCAGAATTGTGGTCAAAATCTCTGCCTAGTGACTGCCTTCCTGTACTAGGGAAGTCATGGATCACAGGTACAAGGGCAGGTGCCATCTCCAGTTAACATCTGGTTCCTGAAGTCAGTGACATTCATGGCTTACATAAGGGCTCCAGGGACTGGGGGATATCTCAGTCAGTAGAATAGCCACTTCACAAGCATGACGACCTGAATTTGGAACTCCAACACCCACACCAAAGTTAGGTAGGGCTACACAAGGCTGTGACCTCAGTCCTAGTGGAGAAGTGGAGAAAGGTCCCGGTGCTTGCCAGCCAGCCAGCCAGCCAGCCAGCCAGCCAGCCAGCCTACCTAAATCGATGAGCTCCAGACAATGAAAGACCTTGTCTCAAAAACTAAGATGGAGAGCAACAGAGTGTCTACTAACTTCAACTTCTGGCCTCCTCATGAACACACATGCAAGCACATGCGTGCCACACTGCTACACAGACAACACAATAAAATAAAAGCTCCAGGCATGTGTGCAGTAACAGCATGCTAGGTGCTCAGATCAACCCCTGCTCTGGTAATTGGGAATATAGAAGCTGTGAGTAAAATAATCTTCAAAATGATGTTGAAAGCATGGAAAAGGTGCCAGGACCAAGGGAAATCCATGTCCTGAATGGAGCAAAAAGACCCAGATGAGAATGTCACAGCCCTCTGCTCTGAGGCTGTGGAGGCCCAAATTACTCAGGGTCAGAGAATGTGAGCTTGCTTTACCTAGCAGAGCTGCATAAGGAGATGATTTGATCACAGGCGTGTATGGCAGGTGTTTGGAAGGGTCTACACTTGGCTGTATGGTGTGCTTTGATCTTGCAAGGGGGAGATCTTTTGCCCCTCCCCTTGGAATATTATAAAAGGTCATTTTGAATAAACTCTGAGGCTGTTGGGTATTGACCCAGGCCCTCCCAAAGCTACCCAGTGTTTCTGTCTGTCTTCTCGTTGGCTAGGTCTCTCTATCTACCTAATATTTCTTAGTCCTCTCTTCTCCTAAGAACCCTAGAAAAGGTGGGGAAGGTAGGAGCTGGGCTCTCACAGTCTCCCAACATGAGGCATCTACCAGTCTGGAGAAGCCAGGCTTTCACCTTGGAGTGGGTTTGCAGACAGAGGTCAAGGGCCCCCTTCAGCAGGGGTCCCTATCAGCCTCCCTCTCCGGTAAGAGTGGAGAGGAAGTAACTGGACTTCCATTTCAACTTCTGCTAGCAATCCCAAAGGAAGACTTGCTTAGCATCCAAAGGAAGAAAAAGGGATAATAGACAATCATAAAGTCTGTGGCCTGCAGGCTTGGCATCATGAGTCTTATCAGTAGGTGGCCCAGAGG
Source organism: Onychomys torridus (assembly GCF_903995425.1). Classification (NCBI taxonomy): domain Eukaryota; kingdom Metazoa; phylum Chordata; class Mammalia; order Rodentia; family Cricetidae; genus Onychomys; species Onychomys torridus. The sequence goes on from NC_050458.1 coordinate 50,504,591, forward strand.
ACTTCAGGACATTTGGTTTTAAATGATCTGGGGTGGTAGATGTGTAAGTAAACAGAAATCGTTAGAAGGAACCTCCACCTTAAGTCCCATATAAACCCAGTGAAGACTGGTTTAAAGGCCCACAGATGTACTGGGAGACACACACCAAAAAATGTAACCAAGATGCTACCGAAAGAACCCACAGATAGAAGCCAGGCATAACAGTGTACGCCTGTAATCCTGGCACTTGGGAGGCTGAGACAAGGAGCATTATTATGAGTTCTAGGCCAGTCTGAGCTGTAGAGCAAGACTCAGCCTCAACCCAAGAGCTGTAGACTGAGCAGGGGCCGCCTGCATGGTCTCGGAGTGCCATGCTCTCCAGGCTCTACCAGAAATCACACTTTAACCATGACAGAGAGATGATCACATCCGGGCCCAGCACATGCATGGTACACCTCAGCTTCCCTCAAGAATCTCACAGAGGACTGTCCTGTCCTGGGAGTCACAGATGCGCAGGTGGCTGTGGGCAGGTAGCTAGGGTAGAAGCAGGGAGAGGGTATGTCCTGACTTTCTTGCACACTTGTCACAGCACTCTGTCTTCAACCTCAATGTACGGCCGGCAGGAAGAAACAGATTTGCTCTTCATAAATTAAGTATAAACAAGGGGCTGAAGAGATGGTTCAGAAGATAAAGGCGCTGGCTCTCAAGCTGGATGACCTGACTTCGATCCTTGGAACCTATGTGGTAGAAGGAAGAGAGACCCACCTCTCAGAGGTTTTCCTTTGTCCTCCACATGTGGACCATGGTGTGCACCTCCCCCAAATAAATTTTTAAAAATGCAAATGAATTTTTTTAAGTGTAAGCAAGTATGGGGGATAGTTCAGTCAGTAATGCCTTGTAAGCATGAGGACTGAGTTCAAGCCCCAGGGGCCATGTTTTTTAAAAAGGCAGTATAGTACACACTTGCAATCTCAGTGCCAGGGAGGTAGAGACAGGCTGATCCTGGAGCTCACTGGCCAGCCAGCCAGCCTAGCCTGCTTGACAAGTTCCAGGCCAGTGAGAGACTGTCTCAACAGGAAAAAGTGGATGGTGCTTGAGGAACAATACCCAGGACTGTCCACCTGCACACATCCATTTGCACCCATGCCCACAGGAACACACATACAATGGAAACAGCTCTATTCAAGGGCCGCTTCTGTGTATGTGTAGGGTGAGGCAAAGTCCCTGCTCTGAACAAACTGGCTGTTTTTCAGGATCATTTTCTGTCTAATTTCACTTGTACCTACCCGAGAAACGCTAATGAGCTTGGAATTCAAATCTCCAAAGTCATTTAAGTCACCCCTGTAAGCAACATGCTTACTACTGAATTTGAGCATCCACCACTTAGCTCTGCCTGCTTCTGTTAATGGCAGCACCGACCCCCTCCCCCTCACACCCCCAAAACAGCTGCTTTTCTGTGTCATGACCAAAGAACCTCTGGCCAGCTCAACATCAGAGTGCCACTGTTCCTGGTACGTGCCATCTAAGCATATTGACCTCTACTCCTTCTCCTGGGCCTGGGGCAGGTTAGGACAAGTAGGCAGGGAAGTCCCTGTGTCGGCATCTATGGCTGCTTGGCATCCCTCTTGACTGCCATTGCCTGTAAGACCAAGCCCCCCTTTTGCCTACATTCCAAGACTCTGTGTCTTGGCAGGATGATTTTGCCGTCATACCTCTGGACTGCATGGCTAGAGAGTTGGTTCTTCTTCCAGGTGGACAGCATGTGGCTATCACCAGCCCATCTCACAGCAAGAGAGACCCCCGAGTCAGCCCTCAGTCTTTTATGGGAGCCCTCTGGGTGCCAAGGCCGCACAGCTAGTGAAGGCTGACTCTTCCCCATCTAAGGAGGGATGCAAGCCAGCAAATGACCCAGTAAGCAGTAGACTGAGGTTTTCCCAAGGCACTAGGGGGACTGTGAAGGCAGGTGCCAGAGACAGTAATTAGGCTAGGCAGTGCATGGCCAGCCTAGGACATTGTAGCCCAAGATAACGAGGGAGTGCCGAGATGTGGTTCAGCAACTGGGTGAGATCCCAGAGCCCAGCTTGCTGTCTGTCAGCGCTGTGGTTGCTGGGCAGGAAGATGGAAATCGTGCTTGGAAAGCACCACCTCAGCCCTTGGCTCCCACTTAGCACTGCCACATAGGTTTAGGATTGTTTTATAAGTGAAACTACGCACTAGTACTTGACAAGAGACCCCCCCCCCCCATTCATGCCAGTGCTCCCACCCAGGGAATGTGAGGATGGGGGCTTCAGTTCCCAGGCTGACCTCCCACCAGCTAGCTGCTTTTTACTAAGAGCAAATCCATCTTTCCCGTGGGGCCTGGCCCCATGTCCTTCACTGCCCCAGGCCTTTTCCAGAGAAATGAGCTGCCTCTTAGACCACAAAGGCATGAAGCTCTCTTCCCTGCCTCTAGCTGCCCCTCCAAGGGACCCTCCGAGGCTCCCAGACAGAGGGAATATACCTCTCCAATCTGAGCCCTGGGAGGACGCCCAGTGCCTTGTGCCAGAGCCCCATGTGTGTGCAAAACTCCTGCAGGCTGTGCCGCCCACACCCTGCTCCTTGGCCTCCTGCAAGATCAGAATCAAGCCCTCTCATAGAATCTTGTGTTTCACGCTGCAAGTCTCAACATAAGCCAGTGTGTTGACTTGAAAAATAAATATCACAAATAAAGCCAGGGGAAAGGGCTGGGCGCGGAAAGTCCAGAACCATATCAAGAAGCCTGTGCTGATCACCTTGTGTGGATCTGTAAACAGAGCCCTTCAGGCCAGAGGCTGGAGGCTGAAGCAGGGGCCTGGGTTCTCACCCACTTGGAGACCCACCATGGGGTTGCAAGCACTTGGTGAGGCCAAGTCAGAACAACTTCATCCCTTTCTGATAACACTAGCATATTACTTGGGGAGTTTTCATTAAGAAAGGTTATTTTCAGCCATAATAGCTTATAAAGGACACTCAGGGAAGAAAAGTACATTTCTTTAAATCAACTAGTAAAGGCTAAAAAAAAAAAAAAAAAAAAAAAAAAAAAAAAAGCTTTGTTCTCACTTCTAGGGAACCAGGTACAGGGCACAGTCCACATTTTGGTAAAACTCAGGGCCACCCAGCTGGTCTTATCTACAAGGGCATCCTTCCTGGGCTCGTAGGACATGCTGCAGGGTGCCGCAGCCCCTTCTACAGAGTGCTCTGGGCCCCGGGGCCTGCAGGCTTCTCTGGACAGGAGAGTCTCTTCTATAGAAGGCAACAGAGTGGAGGGGAGGGGAGCAGGAGGAGGCATGCAGCCATGGTGTTGTCAGCAGGAGTGAGGGCTATGATAGTCACAAAAGGGCAACCAGAACCTGCCAGATAGTGAGGGACTGAGCTAGCTGCATGGTATATGGAAAGAGAGGCTGTAACGGAGGGCAGCTCGGCCATGAGTTGGATGCCAAGACGCTTTTAGAGGAAGTACAACCCTCAGACTAGCAGTCACTGCATTAAGACTGTGACCTGCCTTTCAGAGGAGTCATACAAGCACCTTCCTCATCCTCGTACTGAGACCCCGGGGAAGACACAATGGCCCTGCTTGCTAGATGGGGAGGCTCTTGTGAGAGACAAGTCCAATGCCAAGAGTTACAGAGTGACTAATATGTGGAGTGGACTCTGCACTAAGGGGACTGGGGGGAGAGCATCCCCAGCAGAGGTGATATGTGTACTCCCAAGCCTCCAGGAGATGCTGAAACTCAGTACCAGAACCTAGGGAGAAAAACCTAAGAAACCTGAGATTTCTCTAATCATCCTGGCCCAGGATAAAGTTTAATTTCTATAGCAGGTACAATAAGAGATTCGCAAACAGAATAGCTAATAATACACTATAATAAACGTTATTTAAAATATGTGAAATGTTTGTTTCCATTTAGTATTTTCAGACTGAATTTGACCACAGGTTCTTCGAAACAAAGAAAGCACGTTTTGTTTGTTTGTTTGAAACTGGGTCTCTTTTATTATGCAGCCCTGGCTGTCCTGGAAATTGCTCATGGACCAGGCTAGCCTCAGACTCATAGAAATCCACCTTTCTCTACCTGCCAAGTGCTGGGGTCAATGGCATAGGCTACCACACCTGGCATGCATTTGTGACTAGCACACTATGCTTTATCTCTACTCTCCTGACCTTTGCCCACTCACAGCAATGTAGCTCATGGTTCCACCTCCTGTCCTATCCTTTGGGAAGTGAATCTGTCTACTTGACTCGACAATGAGACTCTCACAGTACACAGTGGGTCAGTCTTCGAGTCTGTGCTCCAAGCTGGATAAAAGGCACCCATGACCCAGTGCCCCAAGACAGAGCCCACTGGGGATGCAGTCACATGTGTCCACAAGGGGAGTATCTCTGTGCACTGGGAGGGAGAGGGGCAAAGAGCAGAATTTCTGTGGGCATGCTTTGACCTTCCGAGACTTACAAAGACAGACATCTGACCCATGGTGAGCAAAGGCAGTCTGTAAACTTAGGCTGGTGATGGGTTAATTATCAAAAAGGGTAGAGTGTCCATGATACAGCAGTTTCTGGGCGGAAGATTCCAGATGCTCAGACCTCTGGTGAGCTTCTAGCTTTACCGACCTTCATTGCCTGGGTAACCACCAGTAGATGACATTAGCTCTCTTCTCATCTGGGATTGCAGCCTTGCTTAAAACCATCCACAGCAGGCTTCCCACAGACCTTAGGACAAATGCCAGACCTCCATAACCCCCTCATCCTCCCCAGCTACCAGGCCCTTCCTGGATAGGGTCCCATCCCCTCTGCCCCCCTTAGATCACTTCCACACTCTCCCTCCTTGAACCCATCTCCCCTTCTTGTCATGGGTTTGGAATTGTCTGATGCCATCCCCAAGAGTCTTGGGGCCAGGACTGTGTGTCCAGAGTACCAGGCACCAATGTCTGCCAGAGCCTGAGGTGTCAAAACCAGCAGGTGGCCTCTGTACCAGATAAGTGCAGATCGCAGACTGGATATGAGGTCTGGGAGCATCCCCACTCCCTCTAGGTGGCTTTTGCCCTTGATTTCCTCATCTGTCAAGTGGGAGTAGGTGAAACTACCTTCCAGGGCTACTGTGAGTCTTGTGTCTAAGGTGAACATACTTTGTTTCCTGTAATGGTGAGTGCTGGTCCTAGGGTGGCATCCAAGGACATACCAGGGTAGGCCTTCACTGAAGTCCACCTCTGACCACCAGTGGTTTCCTATTTTCCATCAGCAAATACCTACTTCTCCTGCCCTGTTGGACTTCCACCACCTGATTGAAGGCAGGCTTCCAGGAGATCAGAGGCCATTGTCCTGGCAGATGACATATGATAGGAAGGCTTTGCAGATCAGCAGAGGGCAAGGCAGTGACCCTCGGAGGCCTTGGGTAGTTCCTGGAAAGGACTTACATAAGTTGCAAGGTAAATACAGGTGGGCCTGGACCCCAGACCCATGGGAGAATCTCCAACTGCTGGCGTGGGACAGGTAGTGGGACTCCTATGCTTCCTGCACTGGGCTCTAACCTACTGTCCACAGGAAACTCCCTGCAGGTATATCTTCTATCCACCTTCAGGTGGGTGTGTGCTACAGGAGCATCACAGACTGGCTTTCTCTTCTGGACCTGCAACTGGTCAGGAAATATGGACTTGGAAGGTACAAGTGTGTCTAACCTGCATCCCGTAGGCCACATATGTCCCAGGATAGCTATAAATGTGGCCCAACACATTTGCAGGTGACATCATCATGCAATCTCAAAAGACATCCCAGAGTGAACTAAGACGCATGCCCAGAAACTCCCAATGGAGTTACTAATGTGGGAAGTAGGGGACACAAGAGCACTGATGAGTCTCCAGAATTACAGGGGCCCACTGAGCCCTGTACAGGGCTCTGCTCTGTGTGTCTACACACCCGTCAACACCTTAGGAAGCAAGGTGAGAGGATGCAGAGGCATCCCGGAGCCAAGTGTGCACCCTCCGAGACAGCTTCCTTCATGGTGGGTGTAAGACAAGCCCTTGCATCTCTCTCCTCTGAAAGCAGTCTCCTCTGGGGCAAGTGACAGAGGGCCATTTGAGGAAGAGATGTTCAAGATGTCTAAGGGAGGCCTTTGTTCAAAAGTGATTCCTCTGGACATGTAGTTAAAAAACAAGTTTTCTTTTCTTAAAACCAAGAACTCCAACTATTGCGTGTCTCTGTTCTCTGGGCTGGCCCCTCACACATCCTTAGTTCTCACTCCTAACCTCTCTTTCCAGATCTTTCCAAACGCCTGGTAGAACTAGATTTATGGCAGAACATTCTGGGAAAAAAAAAAAAAGCACCATCCCTGCGTGCGTCCTTGGAGCTTGGAACCCGCTGTACACCTGGTAACCAAGATCTCTCTTTCCAGTGGCCACTCTGGCCAGGCCACCTGGTGTGCTAGGAAGGATGTCCTTCAGAGATGCAGCTCTGTCTATAAGCAGCCTCCGGCCATCCTTGCTCACTGTTATAAACATGCCACCTAGCACAACGCTGCCTCTGGTAGAACAATGGCTTAATGCTGTCCCCTGGGTCATTCCGGAAATCATAATTATATAGACAGGTCACTTTGCAAGCTCTTTTAATATTTTCCATTTATTTATTGTATGTAGCAGGGTGGCTGGTGTGTGAGTGTGAGTGTGTGTGTGTGTGTGTGTGTGTGTGTGTATGTGTGTGTGTGTGTGTAGTTCAGAGGGCAACTTTCAGGAGTTGGTTCTTTCCTTCCACCATGTGGGTCCCCAGGTTCAAACTCAAGTCATCAGGATTGGTGGCAAGCACCTTTACCCACTCAACCATCTCCAGGGTCCCAGTTTTGCAAGCTTTGAAGCATTATACAAATAGCAGCTATTTCCTGGCCAGCGTGAGCCAGAAAAGGAGGGTTTGCCAATAGACAAGTAGGGAATGCTCTGTGGGTGTCTGGAGGGTGGGGCAAAGTTCACCACAGGTATGAGGCTAATCAGCAAGGGTGGGTTTAAAAGAAGTTCCTGAATGTGACAGTTTGGTCGGGTTCCCCGAGTGAAGAGATGTGCGCTTAAAGTTTCCTTTCCCGGGTAGGTTCTCCCGGGCGCTCATCGCCACAAATAGCATAGTGGCAGGCGCAGCGTGAGGACAGAGAGGAGAGCTGGCATAGCACACATTTCGTTCCCAAAAGAGAGGTATCCTGATGCCTTGGCACCCGGGGGACCCTGTGCATTCCGTGAGCGGAGATCCAGGGGCGACGCAAACAAAGCTGCTGCGCCGGGCCGCAGCCTCTACCCCATTCCCGCTCTTCCCCACCTCCCCTGTGCTGGCCGTTGGCAGAGGCCCAGCACCTCAGCTGGGTACGGTCAACCCCTCAACCTCCCAGCATACGCAGAGTGGGCACAGCGCAGGGCGGGGCGGGGGTGGAGGGTCGGAGCGGCGGCGGCGCCTCCCTGCGACCGTCCCCGATGCCCTTCAGCCTCCTAGTTCCCCGCCCGCCACACCCACCCTGGCACCTCGGCCACCTGTTGCCGCGTGCCCCGGCTCGCTCTTCCTTTCTCCCCATTTCGCATCCTGGGGCCTTGAAGATCAGATCCCTCCCGCCAGCTACCCGCCACGAACTCCCTGGACTCTGGGGGTGCGCTCGGCGGCCTAGACCAGCACACCGAGGGCACACGGCGGGAAGCTGTACCCCACTCGCAGCCTTGAACTTCAGTCCCGGCTGGTGCGCAGGGCAGGGAGCTGGAGCGCGCTCGCATCCGAGTGTACCCTTTCCGCGGGGCTTTCTCGCCCGTCGGGTGACTTTGGGCAGTCCCTACACCTGGTCAGCCTCAGTTTACCAACGGATGCGGGGTGGGGGGCTCCCCCAGTCACTAAATGGGCGCCAGGGAGAGCGCCCCGGGCCTCTTCGGCCCCGCCCCGCCCCGCAGCAGCCAATCAGGCGCTGCTGTCTGGGGGGTGTGTCTGGTCCTGAGCCGTGGCCCGGGCCTAGGGGGCGGGGTTTCCGGGGCGGTCACCTCGCAGCGGGACCCCGCAGGGGACGTCCGAGGGGCGGTGCGTGTCTTGGGGGTGCGGTTGGCACGGGCGCACGGAGGCGGTGCCGGGCCGGGACCCGGGACGCCGCGGCCCCACGACAGGGGTGGCGGGGGCGGAGGCAGCCGCTCGCGCCCCGCCTGGCGCCGCCTCCCCCGGCGCGCTGGCCCCGCGGACCCGCAGGCGGAGCGCAGCCTCAGGTGCCCGGGGGCGGGAGAGCACGCGCGGGGGCGGGGGCCAGGCGTCCCCTGTCCCGGGACGGTGAAGTGGGTGGACAGGGAGAGGAGGGGCTCGGTGGCGCATGCGCGCGGACCAGGGGCGCGGGTCTGGAGACCCACAGGCACCGGCGAGGGCACAGGCTGGGAACGCGTGCGACTCTCGGGGCCCGCGGAACTGTCGGCTACTTCGGGTCCCCGCGAGTGCCGAGCGCCGGCTTCGAACTCTAGTGTTCGCAGCTGGTAGTGGGGCTAGGGGCTTCTGGGAGTCCTTGAATTGGAGCGACGCTGGGTCCTCTGGTTGTCCCCTGGAGGGGAGGGCCCACGGGCGGGGACATCGGGGCGCGCCCTTCCCACGGCGCGGTGCTTTTGGGCGTTACCCACCGAGGGGCGTTTCCTGAGACCCTCAAGGATCTCAGAGGCGAGGTAACGTGAAGACCGGACAGACAGATCCTGGGATCACTGAGCCCGGCCACTCCTGTGGATCTGGAGAAACGCCCTTGGGTTCGTGTCACCAGCAGGCGACCCCCTTTGAGCACCAGTTCCCACACTGCGCCTGACCGTAGTGGGGAGATAGAGACTCTGCCAAAGCCACCCTATGTCTCTGCCTGTCCAGAGCCCAGTGCCACAGTGGGTCCTGTGTGAGGGCAACTTAAATCTCCTCTGCCTCTGACTGCGAGGCCAGCCTGCAAGGGATGAAGGGAGCTGGGAGTGCCCGTGGGCTAGTTGGGAGGGTGACTCTGCCCAGTGCCCACTCCAACTAGCCTGGAACAACTGCATCCCTCCTTTTCCCAAACTTTTTTTTTTCTTTTTTAATTTAAAGGAAAGAAGTGTTTCTCCGAAGTTAAGATTCTTTCTAAGAAAATCCATGGTGTTATGATGTCTTAGTCTTTGAGGGGCACTCTACCACACACAGTTGGGGTTGCTCACCCACGCCAACCCCAGCCCACGCCTTTCCCCTAAGGAAACCAGAACGGCCCCTCCCCTCCTAGCACTTGGGGGAGGAACTCAGAACTTTGTTGGGCGACCCTGGAACACTGTAGTTAGTGGCTTACAGGCAGCAGGGTCACAGTGACTTTCCCAAGGTGGTGGAGAGTTGGGGGGGATCCAGAGAACATATCGTAACTGGTTCCTTTCTTAATGTCCTACAGCCGAGGCTGAAGTTCAAGGCCCTGTCTTCCCGGTGGAACTGACATTTGTGGCAAGTTCAGCACAGGAACAAGACGTCGTCGTCACAGGTAAAGAGGGTTCATGGAGCTTCCAGACGGGAATATTGTAAATGCTGTCTTGGGTTGTGCTTCAGACTAGCAGGAGAGTTTGGGGGGCGGGGGAGTCCGGTGGATTATTTTGTAGGGAAATAGTAAATGCATTTTCAGGGCCTGTAAGGCCAGGCAAATGGATGGAGCCATGTTTCATTTCTGAGTGTGTGTTTGTTTTCCTGGGAACTTCATTTCTTTATGGCAGGCTGCTTTGGCGCTGTTTGAAAGGAGGCGGGTATTGCGTTAGGAATGGTCTTACTGACTGGTTATAAACTGACTAGTAAGACTGACCTGCTGTCTGCTAGCTGTTTTCAGATGAATTTGACTACGTGGTAGGCGAGTTTCATCATTAGCCATGACAGGGATGGCCCTAAGAAACAGTCTGGTGACCATTCCCTAGCGGTCATATGAAAGTCCAGAGACAGTGGGCCTGGTAAGTAATGAAATGAGTGCAGAAGGCAAAGTGTTTCTTCTCCCACATAGTAAACATGTACGGAAACACACCAGACTCAGTGTTGGTTAGCAGGGCAGGATCCTGCTATGTAGTCCATGCTTGCTTGGATCTTGCTGTGTAACAGAGGCTATCCTTGAATTCTTTATTTTCCTGCCTCAGTCTCCTAAGTACTGAAAGCCGAAGTTGTTCTTTTTAAGTTATTTATTATAAACAGAGTCCTAGAGATTGTGTGTGTGTGTGTGTGTGTGTGTGTGTGTGTGTGTGTGTGTGTGTGGTGGAAAGAGAATGAGAGAAGAGAAAACATGTTTCTTCTACCTAGACTTTTTTATAATTTGCTTTATTTACTATTAGGTTGAGAAAAAAAAGTATTTCCATGTGAATGAAATGTATCTTTGCTTCATTTAAAGTGTATAATATCTCACTAGGTTTAGATACAGTATTTATAGCCAATGCATATATTAACGTGAGCATATAATTCATTCATTTCATTCATGCTTACCGTGTCATTCATGAGCAAGACAGCCATGGATTTGCTTATGAAATTGATCTTCATGTCGGACTATGAGAAACACGACAGCCGGAGCTGGAGCTCGGTTGGTGTAGTGCTTGCCTAGCTAGCACACACAAGACCCTTGGCTTGATCCGCGGCACCACGTAAACCAGATGTGGTGGCACATGCTTGTAATCCCAGCACTGAGGAGATAGAGGCAGGAGAATCAAAAATATGTGATAAGTTTGAGACTAGCCTGGGCTACATGGGACCTTGTCTCAAAAACAAATAAAATAGTCAGACATGGTGACATATCCCTTTAATCCCTGTACTCAGGAGGCAAAAGCAGGAGGATCTCTGTGAGTTCAAGACCAGCTTGATCTACACACAGAGTTTGAGACCAGCCAGTGCTACACAGTAAGATCCTCTCTTAAAAAATAAGCAAACAATGATAACAAAGTTAACAAGCAGATAAACAACAAAAAAGAAATTTTTAACTGTCCTCATAATGGTTAAAAGACGAAGAAGCTGGAATGGAGTGAGAGAATAGAGATCATCGCCTTTTGTGCCTAGGAACCCGTGTGCCTTTTTTTTTTTTTTTTGTGGCTTTATAATATTGTTTGAAAACATTTTATTAAAACATCAATTAAAATGTCTCTTTGCTTGAGATAAATATATTTTAACTACAACGAATTCTTTTTCCCATGTTTACTCTTGTGGCCTATGTGGGATGGTGATATTCTTGGTGGCCGATGTTTGTCCTAACTTTGTGGCATTGCAGCTAAGGTTGTGGCCTGTTGAATTTCTGTTTTTGGTGACAGAAGGAAGAGGGCCTCTGTTTTTATTTCTGATTTGGGGGAGTTTAATAGGTACTGTTTTAAAGGATACAGTTTCAATGGGCGTGGTGTAATGTGATTAAATCGCTATCAATCCACGAAATCAGCTTAATGATCAAAGGAATTTATTTGGGGGTATACTCATAACCACAGGCGATTTATCATAGGATGGGGAAAGCCGAGCTATGTCCCACGCTGAACGGCTTGGTCCAAGATCTCAGCATCCAAACCATGAGGCAGCCAAGAGAGAGCAGATTATGTGCATCCCAGGTCTGAAAGTTACCCTTCAACCACGCCCCAGGGGCAGGTACCTCAAGGTCATAGGCAGGTGTAACAGCTACAACTGTCTCCCTAGGGGCATGGCTCAAACAGCCACCTACTACGTCTCCCCCTTTAGTCTAAATAAGAAAGTTCTAATACAAAACTATATGAAATAGGATGATTATGAAGGAGAAATAAAGGGCAATGACATAAACAAATGGAACTACAACCAACAAGAACAACATCAAACAGGAGACATACTAACATCCAGAGAAGTCTGGAGTACCGGTAAATGGCACGTACAGAGATCATTCCAAAAACTGTCCTGTCCTGAAGAATCTGAATCTAGTACTTAGTGTGTTCTGGCTAAGATACGAGAAGATTGCAACTGTGACTGTTAGTCTTCAACCTCTTCAAAGACCTCAGAAGGAATAATAATACCTGAGAAAACAGGAGAAGCACGCAAGCAACTTTCAGGAATCTTGTGAGAGCAGACAGAGACAGCTAGCAGTCTGGACAGTCACCTAAATTTTCTCAGCATCACTGGTGCATCTATTTTGGCTGCCAGCCTAGCGTATCTGTCAGACCATTTTCAGAAGCAGGAATTCTGAAAGACCATCTTACCCTGTCTTGGCAGAGTTCAGCAATCACTTTTCCTTGTGTCTCGCTCATCCAGAAAGGACAGCATTCGTACTGTCCAGGGGCAGTTCTTTGCCCAGCAGGCTGTTATGCGCCAGAAAGAAGACAAACTTCCAAATGGAGTGTTTTAAAAGCCCAACGTTCTCTCAGGGTCAGATCAGTGCTGCCAGGAGTAATCATGTCTCCCGTCAACAGAATTCTAAGTTATCTAAATGTCATATTATCTAGGTCTATGAAGCGTTTGAAGATTACCTGTCCATCTGACCTATGTATCTGTAAATCTGGATGACCTAAATAATGTAACTATAGAAATGACAAGCATGGGTGACTATAAATCTGTAAGTTTTATCTACCTGAATAACCTAAGGACTAAGACTTCATATAAACAGGGTAAACAGTCTGTAAACAGATGTACAGTAAAAGGACAATGACCTCAAAATTGTGACAATGCACAAAATATCTTAAACAGAGGTAGAAATGTATAGTGCAGTATGCAATATGACAGCAATATGCATCAATATACGAAATATCCTAAACAGAGGTAGAACATACATACACAGTATGACAAATATAATTTTACATTTGTATCAGTATACAAAATATTTCAGATAGGAGTAGAAATATATGTATATTACAACAAATATAGTTCTGTATCTGTATCAATATACAAATTATCTTAAACAGGAATATAAAAATAGTTTACATTTGTATCAATATACAAGAATCCATAACAGTGCAAATTATCTAAGGCTGATACTTAACTAAATTAGTTTACTAGTGTATACAATAATCTGCCTTAATACTCTATACCTATCCTCTTTATTTTTTTATACCTATCCTTAGTTGCATGGGCCAGGAATCAAACCCAGACCTCCTGTGTGGCAGGTGAGAATTCTACCACTGAACTACCATGCTGCATGGTGAATGGAGGTCTCACACACAATAGGTGTGCTCAGTGGTGTGTATGGGACCCGGTAGGGGCATGTGTAAGCTGTGGCTAGTTCTAGTTCGAATGGGCCATGGGGGCAGCGAGTAAGGGCTGGTACCCATACAATAGCTCAAATTAAGGAACAGATGCAAGTCTGCCATGACATGCAGGACAAAGACGCAGCAACTTGGGAGGGGTGCACTCGTGGTTAGAATGCAGAAATCTGTGCTGCCACTGGTACTGGCAGATCACATTGGATGTGGGTGCAATCCGTGGAAGCTATCTGGGTGGGTAAAAGGCCAGGAATGACCAACCCACGCTCCTGTGAGTCTGAGTTGGGCACCAGATAATGTGATTAAATCACTAGCAATCCACAGAATCAGCTTAATGATCAAAGGTATTTATTTGGGGGCAAACTCACAACCACGGGTGATTTATCATTGGGTCCAGGAAAGCTGAGCTATGTCCCACACTGAACGGCTTGGTCCAAGATCTCAGCATCCGAACCACAAGGTAGCCAAGAGAGAGCCGCTTATGTGCATCCCAGGTCTTAAAGGTCCCCTTTGGCCACACCCCAGGGGCAGGTACCTCAAGGTCATGAGCAGTAACAGCTACCGCTACCGCTGACTCACTAGGGCAGTGCTTCAGGGCATGGCTTAAACAGCCACCCACTACAGTGGTGGTGCATGCCTTTGATCCCAGCCCGTGAGTATCATTGGCAGACAGATCTCTGTGAGTTCCAGGGCCTGGGCTACATAGTGAGTTCCAGGCTAACCTGGGCTACACAGAGAGAGACCCTGTCTTGAAAATAAAGAAAGAAATTAAACAATAAGCCATAGTTTCTGTGTATGGGACAATCATTTGCTATGTCTGTGGCTTTAACCTTTTTAATGCACAAAATAAGCTAGATCATCTAGGGTCATGGGCTTAGAGAAAATTAGGCATGTGCTGTTTCACAGAGCTCGCTTTTCCCTTGAGGGCATTTCTGTTTTGTATGTTCATCGGGCTTCCCAAGGAAAATAACACTGTGCGTGTGGCTTTCTAGACTGTTCTATAGATATACTTATTCTTCAAGTGTGTGTGTGTGTGTGTGTGTGTGTCTGTGTGTCTGTCTGTCTGTCTGCCTGCCTGCCTGCCTGTGTTTGTGTCTGCAGCCTTCAATGGCTGAGCATCAAGAGGTGATGACTTTGGTGTCCTGGAAGAGTTTGTGCATGCCACTTGGTGAAGCCCATGCTCTTGGATGAAGTCTTCCTAGTTGACTGAGCTGGTTTGGAGGTCTGCACAGTATAAAGGAAAGGGCATTGGGGAGTTTGCCTTGGAGAAGCACCCGGAGATGGCAGGAAAGGTGTGAGGTCATTCATTATGACCCTTGGGTCCCCTCCTCCTCTCAGCCGCCACCTGCTAGGCCACAGACTTCTGTCCACCTCCCTGAGCTGCTGTTTCTCAATAGAAAATGAAGTTCTTCTCTAGATCACTTTGAAGGGGTGGGACACTGAGAAACAGCAGCCAAAAACAACTGTGCCCATCTGAGTGGCTGTCAGGGCAGGGCAGGCTCTGGGCCACCTGTGTTTCTCACCTACCCCGAGCCAACTTGTTGCTGTCACAGCTTTTTGAACCCTCAGAGACTTTGAGAAAAGATTTTCTGACTACCCTCCTATTGGTGAAATTATTAAGGCCACTCCACGTAGTTAAAAGGGGGGTTTATTTTGTGGGGTAACTTACAAATGAAGGGATAGGTTGAAGGGTCTGGGAAAGGTATGGTGCAATCTGGCAGTGTTCTCTGGAGAACTCTGCTCGGTCTACCTCCAGCATCCAGGGTCCAGAACCAAGAGAAGCCTCTCCTCTGGATCCTGGGTCTTCAGCGTCCTCTCTCAGCCCCGCCTTGTAGGCGTGACCATTAATAAAGCCCCAGTGGGGGTTGGAACCTCCAGGCCAAGGCTGGAATGGCTACCCAATACACCCTCCCATACTCTCCAATCAGATTTCAGTTTGAAACAGGCAAAGGAGAGGGCGGAGGGCTCTGTCTGTAAGAACACAGTCATCTTAGGTGGTTCCTGTTAGCTTAGAATGTGAACGTGACTCTAGGTCTTGGTGGTGACAGACAATCCCGCGTGTGTCCTTCCTCTGGTGCATCTCCGGAGGTGTCTGTCCTATGGCCAGCAGGCTGTGTGGCCCAGGATAGCTACAAGTGTGACCGAGTGCATTTGTAGGTGATAGAACAGTGCGATGTCAAAAGGTCAGCTGCTCATTAGACCACACCATACTGGGGGACCTACTAAAGGGCAGCCTCCTGCAGCTTACTGGGACTCATGTCTAGGTATTGCCTGGCACCATGGTTCTGGAGAGTCTGCCCCTCCCACTGAGTCTGGATCACTGAGACCTGAGGATGGGGGTGGGGACGAGGTGTTGGGGATGGAGGGTTGGGGGTTTTGATTGGTTTTATAGGAACTTGTAGAATCTCATTTTTGAATATGTAAATGATTGGCAGAATTGAGATAAGCAAGAACTCACTGCTGTATACCCTTGTGCATAGGAGCACTTATGTGGAAGGGCAGGTATCTCTGAGCTGGCAAGTGCTATACCTCATCTCCACGGTGGGACACCTCTTGGCTGTTGGCAGCTCTCCTCATGCCCAGGATGTAGTTTCTGTGGCAGTGGGGTTAAGATGTGGTTATTGCAGTCAAAACAGTGTGTTTGTTAATTAACTAAACAATAAGCCATAGTTTCTGTGTATGGAACAATCATTTGCTACGTCTGTGGCTTTAACCTTTTAAAAACACAAAATAAGCTAGATCATCTAGGGTCATGGGCTTAGAGAAAATTAGGCACAGAATTTAAGTCTCCTACTTGGTGATAAGAGACATCAAGTCCAGGGTGGCAGGTTTACAGCACATGCTATGCTGAAGTACGCCCCCAGCTGTGGTCAGGTTTTCAATCGAAGTTATCACTAGATTTGGGAGCTAGTGTGTGTGAAATAGACTTAAAAAAAAATACTACAAAGCCTGAAGATCTGTTTAAACAAAATGCAATTTTTTTTCTGCAAGACCTTGGACTCAAAGGACAAATACCTGGCTGAGAGAGTTGGGACATGTAGCATTAATTTTTACATTTTTTTAATGTATGAGTGATTTTTTTTTCATGCGTGATGCCCATGGAGGCCAGAAAAGAACATTGGATCTCCTGGAACTAATTAGAGATGGTTGTGAGCCACCATGTAGGTGCTGGGAATAAGTCCCCTGGAAGAACAGCCAGTTCCTTAACCACCAAGCTCTCTCCCAAGCCCTGAAGCATGTTTAATGGGCTAAGGGTCTTATGTGGGATGTATGTTCTTAGGAGAAATTGGAGAAATTAAATGGCCTTGCAGGTAGCACCCCTCAGGCTGCTTTTATTCTGCTGGATTGTAAGAGATTTGGAAACAAAAGAGGAGTGAGCATTTCTAATTGGACCCACTTACTTGACACTTTCTGCTGGGGAACACAAGGAAGCCTTTGAAAAAGCATCATTCTGAATCCTAAGAGTCAGGGGTAGAGTACAGAATGGTTAATTGTCCCAAAGGTCACTGAAACTTGTGAACAATTCAAGATTAGGATAGGATCAAGAGTGAGCCCCCCTCCCCCGACTCTCCCCGGGCTCTGGACAGCCATTTATAACTGAACAAGTCTGCAGTTACGTGATAACTACTCTGTAAGTATCAGGGGGAGAGACGTCGTAATTAGAGGTGGATGGGTGGATGTGTCCGATTCTGAAGCACACCAAGACCTTAGCAGGCAGCTTTACATGAGCATTCACAGTGAAACAAGATAGCTTGTAAAAATGCAGGATTAAGTCGCACAGCAAGGGACATGTCTTAGTGGCCCCACAGCAGGTGTTTCTGTGTTCCCTCCATGCTAAATGCAGACGGTTTTTACTGGAAGAAGTTTTGGCTACGTTTTTTTCCAGGTGACTTTTCTGATTGGTCAAAGTAATATCTAATGGTTTGCCAACAGCAGAGCCCTGCTCTCTTGTGTCTAGAATCTCAAGCTGAATCATGAGCCAAACCGCTCTGATGCATTCCAGGCTCCCATCACAGACCAGCCTGCTTCGTGGCATAGTTTGGTAACTGGGGGAGGGTTTTATTCACCATCTAATCTCTTTCTATTCTCTTTCTATTCCTGTGCATAAAGAGTGATGCTATAAAGAAAAACCTGTTCTGGGCACTTTGAACTTTGGCAGCCATGGGGTCATGCATGTCTGAGTAAGTGAAACTTATTGACCATGGACATCAGCCGGGCAGTGTGTGATTGCAGTGCCCTTGGTCTTCACAGTTTGGGGAAGCCTTTTGTACAAGTGTTCTCATTGCCTCGTTTGTCACTTCGAAAAACTCTGCAGATGTTGCCAGCTGCAGGCAGGGGAAGCCTGGCTCACCTTTCCTGCCTGCTGCTTCGTGAGCAGGAGCCTAAAGTACTTGAAATTTCAGAGTGTGACCTCCACGATCTCTCTCCTTCAGAAGTCACTTTGTCCAATGTGTTTTCCATTAGGAAAGACATTCTGTTGCTGTTGTTTTGAAATCGTATTGACATGGGAAAGTCACTTTTTTAAAAAGAGTTCAGGTGTGCAAAGATGTGTAGGTGTACACAACACAGAAAGTGACGTGTGAGGAAGGAGGCTTTAAAAGTAAGTGTGCAGCCAAGAATGGGGTCTTAGTGTCTGAATGTCCCCCGAGCCGATGCTCTTTGAAATACAGAATTAGGAGGGCTCGTGTGACAGTGGGATGAAGCCGTGTATGGTGGCACAAGCCTGTAATCAGCACTTGGGAATCTAAGGCAGGACACTGGCCACCAGTTCTAGAATAGCCTGGGCTAAACAACCACCACCAAGGGCACACGGGGTGGCAAGGTTAGCACCTGGTGCCTTTACCTGAAGCAGAGAGGACTTTATGCATGAAGGCATTATGAAAAAACTGGGAACATTCAAAAGTAGCATAGGGTGGACAGTGACTAGAGGAAGCATGGATGGCGCGGGCAAAGGGCACCCACCCTGGCCACTGAACCTCGAACCCTGACGGGACCCTGAGAGAGGAGTGGGCAGTGTGCACCTGGGCTGGTATATAGAGGCCAATGGGAAAGTGGGAGTTCTCTGCCAAGAGGAAAGCAGTGGGGAGGGAGGAAGCCTCGTGTGCACAGCTCCCCTCTAGGACCAGTGAAGGCTCCTTGCAGGGTCTGGGGATTATAGGTAGAGAGCAGCGGGGAACTTAGCAGGATTCAGAAGGAAGAGTAATGTTTGAGCAACTTTCTTTCCTCGGGGGACCAAACGTTATCGACTTTTTCCTTGCCCTGTTCTCTACTTGGATGAATCTACTAAAAGGAGCTTTTAATGTCTAGGGCAGAAGTCTAAGGGAGGTGAATGTTTAACCACACTCAAGGGCAGCTGATAATCTCAATAGCAGTAGAGGCACAGGCTTGGAGAAATGGGAGCCTGGGGGAAGACTTCAGCCAGGACTTCCTTGACTAAGAGAGCACAACCCTACAATGAACTGTGACCCTTTGGGGAAATGGATGAATTTAGAAGGGGCTTTCCTGGTGGGAGAAAGCATTTTCTAGTAGTTATGTTCTGTTTATTTTGTTTTTTGAGACAGGGTTTCTCTGTGTAACAGCCCTAGCTGTCTTGGAACTCGGTTTGTAGACCAGGCTCATCTCACAGAGACCAGAGATGACCTCATAGAGATCTGCCTGCCTCTGCCTCCAGAGTGCTGAGATTAAAGATGCATGCCACTGTTGGGGTCCACAGAGGTTTCCTAGTGAGATCTGAGCTTGCTTTACCCAGCAGGGCTGCATAAGGGGATGGATTGACCACATGCGTGGTTACCGGGTGTTTGGAAGGGTCTGCACTTGGCTGTGTAAGGGGGAGGTCTTTGGCTCCACCCCTTGGCATTCCTTTAAATGCCCTTTAGCAAAGCCAGAAGGGGCTGGTGGGTTTTGACCCGGGCCCACCCGAGGCTATCCTGTGTTTCTATCTGTCTCTCCCCACTATATTTCTGTCTAAATCTCTTATCCCTCACTCCTCAAGAGTACCCTGGCAAGGGGGTGGGGGTGGGAGCTGGTCTCCCACGTGCCACCATGCCCAGCCCCTAGTAGGTATTTTAAAACACTACCTGCCCGTGTTTGAAAGGAGGTTTAGTGGAGACTCTTCTAAGAATGAAGCCTCAGCTCAGTCATTGAAAACTAGACCTCAAGAGATGGCAATGTGTACTGTAGCATAAAGTGAACACATCTACACCCCGGTTATTTTAAGAGCGTTGTATTTAGACACACAAAGGCAAATTATCAAAGGACCAGATAACATGGACTTCCTGATTCTCAGAATCCTCAGGGCCAGTCCCCTGGACCCAACCAACCCCTCCACCGCCTGCCCGGCCCCTGCATTTTGCCATCTCTCTCCAAACTCCAAGTCCAGACATCACCTGTGACCTTGCCGCGACTCTCAAGCTCTGTGTGTCTTATTCTGAGCCACACGGCACTGTCCCCTGTCCTTGATCCCCATCTCACTCACTGGCCCCCACCTGGACTGGACAAGGGGAAGCTTGGAGCAGGACAGCTACTGGGTGCTTTCCCATCACTTAGCAGCCCTCAGACTCACGTTTTTACCTGGCCCGTACTTCAGTTTCCTTGCCCGTACGTGGGATGGATGCCAATGCTTTTCATAGACAGTCCTGCCTGGCAGGCTGTAAGAACTCTGTAGATGTTTGCTTGCCCCATTAACCCTTTCCCACTATTCATCAGCTCATACGTCAGACTGTCATGAGTTTCAGTGGTGACCAGAAAGGCACAGCCCCACTCCCCAGGGCTGACAATTTCCACTCCGACACTTTATAGTTCTTTTCCTACTCTTCGCTTCTTCCACAGACGAAGATGACATGCACCTTGCTCCTGGCCCAGCTCTTCTCTTGTCCCATAGCCCTTTCCCTTCAGTTCTCAACTGAAGACTTCCTTCTTAGGTTCCTCCCCGAGCCTCCCTTGGTTGGAGCTTGCTGACATGGGTGCCTTCCTGTCAGAGCACGTGTGTGTATGTGAGAGATGTCTGTTCACATATGATTTGGCGAAAGTGACTTTTCCTGAAAGTGTTGGCCCTGAGACCCAACAGCTGCAAGAAGCCTTGTACCTCCTTGCTCACACTCCACTCACAGCTTGGTGGCAGCAGGCACACTCTCTGTGACTTCTTCAAGTTGCATCCAATGCCACTTCCTCCGTGATTCTTTCCAGAACAGGGTGCAAGCGTGTGTGTGGGGGTGTTGTATGCTTGCATGTATGCACGTGTGTGTGTGTGTGTGTGTGTGTGTGTGTGTGTGTGTGTGTGTGTATGTGTGTGTGTATGCATATGGAAGCCAGCGTTCAACTCTAGTGTCTTTTACTATTGCTTAGCACCTTATTCTTGTCTTTCTTTTTTTTTTAATTTTTAAAGATTTGTTTATTTATTTATTTATTATGTATATAGTATATATGCCTACAGGCCAGAAGAGGGCCACCAGTCTGATTATAGATGGTTGTGAGCCACTGTGTGGTTGCTGGGAATTGAACTCAGGACCTCTGGAAGAGCAGTCAGTGCTCTTAACCTCTGAGCCACCTCTCCAGCCCTATTCTTTTCTTTATAAGGATTTATTTTGCTTTTGTGTGTGTGTGTGTGTGTGTGTGTGTGTGTGTGTGTGTGTGTGCCATCCATGTGTAGGTATATCCAGAGGCCAGAGGCATTGAATTCCCTGGAGCTAGTTATGAGCAGTTAGTTGCAAGCTGCCTAATGTGGGTGCTGGGAAACACTAAACTGCCAAGCTATCTCTCTAGCCTTCTCTACCTTGCTTTTTGAGACCAGGTTTCTCTCAGAACCTAGAGCTTATTGATTTGGCAAGGCTCACTGACCAATGAGCTTGAGGAATCTACCCATGTCTGCTCCCCGTGCTAGGCTGCAGATACACGCAACTGTGCCTAGATTTTATGTGTATCCAGAGCTGGGCATCCAAATTTCAGTCCTCGTTCCTATGTGACAGACACTTTGCTGCCCAAGCCTCCTCCTCAGCTCTGGATATGAGACTTTTGCTTGTCACATACCTGGACACAGTTTGAATCTCTGTTTCTACTCATTCTGCCTTCTCTTGGGGTCTACCAGCCACTTGTCCCTAGGCGCATTTATTCAACAGATGTTTATTGCATCCCAGTGCCAGCCTCTGTCCTGAGTGTGGAGCAAGCAGTGAGAAAGCCCAGGGACCACCCTTCCCTTCCATGGCTTCAGGCAGTCTCTCTCCCAGGCTACAAGGAGGGGCCGATGGGTAACGAAGCATGCATGACCTGTGGTATGGAAGGACCCTGCAGAGAGGGACCGAGCGGCCTTCCAAGGATGCATGCACAGGGCTTAACAGTGACTCCAGCGTGCATCTCAGAGCATGTTTGTTCTAAGGATTTGGAATTTCCCTTTGCTAAAGGAAAGAAATTGAAGGAAAGGTAAGACTCGCTAAAATTTGTGAATTCACAGAACCCTTTCTGTTCTTTCATTGTGATCTTGAGGCATTAAGTGCTGAGTTAAACTCCTCTTGACCCACATCGGCCAGCAGGATCTAATCTTAGGTGATTATTAACTCTAATCAGGAATTTAATGACCGATATTCAGGAAGCATTGCCCATTTAATCACCACACCTGCCTGTCCCCTTCCTGTCTCGGATGGGTCCAGCGGCCTTGGAGTAGTGACAGTCTACACCTGGCCAGCAGGTCAATGGCTTCCTGAGATGGAGCCTGGGAGGGTAAGCGGGCGCCAAACCATTCAGCTTGATTGGCCTGCATGAGGTAAGTTGTTCCCTAGACAAATATAAGTCTCTCATCCAGGCCTGTTTGCTAGAAGAATCTAAAATGAGTGTGAGCCCAGGCTACTCCTTGTTTTGCCTGGTGGGTTTGAGGAATGGAGAGCGCACTGGGGGCCATGAGCCTGTTAGATAAGATGGGAGCCAAGCTGGCCCCTGATGCTTCTGGGCAGGGTACCCTGGCTGCTCTCCCTTGTGCATGGGAACCCAGGTAGTTAGAGAGAGGAGTTTGAGGGTTTTAGTTTTTTTTTTTTTTTTTTTAAGCAGGCTGTTTAAATTACTGTATGTCCTCAGGAGGCAGAGGCAGGCGGAGCTCTGTGAGTTCGAGGCCAGCCTGGTCTACAGAGCGAGCTCCAGGACAGCCAAGATTGTTCTATAGAGAAACCCTGTCTCAAAAAAAAAGTTAATGTATGCCATTTACAAACAGTGAAATCCATCTGTCCTCAGTCTATAGTCCTGTGAGGCTTGAGAAACCCATCGGATCCCCATTTTCTTGCTAGATGTTAGCTAAGGTTTGTGTTAGCTGTTCCTAGTTATCTGTTCCTAGTGGTCCCTCTGTCGTCATTGACATCAACCCCTCTCTCTCTGTGTGCTCTTTCTCTCTCACATCACCTGTTTCTGGCACGCCTCTGTCTTCACGTCACTCGCCTCTTCTACAGCATCTCTGATTCCAGTCAGAGCCCCTGTAGTACTTTCCTAAAGTGCTAGAACTAAGTGCCAAGGATAGGCATTTCTCCTGGCTTTGGAGCCTGAAGTCTGTATCAGCCAGCTGAGCTGCATGCCTGTGAAGGTTCTGGGCAGGATCCGTCCTTGTCTTTCTAGTGTCTACGATGGCCACAGCCCATCAGTGTGGCCCTGCTGTGTCTTCTTTCACTTCTGAGCACATCTTCTCTCATATCTGTCTGTGGTCACATTTCCGCTTTGGTGTTATTTAGTGTGTGTGCATGTTCATGCATGTGCACATTTGTAGCTCGAATTCTAATCGGCTTTAATAATAAAAACCCGGAGTGAGACATCAGGGAGAAAGCTGCAAGGTCAGAGAAGCCGAGAAGCCAGCCACTAGAAAGACTTCTTACCTCTTGGAGTCCTCAGACTGAAAGGGGCCAAGCTCCTGTCTCCTCTCCGCCTTATCATTTCCTTTCTCTGCCCAGCTTTACCACTTCTGTTTCCTCCTCCCAAGTGCTGGGATTAAAGGTGTGTGTGCCTCCCAAGTACTGGTATCAAAGGCATGAGATCTCAAGTGCTAGGATTAAAGGTGTGTGCTTGCCACCACTGCCTGACCTCTAGTAGCTAGCTCTGCATGCTGATCTCCAGGCAGGCTTTATTTGTTAGAGCATAAACAAAATATCACCACACACATTAGTGCATTTGAGGATGCATATGTTGGAGGTCAGAGGACAACTTTCTGGGAATTAGTTCTAGCCTTCCACTTTGTGAAGACAGGGTTTCCCTTGTTGGTGCCTCTATACTCTATACTCCAAACTAGCTGGCCCGAAAACTAGCCGGAGTCTCAGGTCTCTACCTCTGTCACCATGGGAGTGCTGGCCTTAACATGCCCCACTGCATCCAGCTTTTTTATGAAGGTTCTGAGGATTGCACTTTGGGTCATCAGGCTTGTGCAGCTAGCCTGTCTATGTGCTGAGCTGTCTTTCCAGACCCATGTTTCCCCCTTTTAATGAAGATATCTGTCACTTTGCCTTAGGCCTAACCTACACCACTGTAAATTTACTTTGACTTTATCGTTGGTGACTCATTTGCAAATAACCTCTATCTCGGAGGTATGGTGAGTTGAAATAGAAAATTCTCGGAAGGAGCTAATTCTCAGATCAGCTAATCATAAGACCTCCCAAGCTCACGGCAGAACCCTTTGTCATGTGAGAGAACAGGCCGCAAAACCTGGGCTCGGGATGCAGGCAGCTCTGGAACCATCATTCCACGGACACTCATGGCTCCTGCCTTCAAGCCCACAGTGTGTCAGAGGTGTGGAACGTTGAGGCCTCTCAATTGTTCGTTCTTAAGTGTGGACCTGGCTGGAGGAGCTAGTGTTGGCCAAGGTGAAAGGCTGTGACTGGTCGTGCTGTGGGTTAGAAGCTGATGCAGTTCTGGTCACAGTAGCCTTGCACAGGACAGGGATGAGAGGTTCAAGGTTGATATGATAGCCCAGTGTGAGGGCAAAGCTAGCACCCTGTTCACTTAGGGTGTGAATGAGTGGAGAAGGCATGGCTCACACAGAGGCAGGGGGTCTTTTGGGGATGTCACAGCTCCTGGGCCCTAAAGAGAGCAAAGAGAGATAGTATGGTCATGTTCATGATTCCTGCCCAGTTTCAAAGTCATCCTGTGATTGGGTCTGGGCCCCTCTCCTTGAGACCATGCACAAACAGCAAACGTTCAGCTGCATGGTCTCCTCATGTCCCAGTGATAAATGCACATGATGCTTTATAAAACTGGGACAGTGAAAGAGGAACAGGCCGTAAATATACAAAACCTGCCCACCATCCTTAGCCATCAGGGAAACGTACATCATAATTGCGCTGTGTTTCCGTCTTGTCCCAGTCAGAGTGGCTTCAGGGAGAAAGCCAACAGCTGTAAGTGCTGACGAGGTCCTGAGGAGAGAGCAGGTCATATGCTGTTGATGGAAATGTAGACTGTTCAGCCATCGAGGGAACCAGCTCGGAGGTGTCTCCAAAGCTAAAAGTAGACGTACTGCATGGTCCAGTATACGCCGGAAGGACTCTCAGGCAATATACCTCAGAGACACTAGGGCAGCCATGTTTGTTTTGGCGCCATTTACAGCAGCCGAGATGAGGAATCACCATATCAGCCTGTCAGCAGATGAGTGGAGAAAGAAATGTGGGGCAAAGGAGTTTTATTTAGTCACAGAGAGGAGTGGAATCTTGCCATGAGGGGTCTAGACTTAAAAGCGAATGTGTGGACATGACATGGAAGTTGGGGGAGACCCTGAGGGAGAGGATGAGGTTGAGAGGGAGTGGTAAAAGCAAGAGAAGTTAATGGGCGGGCTAGAAAGACAAAATGGCCCAGGCTTCCCCTCACAGGAGGAGTCGGGATTTAAGCACATACATGACATGAAACAGGAAGGAACGTTTGGGATGGGAGGTAAGTGAGCGAGGGAAGTGTAGGGAGATGAAGATAAGCAAAGTATAATTATGTCTGGGTGAAAAGTGCTAATGAGGCCCGGCATTTTGTACACTGACTAAGACATAATAATAAACAACAGAGGAGCTGCCCCATAGGAAGATGTATGTGCCGCAAGTGAATGAGAAGAGAAGAAGCCAGCGGGGACGCCAGAGAGGACCGTGGGAGGGACAGTGGAAGAACGGCCAGCTGTAGCTACAGTTTTTCTCTCCGGGTCCCGCCAAGCCCCGGTAGTCCCATAGCCCACCTATAAAATAAACATACAGACACATATTATTTAAACTGCCCGGCCATTAGCTCAGGCCTGCCATTGCCTAGCTCTTACTCTTATACTCAGCCCAATTCTGTTCATCTATATGTCGCTACATGTCCTGTGGCTTTACCTGCTGCCTTTACATGATGCTCCCTGGACAGCAGGCTGGCGCCTTCCTGTTTTCTCAATTCTCCTGTCTGCTAGTCCCGCCTGTGCTTCTTGCCTGGCTACTGACCAATCAGTGTTTTATTTATCAATCAATCATCCACAGCACTGTGCCGCTGAAGATGTGCTGAGGTCCCGATCTCGCATACACTGAGAAAGTGACCGTGATGCAAAGCAACTTCCACATGTTAAAGGGATTCCCAGAGCTATTCATGACCTCCAGAGAGCACAGGGTAGAGGCTGAGGAGATGCCCAGTGGTTAAAGTACGTGGCCTGCAAATATGAGGCCTGGAGTGCTGGCCCCTGAGTCCACATCAGTGCCCAGTGTGTGAGGCAGCCCACCTCCCATTCTAGCCTCAGAAAGTGGAGAGTAAGCCAGCTAGTGAGACTCACCAGATCGGTGAGCTCTGGGTTTGACTGAGAGGCCCTGCTTCCATGAATTAGGTGGAGGAGCAATTAAGGATGATTTCAACAGCGATGTTGGGCTTCCATGTGCATGCACACATATGCACCCATACACATGCAAAAACATACGTACACACATATGTGTGCACACATAGGCAAATGCACATCACACACACATGAAAGTAGAAAGGGGGGTAGTGCAAAGGATCATATATTGGTTACAAGTCCAGACATCAAAGTGAATCTGATGGCTTGTGTGGCCCCGGGGGGGGGGGGGGGGGGGGGTGGGGGTGGGGGAACCTCACCCAGTGAGGAGAAGGCAGCTACTTCACACTTTCAATTACCGGGTTTAAAAAAGAAGAAGAGTGGGGCTGGAGAGACAAATCAGTGGTTACAAGCATTGGCTGTTCTTCCAGAAGACTCAGGTTCTGTTCCCAGTACCCACAACTCTCTTTGAACTCCAGTTCTGGATGACCCAGTTCCCTCCTCTGGCCTGTGTGGGTACTGCATGCACATGGTGCACAGACATACAGGCAGGCAAAATGCCCAGACACATAGTAAATAATAAAATAAAATAAAATATTTTTAAAAAGGAAATAAAGAAGAGTAAGGGGGTAAAAATTATATCAAAATATTACCAAAGTAAATGTAGTAGTATGCAGAAATGCAATCTGTTTTATACACATGGCCAGGGAACTAATAAGAATGCAAGTTGACTGATCAGATATTTGGAAAATATTTGAAAAAAAATCAAGTAACAAAATTGACCTATGAATTTCACAGAATTGATGGAATGAAGGAGAAAGATCAGTGTGATTCATAATATTGATAAGGAAAAAAGCTGTAATGCACTTAAAACATTGAACAAAATTCCAAAGAGAAAAATGCAAAGAGAAAGGATCTGTGAAATACCTCCCACCTAACAGCGACTGCTCAAAGCTCTTTAGAATTAGCCACAGGTTTATTACCTAGTTGTCTTCAGCTTTGTGATCTAAGCATTAGACAATGTAATAGGACAGGAAAAATAAAAGTTATACATGCTGGGAAAATATTGTCAACTTTTGCTTGCCAAAGGACACTTAAGAAAATGAAAAGTAAAGCCTCAGGCTTGGAGAAGAAAATTATAAAGTATGTATGAGAAAAAGAGTTACCAAAGAGCTCTTACATCCAGCAAGAGAAAAGTCCAATTTTAAATGGGGAAAGAGTTGTCTAACTCATGAACAGAGGGCATGGTCTTAAATGGATGGAAAGAAAGCCCATGGGAGGTGTCTCGCATCCTTAGCCTGTTAGGAAAAGCAAGTGAGTGGTACCAGCTCTCACCAAGTAGAGAGGGGCTGTGACTCTCCTATTGGATCAGGTGGCGTGAGGCAGACTGGCCACATGTGTGTGGGGCTGGGGACGGGAATCTCAGACATTACTGGTGTCAATTGAAGAGGACAGTCCCTTCAGACAGCACGGTGGCCAGTGGCACCCGTTAAGACTACAGTCACATATGTGGTATCCCTGAACTGGTGGCGTACTGTATGATTACAATGGCATGATGGAAAAGTCAGGATTATGGAGCCAGTAAAAAGAGCAGTGGCCTGAGAGAGGGGGGAAGGAGTGGGTCAGTAAACATGGATGGGACACTTTGGGGACAGCGAGATGGCTCTGTGTTATACTGTAATGCTGATGCTATTCCAACATGGTTGTCACAAGCCACAAAATACATTTAGTCCTACAGAGAGTGATTGCCAATGGGAACCAGGGACTTCAGTCAGTAGTATGCCGATACTAGCTCATCAGTGAGGTAATTGATCTGTCTCCCCAGTGCAAGACCTTAGTGATAGGGGAGCTGGTGAGGGCTGAAGTGGTGTCTGGAAAACACGTTTGCTCAAATTTTCTATAAACCTTAAAACACATTGCAATAATGGATTAAAAACTAAATGCATCTATTGAATGCTTAGGAATGAATCTGAGAAAGACATCTGAGGCCTCTGCTAAGCAACTTGATGATATTATTGGAAGAAATTAAGCATGCTTTGTCCTGGTCAATTTTCACTCTCAACTTGATACAATTCAAAGTCACTTGGGAAGAGGGGAACTTCATTGAACAATTTGCCTCGAGTTGCACTGTAGGCATGTCTGAGAGATTGTCTTGGTTAATGACTGATGTGGAAGGGTCCAGCTCACTGTGGGTGGCACCATCCCTAGGCAGATGGGTCTGGGATATATAAGAAAGCTAGCGGGGCAGGCCAGAGAGAGAACCAACAAGCAGCATTCTGTAGATGGACCAATCTCTCCCGCCCACATCTTCCACAGCCGCTTATAAAATAATCACTCAGAGGCTTATATTAATTACAAACTGTTTGGTCTATGGCTCAGGCTTACTGCTAACTAGCTCTTTTAAATTAACCCATTTCAATTAATCTAGGTATCACCACATGTCTTGTGGCTTTAACTGTGTTTCCCTTACATCTTGCTCCCCTGGCAGCGCTCAGTGTCTCCCTGACTCTGCCTTCCTTCTGCCTGTATCTTTGCTTGGATTTCCCACCTGGCTAAAACCCATGTTGCCATAGGCCAGAGCATCTTCGTTATTAACCAACGGTAGCAATACATATTCACAGTGTACAGAAAGACCACCCCACAGAAGCATTCCTCCATGGTTGCTGTTTCAGTTCCTGCCCTGATTTCCCTCATGATGGACTGTATGACTTGGAATAAGTGATGAAATAAACCCTTTTTTTTCCCAAGTTGCTTTTGGCTGTGATGTGTATCACAGCAACAGAAAAGCAAACCATATCATAAACCAAGTAAATAGATGGGTGGACTATGTTCATGGATAGGGACCACTGGGTTTTGTAAAGATGTCATTCCCCTTAAGAAAAGCCCTGTGTGGTATACTGGGATACTGACGTCAAACACCAACCACATCCTTGTTTAGTTGAGTAGTGTGGATCCTACACAACTGGTTGTTGATGTTTTCAGTGGCCTGGGGCACCTTCAGCATATCTCTTTCCAGGAGGTTCCAGGATGCCTAGGATGGCTATTCTTGGTGGTCAACTGACTGCCTCTGGAATCAACTAAAACCCAAGCCTCTGGGCACACCAGGTGTGAGGTATTTTCTTGATTGGATTATTTGAAGCCGGAAGACCCGCTCTAAATTTGGGTCATGCCTTCTAATGGCAGCCCCCCCGCCACACACACACACAAAGCACATGGAAGAAGGAGGCCTTTGATTTTTACCTGCTTAGTCTCTGGTCTACTTTGGAATCCTGAAGAAGCAAAGGAATGCCTTAGTAACAGGATAGATGAGCTTGCCAGCCAGAGTGAAGACTAAGCTCTCTAGGAAATCCCTCAGACTCCAGCATCGTATTGGTACTGTGAGACACCCAGTCTCATAGATTAAACAACAACAGAATCCTGGCCTTTCTGTCTGGAGACCACCTTGCTGAACTACTCAGACCATGCATGCCTGTAAGCCACTCTCATAAGTCCCCTTTAAGATAGGTAGGTGGGTAGGTAGGTAGACATAGAGATAGATTGATAGGTAGATAGATGATAGATAGATAGATAGATAGATAGATAGATAGATAGATAGATAGATGTGTATAATTATATAGATATTAAGATAATGATACGCAGATAGATATAGAGTCATTCATTCATTCTATCAATTGTTCTTTTAGAGAACACTGATTAATATAGCACCTATCAAGAATTTGATAGCAGAAAGTATCATTGTGCTTTTCTTTGCTTAGACAGGGTCTCACTATGTAGCCCTGGCTAGCCTGGAACTTGCTACATAGCCTCATACTCATGAGATCTGCCTCCTGAGTACTGGGATCAAAGGCATCCACCACCATGCTCCAGTTTATGCTTTTCTTAAGCAGCTGCTTCTGTTCCTGTATATTCTCATCACTTTAGGTGACAGTCACCCTGTTTCTTTAAGCAAGGCCTTGCCTTGAAGTCAGCTCTGTCCTTTCAACATTTGGCCAGGCCCCTCCCTAAGGCTCACTGCTTAGCAAGTCAGGGAGCATTGTTCAGACATTAGCCCCAGTGGGGAAGTCATTTCACAGCTATTGATGAAACGGTTTTGTGTAGGAGTGAGAGGAGGCAGACGAAGTGAAAATTCTGCTTAACGAGCTGCTACTGCTCATGTGGGCAGGTCGTAGGTAGGTCATCCCTCAGGACCTCAGATCGGAGCTCTGGTGACTCAGGGAGCGGCTCTTCCACCCTGGACCTTGTCGGGAGGCTTTGGAGAGGAGAGATATTTTTGAATGTCCTCAAATGTATAAGAATGGGTGATGTTCCAGGTCAAAGGAATCGGGACAAGTGTGGAGGCTGAGAGCAAATGGTGGGCCTGGCCAGCTCTGAGTGGCTTACATTGGCCAGCGGATTGGATTTGCAAAGGAAAAGGGGGGGGGGAGATGCCTTCAAATATTCATCGAGTTCCTCTGTGTCAGACATCTTCCTGTACATCAGTAAGCCACAAATACAAGATCCCATCTCTAATGCAAGGGGAGTGGGATTGTGGGCACAGTGACTGAGTTTTGGACCTGGGAAGGTCCAAAGAGGGCAGATACAGTGGGAAGAGCAAGCTTAGATTGGGTGGGCTGTGTCTGGAACATTGTGCAATAGCCCTGTTTGGCCTGGAGAGAAGGAAGTATGGTGGGGGAGGCTGTACTCAGGTGAGAACCTGCTGAGCAGACTGGATCAGGGATTGTCCCGGCAGTGCAGGCAGCCAGCTAGGCTCATGCAAAGAGCAACAAGGCAGTGTGATTGGGATGTCCCAGAGAGGAGGAGGTGAGGTCTCAGGAGAGTGGTGGGAGCTGTTCACCATGATTGACCATCATGAGGCCTGCTTGGCACTCTGTGTGAGTGGCATGGGGGGCTTCTGAGTGAGGCTGGGATAGGCTCTGATTCAGCTGTTGAGAGGCCTCCTCAGCTGGTGTCAGGCTGAGGGCAGAGCTGACAGTAGCTAAGCATGATTACAGAGGGCCTGGGCAGGCGTAACCCTGATGAGCAAGGGGCTATGTGGGAAGGCACTGCACCACGTGGGGTCAAGGAGACCTTGACTTGGATCCAAGAGCTAGCAAGCTTCCAGGCAGCTACATGACCTTCAATTGAGACCAAGCCTTGCTCTGGCTCCCCAGCTGCAAACCCGGGTAGTTGGGAGCCATGCTGTCCTCAGCAGGAGTAGAATAGTCAGGATTTACCCCCATGACCATGAGCCCAGCCCCACTGCATGTGACCCTTGTGGTGTGGAGTAGATGGAGCACCATGGGCAGAGTTTGGAGACGAGGGGATGATGCTACCGAGGAGGATGGGGATGAGGGGTTGGTTGAAAACCAGTTGAAGGGAAAAAATAGTCTTTCAAAGCAAACAGCATGGAAGCAAGGCAGACAGATCAGAGGCTACCAGCTGTAACTGTGTCGCTAGTGACAACGCAAGGTCACATGGGGCACGCTGGGTTCGAGGCTTGTGGACAGCTCTTGCTGGTCAAGTTGCGGCACAGAATTCTGCAGAAGCATCATGACTTCACAAACTGCTCAGCATGCTCCTGCATTGGGCTCTGGACAATTCCATGATGATCTACCCCAGACACACACCTGTCCCCTTGAGGTCTCATTAATAACCCGTAGTGGGTTTCTTGTCATTGTGTGTGTGTGTGTGTGTGTTCATGTGTATGTGATAGCCATGTCTGTGTATGCATATGTGTGGGTCAATGTCCGTTGTCTTCCTCTGTTACTCTTCCACCTTATTTTTTGAGACTGGGTCTCTCACAGAGCCTGGACCTCACTAATTCAGTTAGGATGGCTGACCAGCAAGTCCAGAGACCCTCCTCCTACCTCTGCCTCCCAAGTGTTGGGGATTACAGGTGCATGCCACCACACCCATTTTTTTTATGTTTCCTGACTCTTAATTTTATTCAGAATTTTAAAGCAGAAAATTCCGTTCCCCTCTGAAATGGATTGCCTTCTGGCCCGTTCGTGTTTGTGCTGCTTTAAATCATTTTTGTCCTTATTTCCCTTCAGCCAGTTATTACAGGAGGTGCCTGACTTATAAGTCTTCCTGTCTACTAAGAATTGAAGTCCCTGAAATAGATTCAGATCGGTGTCAGGGGGTGGCCACTGGGGCCCTCTACTCTCTCGCTTGGAGGTGGACAGATTAATTATGCTTCCAGGTTTCTTTTATTGGTTGTGCTGAATAAGAATGGAAGCTATGTAGCTCTGGGACCTCTCGTTCCAAACAGGAAAGCCTTGTACACGCTTCCAGCTGGCAGAGGGACGAGACCGAGGGCATGCAAGTGGAGAGAGGCCTGGAGCCTATTTAAGAACCAGCTTGCGAATGAGACACAGGAGAGCTTGGGCTAGAAATTCTCAATCTGTGCAGACCCAGCTGTGCAGACAGCTCCCAGGAGGACTCCCGAGAGGTACTAACGCAGTTTCTACATTCTGTTTAAAAAGAGGAGAGCTGCCCGTGGTACCCCTTGAAAGTGTTATCATTAGCACAGTCGGCAAAGAAAAGCCACAGGCAGGTTTCACATGCAGGGAGAGAGGGCAACAGAATGCAAGGGCCGACCCTAAACTGGTTCCTGTACTGCAGAGAGCTAGATTGCCTCACAAGGGGTGAATGTGAATCTTAGGTTACAGAATTGTGTCTCTGTTAGAATTCGCTGAAAGCAGTAAGTGTGCCCTAGTGTGTGGAGAACACAACTGTTCATAGCAAACATGCAGTTGAGTACTTGGGGCATGGGGCCATGACTCATCCTCAGATCATATGGACATGCACACACACACACACACACACACACACACACACACACACACACCTGTGTTCATGTGCATACCCATAGTGACAAATGGTAATTGCACTGAGAAAGAACTTACTGTGGACCTGACACCCAGTGTGCCCCCTTAGGCATGGCTTTTTTCACCCTGTGTGATTCCTTAAGAGGCATCTGCATTGTTGGGCTCCTTAGTAGATCCCTACTGTTTGTTCCTGAGTCCCACTCTGCATTGCATTGTGGGTAAACCACGGTGTGCAAAGCTATTTACCCACAGAAACACATCTAGGCTGCTTCCAGCTTGGGATTACTACTGGTAGAGATGCTTCAACATTTGTGTCGCCCCCTCCACTTAAATATGTATTTATTTATTCTGTGTGTGTTATATGTGTGTGCCTGCTTGAGTGTATGTACATTATGTGTGTGCGGTGCCTGTGAAGGCCATAAGAGGGCATCAGATCCCCTAAAACTAGAGTTGCAGGCATTGTGAGCTGCCCAGTGTGGATGCTGGGAACCTGGGTCCGCTGCAAGAACAGTACTTGCTGTTAACTGCTGAGCCACCTCTCCAGCCCCTCCTTTTCTTTTTTATTTAAAGGCTCTGTTGAAATGCAGTTCACACTGGTTCACAGTGTGTCATTCCAGGATACTGAGTTGATGCACTCAGCGGTGTAACTCTTACACAATTAGCAGTTGCCGCCCATTGTCTCCAGGTATCCCAGCTCCTCCCTTGACAGCCACTAATCTGCATCCTAGTGGCCTCTTCTGGAAGCAGAAAGTCTCTGTGATAACTTTCCCCGGGTAGGAAGTCCGCTGGAACATAGGCCCATGCCTCTGACTGCCAAAATGTCCCCTTGTGTGGACAGACTGCATTTTATTTAACTATTTATAGTTTGGCAGACGTTTGGTATCTGAGCTTTTGCTACTGTGAGTAGGGTTGCTATGGTCATCTCTTTACATGTCCTTTTTAAAAGTTATGCACCTGTTTGTGTATAGCGTATGTGCAGCCGTGCAGAGGCCACAACTCACACACGGAGGTCAGGAGACAGCGTTTGGTAGTCTGTCCTCTCAATCACTGTGAGTCCCGGCGATTGAACTCGGGCTATGAGGCTTGCACAGCAGGTGCTCTTACCCACTGAGCTGTCTCACTGGCCTCTTTGTTCTCTTAGCCTGGTGGGTATGATGTGGCATCTCTCCTTGGTTTTGATTTGCATTTCCCTCCCACCTTCCAAGTGCCTGCTGGTCATTTGGCTGTCTCCTTTGGGAAAATGGCATGAAAATGGTGTGCACACTTTTTTTTTTTCTTTTGTGTTTTTGTTTTGTATTTTTTTGTATATGGTGTTCGTGTAAGCACATACATGTGGAGGCCGGAGGACACTGTCAGGTCTCTTTCTACTTTATTTTGTAAGACAGTCTCTCACCGAACCTGGAGCTCATTAATTCAGCATGATTCCTAGCCTCAGGGCTCCAGGAATCCACACGTCTCAGACTCTGCCCCTGTGCCAGGGTTACAGATGCATGTTGTTGTGCCCAGTTTATAGATGGGTGCTAGGGATGAAACTCAGGTCCCAATGTTTGCATGGTAACCCTCTTTCCTGGTTTTTCAAGACATATGCACCTGTACACACACAAAAAAAATGGAAAAAGAAAAACATTATCATGAGCTGAGTTATACATAAACAGTGTGAGTTCATGTCTCACAGGCTGGAAGGCCGGGATTCCAGGCTCAAGCTCTGTGGCCAATAAATTATTTCCTGTTGCAGAGACATCTATCTCTTTGCTTAGTCTTTACCTGGTAGAGAGAAGAGGTGTCTCGCTGGCCTCTGCCCTAAACGCTCTATTCCCATCCACCCTCTTGAGCTGAACACCCACCGAGGACCCATTTCCTTATACTG
The DNA here is from genome assembly GCF_903995425.1 of Onychomys torridus. Lineage (NCBI taxonomy): Eukaryota > Metazoa > Chordata > Mammalia > Rodentia > Cricetidae > Onychomys > Onychomys torridus. The sequence goes on from NC_050458.1 coordinate 50,539,134, forward strand.
TTGCCTTGGGGTGAGAATTTCAGCTTGTGAGCTGTGGGAGGGACACAGACCATGGAACTACCCGACCACCACAGGTGGAGTATGTTCTACTTATTTGTTTAGAACCAGGTGATTAAATTATGTTCCCCAGGTCTTCCATAACCAAACTTACTTTCCTGTCCTACTAACTTTATTGGTCCCTAAGTGGAAGATGCTGAAGTCTTCAGCCATGACCGTGGACTTGTCCTGTCTTCCTTTCAGCTCTGCCAGCTTTTGCTTCATGTGTTTGGAGGCTCTCTGTTTGCTGATCACTTCTTCCTGGTAGCTGAATCCCTTGACAGTAGTTTATCCTCTCCGTATAATGCTTTTAAAAAGACTCCCCATGATAGCCTAGTAATGTTCTTTTTTCCCGTTTTATTGAGACCTCTTTAATCCTAATGTGCCTACATCAAGGATGAACAATGATATGTTATCTGATGATTTTACAGTTTCATATTTTCCAAGGCTTGAAATGAAATCTAAGTGTGGATTTGGGGGATGGATCTAATTGTTGCATTTAAGCAACGTATGAAGAAAGCAATCTATCAGATTGTTGGGTGTATACACAAGGACTATATATCCATATATCAAGTAGACACCCAAAGAGCTACGTAAAACCTCAGGGGCAGGGGCTGGAGAGATTGCTCCATGATTAGGACCACTTGCATCTCTAACAGTAAACCGGGGTTGGGGTCCCAGCACCCATATGGTAGCTCACAACAATATGTAACCCCAGGTCCATGGGATGCATTGGCCTCTTCTGGACTCTGTGGCCACAAGTCACGCATGTGGTACATATATACACACACATGCAGATATGACACTCATACATACAAACATTTTAAAAATTAAACAAGAATCTCAGGTGTATACCCAAGGAGTGTACTAGGATCTTTAAGTATAATGGTCAATTTTACTTTGAAATTATGTAAACAATATTAGCAAATAGGAGAGGCTTCTCTTCGGGAGAGAGGGTGGATTTTAAAACACTGAAGGGGCTAAGAACATGGCCTAGCAGTCTAAGTACACTTGCCATGTAGTAAGCGAACCTGAGTTCAAATGCCAAGCACTCGACCTGAAAGCTGGATATGGCCGGGCATGCCTGGAACCCCAGAGTGGGTTGACAGACAGGAGGATCCTGGATGCTTGCTGGCCAGTGAGCCTAGCTCACGCAGGGAGCTTCCGGCTCAGTGAGAGACAGTCTCAGAAGTGATCAAGAAAGACACCAGTGTCCTGCTCTGGCCTCTAGATGTGCATGCAGGAACACAGATACTCACTCACACATACACATAAACACACACACGTGATTTTTAAAAACATTAATAAAGTATTGAGAAATACCAACCAAATGGCCTTGTTATAGCCAACTTATTTTATATGTGTGAAAATGATTGGCCCCTTATCAAGGTAAGATAATAGCCAGCTTGTACCAAAAAAAAAAACCCCAGACAAACAAACTGAACTCTGCTTTCAGAGATGCCGGATGTCAGATAGTGCAGTGTGGGTGGTTCTGAGATGAGAGCATGTACGTGAGACATGCTGAACTGAGGATGGCCAGGCTGCCCCCTAGGGAGGAGACCCAGGCAGAGCTCGAGAACTCCTTAAGTCAAGGGACTGTGAGTGGGAGGGGTAGTGTCCATAGCCCCCAGGCAGGTGAGGAGAGGAGAAAGATCTCTGGTTCCCAGACATCTGTCAGTGAGCTTCTGGGTGCATATCTGAGGACTAAACTACTTAAGGCCAGCAAAAAGAACCGTTGGAGAAGTTTAGGAGAAACAATGCCCTGGGCTCACAGAGGGCCAGGAACTGTGCCAACTCCCACTGCCAACCTGGAAACCTTCATGCTTCAGGGGGGAACCTAATAGGAGATCCCTCCTCAGTAGTGGGGAGCAATTATCTGGCATAATGCATTGGTGTGTTCCTGCTTAGCAAATCACAAGGACCAGGTATGGAAGGACCAGAATTGTCCAAGTAGTTTAGCTGCATCCCAGAACAGAGGTCAAGAATATATCTAGGGACCACAAAGCTGTCCCACAGCAAGCCAGGAAAGATCACAAACCAGGCATCTAACCGAACATTACTAGGCGTGAAAAGATGCAGGAAGAGAGGGCCTGTAATCAGGGATAAAAATCAATGCTTTGAAATGTAGCTGGAATGGCCATGAACCTTAGATTTAGCAGCCGAGTACGTTAAAGTCATTATGATTGGATCTCAGAGGTTCAGCAAGTCAACTGGAGACATGGATGGTATTATAGCAAAAATTGGAGGTCTCAGTGGAGATTGCAGGAGCCGAGAGATAAAACACACTGAGTGGGGTTGGTGGCAGATCAGACATTGCAGAAGAAAAGCAGGTGAGGTTGAGCCTAGTCAAAAGTGCCATTTAAAATGAGACACAGAGAGAAAAGACATCTTTTTAAAAATGGAGTGGGCGTCAGTGACAGTGGTGTGACTTTAAGCATCTGATGTGTGTACAACTGGAAACCCCAGGGAATAAAAGAGGAACAGGGTTCGAACTCCCTTTCTTTTGCTTTGACCAGCTCTAGGACCAAAATCAACTTAGGGGAAGGAAAGATTTATCTGGCTTACACTTCTGGATCACAATCCATCACTGAGGGAGGGTAGGGCAGGAACTCCAGGAGATCAAAGCAAAGGCCATAGAGGGAACTTTCCTTTCTGGTTTGCTTGTAGGCTCATGCTTAACTAGGTTTTCTTTCCCTACAATCTAAGACCACCTGCCCAGGGAATGGTGTTGCCCACGGTGGGCTGGGCCCTCCTGCATCAGTTAATAATCAAGACACCCCCACCACAGACATGCCCACAGGCCAATCTGATCCGGGCAATTCCTCCATTGAGACTCCCTTCTCAAGTGGCTCTATGCTGTGTCAAGTAGACAACTAGGAGAGACGGAGAAATAGTTTTAGAGGAAATAATAGGGTTGATTAATTGGGAAGAGTTAATTATCCTAAAAGTTTTTTCATCTAATAACAAAGCTTTAAAATATACAAAGTATGCTGGGCGGTGGTTGCTCATTCCTTTAATCCCAGCACTCGGGAGGCAGAGGCAAGCGGATCTCTGTGAGTTTGAAGCCAGCCTGGTCTACAGAGTGAGTTCTATGGCAGCCAGGACTATACAGAGAAACCCTGTATCAAAAAACAAATAACTGCTAAACAAAACAAAAAACCACACAAAGCGAAGAATGATATCACTGAAGGAGAAATGCCCAAGTACACAATAATAATCAGACGTAGAGGACAAATTACAGACCACCAGCACTGAACAACGTTGCCGACCAACTTGATGTAACTGACATTTGTGTAAACTACTCCCCCACCAACAGCAGGACATACAGTACTTGTTAAATTGCCTCCTTCACTAGTACAAACCATGTCTTGGTTATACAACAATTCTCCATAAATTCAAAGTGATGCAAGTCATGGAAGGTAAGAATTAGCAATCAGTCACACACACAAAAAACATGACTGGGAAATCAGCAAACATTGAGAAACGAAATGACAAACTAGGCCAATGAGGAAATACCAAATGAAATTATGAAGTGTTTGGACCAGATGGAAACTTACAGCTTAGGTGGAAATTTATAGCACCAAAAACATGTATTGGGAGGAAAGAGAACTCCCATAAGTGACCTTAAACCAGAATAAAGGTCCAGGAAGTTGGCTCATTTGGTAAAGTACTCGCCATATAAACACAAGGATCTGAGTTCAGATCCCTAGCATCCATGTAAAAAGCTGGGTATGGCAACAGGCACCTGTAATCCTAGTGCTTGAGAGACAGAAACAACTCAGTCTCTGGACTTTGGTAGCCACTCGGTGTAGCCAATCAGTGAGCTCTAGATCCCATGAGTATTGGTCTCAAAATATAAACCGGCCCAAGGACCATAGTGAAGTGGTGGGTGGTGAGTGGAAGGTTTGTAAGGCCAGAGGTTGGGAACAACTGGGTTTGGGGACAACTGGACCGCTGTACTCATGAAACCACAGCAGCCGTGGTTGCCTGTGCAGATCAAGCGGGTCAGCATTCCAGCGAGGAGTGGGGAGAGCTTCATGAGCTCCCACCCCTAACTGATGTGCTAAAGATAGTCAATGGCTTCCTGGAGAGGGAGAATCAGTTTTCTTTAAATGGCCCTTGGTAGGTTGACCATGATTCAGTGGATGGCCACACACCCAGGAGTATATGGACAATAGAATTTGAGCTAATGGATTGTTGGTTTAGAGAAAGAGAGAGAAAGAGAGAGAGAGAGAGAGAGAGAGAGAGAGAGAGAGAGAGAGAGAGAGAGAGAGAACATAAAGTTACAGGGATAATGGGATGGGATGTATTTGAGAGGAGTTAAGTGGAGAAATTAGGGTGGAGAAAAAAATGATCAAAACACAACATGAAATTCTCAAATAGTTAAAGATATTTGTTAAGAAAAATAATGAGGAAGCCACCTGACATTTGTACATATACACAAACACACACAATAACAATAAAGTTTAAAGAAACTAGAAAAGGATAAACAAATTAAATCTAATGTAAAGCAGAAGAAAAGAGGGATCAGGGTGGGAAGGAATTGTTAGAATACCAGGTGGGGAGAGAGAAAAGTCAATGAACAATTAGGCCTATTCTTTGAGAAGGTAAAGAAATTTGAGAAACCTCTAGCCTGGCTGATTGGGGGGTGGGGGATCAAGTCACCAACATCTGGCACGAATGGAGACATCACGAGTTCTACAGACATAAACAGGCAATAAAGGAGTATTAGGAACACATTTACATCAATAAATTTGACAGTGCAGATGAAAAGGACAAATTACTTGAACTACATGGCCTTTCAAAACCCATTTCCAGAAGAAATACATCACCCAGCTAGCCCTAAGTCTATTAAATAGAGATTTTTGCTAAAAGCCTTCTCCCAGAGAATTTCAAGATCAAATGACTCCACAGGATTTGACCAGAAAGAAATAATATTGGCTGTATACATCCTTTCAGAAAATCAAGGAGGTAGAAACAGTTCCCAGTTCATTCTGTGAATTCAGCATTAATCTAATAATAAGATTTGAAAAAGGAAAGACCAACAGACAAAACTAAAGATCAATGTCCCTGGTGAACATAGAAGCGAAAATTCTACTAAAAATTTTAGGATGTAGAATTCAAGAGTCAATAAAAAAGAACAAGATAAAGAACATGATCTCAGCAATGCAAGGATGGCTTGACAGCTTAAAAACAACAACAACAAAAGATGAGTCACTATCTCAACAGGATGCAGGACACTGAATGATCATCTCACTAGACCCAGAAAAAACATTTGAAAAAAATTTTGTTTATAGTTTAAAAAATTTTTTTCTTGACAAAGATGGAGAAAAGGGAACTCTTTTCAACACACGGTGCCATGCTTGTGTGCTTGATAACTGGGTACATGAATGTCAGGCTACACCTCATACCAGATAACCCAAAGTAACCCAGGATAGATCGTAGGTTCAAATACAAAGTCTCAAGCAGTAGAACTGGAGGAGAAATCAGGGGAGGAAAGCTCCGTGACTTCGTTTTAGCAAAGCCTACAAAGCTTGACAGCAGCCGCCTCATTCATAAAATCAATAAACAAAAATGGAGTTTACCAAAACCAAGACTCGCTCTTCCAAAAATAGTACTAGGAGAGGATAGACGCAAGTTGTGGAGCAGGCGGGACCCTCCACGAGGCATGTGCTTGGCGAAGGGTTATATCCATTATACAAAAAGAGCTCTCAAAATCACCTGGAGGGGGTTGGGGTTAGCTCAGTGATAGAGCGCTTGCCTAGCAAGCGCAAGGCCCTGGGTTCGGTCCTCAGCTAAAAAAAAAAAAAAAAAAAATCACCCGGAGAACAAAGATCTAAGCTTTAAAACTGGCAGAAGATTTGAACGACGGAACACCAAAGAAGATGTAGGTGTAGTAAATGACCTATGAAAAAAACTGCCAACATCGGTAGCCATCGGAGGAGTCACCTGGTGCCTAAATCTCGTGCTCCCATCCCAGGGTCTCTGCAGCCTCAGTGTAGCACCGCATGCCTGTGGAGTGTCCGGATTCAGACAGCCAGACACACCAAACACCAAAGCAGGCCTTGCACACCCTGATGGCGGGAAAGGAAAGTGATGCAAACACTTTGGAAAACGTCAGTGGTTTCTTTAGAAGCCCAACGAAGGGCTGGAGAGAGGACTCAGCACAGCACTGGTTGCTGTTGCAGAGGGCCTGGGTTCAGTTCCCAGCACCTACAGTTCAGCTGGCAATTGCCTGGAAATCCATTTCCAGGGGATCAGACACCTCTTCTAGCCTCCATAGACACCAGGCATGTACACAGTGTACATGCCTGCATGCCGGTACTCATTACATGCATACCCTAATAAATAATAAATCTTTTTAAAAAACATTGAACAAATAATGCACCACCATCCAGCATTCCCAGCCCTGGGTTTTTCAGCGAATAGAAAAGAAATTCACATGTTTTCATGTCTACCCTGGCTTCCAAATGCCTCTCACTGGTTTGCTGGTAGTAGCAACAGCATGGAGACTGCTCAAATGTCCCTCGGCAGGTGAATGGATGGCGGCATGCTTGGCACAAGGGTGTGGGGGACCTCTCAGAGGTGATGGACATGCGGTCAGCTTGGTGACAGTGCTGTCATAGGTGTGTGTGTGTGTGTGTGTGTGACATCGTAGCCTGTCACCTTTGCACACTATCAATGTGGAGACAGTCACATATCCGTGAAACTTCCTTTTCCTTAATCTTTATTTTTATTGTGGATTGTGTGGATGTGTGGATGTCTGTGTTTAGGTATGAGCATGTGAGTGCAGTTGCCTAAGGACACCAGAGGTGTCAGCTCCCCTGGAACTGCTAGAGTTACAGGAGGTTCTGAGCTATCTGACAAGGATGCTGGGAGTAAAACTGGGTTCTTCTGGAAGAGCAGTACATACTCTTAAGCACTGACTCATCTCTCCAGCCCCTGAAGCTGCTTTTTTAAGTGGAAAGGAAAAGTAGTTGGAGCATCAATATGGGCTGGAACTGAGACCTTGGCTTAGGTCTCATCTGAGACCCAGACTCAGGTGACCCTATATAGTGATACCTGCAGTGTCTCCAATTGCTGGGTGAGTAGGCGAATAGATGTGCATAACCACCCAGCGTTCAGCAGCATGAGCCTTTTCCTGAGAGTCAAGTAACCTCACATTCTTCACCAAAGTCTATCCTGGATGTCAACACAGAATTAGACCACTCAGCCATGTATGGTAGTGCACACCTTTAATCCCAGCACTCAGGAGGCAGGGCAGGTGGGTCTCTGTGAGATCAAGGCCAGTTTGGTCTATGTAGCAAGTTCCAGGCAAGCCATGGCTACATAAAGAGACCCTATTTCCCCCAACACACATACACACACCAAACAAACTAACAAAAAACCCACACATAGAACTATACCACTCAATGGAACATGCACTGTTGTGTGTGCATGCACACACATCTTCATGCACAGGAGTGGATGTGGATATGGTTGCCAGAGGTCAACCTCAGGTGCCATTCCTCAGCTGCTCTTCACCTTTTTTTATTTTTTGAGACATCTTCTCTCACTGACCTGGGGGGGCGGGTTCTCCAATTTGGAGCAAGCCCCAGGGATCCAACTGTCTATACATCCCCAGTACTGGAATTGCAAACACATGCCACCACACACAGTTCGTTGAGTGCTTTCTGGGGATCGAACTCAGTTTCTCATGCTTGCAAGGCCAATATTTACTAACTGAACTGTCTCTGTAGTCTTTGTACTCTAGAGATATGCAAACCAGGAAAGAAACTGTAAGCACTGGCTGGGAGTCACGGTGGGGAATGAGAAGCGGAGGTTGGCAGCCTGGGTTTACTACAGTTCGTAGGCTGTGCCCCTCGGCATGTTCCTGAGCCTCTCTGTACTTTAGTTTCCTTATCTGTAAAGTGAATGCAATAACAGCGCCTATCTCATGGGGCTGGGTAAGGATGACAGGAGCTGGTATCTTAGATGTTAGGTACTTTAGGACTCATTGCGTGGCTCACGATAAGCCCTCAGGAGTGTTAGCCCTGCTGCCATCACTGTCACCGCCAATATAATCGGCCACATCTCTGATTTACAACAGTGTTGTGTCTGACAGACAAACACCTAATCATGACTACTTCCTCGACGATGGGCTTAAAAGTCCGTAAGGCTATAAAAAAAAAAATGCATTAGGCGGAGATATAGGAACTTTGCACTCCACTGCAAATTGGTTATCTAGAAGAGGGTGCATGCCGTTAAGTACCACCCACGAAAACCATATTCACCAAAAAGAGGTGGGTACCGAGTATTGGTGAAGAAGGCTTTCTAGAACCTTGGAGAGAGAGTGAACAGGGTGAGCAGGAGCTCTGCACCCTTCCCACCCTTTGAATAGCTTTCTGAACTTGTGGTTACCAGCCAGAAACGCTTTTCCTTTGGCGTTTTGATGGTATCAACTCCTTTCTGCCTCTTCCCGTGGTTGCTGTTGAGAAACTCAACATTTCTCATCCTTGACCCCTTGCCAGTGATGCCATGTGCCTCTTCTGCCTTCTGGAGAAAGTCACTCAGTCCCCAGTGTGCTCTGGAACTTTCCAGCAACTGGCCTTACTGTGTATCTTTCCTCAGCCTATCTGGACCCCATTGGACCCTGGCACTTGTGAACTCATTCATGGCTTTCCTTTCTGAGGGATTTTCTTGAATGCACGGGGAATGTTCCCTCTGCTCTGTTCCCAGCATCTTCCTCCGGCTGCTGTTGGTGGGTTTCATCTCCTGGTCCATCCTCTACTTTCTTCCTTTACTGCTCTCTCTGCCTTAATTTTGGAGACAGCCTCTCACTGAACCTAGCACTCACTGACTAGCAGCTAGACTGGCTGGTCAGCGAACCTCTGGGATCCTCTCACCTCTGCTCCCAGCACTGAAGGTACAAGAGACGACTGCCACCATGCTGGCTTTCCCATGGGTTCCGGGGACTCAGACTCAGGTCCTCCTGCTTGCACATCAAGCCCTTGACCGCTGTGCCTCCGCAGCCCTTCTCCTGTTCTTCCCACGTTGTGCTTATCTTGTCCCTCTGCTCTCAGTGAGCTTCCAGCCTTCGTCTTCCTTCTGTTAAGTCCGTGAGACAGATTTTATTGTTCAGCAGGCTTTTGTCCTGAATGGGTACTGTAGTTTTTCTGCCTGGTCCAGTCAGGACAAATCTCTCTTACCCGCCAGTCCCACGGTCGCTCAGACCCAAACAAGAAAGCACACAGAAACTTACATTGTTTACAAACTGTATGGCTGTGGCAGGCTTTTAGTTATCTGTTTCTTCTATCTTAAATTAACCCATTTCTGTTAGTCTATACTTTGCCACATGGCTTGTGGCTTACCAGTGTCTTTACATGTTGCTTTTCATGGCGGCGGCTGGCAGTGTCTCCCCCAGCCTTCTACTTCCCAGAATTCACTTCTCTCTTGTCCCGCCTATACTTCCTGCCTGGCCACTGGCCAATCAGAACTTTATTTACCCAGAACGATATCCACAGCACTTCCCCTTTTCTTTTTTCTTTTTTTTTTTTTTTTAAGGACGGTTTTAACTTTTACATAGTAAAATTACATATAACAAAACAATTATCAAGCAAGAATTACAGGTACAATATTAAAGAAGATATCCTATCTATCTTATATTTGTGAGTCTAAGGTTTTATATCTAACTTATCTTGTATCATAACTGAGGAAATTATAACTATCTAGTCTTCAACCACATCAAAGACCTCAGAAGGATATATTATTACCTGAGAAATGGGAGAAGGATGCAAGCAACTTTCGGGAGTCTTGTAGGGTAGACAGAGACAGCTGGCAGCCTGGACAGTCACCTAATGTTCCTTTGTAAAGTTGGGGCATCTGTCTTTAACTCACAGGGCTAGAGTCTCTCAATCACTTTTCTCAGTGTCCTGTAGAATGTCTGGCAGTTTTCTCTGCGAAGCAGGAACCTGAAGGACCATTTTGTCAAGCAAAGTTCAGTGGTCACCTTCCTATGGGTCCTGCATGTCCAGTTGATCGAGCAGTCCAGGCAAGAACAGTTTCTTGCCCAAATGGCTATTTTTGCCAAGGTGAAGATAAACTCCATATGAAGTGTCTTCAATGCCCATCCTCCTCTCTGAAGTAAATCGGTGCTGCCAGGAGCAGACATGTCTCACTGTCCAGAAAGTCTAAATTTTAAAAGTATTTTAAATGCCATATTCTGTAGACCTTTGAAGTGTTTGAAGATTACCTGTCTATCTGAAATATCTCTGTGTATACCTAGAAGACTTAACTAACATGGCTATGAGTATGATTATCACAGATGATTAATTATTAATCTATTTTAAATTATCCATTACAATTTTAAATGAGCTGTACAAACATAATACCTTAAACAAGAGTAGAAATATACACACAATATAACAAAATTAACTAAGTTTGTATCAATGGACTAAAATCTAAACCAATGTAAAACATTTTAAACAAGTTGTTCTTTAGAAGTAAGTTCCCTAATCTACCCTTTCATCCTATTATATCTATATCATATCCCCCTTTCTTCTTTAGAAAGAGATCTCATTTATAATCAACCTGCTTTAAAGAAAAATATTGGTATTTCTCTGTCCTACACCAGAGGGCTCTTCTGATTTGGGACACAAGAATCTCTTAACCTTTTTTTCTAGCAATATGTCTCTGGGTTTAGAGAAGGAGTGAGCCAATTCCATCTCCAAAGCCAGCTTGATAATTTTGGGAAATTGGGCGTAGTTTTTCTCACTACTTCCTGCTGGAGGGGGGCGCTGTATCTTATGGGAACACAAAGAAAATTTTAGGATTATGGAGTAGTCTGTGAGGGTAAACCTCTGAGCCAGTTGCCTTGAAACCATTTTGGATGTTGGATCATCTGGGCCATGGTATCATCAGAGACCTTTCAGGTGGTCTTGGCTGATCAAACCTGATGTATCTTAATCTGGAACAAATCCACAGCCTCTGGCTTTCTGTGGAAACAAAAGCAGAGACTCTTTTCCAAAGCAACATATCCTTATATCCAAATTTTGAAGTCAAGGTACCTTTAAAATTTACATATTTGTTTAACTTAATAGTTTTTATGATCATATCTTTTTCTGTAGTTAAAAATCCCAAAGACAAGACAAACCAGATTCTCTGTGTAATATCCATCTTTGTAAGACTGAAATGCCTCTGTGGCTGCTGGCTCCACCCACCTCAGCTTCCCAACATGGCGGCGGCGGTACAGTTTACCGCCAGCTTTTGGTCAGGAGCCATGTGTACCATCAACAATCAGAAGCAGTTCTATCAAAGCAGCGCATAGCCCAGAAACTTTTTTTTTTTTTAAAAAAACTGGCAAAGGCTAAATCTACCACACAGCAGAGTAAAATGCCACTTGTACACTCCTCATTCCTGCCACACTGCAGGTCAGACGCACACGCCAGGAACCCGCCATAGTAGCTCAAACCGGCAGGCTGCCGTTAACTTGAGAGAGATAATTAGGAAGCTGTTTTTAGCTCCGTCTTAGAATCTTTTTTTTCATGTTTTAGGTGGAAACTCTTGCCCCACGTTGGGCGCCATTTGTAGTTTTTCTGCCTGGTCCAGTCAGGACAAATCTCTCTTACCCGCCAGTCTCACGGTCGCTCAGACCCAACCAAGAAAGGGTACCCCCAGGCTGCCACTTTCAGAGCCTTTCTGGTGTCGGCCTAGAGCTGAGAGGTCCGCCTTAGGACTCACCTGTCGGCCTCTCCTCCCTCACCTTCAGAGCACACCTGCTCTAGCAAAATATGGTTCCCCTGGCTCCGTGTGAAAAACTGAAGGCAAAGGTTCAGGGAAATGTGCTCAAAGTAGACACATCTTTCTGTCCACTTCCAGAAGCCACAAAATTAAAGTCACCATGTGGAATCTAGGACTGTTCCCCGGGTGATTGCCTTTCTATACCTGTAGCTCTCAACCTGTGGGTCACGACCCCCTGGAAGGTCAAACAACCCTTTCGCAGGGGTCACCTATTAGATAGCCTGCATGTCAAATATCTACATCACAATTCATAACAGTAGCAAAATTGCAGTTATGAAGTAGCAGCGAAAATAATATTATGGTTGGGGGTCACCACCACAAGGAAGGTTGAGAACCACGGGTCTATGCAATCAGTTTGGTCTTGAAAAAAGTTGATCTTCCACTGAGTTGACCCCTAGACACAAGAAAAAGGCTTTTATTTTTCCTCCACGATGCACATTGCACCCTACTCTGTGAATGTGTACCACAGGGTTGGCCACACAGCCTCACCTCTGTGGGCTGTACGCTTGCACTGTCTTCTTAAAGCATTTGCCTCAGGTCATATCACTCTGTTTAGGCAACTGAAGAGCTTCTATGTCTCTGATGTTTGACTTGGTCTTCTGCAGATATAGTTCCTTTCCCTCCATCCACTCAGTGTGTCCAGACATGTTTCACTCAAGGATGTATCGTGTTATAGTTTCAGTAAGGCTGAGTCCTACCTTGTCAGATAGTATACTTGGGGAAGACCCGCTAGGCAGGGAGGAGATCATGGTTAAAAGGTGGAGTGTGGAAATGAGTTGGTGGAAGAAATGGTACTCACTGGGTGTCAGTTGGTCCATGTGCACTCAGAACAACCTCCCCATGTGGCTGCCATTAACCCCAACTGCATTGGTTGAGACTGAGATTCCAGAAGTGTAGACAGGTTTATAGTGTCCCAGTGTTCCCTGCCCCAAGGATGAGACCTGTACCCCCACAGACACTGAGAACCCAGTGGAGAGCACCATCACCCTTGTTGTTGTTTCTCAGAAGTATGCAGGGGGCCTGGTCTTCATCTCCTTCATAGGCCTTAAAAACAACACCTCCCTTCCCCACCTCCCACGCTCTACAATCCCAAACACTCTTTCTCTTTATATTCATAGATGACACCACATCTGCCAGTTAGCTAAGACAGGGCCCTTGTCAGTCTCAGGCTCTACTCCAAATGCCTGATGCAGCCATCTTCTGCCTTTGGCCCCCCTGCCTCCCATCCCAGCTCTCTGAGGTAGCCTCCAGATGTGGAGGAACAGGATGACAGCCTCATGAGGGCTTGTGTTGCTCCTGCTGTTATTCTGTGAGTGCAGATCCTACCCTGCTGCCAGAGCAGTCCACATGTAGCTCTGGATATCTGGAGTTCCTGCTACACAGCCTACCCCTTGTTGCTTTGAGGGTGACATCCAAACTCCTAAACATGGTGAGTCCTGAGGCACCATAACAGGCCCGACAACTTCTCCTACATGTGCTGGGTCATCTCTTCCCACTTCTCCAACACGAGGAGCCATAAGTGGTCACAAATCTTTCATGGTTTCTTTCATCCAAGGTAGGGTTTATTTCTCCACCTTGGGTTGGGGTTGGCCTTGCAACTTGATCTGAAACACAGAATGTGCCTGGAGAGATGCTGCTCAACTTAGAAGGGAGAGCTGGCCTAACCCAAGAGGTTTCACCCTCTCAAGATGGTGCTGCCCTCTGAGGAAGCCCAGCAGCTCCCGGCCCCAGTGAAGATGGAAAGGGACCAACCAGAAGTTAGAACCAATTGCTGGGTATGTGATTGAGGCTATGTTGAACCTACCAGCCATGAGTGAGTCTTCCAAGAACTGTGGCTCAATGGCAGAGTGAGTGACAGAGCTTTTCTGACCAACAGAAAAACCTGCCTTGCTGAGCCCAGCTCTATTTGCTGACTCAGACTTGGGAACAGAGTAATGGTGGTGGTGGTCTTTTGAGACAGGGTTTCTCTGTGTAGTTTGGGTGCCTGTCCTGGATCTTGCTCTGTAGATCAGGCTGGCCTTGAACTCAGAGATCCACCTGTCTATGCCTCCTGAGTGCAGGGATTAAAGGTGTGCACCACCACCACCTGACAAGTAATGGTGTTTTAAAGCCATTATGTTTAGAGCTATTTGTTACGCAGTCACATGTAGTTGATACAACTCTCTTGGCATAGCATGCCTGGCCTTTGTTGGTTATATTTTCAGTAATGTCTTAGGACGTTCATGTAGGTGTGCTGCACCCTTCTTTGTGAGAGGCCCTTTGTCCTTTTCTGTTGAATTTCTGGTCATCGTTTAAGCTTCATGTTTGATGTTCCTGATCTCTGATCTGCCCTGGTTCCCACACAGCACCTTGCATCTCCAACTGTTTGCTGATGTGTGCCTCTTTTGTACTAGTTGGACAAATGACTTTGCTCTCTGATCCTTTTTCTATTTCTGTGAGTGGGATCCATAACTCCCACTCTGTCTTGGTACTGGGAGAATTAAAGTCAATTTTAGTGAGGACCTGACACAATGGGTTGCTTAGTAAATGTTTATTTTCCCCTTGTCCCTGCTTTCTGCCTAATCCCCCACTCCTCATTCCAGTGCCCTGGCTCATGGGCTCCTCCAAGACTGTGGTTTCTAGTGCTGAGCACAAGCATTAGCTTCAGTGGATACTTGTATGTGTCCGATGGAATTCATAAAACATGGTCTCTCTTCCCAAAGGGACCATCAGGGTTGGTCTAGAAGACACCTCCTTGGGAGTCTTCACTTACTGGATTTTTGTGCCGACTGCCCGTGGCCTTCCCTCATTCTGGAGTGCTGGGATTGCCCTGCGGCACAGTCCACTTTACACGTGGCAGGGCTATCGATCCATGGCTTCTGTAACCTGCCGACTAAACATCACGGCATTGTCCCCATGGCTGTACGTTCTGTCTGTACAGGATGGAAGCTTCTGAGTGACAAATACGGATGCCATGTTCGTTGACTTTTGATTCTTAGGACAAACTTCTGGGCTCGCTCACTCGCTCGCACACCTTCGATTGCAACAGACACAGAATGTGTTCAAGCTTGTGGCTTTTCTTTTGTTCTTTTGACGTCATTATCCACAGGGGTAAGATTGCATCAAAACATTTTCAGAAAATTTAAAAAGGCACGTTGCATTTCAATCGGAAGTAAGAAGCCCCATCATGTAGTGGGGCCTGTCCCTTAGAATCAGCTGAGAGCATTCATCTTATGCTCTCAGAGACGGGCTGGGGAGGTCTTGTGCCGCATCGGGCTTGCCATCTTCTCATGCCAACCGTTTCTTCTGATCACAGGGTTTCAAGTTCTTGCCTTTAGCATTGTTGGGCAAGATTTAGGTGATGAGGAAATGATTGGGGCTGTGTTGGACTTGATTTGTTAAAGTACGCCCCATGTTTCTTTACCACTGCTATGTGCTAACCTTGGCCTTGGGTTTCCCGTATGTTTTGTGGACATTGTCTACACTGACCATTGGCAGGATGATCTCTCTGTGTGGCTGGTAATGATTAACCTATTTTGTTAAACCCCTGGGTCATAGGTGAAGGTACAGAGAGGATTTCTATGGCTTTCTGTTTGTTTATTCTGAAATGTTATTTTAGGCCTTTGCCCAGCAAACTGAACCTGGAGACTTGTAAATATGACTATGTTATGTAAAAGGAATCCACAGAGTATGACAGCTTGTGAACTAGACTTGGTGGGGAGAAAGTCTCCATCTGGGAGCTGCCTGCAGCATCAATGGCCGCTTGATAAGACTTCCTCTTTGGCCTTTCGACCGCTTCCTTCAGCCTAACCATGCTTCCTCTAGCAGTGGAAGGGTTAAACCGGTTTCTATAGGTTTGTAGTGTGGAACACTGGGAGGCAATGTGTTTCCTGTGAGCTGGGGTGTCCTGTGATACAGTAAACCAGGGAGCACATATAGAAGGCAGAGTGGGGAAGCCAGAGTCCATGACTGTCTGGATGCTTTTGTGACAAATGTTCCGGTCGAGGTTTGTTGGGTCATAGAGAGTAGCAAACTGTTTCCATAGCTGGGACGGTGTCATATGCCCTGCTATGTAATAAGTAATTCCAGAAGATATTTAGGCAGTGACTTGTCAAGCCAAGAAACCTCTGTTAATAATACAGAGATATAAGCCAGGTGGTAGTGGTGCACGCCTTTAATCCCAGCACTCGGGAGGCAGAGGCAGGCGGATCTCTGTGAGTTCAAGGCCAGCTTGGTCTACAAAGTGAGTTCCAGGAAAGGTGTAAAACTACACAGAGAAACCCTATCTCAAAAAACAACAACAAAAAAAAATTACAGAGATATGATGATGGGTCAGGGCAGCGGGTACTCTTTTCTTTGTTTAGTTCTGGGGGTGTTGAACCAAGCTAGGCCACACTGAGCCACATCCTGGCCCCTGTGTTTTATTCCATCCAAAGGATGAAATCCCTTCCTTCTCTCCCTTCTCCTTCCTTCATCCCTCCCTCTAGCCCTTCCTCTTTCTCTTCCTTCCTTAACAAGGTCTTTCTATGTGGCCCAGGCTAGCCTAGAACTCACAATCCTCCTGCCAGGATTCCAGGTGAATATCACTTCACTGTTTTGTGGGGGGGTATGTTTTTGGGGGGTTTTTGTTTGTTCTGAGACTGAGTCTCACCATGCAACTCTGGCTAGCCTGGAACTCACTGTGTAGATCAAGCTGGTCACAACTCACAGAGATCTCCCTGCCTCTACCTTCCAAGCTGTGGAATGAAGGGTGTACTTCACCACACCCAGCTCCTTTGCTGGGGGATGAACTTCTGGACTCTCCCTTGGCACACTTTGTCACAGAACATATCCAAAGTTCACCATTTGTAGTTCTAAGGGGAAAGTCGGAATGATGAGCTTTGGCCTCTTCATGTTTACTGTCTGCTGGTGACTGGTTCTCACCCCCAAGCCAGTGAATGTGCTGAACCAGCCTGGCCAAGTCCTTTGCTTTCAACTGAGGCATTGATGCCCGTCATCCCTCTTTCCCTCAGCTCTCGCTTTATGACTGGGAACCTCTCTATTCATTATTCTGCTGAGATGATTTTTCCCTTCCCATAAACTTTTCAGTCCCTATAATTATACTTCACTCTGAAAACTGCTGGTCACATACCCAGTACAGAATTCCCCGTGACTTCTGTCCCCTGTATTTGCTGCACAGATGATGTCTTTGGTTGCTGTGTGCACTTTCCAAGTGATACCTGCGGTAGCTGCTCATACAGAGCCAAGGTGAACTCTCGCAGAGGCCCACCTGGCACAGGCAATGGCATGAGCACTTGTTCTGTGCCAAGTGGTAGAAATGGCTTTTGAACACCCGCTCCCTGGTAGAGATCGTTTTTGGGTGTAAGCATGCAAACACCAGGCAAATACACCCCTTGCCCTAGCAAGACATACAAATCTAATAGGAGGGACGGGCATACGCAGTTACACGACCATGTGAACACAGGGCATGCTAGAATTAGGTGGACCTTAAAGGCGAATGAGCTGAGCCCCACTTGGCTTCACACAGTACGTGTGCATTGTGCGATTAGCAAGTATTGCTAGCCTAATCACCCAGTGTCATAGAGTGGCAACATGCAAGATGCTTCAGCATCAAAGGTTGTCGATGGATAATACCCAAATTCTCATGTGCCTTGTTCTGTCCCGACATGAAACTGTCTCTTTCCTTTCCTTTTTATTGAATGTTCTAGATAGAGTTTTCAAATAGTCAATTTCCTAATTCCCAAAGGAATATTTTTGTTACTTAATTCAATTACTAACCCTGAAAAAAAAAAAAAAAACAGTCTTCAAGCTGTGTGGGCACTACTGAGATTGGGGGTTGCTTTTCATTCTTCTATCCTTCTGGGACATCTGGGGCACAGGGCACAGTCACTGGCTGGCCTGGCTGCTCCTCAGTGAACCGTCGATGGCAGTGAACTGTGGGTGTTGGACACAGTGGTAGGACTGCCCCGGATGTTTTTGCTCCTAACCAGAGTCTTGCTGGGAACCTCAGGACAAGCATGTTGGGGTGTGTCCATATGACCTCTGTTATCTATCTGGGGGACTCACTGAAAGGGAAAGGCTCTTATCTGCCCTGGTTGGAATCAAGAAGGACCGATGTGTTCTGTGCAGTGCCAGACCCAGTGGCCAGAGTTCACATCAGGATTGCCCCACTCTTGAAGATGTATTTATCTGGTCTCTCTCCTGAATGGCAAGATCAATGTTCCTCTAGGTGAATCTGGTTATTCTTTAAAAGCAACCAAAGAGTCGAATGACGTGATTCCCAAACACTGGGGCTTCCTGAAGGCCACGACAAGGAAACCAGCTCATGGGCTTATCCCAGTGTTCTTGTTTTGGGGGAACAAAGGCTGCTGCCAATGGCAGAGACAGAAAAAGGAGAAGACCCAGCCCTTCCTTAGCACAGACTCTGCTCAGCTCTGGCCTTTTTATGGGGATAAACTTTACGTCTGATCTCAGGATTGCGGCTTTTGGACTGTTTGTTAATGATGAAAAGTAACTTATGTAATGCTTATCACTCTGCTATCTGGCTTGCCAATTGGAGAACTAGCCCTTTCAATACAATGCAGAATACAGTGTATAGATGGGCTTGGGTGGTAGGTAGCTCATTGGTGGAGTGTGCTGAGCGTGCATGAGCCCTGGGTTCCATCTCCAGCACAGCCCCTCCAGATAAAAAGGGAGGCACAGATTTGTGGCATAGCATACACAAACATACAATAGAAGGTTGTCTTAGGTTAATGAGTGTGTGCGTGTGTCTGCGTGTGTCTGTGTGGTGGGGGCGGTCAACATGAGTTGTCTTCCTGACATTGTTCTCTTTATCTTTTGAGACAGAGTCTCACTGAACTTGGATTCAGCTAGGATTAGATGGCCAGCGAGCCCCAGGAATCCTCCTGCCTCATGCCCATTCAGTGCTGGGATTGTAGGTGCACACTGCCATACCGGACTTTGTATGTCAGTGATGGGGAGTGAACCCGGGTCCTCACACTCTCTCAGCAAAGTGCTTTTCCAATCAAGCCATCTTCCCAACCCAGTGACAATGACTCTTGACTGTTTCCCTATGGATAGTGATCACCTGTGATTACCTGTCAGGATTCCAAGCCTGAGATGTGAATTTTTCACAAAAATATGTAATTGTACCCATTTTCTTGTTTGTTTCTTGAGGAAGCCAAAACACCCCTTCCTCTTTGCACTTGAAAAGTTTGTTGACATTTGGCAAATGGGAGAATGTAGAGCTGTCAGCACACGTGTGTTCATTCAGTGCTCTGGGGAATGTTCTTCAGAAGGCACCGGCTCTCTATGGCCATGGCATGACAGGAGCTGCATCATTTGGAACCCACAGCCCAGCTAGTACACAGTGACTCTGTCCTTCTCTGTGATGTGAGCTGTGGCTTTCTCTGTGACTACTAGATGGGAAAACAGTTCTGGAAGCTAGAGGTCATCTAGTCAGTCTGGCTGGGTGCTTGGTGACCCTGTGAGGCTTAGGGAGGTGGGCTGGGAGCAGGACCTACTGAAGGAAGCAGTGGGACAGTCCAGGTGAAGTAGCCAGGAAGGCAGCCTCGTGTGCTGTATTCCCGTGGGCTGCATTGACATGCTAAGGAGATTGGACTTTGGACTGGAGATCATAGGAAGTCATTTAAGATTATGGAGGGAGAGTGTACTTTCCCATATAAACACTGTTTTTGCTTGTAGGAGTTTGGCGTTGCCTAGGACTTACCTACTTCAGTTATTTTAAGAACCCCACAAAGCGTGTGTTACTGTATCATTTTTCTAATACTGTCCCTAATAGGCTGACCTTCCTGTGTACAGAGCACACCCAAGAGCAAACACCACACAACACTCTTGCTGACTGCTTGGCCCCTCCCTCCAGGTGCCCCTCAACTAAGCCCCATGGCCTCCCTGCTGATCCTAGAATGTGCTGGCATGCACCAGCACTTGGTGTTCTTTTTGCTGGAACATTCTTCTCCAGAACAGCCCATCCTTCTGGGGCTTCCCCGTGCGAGGCATCTGTTCTTCATCTGTTCTTGCTGTGTCTTCCCACCCCCACCAGATATCCCCTTCAGTTGGCCCCACCTGTGTCCCCACTGGAAGTCATATTCTAGGGAACGAGGACTTTGTTTTTGTCCATGGCTGGAAAGCTGAGCTCATGTGTAGTGAACAGTCAGTAAGCAGTGAAGCGTTGCCTGCTGCACAGTTCAACTCCTTCTGTGTTTTGTTGTTTAGAGATTTAAATATATATATTTATTTTATGCATTTGAGAATTTAGCCTGGGTCTGTGTATTTGCACCCAACAGGTACCTGATGCCCATAGAGGTCAGAGACCCCTGGAACCAGTGTTACAGATGGTTGTGAGCTGCCATGTGGATGCTGGGAATTGAACCCAGATCCTCTGCAAAAGCAGCAAGTGCTCCAACTGCTGAGCCATCTCTCCAGATCCTGTGGAGAGAATTTTCGTACTGTGTTTTCCACTGTCAAGGGTGGAGAGTCAAAGCGGTCCCTGTTGAGATTTGGACTTAGATAGCTCTTCAAGGATACGTGATGTTTTCATTTCAGAACAGAAAGTGAATGCTCTTCTGGCTGTTTTCATCCCACAGGTTGGCGCTCTGTGGCCTGCCTGGCCACTTCCAGTCAACATGGTGGACACAGAGAGCCCCATCTGTCCCCTCTCCCCACTTGAGGCTGACGACCTGGAGAGTCCCTTATCGGAAGAATTCTTACAAGAAATGGGGAACATTCAAGAGATTTCTCAGTCCCTTGGGGAGGAGAGCTCTGGGAGCTTTAGTTTCACGGACTACCAGTATTTAGGAAGCTGTCCAGGCTCCGAGGGCTCTGTCGTCACAGGTAAGTGCTGCTTTCTAGAAAGATCTTCCTAGATGGGTATTTTCCTCAGAGAATATAAGACTTTTTTAAAAATACTGTCTCTGTTTCTCTCTCTCTCTCTCTCTCTCTCTCTCTCTCTCTCTCTCTCTCTCTCTCTCTCTCTCTCTCAAGCCATCATTATAATCAACATGATGACCACACCCATCAAATTGCTTGGTGCTCCCCTGCGATGCCTGCCTTCCTCTTCACCTCATGACTTCTGATATGTTTTCTAGCATTGCAGGATTTGTGTGTGTGTGTGTGTGTTCTGTGTTGGCTCATTTGCGTTTCCTGGAACTTTCTGTAAATGGCATGATTCTAGACAGGCTTCCACACTCCTTGGGATCTGTCTATGATGCCCCTGCATGGTGGTGTGTGATCTGTAGGCCACTCCCTGCTGTGTGCAGCCAGACTTACCATTGTTTCTGGCTCCATGCATCTGCCTGTGAACACTGGAGCTGTGGGCAGTCCCCAGTTATTGCCTATAGAACTGATATGAATATTTACACGCAAGGCTTTGTCCAGACATCTGTGTTCTTCCCCTGGGTAGATACATAGGAAGGGCTGGGCCAGTGGGGCAGAGGTTGGTGTGAGTGTTCAGGAAATGCCAAAACCCTTTCCAAAGTGCTTTCCTCGCCTTCAGTGTGGGGCTTCAGCTCCTCCCAAGCTTGTCTGCTGAAGGTATAACCAATCTTTCACATCTTAGCCATTCTTGTGGGTGAGCCGTGGTGCTCCGTGGGGTGGTTTTAGTTTGCACGTCTCTGATGCTGAATCTTTTTGTGTGATAATTTGCCCTATAACTTTTGGGGTGAAGTTTCTGCTGAAATCATTTATCCACTTTTTGTTTGGGTTGTGTGTTTTCTTACCACTGATGATAGAAACTTCTGTATGTCTTCTGTATACAGGGACTTCATCAGATAAATGATTTACAAATGCTTCCTCTCGGCCTGTAGTTTGTCTTCTTCATTAGCTGTGAAAAACAGTTCCTAACTGACAAAGTCCAGTTTACCAGTGTCCTTTCTTTGGTAAACTATGCTTTTTGTATCTATATTTAAGAGATCTTTGCTTGAACATCGTCTAAAGGTTTAGGTTTTACAGTGAAGTCCAGTATTCATTGACTTGATTTTTACACACACACATCAAAATTTCTCTCCCTCTTTCTCTTTCATTTTCAGATGTTTAGGCACAGCTTACTGACATGACCACCCCATTGTCTTTGTGTCTCTGAAATCAGTGGACATTGTAGGTCTATAACTAGGCATTTGCTCAGCTCTATCTGTCTGTTTCTTTCATTGAGTACCAACCGCGTGGTGTTGGCGTTTCCGGAAAACTCACACAGACATCTGCTCCATGCCCCAGCCCTTCCACTCCTATGTATTTACCCAAGAGAAGAATGCAGATGTCTGGATAGAGCCTTATAGATCTGACAGTAGATCTATGTGCAATGCCTAGTGTGCCCTAGACAAGGTCTCCGATGATATTCTTTCAGATAGCCTAGGTCTTTCCTACTTTATGTACTTTGTATGTACTTTAGAATCAGTTTAGTACTCGTGTGTGTGTGTGTGTGTGTGTGTGTGTGTGTGTGTGTGTGTGTATCTACTTGTGAGTGCAGGTGCTTGTAGAGGCCAGAGGTATCATCTTCCCCTGGGGCTGGAGTTAGAGAAAGATGTCAGCTATCTGAAATATGGCCTGGGAACCAAACTCAGGTCCTCCGGAAGAACAGCAAGTGCTCTGCTCACTGAGCCTTCTCTCTAGCCCTAGTTGGTCAATTAAAAAATAAATAAATAAATAAATAAATAAATAAATAAATAAATAAAGACAGCGGAGCTTTTGGAGTTACGTATATAGTCAGTTTGAGGTGAAGTACATCACACTGATCCGAGTTTCCCAAATGATCCCTGACGGTTGTGTTTCTCCTGTGTCTGGGTTCTCTTTGAGTTCTTGGCACGTGTTTTATTCTGTGCAGACTTTTCACATTTTGTGCCAGATTTATATGGAAGCATTTTATACTCTTAACATGATTATAAATGGTATTGATTATTTTGCATTTAAATTTCTAGTTATTCAGTGTTACGTATATAGAAGTATGATCAGTTTTTGAATGCTAATTCCTAACCTTGATTAGTTCTGGTGACATTTTTTTTTATAGATTCTTTAAGATGTCCATGTAAATAATAATGTCATCTGCCACAAAAACAGTTTCACTTCTTCCTTTTCAAGATGGGTCTCTCTAATTTTCTTTTTTTATGTTTGTTACACTGGTTAGAGCTTCCAGTACAATGTTAGGTGGGAATGGTGATGCCTCCTCTTATTACTGGTCCATGGAAAAACCACCTAGTGTACTGGTTACAGTTTCTCTTAGATGCCCTCTAACAGCATTCCTGTGGGGCTGATGGAGTCACCTTCTTGTCCCAGCTTGCTGTGAATTTTTATTAGGCATTGGTGTTATGTTTGGGGACATTATTTTTATGCATCTAGGACGATGATCAAAAAGCTTCCTTTTAGTTAATTTGTTTGAGTTATTTATTTATTTATTTAGAGGCAAAGTTTTTCTTTGTAGCCCTGGCTATCCTGAAACTCAGTCTATAGGCCAGGCTGGCCTTGAACTCACAGAAATCTGCCTGCCTCTGCCTCCCAAGTGCTTGGACTAAAGGTATGCACGACCACTGCCCTACCCCTTTTAGTTTATTAACATGGTGGATTGCACATGTCGAAGGTTAAGCTAACCTTACATTCCAGTAAAAAAGATGGTAGTTTGTCCTAATGTCTCACCTTCTTGGTATATAGTTTAAGTGTCTCAACTATTAGTAAGGGGATGTTAGTTTTTGTTTTTAGAATATCCCTATCTGGCTTTGGTCTTAGATTGGCTCTTACCTTGAGTTTCCTTGAATGCTTGGTAGATTTCATAGATGAGGTCATCTGGGCCTGGAGTTTTCTTTTTTTTTTTTAGCTGAGGATCGAACCCAGGGCCTTGTGCTTGCTAGGCGAGTGCTCTACCACTGAGCTAAATCCCCAACCCGGAGTTTTCTTAACTAACAGCTTCGCTCTTTCTTCCCACAGTTAATGCTAAATTGTTGTGTGTTCTCTTTGTGTCCCTCTATGTCTCTGTCTCTGTCTGTCTGTCTCTCTCTCTCTCTCTCTCTCGTGTGTGTGTGTGTGTGTGTGTGTGTGTGTGTGTGTGTGTGTGTTTCAATTTGGATAGTTTCCATTGCTATGTTTTCCAGTTTGCCGATCTTTCCTTTTACAGTGTCTAATCTTCTTACTTTATTGTCCACACCAGATATGGTAGTTTTCATAACCAGCACCAGAGTCCATTCCTTGCACCCTCACTTCCAGCATACCCAGTCTTCTCTCTTGCTTTTTAGGGCATGGTCAGAATAACTTTTCAATGTCTTGGCTACAAATTCGATCACCTGTGTCATCCCTGGGTCTCTTTCATTCATTTCTCTTCTCATCGTGAGCCAAAATTTCTGCTTGTATGCCTTGTAACTTTTTAATTGATTGGCACACATCGAGAGCTCTGTGGTGTGGTGGAGTCTGCATTCCAATAAACGTGCCCAGGCCTTGTTCAGAGATGCAGTTAAGTGACTGAAATGTTTGATCCTTCCAGGTCTTGCTTGTAGCTTTGTTAGATGGAAACATATAGCTTTGACTTGACAGGTGATTTCCTCACTGCCAAAGCAGTAAGTACCCTCTGAGTGCTGCACTTGATGCTCCACACAGTCACAGGCATCCACTGTGCAGGGTGAGAACAGGAATGTATGTGCCTGGCACTGCCAGGGCAGTTCCCTGGGATCATCACTGATGGGATGTCTTTTTATAGTTGTTTTGTTGTGGTTCTTAATTGTGTGTGTGTGTGTGTGTGTGTGTGTGTGTGTGTGTGTGTATTGAGGACAGAGGACAACCTTCATGTGTTAGTTCTCTTTCTCCCTGTGGGCTCCTGGGATGGAATGCAGGACCTTAGGCTTTCCTAAACTGAGCCCTCCCACCAACTCTGTTTTCTGTTGGTTTCTTTATCTAGGGTCTCACCTGTAGCCCGGGCTGGCCTGGAACTCACTGTATAGTTCAGGCTGGCCTCAAACTCTCACACGTTAATCTTGGCTACTGCCAATTCCTAGCAATTAAGTGCAAAGTTACTGTGTCTGGGGAGATGGTTCCCTGGGGATGGGGAGTGTTTGCCATGTAAGCATGAGCACCTGAGTTCAAAACCTAAAAACAGAGCTGGGCAGTGGTGGCGCATGCGTTTAACCCCAGCACTTGGGAGGCAGAGCCAGGCGGATCTCTGTGAGTTCGAGGCCAGCCTGGTCTACAGAGTGAGATCCAGGAAAGGCACAAAGCTACACAGAGAAACCCTGTCTCGAAAACAAACAAACAAACAAACAAACAAATAAATAAATAAATAAATAAAACATATGTTTGAGAAAATAGAAGCCAAATGCAGTAGCTTGGGTCCACAATCCCAGAATTGCATGGAGCAAAGGCGGGCAGAGACAAGAGCCTCCCCCAGAAGCTCACAAGCCAGCTCCCCTGGTGTACAAAGAGGTGAACGGCAGAAAAGAGGCTCGGTCTCAAACAGAGTGGAAGGTGATGACTGGCACCCAAGTTGTCCTCTGACCCCCGACCTGCGTGCCATAGCATGCACATGGCAGTGATCACACACAAAACAATGCACACAGGCTTACACATCATACACAAGTGGTTAAAAAAACAAAACAAAAACAGCTGCTATTGTTGGTTTCTGTGTGGACCAGTCTGGGTAAGTAACCAAAGATGCTTACCAGGTTTTTCTCAACGACAACTGTTTTGCTTTAAAAGTGGCTGTCCCTTGCTTTCTCCGTGTGCTCTGGCCATGAGTGACAGCGGCCACCCCACAGCCCTGCCAGCACTTCAGGTGCCAGTTTCGAAGCAGTTTGGTTGAATAGGTGTGCAGCGATAGTCACCGTGGTTTTAACTCAGTCCGCCAATGACAGGGACTCTGTGTGTGTTTCCATCAGCTCACTCCCCATCCGTCTGTCTTCTTGGGTGTCTGTCTTCTTCAGGTCTATGGATGCTTTTTATATGTGTTGTTTTCTATTGTTTGGTTTGAAGACTTCTTTGTGTCGTTTGAACATAAGACTTTTTGGTTTTTCGAGACAGGGTTTCTCTGTGTAGCTTTGGTGCCTGTCCTGGATCTCGCTCTGTAGACCAGGCTGGCCTCGAACTCACAGAGATGGCGCCTGTCTGCCTCCTGAGAGCAGGGATTAAGGGCATGTGCCACCGACACCTGGCTGGACATAAGACTTTTATTGAGTGGGTTTTTAGAAGTATTTTCTCCCAGGCTCTGCTTTATTTCTTCATTCCTCTGTCCTCCCTCTCTGCCCTCTCTCCTCTCTTCTCTCTCAATTCTTTTTCTCTGCCTTGTTCTCGGCACATTCTTTTCTCCTCTCTCCACGCTCTCTCCCAGCTTTCCCTCACTTCCCCCTCCTCTTCCTCTCCACATGATCTCGTCCCTCTTCTGTCGTCTCTGCCTCACTATGTAGCCTGTGCTAGTGTTGGACCCACAATCCTCTTGCCGTAGCTTCTGAGTTTTCTGGGTTAGAAACATGTGTCCCTACACCTGACCCACATGAAGAATCAGGCCATATTGTGATACTACCGAGTAACAGTGACAACAGGACTGGAAGGCAGCCAGCTCTACGTCAGGCATGTGGCATGGGAGGCTGGGGCCCACATGGAGGTCTCGTAACATGGCCTCTGAAGAGCTGGAGGTAGGGTCCGAGTAAGGAAGGAGGCAGGCTAGTGCATATGAGCTTCAAGAATGGCGGCATAAAGCCGGGCGGTGGTGGCGCACGCCTGTAATCCCAGCACTCGGGAGGCAGAGCCAGGCGGATCTTTGTGAGTTCGAGGTCAGCCTGGGCTACAGCGCGAGATCCAGGAAAGGCGCAAAGCTACACAGAGAAACCCTGTCTCCAAAAGCAGAAACAAAAACAAAAACAAAAGAATGGCGGCATCGTGGTAACTATGGGCAGTGTGTGGCCAGGGGCAGGGCTGATTCAAGATGGGCACCTGATCACATCCCAGGTCCTTCTGCTCTGCCAAGTCATCTTCCCAGGGATCTGGCTCTGACGTGGGTGGTCGCCCCTCAGGTTTCACACACTTTCCTCTTCTCTGTAGACACCCTCTCTCCAGCTTCCAGCCCCTCCTCAGTCAGCTGCCCTGTGATCCCTGCCAGCACAGAGGAGTCCTCTGGTAGTGCACTGAACATCGAGTGTCGGATATGTGGGGACAAGGCCTCAGGCTACCACTACGGAGTCCACGCGTGTGAAGGCTGCAAGGTACCGAGGCCCTGGGTGGAGGGTGAGGTGGCCACATGGATGGATGGCTTTGCTCCTCTACAAGATGTCCACTGCTCCGAGACCTACAGAAAGAGCAGAGAACTGGCCTCGGTGGCAGCTTGACTCTTCTTTTGAGAATCTAGGGCAGGTTGCTTTGCTGTACTTTGTAAATACGCTAGAGGAGCGCATCCTTTTAAAACAAAACCAAAAAGGAAGCAAAATGCAGTTGCTTTTAAAATGACTTTAAAAGCGTAGACTGCTTACTTTACCTCAGGACCACCCCAGAAGCCAGCTAGAGCAGAGATGACCATGCAGGGGAGTGTGTTTACCTATGACCTCAGGACCTCTCCAGAGGCCAGCTAGGACAGAGGTCACCATGCATTGAGCAAGGGGCTGGCCATCAGACGTGTCCTGCCCTTGCTCAGAGTCCACAGTACCTGCTATTGTAACTGACCCCCACTGGTCACTTCTGGCACATACTCCCATCCTCCTAGGCACCTGCACCCTCCTGAGTATCTCCATCCTCTTGAGAGTCAACCTGACCTCTAGACAGGCAGGCCCCAGGCCCCATGTATATGAAGTGAGCCCCCTTCTGCTGAGTTCACATTCCCAAGTTTGTCACTCCATGGACACCCTATGTGGAAAATTGAGAGATGCACATGTTTGCTTAAAATCCAAAGGCTCCCCTCCTTCTGGAAGTCTGCAGGCTCTGAGGGACTATCACAGACCTTCCTGTGCCATCATTCTTGACTCACTGTCATCCATCTTCAGGTG
Organism: Onychomys torridus; assembly: GCF_903995425.1. Classification (NCBI taxonomy): domain Eukaryota; kingdom Metazoa; phylum Chordata; class Mammalia; order Rodentia; family Cricetidae; genus Onychomys; species Onychomys torridus. The sequence goes on from NC_050458.1 coordinate 50,566,886, forward strand.
GGCCTGGACTTAGAGGCCTAGTGCATGGGAACAGTGAAACCAGATCCAGGGTCTGTCTCCTGGTCCCTGGCATGCACAGTCCTTGCTCCTCACCCTTCCTCTCCATCCTACACATCCTTCCGTCATCCTGCCTCCTGGATGAGGAACCTACTCCTTCCTTCCAATCCCCCAGTCTCCAATAAAGGCCTGATCGCTTCTGCATGGGCCATGAGAACCCACCGTGTGAGGCCAGTGGAGGGGGCACTCAAAAGCAGAGGACCCGAGGCCAAAATAAAGCCCTTCCTGGGTTTTCCATCTGTATCCCTTTAGAAGCTCGGCTTGTGGTGGGGCTTTCTGTCAAGGTCATGTCCAATCAAGCTGTTTTCTTCATGGGTGAAGCCTCAGTGTTGCTAGAAAGCAAGAGTGTTGCTTTCAAATAGCTGGTTTCCTTTTAGTGTCTTCTCTTCAGGAGTTGGTATTGTGACCCAAGAAACTACCATTCCCTCTTCCTCTACCAGGGAGAGTCTTTCTACAATTGCTTTGAACTCAACCTCAGCATATCATTTTCCATTTTCAATGCAATGAGATATACATTTTTTTTTTTTCTGAGACAAGGTTTCTCTGTAGCTTTGCGCCTTTCCTGGATCTCTCGCTGCAGACCAGGCTGGCCTGGCCTCGAACTCACAAAGATCCACCTGGCTCTGCCTCCCGAGTGCTGGGATGAAAGGCATGCTCCACCACCGCCCGGCTGAGATAGGCATTTTGTATTTGCCCCAGTGACATGAGACTCTCTAGAACTTCAACGCGAGGTTTCTTTGGAAAGAGACAATAAGGCTGGGGGCAGAGCTCAGTGGGTAGAGTACTTGCCTAGCATGCATGGAGCCCTGGGTTGGATCCCCAGCACCCCATAAAGCTAGACATGATGGTGCTCAGCCATGTGGTCCCAGCACTTGGGAGGTGGAAGCAGGAAGATCAAGAGTTCAAGGTTATCCCTGGACTGCATGAGATCCTGTCCCCAAACAAATCAGTCAATCAAATGCACAAGAAAGCTGAGTGACGCCAGTCTGGTGACTTAGTGCCCGTGTTTAAATTTTGTGTCGATGCCACAGGGCTTCTTTCGGCGAACTATTCGGCTAAAGCTGGTGTATGACAAATGTGATCGGAGCTGCAAGATTCAGAAAAAGAACAGGAATAAGTGCCAGTACTGCCGCTTCCACAAGTGCCTGTCTGTTGGGATGTCACACAATGGTGGGTAAGGCTGCCGGGCACACTGTGCCAGCCCATGACTGGGTTTATCCTCCTTGTCAGAATAACAATGTTTTGAATGGGTGTGCTGTAACATGTAAATCTCTCCAGCAGCTGGTATTTGGCAAAGCACTCGAAAATATTGTGGTAAGACTTTGCTGTCAACTTGGAGGTGGGGGGGGTGTCACTGGGGTGGCAAGGTGTCACATCACTTCTGTTAAATGTGTGTTGGTTCCAATGCTGTACCACACTATGAGTTTTGTTTTCTCAGCCATAATCTAATTTAGAACACGGTTCCTAGTGAGTGTAAATCAATCAATCAATTTATTTATTTACTTACTTATTTTTAAGATGGGGGTCTCACTACCCAGCCTTGACTACTATGGAAATCGCTGTGTAAATCAGGCTAGCCTTGAACTCACAGAGATCCACCTGCCTCTGCCTCCAAGGAATATTGGGATCACAGACATAGTGGTACATGCCTGTAATCCCATCACTCAGAAGGTTGGGGCAAGAAGAGTTTCGTCACTTCATGGCCAACATGGGCTACATAGAAAGACCCTGTCTCTAAAACTACAAAATAGGGCTAGAGATACACCTCAACCAGTAGAGTGCTTTGGCATGCATGAGGCACTGGGTTCCCAGCACCAATGTAGACCTGGCCTGTAATCTGAGCACTTGAGGGGTGGAGGCAAGAATCTCAGGTGTTTAATATCATCCTCAGCTATATAGTTAGTGGAGGCCAGCGGGAGACACTACTTGAGACCCTGTCTCAAAAAGAAGATAGATAGATAGATAGATAGATAGATAGATAGATAGATAGATAGATAGATAGATAGATAGATGATTAATGGGCAGATGATAGGCAGACAGATAGATGATTAAAAGACAGATGTTGTATAAATGGACAGATGATTGATAGTCAGATGCTAGACAGATGATAGATGGTAGTAGGTAGATAGATAGTTCACTTTCATCCCCTTCATCTTGGCCAATGGCCTACCTGAGGACAGTAAGCCACTCCATTTATCAGCTGTGTGTTTGGTTTTCAGTCTGCCTGGTAGAAAGTTCAGTCATAATAAGGAATTGGGTTTAGCTCGCCATTCCTGGTGTGAACTTTGCATTCTGCCTTTCGCCTCTGCCTTGGTCATCAAGTGCCTTGTCCCATCCCCACCCCAACCCCAACTCCAGCAATTCGCTTTGGACGAATGCCAAGATCTGAGAAAGCAAAACTGAAAGCAGAAATTCTCACGTGTGAACATGATCTAGAAGATTCGGAGACTGCAGACCTCAAATCTCTGGCCAAAAGAATCCACGAGGCCTACCTGAAGAACTTCAACATGAACAAGGTCAAAGCCCAGGTCATCCTCGCAGGAAAGACCAGCAATAACCCGGTAGGTGCTCCTGCTGCCCTTGGGACTTTGTGAAGCATCCCTTGGCGACATGTGAGCTGGAGTCACAGGAAATGACTGAGAGCGTTGTCCAATGTAGAAAATAGAATTTATCCCAAAGTCCAAGGAAGGACCATGGAAATATACGGGGTCATTCTGAGACTCTAAGATGTAGCTTGACACCAACAGCTGTCTTCCTGCCTGGGCTCGCCTCAGCTCCTAGCGACCAAGGCATTATAAAAGCTGTGTAATTGATACGCCAAAAAGAATCTAGCTAATACCTTACCTAGTATCGGGGTGTTTCTTAAGTGCATTTTAATCCCCATTTTAAGGCCAGAAATGAAACCTGTTTCTTCCCCCACTCAAAACACTCCCATTCTTCCTGCTAAAGTGATCCCCACCTTCCTTGTCCTCTTCTTGCTTCCTTCACTGTGATTGGCTGAGGTCTTGGGGAGGGTCTTTTGTTGACAGGACACACCTCGTATATTTCAGCTTGCCCCTGTGTCTGCAACTCCTAGACACTTGGCCTGGCTCCTGACCCCCTGTTCCCACAGGTGGATAAGCCTATGCGCACTGCGGAAGGGTGTCTGTCAAGGGCCGTTTCCACAGAGGGACCAGCCCTCACTTGGCACATAAGGACTCCTGCCTTTTTCCTGTGTGCCTGGTATGACAGGTTTCCTGTGTGCTAATGTTTGGCTTGGAGCCTTCCTCCTTGGGAATTACAAGCTAGAATTTTCAGTCACAGGAAAATGAAGGATTTCATAAGCTACACACTTTAATGAACAAGCTCGACCTCGCTTTTCCTGAATCTTTTAATTCTTTTGTGAATTATCCAATGAAGTGAGCTGAAGCATTTTAGAAGGTTCCAGCCAACGCCACACCAGGTGGCCCCAGAGGCCCTTTCCAATTAGACCAATGCATCATTCTCAACCTTCCAAAGGCTGCAATCCTTTAATACAATTCCTCATGTTGTGATGACCTCCAACCATAAAATTATTTTGCTGCTACTTTATAACTGTAATTTTGCT